>NC_134650.1:47014490-47687154 GCF_030463565.1 Pelecanus crispus | reverse complement strand
GGTGTGTCCCCCCCCAAAACCACAGGGTCCCTGTGGGGTGGGTGCACATGTCCCCACCCAGACCACAGGGTTGCATGGGCTGGGTGTGTGTTCTCCCCCCAAAAACCACAGGATCCTACAGGCTGGGTGCACATTTCCCCCCCTCCCCCCCCCCAACCCAGAGTCCCTGTGGGGTGGGTGCACATGTTCTCCCCCAAAAACCACAGGGTCCTACGGGCTGGGTGCACATTTCCTCCTGCTCAAAAACCACAGGGTGCCCTGGGGTGGGTGCACATGTTCCCCCCCCCGCCCCAAAAACCACAGGGTCCCACAGGTGGGTGCATGTTCCCCCCCCAAACCCACAGCGCCCCGTGGGGTGGGTGCTGGACCCAGGACCTGCCTGCACGTGGGGGGAAGAGACGGGGGAGCCCCCCAGGTGCAGGGTGGGGGTGCTGGGCCGCCCTGCCCGGGGGGGGGGGTCCCGGGGGGGTCGCTTACAGGAGGCCTCATTGTAGTAGACGCTGATGCGCTCCAGCTGCAGGTCGGAGTCGCCCACGTAGTTGCCGCTGGGGTCGATGCCGTGCTCGTCGCTGATCACCTCCCAGAACTGGGGGGGGGGGGGGCGCACAGGGCTCAGCGGGGCGCGGGGCACCGGGGGACACCGGCACCCCGGCGGGGCGGGCAGGGGGGTGGGCACTAGGACCTCGGGAGGGGCGGGGGGGGGGGGGCACTACGATCCGAGGCGGGCGGGGGGCAGCGGAGGGCATTAGGACTCCGGGCAGGGGGGCACCGGGGCGGGGAGGGGGGGCGGCACTAAGATCCAGGGAGGTGCAGTGGGCACCGGGGGGGCACGAGGACCCGGGGCGGTGCGGGGGGAGGTGGTGGGGGGGGGGACACGACGACACACCAGGACCCCGGGCAGGGCGGGGTGGGGCAGCAGGACCCGGGGCGGTGCGGGGAGGGGGGCACCGGGGGGGGGGGAGACACCGGCGGCGGAGGGCACTAAGACCCGGGGCGGTGCGGGGGGGCACCGGGAGTCACCAGGACCCCGGGGGGGGGGGGGGGGGGGGCGGCACCGGGGAGGGGCACCAGGACCCCGGGCGGGGCCGGGGCACTAGGAACCGGGGCAGTTCGGGGGGGGGGGGGGGAAACCGGGAGGCACCAGGACCCCGGGCAGGGCGGGGGGGCGGGGCACCAGGACCCGGGGCGGTGCAAGGGGGGGGGGGGCACCAGGACCCCGGGCGGGGCAGGAGGGGGCACTGGGAGGCACCAGGACCCCGGGCGGGGCCGGGGGGGGGGCACTAGGACCCGGGGCGGGGCACCGGGGGGAACTAAGATCCGGGGCTGTGCGGGGGGGGCACCGGGAGTCACCAGGACCGCGGGCAGGGCGGGGGGGGGTACGACACACCGGGGGGGGGGGGGGGGCACTAGGACCCGGGACGGTGCAGGAGGGGGGACACCAGGACCCCCGGGCGGGGCTGGGAGGCACCAGGACCGCGGGCGGGGCCGGGGGGGGGGACTAGGACCCGGGGCGGTGCAGGAGGCGGTGGCGGGGGGGGGGGGGAGGGGGCACCAGGACCCCGGGGCGGTACAGGAGGCGGGGGGGGGCACCAGGATCCGGGGCGTCGCAGGAGGCGGCGGGGGGCACCAGGACCCCGGGGCGGTGCAGGAGGCGGCGGGGGGGGGGTGGGGGGGGGCACCAGGACCCCGGGGCGTCGCAGGAAGGGAGGGGGCACCAGGACCCGGGGCGGTGCAGGACGCGGGGGGGTGCAGGACGCGGGGGTGGGGGTGGGGGGGGGGCACCAGGACCCCGGGGCGTCGCAGGAGGCGGGGGGGCACCAGGACCCGGGGCGGTGCAGGACGCGGGGGTGGGGGGGGCACCAGGACCCGGGGGCGTCGCAGGAGGCGGGGGGGGCACCAGGACCCGGGGCGGTGCGGGCGCCCCCTGGCGGCGGGGCGGGCGGGCGCTGTCCGCGGTGCTGAAGGGCGGCGGCGGACAAAGGCGGGGGGGGGGGGGCGGGTCCCTTTGTCCGCCCGGCGCGGCGGGAGGAGGGGAGGGGGAGGGGGGGGGGTCGGCGGGAGGGGAGCGGGGAGGGCGGCGGGCGGCAGCGGCCGGTGCCTTTGTCCGGCGGCGGGCGGGGCGGCGGGGCGCGGCCGCCGGTACCTTGGCGCCGATCTGGTTGCCGCACTGCCCGGCCTGGATGTGGACGATCTCCCTCATGGTGCTGCCGGGCCGGAGCGGAGCGGAGCGGGAGGAGCGGGAGCCGGGAGCGGAGCGCGGCACCGGGAGCGCGGGGGGCGGCCCCGCCGCCGCCGCCTCCTTTATAGCCGCCTCGCGCCGCACCGGGCCGGGCGCTGACGTCACCGCCGCCTCCCAGCCAATCGGCGGCCGCCGCCGCAGCGCCGCAACAGCCCCTGCGGCACCGGTGCCACCGCCCGGCCCCGCCCCGCCCCGCCCCGCCGGCTCGGGGACCCCCGGCACCCACGGGGGGCGCGGGCGGGGGGAGGGGACCCTGGGGGGGGGAGGGGGGGCACGCCCCGGTACCCGCGGGGGGAGCCCGGTACCGGCGCGGGGGGGGGGGGGGGACACGCGGGAGCATCCCGGGGGGGCGGCGGGGGGGGCACCGCAACCCGCGCCCCGTCGCGGGTGGGGCACGGGGGGGCCCGCACGGGGGTCCCGGGGGCCAGGAGCCCCCCGCGGGGCCGGGAGCGGGGCGGCGGCGGCGGGCGCGGCCCGAGAACAAAGGCGGCGGCGAGCAGGGGGGCTTTGCCCGTCCCCCGTTACCCCGCACCGGGGCCGCTCCAACGCCCCGCCGGTCCCCCAGCTGCCCCCCAGCACCGGGGAGCGGCGGCGGGGAACCGAGAGCAACGGAGCTTCGAATGAACGGCGGGGCCGGGCGGGGTCCCCGGGGGCTGCGCGGCGGTGCCGGCCACGGCGTCGCTGCAAAGAGGCTTTATTGGGTACCGCGAGGCCGCCAGCCCGGAGCGGGGCGCCGGCGGGGGGACACACGGACACGCACGGATACCCCGCGGCGTGTCCCATCCCATCGGTCCGTCCGTCCGTCCGGCAGCGGGGCCGGCCATGCCGTTACCCCGTGTGCCGCCGCCGCCGATTACCAGGAGCACAGCACCACCTCCCGCAGCGTCCGCCGCAGCTCCTGGCTCCGGAAGGCGTAGATGAGGGGGTTGACCACCGAGTTGCAGATGATGAGGATGAGGAAGAGGTTGAAGTAGCTGAAGAAGCAGGTGCAGAAGGGCTTGGTGGGGCAGGTGACGATGAGGATGAGGTGGAAGAAGAAGGGCCCCCAGCAGATGAAGAAGACGCCCAGGAGGATGGTGAGGGTGACGGCTCCCTTCAGGCTGCTGCTGGAGTAGACGGCGGGCTGCTTCTGCTGGCTGGAGATGCTGCGGAGGTGGTGGCGGGCCAGGGCGAACATGTGGATGTAGAGCACCAGCATGAGGACCAGGACGAAGAGGAAGAAGCCAATGAGGCAGAGGAGGATGGCGTTGTTGCGGTAGTAGGTGATGAAGACGGTGCTGGAGACGGTGCTGGCCAGCCAGACGCTGGCCATGGTCGCCATGGCCCGTTGCAGCGTCATGATGCTGTGGTAGCGCAGGGCGTAGAAGATGGTGATGTAGCGGTCCACGGCGATGACCCCCAGGAAGGAGAGGGAGGACAGGACGGAGCTGCAGATGAGCATGTCGATGACGTTGTCCATGTGGCGGACGACGCTGGCGTGGATCACCAGCACGCCGTGCTCCATCAGCAGCATGAAGAGCGTCTCCGCCAGGTTGCTGATGCTCACCAGCATGTCGGAGACGGCCAGGCAGCAGATGAAGTAGTACATGGGCGAGTGCAGGTTCCTGTTCTTCAAGATGGCGGCCACCACCAGCAGGTTCTCCACCAGGCTCACCAGCCCCAGCATGAGGAAGAGCTCGTTGGGGATGTCGAGCCCCTGGCACCAGGCGCTGCCGGCCCCGGCCGTGGCGTTGCTCTGGTTGCCTTCGCTGGCGTTCCAGGGCTCCCGCAGCAGGCGCAGCGGGGCCAGCATCGACATGGCCCCCGCCTCAGCCCCGGGGCCCCTCCGGCTGGGGGCTGAGCCTCCGAGCCCCCGGCCCACCCTGCCAGCGCTCCCGCAGCCGAGGGGACACGGAGGAATTGGGGACCGGGGCGGGGGGCTCCCCCGCCGGCCGGGGGCTCGCCGGGGACACCGCCGCGTGCCCCCGGTGTCACGGCTGCCGTCCTCGCCAGCCCTGCCCGGCGTCCCTGCAGCCGCGTGCCCGCCGGCCCAGGGCGACGGGGAAGAAAGGACCCTTTCTCTGCCCCACTTTAAAGCCGGCTCCCGTGGCTCCTCCTCCCGAGGAGGGTGGGCACCCACATGACGGCGGCGGCACCCCGGCAGCGATGGGAGCCGCCGCGGAGGCCGGGGCTGCCGGACCCCCAGCACGGCCCCGGGGAGCCCGACTGCTTGGGGTCACCGTGCGCCCGGGGGTCCCGGGTGCCCCGGGGGGGTCCACGCACGCCGCGGGGTCCTCTGTGCCCTGGGGGTCCACGCATCTTGGGGTCCCCGAGCATCCTGGGGTCCTGCGTGACCTGGGGGGATCCCTGGGGGTCTTGGGGGGGTCCGGTGTAGCCCGGCAGGCCCGCGTGCCCCGGCAGCTCCCTGCGCCCCGGGGGGTCCATGCACCTTGGGGACCCCAGCGGGACCTTCCCCACCGCAGGAGCCAAGCTGCCCCCTGCCCCACGGCACCCGAAGGGGAAGGCATTTTGCCACAGGGTGGGCGCTGGGTCCGATAGGGACGGACAAAGGTGCGGTTCAACGCGATGCCGTGCCCGCATCCCGGCAAAGCGCGGCGCCGGGGGGAGCCTGGGGGATGCAGGACACATCTGACCATCATGTGCCTTTGGTTGGTGTTGATGCCTGGAGCCGCTCAGCTGCCAAAGAGCCATTCACATCCACATGAAAAGGCTGATCCCGTGGTCGTTCCCACCACCGGCCCGCTTCCAACGCTTCCCACGGTGTGCCGGGACCCCTTCCCTCCGGCACATGGCAGCCCGCGGCTCCAGCATGGATGAAAGCGCTGACCGCGCTGTGATCGGGGTCCCAAGGTGCCGCCGTGCGCCTCGTAGCAGGGAGCTACGGCTAACGCGTGCCGTGCCGAAAACGCCGGCACCGGGGCAAGGAGCGGCAAAACGCCGTTCGCCCCCCGGGGAGAGAGGAGGAGGAGGAGGAATCCGGATCAACAGCCACCGGCTTCCGCCGGGCTAAAGAGCGCGCCGGGAATTGTTTTAGCTTTATCAACGGAGGCTTTGGGAGCAGGGCTAGAAAACGCCGAGTCTGCAAATCCAAGCGGGGAAGAGGACAGGGTTCCTGTGCCGCGGGATTTGGATGCGCCGATGGGGAAGGCTGGCCGGAGCCCTGGGGTCTGCGCTGCTTCCCCATCCTCATCCTCATCCCCATCCCCAGGGATCCATGGGGAAGAGACGCAGCCGGCACTGCAAGAGGCGGGTGGTGGGGGAGGATTTATTCTGGGCAGCGCAGCCTGGCTCAGCATTAGAACCACATACACACCGTTACACAGCAGAAATAGGGGAGAAAAAAAAAAAAAACCAAAATAAAAAAAACCCAACCCAACCCAACCTTTGCAGGCAGCAAGGATGAGTTAAGGGTTTGAGCGCAGCCGACCTCATTCCCCGCGCTTGCAAGGTGACGGTGGGGAAAGAAGGGATGGAGAGGGGGAAGAAAACAAAGAATTATTGGATTTTTTTCTGCTCCCAGCACCGTCAAAGGGCTGCAGCGCCGAGGGATAAAGCCTGCACGCCTCCGGTAGCGCAGGGAGAGCCGCGGCTCCCCTGTTCCTCCGTGCCCCGAGGGATCGCGGCGGAGCGGGGGACCCCCGAGCGCTGCATCCAGCGCTGCCAGGGCCTGGAGCGTTCGGTGGAGGGAAGGAGGCCGGGGAAAGCACAAGGGCAGCACGGCTTAGGAGCCGCAGGAGAAGGCAAAAAAGCCTCCGGCCATTAAAACACAAGCCCGGGAGGAGAGCGGAGAGGGGAAGGGGATGGCAAAGGTGCTGGGAGGAGGCCAGAAGGGCACTAAGCTGACTTGGGGGCCGAGGGGACAGCTGCCGTAATCAGCTCCGCCGCGTTCAGCCCTCGCCCCCGCCGAGACGCCAAGGGTGCCGGCGGCGGCAGCCCCCTCCCCGAGCCCGTCCCCGCAGCCAGAGCCGGCGCCTCGGGGTTTGTGTGACTTTATTAGAGCAGAGGAGGGGGGTGATTACAGAGGGGCGGGAGGGGGGAGGACGCGCGCTCCGGGCTCAGGTCCCAGTCCCCGTCGCCTTCGGGATTGTCGTCTCGGGGGGGTTCCTGGAACTGGATGTTGGCCAGCATGTCCCGCATGGCCGCCATCAGCCTGTTCACCCCCTGGTTGAGGTCCTGCCCTGCTCCGGCCTCTTCATCCCCGTCGTGCCTGATGTCCCCCTGCAAGAGAGCGGAGCTGGAGCGGGCAGGGAGCTGCCTTGCCTGCCTGCAGCAGGCAGGGAGACGACGACGCCTGCCAAAAAAGCATCAGGCTGCTCTGCAACCTGACGTTTACACGCCGCCCATGCCAAGAGCCACTCCCTTTGCAGAAACACCGGTGCGGCGGAAACTTCTGTCTGCCGACAGCAAGCGTGCGCTCCGAACTGCCCGCGGCAGCCGACTGCACGTACCTGCAAGTTAAAATTTGGCAACAGCGAGCGGAAGAAGAGAGATAAAGTGCTTTCGTTGGATGGATGATTCGTCCTGAAAGACAGAAGTCACACCACGGTCAAGGGGACAGCTTGGTACTCGACCCCTGCCCGAGCGCAGAGATGCCGGAGAGAACCGCGCTGTCCGGACCAACGCCCCGGCCCCTCCTCAGCCAGCCCCAAAGCACGGCATCGGGGAACGCTCAGGGATTTCTCACCCCGGGCGGCCGGCAGCTCGCCAGCCTCTGGGCAAAGTTAAAAGCACTGCCAGGTTTGCTCCGAGCCGGCTCGCTGCGGAAGACGCGTCCGGGCTTCACCGGAACGCTCCGCGCGCGCCACGGCCGGCTGCGCTTAAACCCGTATTTACCCCAAACCACCTCTGTTAAGAAACGGCCAACATTTTTCACAGCAGCCTTCGCCTTAACAGCTGCAAGCAGCTGCCGTCTCCAAACAGTGACCAGCACGGAGGAAAAGCGGCAGGACCGGTCCTGCCCGTCCGCTCTGCCTGCCGGCGAGCACCACAAGCCAGGCTGCTCTTCCCCCGAGATGGAGGAGGACGTCGGCTCCGAGCGCCCACGTGCACCCAGGCCCGGGGCTGAGGGTGTGCCGGGAAACCGTGCCAGCGCAGAAACGAAGGGTGGAGAAGGTACCTTTCTGGTCTGGTGTAGGAAACGATGGAGTCCAAAGGAGGTAGGGGGTCAAACCCCATCACAGGCTGCGAGGTCACCTCCTGCGAGGGGAGAAGAAAGAAGGGGTGAAGGCTGCGGCGCCAGCAGCGGTGAACGCCGAGGCATGGAGACAGTCACACCAACCGGACAGCCCTCGGTCTCGGGCGGCGGCCGCAGCCCGGCCTGCCCGCACGTGGCCCCGTGGGCCGCCCCGGGGAGCCGTGCGTACGGGGAGGACATTTTGAAGCCAGGCGGATGCTTCTCGCCGGCAGCTGGGGTTTCAGACATGCCCAGCGTCCGCAGGCGCGGCAGGGACGCGAGCGCCGTCACGCCGCGGCACCGCCTGCGCCCCGTCAGGGCCCCTCACCAGCGGCAGGGCTGCCGTGGCCTCCTTCATCTCCGAGAGGATGACGTGCCGGTAGATATTCCTGGGCGCGCTCTGGTACCGCATCTTCCTCCTAAAAAGCGGGGAGGGGGACAGGGAATTGCACCGAGCGCGCCTCAGCACAGCCAGCTTTTCCGTTTCTGCCTCTCTAGGTGCATCGTCAGCTTCGTCACTGTCCCCGCGGGGACGCGCCGTGTTGGACGGAGCCAGCTTAAGGCGAAGCCAAAGTCACTTGGTGGCTGTTGACCTCAGATGAAAGAGCGGAACAGCTCGGGGATGCTGCGCAGATCCCTCTGTCCAGCCCCGTTCCTCTGCAGGTCAGCAGAGCAAACTAACTTGGATTTAGGGCAAGACCCAACGCCTCTCTCCCCCACTTTTCAGAGCCGGGAAGGGTTTCTAAGCGCTCGCCTGCCCTGCGCAGCGAATGCCTGCGAGCCGTGCAGCCATCCCTGCCCCTCTGCCCTCCCGGGCCATTGCCAGGGCACAGGGGCGGCCGAGGCTGGGGAAGCCAGCGGAGCACACGCTCCCCAGCGAGAGGTACGGCTCCTAACTCACGCTCGTGCGAAGCAGGGAAAGAAGAGCCTCTGCCTTCCAGGCCCCGCGCCGTAACCCTTGGCATCAGCAGCCACCATCCGATCGGCAGCCGCGGGGCTCTGAGCAGGCCCCGGTGCCGCTGCAACCCAGGACGGAGCCCCCCCGTCCCCGTTTCAGCACCCCGCGCACGGTACAAGAGCCGCTCACCTCCGCCTGCCGCACTCACTTGTGCTCGGACTCCTCCACCAGCGCGTCCCGGGCATCCACCGTGCGCAAGACCTCGTGGACGTTGGTCTCCAGCCAGGCCATGACGGCCGGGTCCTTCCATAGGGAGTGGGTCCTTCCCACGTAGAGGGACGTCAGCTGGTTCAAGGCGGGAGGCTGGCTACGGGAGACAGTTGTTATTCAGGGCATTCTCCTCTTTCCCGCCTGCAGGTCGGCAAGGGCTCATCTCTGCACCGCGCTTCGGCGTGAGAACACAGAGAGAGGAATCGCAGGCTCCCTGCTTTGCTATTTCCATCTACCTTCACCGGTTTTTCCGCCTCCGTCTATTTTTGGGAGAAGCATAGCCATGAGATGAAAGTTAACGCTGCCCTGACCCGAGGGGGAGACCGTTCGTGTGTTTAGGAGGACCCACGTGTCAGGGAAATCCAGACTGGCAGGAGACAGCCTGCCCTGGGAGCATGCACACATCGCGCTCTCCTACTGCCTGCACCGACAAGCTTCGCTGTGAACTTCTGACCCATCCGCATGAGCGCGAGGCGGGTCTCTCCGCGTTATCTGGCGGCCATTATGGAAATCCATTATCAAAAGCATCTAAGAGCCTACTCAGGAAAACTAGATGTTCTCCTCCGCAGCTTTGTAACTCCATTAAGCTGCCTGAGCAAGCAAGAGCTCCACCGCCAGCAAAATCGATTCCTTCTCTTTACCGAACGTCTCCGGGGCTTACCTGATCTGAGCGTTCGGCCCGAAAAAGGAATGGGACGCGACCCTGGCGTCGGGCTGCACGCTGCAGTGATCCAACAACGGCATAAGAACTGCAGGAGAAAGTCACAGAGCTGGCTTTCGGCAGCCCGGCGAGGAGTGGCCGGTCACCACGGGCCAGGGCTGCGGAGAGACAGCCCCGTCCCGGGGGGCCAGCACCCCACCAGGCGCCGAGCGAGGAGCCACGGCGAGGAGGGTGCGAGGATGCTGCTGGGGGTTACGCTGCGTTTTGATCTCAAAGTGGACGACGGAAAGGGATCCAGAGTAAATGAAAAAGAACAACAAACTTCCCCCCACACACCCCCTGTGAAATAAGGTGTAATTTTCTGCATGTAACGCTGCTGGCCTTTGAACTTTAACAAGGGGTTTATTTCAGTCACCATGACAAGCAGCAAAAAAGATGGTTTCAGCCAACACAAACTAAAGCTCTGTGTGAGAGCTGGTTATTCCTGCCCATAAGGACACACCCTGCTCTGGGCCCAGAGGGGCTGTATATCTCCTTTCATGGACAGCAGCACCGGTGGGATGAAAGCAAGAGTGACGGGCGCCCGCAGAGCACAGACCGAAAGCAGAGCGGTGCCTCGGAGGGAAAGCCAGGAGAGACTCGCTGTCTCTGCTCTGGGCAACCCTGGGGTGAAACGCTTTCCTGCTACGAGACTGCGGTTCTCACCCTCCCCCTGCTTGCATGCCTACCGCGGCTGTCTCCAGCCGTCCCTAAGGAAGGGGCATCAGCTGCTCCGAGGTGGCTGCGCAGCAGGGAGAACGGGCGCTCATCTCCTCCCAGCGTGCGGGGGATTCACGGCTGCCGGGGCTCCACCCCGGCTCCACCCTTCCCTCGCCGGCCCTGCCATGGTGGGAAGGCTGAATCCTACTGCTGCCACACCAGAGGCAGATGCATGAGCCAGTGGTGTGGCCGGGTGGCCCAGAAGGCCAGCAGCATCCTGGCTTGTGTCAGGGATAGCATGGCCAGCGGGAGCAGGGCAGGGATCGGCCCCCTGTGCTCAGCACTGGGGAGGCTGCACCTCGAATCCTGCGCCCAGTTTTGGGCCCCTCAGTACAGGAAGGACATTGGGGGGCTGGAGCATGGCCAGGGAAGGGCAGCGGAGCTGGGGCAGGGTCTGGAGCACAGGGCTGGTGGGGAGCGGCTGAGGGAGCTGGGGGTGTTCAGCCTGGAGAAGAGGAGGCTGAGGGGAGACCTGATTGCTCTGCAGCTCCTGGCAGGAGGGGGCAGGGAGGGGGGTGTTGGGCTCTTCTCCCAAGGAACAAGCGATAGGACGAGAGGAAATGGCCTCAAGCTGTGTCAGGGGAGGTTTAGATTGGATATTGGGAGAAATTTCTTCACGGAAAGGGTGGTCAAGCATTGGAACAGGCTGCCCAGAGAGGTGGGGGAGTCCCCAGCCCTGGAGGGGTTCAAAAACGGGCAGAGGTGGCACTTGGGGACATGGTTTGGTGGGCATGGGGGTGTTGGGTTGATGGTTGGACTGATGATCTTAGAGGCCCTTTCCAACCTTAGTGATTCCTAGTTCTACTTTCATTAAAAAATAATCCAGCCCCCAAGCCAGGAAACATGGAATTAATTATTACTCTCCCCTTAATTGGTTTATAGAATCATAGAATCGTTTAGGTTGGAAAAGACCTTTAAGGTCTTTAAGGTCTACCAGTTAAGGGTAGAGTAAGGGTAGAGTAGGGTTTAGCGGTGGACTTGGCAGTGTTAGGTTTATGGTTGGACCGGATGATCTCAAAGGTCTTTTCCAACCTGAACGATCCTGTGATTTCACAGCAGCACCTGCCACTGCCGGCCTGCCCGAGCTGCGTCACCCCCCAAGCCAGGGCTCCCGTCTCCCACGGACACAGGCGAACACCATTTTCCAACCCAGGGGCAAACTGCCGCCTCTGCATTTGACTGCCCGGAACCCAGCCTTCGCTCTCACAGATGAAGACAGGGACAAAGCCTGCGGGAAGGGACTTACCGGTGGGGACAGACTTACCGCTTGGGAACATGATCAACGCCAGCTGGATGAGCCGGGCGGCTTTCTCCCGGGCTTGGCTTAGCTCCAGCTCCGAGCGCTCCTCCTGCTGGCTCAGGAAGAAATAGGCCAGCGGCACCGAGAAGGCGAAATTGGGCAGTTGGGACAAATTCCGGTGACTCTGCAGGATGAGAGAGAGATTTACCGCGAAACGATGCTAGGCAGAACAATCTCGATGCGGCTGGGCTGTACACAGGGTGGGGTTTCTTGCTTGCTGGATTAAGTTACTTTCCAGCCGCTGGCTGGGCGCCCCTACAACTGAGTAAGCGATTTCGAGTTCGTACAATTGTTTGCAGGGTATCAGGATTACCAGAACAAACACCCCAGCCTTTGTGCATCGTTCCGGTGATTGTGGGATTCCAGCCTGGCCATGCGACAGCCCTCAAAGGGCTAAGCCGGTTAGGAAAACCTCATGCTCTGCGGCCCAGCCGCCCCGCTCCAGCCCCAGGAATTGGCTCTCCCCTCTCGCCAGGGCCGCCTGTTGCCCACTCACCTCCCACTCCTGGAACATGCGGGTCAGGAAGGTGTATTCTCTAGCTCGGAGGGACAGAAAATCGATCAGCAGCAGCACACACAGCGGGTCGTTCTCTGGATCAAGGCTTCAGAGGGAGGCGAGCACAAGGAGGGGCAGGAAACAAAATCAGTGTCGGAAAAGCTGAAGTCGCTGTCCTCATTTCGAAGTCAAAGACTTTCCTACTAGCATCCAGAGAGCTTCCGTGACTCAGCAAGCCGAGATAACGGGAACACGATCGTTTGTGCACAGCCAGGATGACGGTACAATGCCCTGCCCGGCCCACGTCCCTGCAGAGGGGCGAGTGCCCCCCGTCACCACCCAGGAGAAGGACCCACGGCCACAAACCCAGCAGGCTGAAGCCACCGGACCAGCCAGGCCCCCGGCTCAGCAGCCGAGAGCAAGGGCCACCCAGGTCTCATCTGCCTGAGCCTCAACAATCGCCTCTCTCCAAAGCAGCACCTCGGATAAAAGCAGGTGCCCAGAACTAACCTGCGACACTGCGTCTATAAGGAGCGGGCACAAGCCCTCCCCGAGCCTGGGAGCAGTAGTACACCTCTGCGGTTTTTGCCCCGCCTGGGTGAGGCTCGGGGCGTCGTTTGAAGTGTGTTCCCCCAAACCTGAGATGGGGTGCAGCCCTCGGCGGGGGGACCTACCTCAGAATCAGCTTGCAGAACTCCAGGGCCGTCCGGGGACAGCCTCTCTTCTCCAGGAACATCAGGTGCTTGAAGAGAGCCAGGAAGAAAGCCCTGTGTGGGGAACAGGAGCAGGTTTTAGAAGCCAGATTTGGGGAGAAGCACCGCGTGCTGCTCAAGAATGTGGACCCACGGTCAGCCCCAGCTCCTCGCCCCCCGAGCATCAGCACCGCAGTGCAGCCAGGGGGGTCAAGGGAACCCAGCCTGGTGCAGTTCGGGGTGCCACAGACCCCTCACAATCCCACCTCTTTATTTTTAATTTCTTTGTGCAAACATAGGGACAGCAAACCCATGGCCTGCTCCATCCCTGCTCCCCAAGGCCGAACAGCTTCGTGCTCTCGCAGACCGGCCGATAACTCAGGACAAGAGAAACAAGTAAATCCCCAGAGCCCGCATCCCACCTCGTCCCAGCCCGCCCAGCCGCGCGGGGACGGTGACACAGAGCGCGCACAACGCGTACGGGGCGGGGGGAGGACGAACACCCAAATCGGGCGAGATATGGATCGCAGCGTTCAGGTCACGGGCGGCACCAAGCCCGTCAGCGAGCGGGTACTGGAGATCTGAGCAACCTCCAGGTACGGCAGTTCGGGAGGGATCGCTTGGGTTAGCTGACTGGAAAATTCCCAGAATAAAGTCACCTTTCCCCGCAGCTGCAGAGCTGTCATTACATAAAGAGCCGGGCCAGGAGCCGCGCGCTGCATGAGCGATGGGGATGAAGGCCAGGCAGGGAGCACACAAATGACCAAGCACAGCCGTAAACGTGCAGCCGTAAACATTTTTCTGACAAAAATAAGTGCCATTTTGGGCTAAGGGGTACTAATGGCATGAGAAGGATGTGGTGGGGAGGAGCAGTTACTGCTCCAGTAAGAAATCCCTTGGGAAAGAGGATGCTTTGCAAAGAAACCTCAGAGACCTGGCAGAGCAAGAGCTGCCGGTACCCCAGCACCCATTTTGGGAGCCCCGCTGCTGCCTTGCCAAGGGGCACCGCCATCGACTGCCGAGCGGCAGAGCTTGTTCCGACAGAAAGGGACGTTCAAGGTCCCCCCCAGCCAGCGCGGATGATGCAGCAGACGTCGCGAATCTGGGTCTCCCTGTCCAAAGTAGGCCAGGGCACGCCGCGACGGCTCTCCGGCAGACGCGGGGCAGGCTGGCGTGCCGCCTACCTGTTCTCCGGCCGGCGGTAGTCCAGCCTGCAGGTCCCGCTGGTGAGGCTGAAGACGGGGTGGAAGGCACACTCCAGGCTGTACAGCGCCCGCTCTGCAGACAGCAAGGACAGCGTCAAGGCTCGCCACCGCCCCGGCACACCACGTGGCCCCCGCTGCTCACAAAATGGCAGTGTCGGCCCAGAAGACACTGATAACAGAGTTCTGGCACCCATGAAATCAGCTTGTTCACGGTCCAGCAAGGTACAAAGCTCCTTCAGAGTATGCGGTCGCAGCAGATATCTAGGCAAGCAAGCCCTGTTCCTGCCTGCGGGTGTTGGATCATGCTCCGGTTGTGAAAATAACTCTTCTGGAGGAGGTCTGGGATTGAGGCTGGTACAGCTGCCTCTGCCACAACCATCCACACGCAGGGAAGCCAAAGATCCTGTCCTCGCTTCACCGCCGGCCCTTCCCATCACGCTGGAGGGCACGTGCCCCGCTTAGCAAACAGCACACCTCAGGGACCCGAGGCGGAGGCGAGGGGTCTGTCTGAGGGGCAGCCGTCCCCAGGCACACCTCCTGCCCCGAGGAGCAGAGCCCGACGTGCTGACCTGCAAGACGCTGGTCAGAGGAAGGCAAGGCAGGTGAGGTAGGCTGGCCCGGAGGGTCGGGCACGCTCCCCGCAGAGCGGGTGGGCTTCCCGCAGCGTCCCTTGCGCTGCCGTATCTCGTAGCTACTACATCAAACCCTCCTCCTGCAAGGGATGCCCTGCAGGTGGGACCTCCCACATCCCGACAATCCTTCCACTCATTTTGAAGCTGAACACCGATGTACTTTGCTCCCGGACAAGCATGTCCGTCTCTATTTAAAAGCCTCCAGCGAAAGCTGCTGGTCTGCAGAACGACACGTGGCAGAGCGCGAGCGCTCACAGAGCCGAACCAACCCTTCTGGTTTGCTGCTTTCCCATTGAAACAAACCCAAAACCAAAAGCCCTCGATTACTAAGTCACAGAAACCATTCAGAGAGACTTTCAGCAGGGACCAGCTCGGCGCTGGGAGGGGTTGCGTGCCTGCAGACCCCGGCACCACCTCTCCGTCCCCGTGCCGCAGGCATCGGCAGCCGGCGACGAGCCTTGCCTCCGCAGCACGCCACCATGCCGCTCCGCAGACCCCGCCGGGGACTCAGCCAGGCTGGAGTTTTCCCCAGCAAGCTCTCACGGCCCCAGGCCAGCCGAGGGGGGCTGATCCCCTTTTGCTGCTGCCCCTTCCCCAGCGGCAGGCTGAGCTGGCAGAAGGCAAAACCGGGACGGTGAATAGCAGCGGCTCCCACCCCACCTCATGCCAGGGCATCTGCTCCTCACCTCAGCTCTTACCTATGAGATCACGTGCCATCTCCTGATCCTCCTGCATCCGGCACACGTCGCTGAGCTGCAGAAGGGAGTCCACGTGGTACGGGTTCATCTGAAGCAGCAGCTACAGAAGAGCAGGAGCTCAGTTACACGATGGCACAAAAATCGCAGGTTCCCTGCGCGCTCCGCAAGCTCCGTAAGCGCGGCGGGGAGGCGAATGCCCTGACACCGCGCCTAAGAGAGAGGGGCTGCTCTTGCCCCCGGGTCTGAAGGCGAAGAAATCCTGTCCCACGCCGTCAGAGCGCCGATGCTCAGGCTGCAGCACAAGGCTGGGGATGCGTTTCACGTGAAAGTCTGAAACTACAGATTAAAAGAACCTGGGAATGGTCATGCCGGGTCAGAGCAGCGGTCCGCCTCGCCCTGCCTCCAAAAGCAGAGGCCCGGGAAAGAGGGCACGAAGCTGGGCGCGCACGATGACTCCCAGCACACCCTAAGCTGCCAACCTTTAGGGGTTCAGGGACCCCCACCATCAAAGATGCCACTGATATTAATGGCGTCCCCTCCCGTGAATTTGTTCGCTTACTGACCCCGGTACCTTTCCGGCACCCCAGCTCTGCCATACGGAGAGCCACCGCTTAAGCACACAACGCAAAGAACTTCCTTTCATCCTGCCCTGCCAGCTTCATCCCTGCGTTGGAAGGGAGGGCAGGGAGATCTCTCCCCACCCCACGCAGGATCCGAGCCCTCGATCGCAGCTTCCCCCAGGCACCTCCTTCCCAGCTGACCCAGCTTTTCCAGGGCTGAGGCCATGCCAGGCCTTTGATCATCTTTGCTGCCCTCCTCCGAATCTCTCCCAGCTCCCCCATATCCTTTTGAAGGTGAGGGCCCAGAACCGCGCACAATATTCAAGATGCAGGCAGCAGGCAAGATTACATTTTTGGTTTATTCTCTATCCCTTAACAATTCTGAGCATTTGATCAGGCTTTTGCTTCCTCCGGGTACTGAGAGGACATTTTGACACATCCATTACAATTCCAGGATCCAGCTCCTGAATGGTAATAGATTTAATTTTTTTTTTTTTTTCCAGGCTTCAGAATAGAAGTTTAACAACACCTCAGAAACCTCCGCATTCACTAATTATATTATAAATGCGCTGCTTTTTCCAAGTACCTGAAACTCGGCTTCAATATGAAAATACTGAAGCGACTTCAAATCTCCTTACGGTTTAGTTTGGGGATTTTTTCCCCCTGCCCCAAGCAGAAAAATACGGCTTCAAAAGCTCCAGAAGCCATGCATCTGCAGGGTGCTGGCTGGTGTGACCACCTGCGGTACAAAGCCTTTACGTTCCAGGCTGTCCCAGCCCAGCGCCTTTGCCTTGGTGCCACTTGGCTGACGTTTTACCCCTTCCTTGCTCTCAAGTTCTGTTCTAGCTCACATTTTTGGAAGAGATGGAGCACCCATGGTCAACTGTGACGGGGAAAAAGCGCTCTTCACGCACTTACAACTTCACCAGCAAGTCCCTTTTAACACACTAGCAAGAGCAGAAAAACACTCACTGAGCAGGACCCCCAAAAAAATCATGTTTTGCGTGCTGAAACCACAGCAGCAAGGCAGATCCGGGCTCCAGCTACATGAAACTGCAGCTGTCACAGATAAACTGGTTGGGGGTTTGAAGTACTTCTGGCACAGGCGAACCCCTGTCTGTTAGATTTTACCCTTAAGATAAAACCAAAAGCCTAAAGATGTTAGGAATATCTTCAAACACAGCCAGACCCACTTAACAGGGACAGAGCGTAAAGACTAAAATGTACCATGGAAAACCCGTCCCGCTCTGCATGGCCGCATGAGACCGTGTTTGAGCTGTCGTTAGGACGCTGGCTCTCAGGGCGATCACCGCTGCACAGGAACGACCTCGCATCATTTAATGCGAATCCCTCGGGCCGGTCAGAGGGCAGAACTGATGAGCTGGAGAGAGCAGCGGCCACGAGCAGAGGGTAGGAAAGTAGAAGGAAGTAAACTTTATTTAGTGGACAATGGCCTCTTTAAGAAACTTCTCCAGGTCATGTATCCCAGCTCATGTGGCCAGGGTTTTCAGAGAAAAAAATACCTCAATTATGGTTCAGTAGGGTGCAGAGCAATTTTACTGTTGCTTACCACTACAAACTATAAATGTTACCCGTTTAATGAGCTTGGACACGCATGAAGAGCTCTCAACACAAAGACTGTTTTGCTGAAATGCCAAGAAAAGACACATTTTTCATCCATGCCAGGGTTTATAAATAGAACAGATGTTAGTTTAGATTCCCATTTAAAGATCGGTTTACACAATATTTTTCCTTTCCCAGCTGAAGAGCTGAGACAAGGGAGCTTTATTCCTACCCTTTCAGCCAAACGGCCAGTTCCTGCGGGCCGCTCTTCCAGATGGCTACCTGGCACACTCTCGGGCAGAGCCACCAAGGCCGGCCACCAGCCCCCGGACCTCATTTGCACCGAGGCGGTCGCTTATCTCATGAACAAGGTGAAAGCAGAACTCAGTAAGCAACGCTGCCTTGCCCCACGTAGAGGGAGCACAGGGCTCTACCGCTCAAAATGAGACCGGCAAAAAAAAATAAGCATGGGGATGCCTCAGCCCACCTCCCCTGCCAGGGAAAGGGGCTGCGGGGACGCAGGAGGGAACAGCGCGGGCAACCCGATTTCACAACATACCACAATGTTGTTGGGGTCCATGGACTCTACAGCGTCCAGGAACTTGAACTGCACTTGCTGGTACTCGCGATGGTGCTCGAAGGTGAAGTACTGCACTCCCCTCCTGGTGTCCAGCAGCTGCATGGCAATGCCTAGAGGGTGTGGGGGAGACGTGGGTATCGCCGCTGCCAGCCCGCGGGCACAGCGGCAAGAGGAGCTCTTCCGCTTTCTTAGAATCATAGAATTGTTTAGGTTGGAAAAGACTTTTAAGATCATCCAGTCCAACCATTAACCTAACACTGCCAAGTCCACCACTAAACCAGTTAAGGGGAGAGTAGTAATTCCATGTTTCCTGGCTTGGTGGCTGGATTTTTTTTTAATGAAAGTAAAAACTAAGAATCACTAAGGTTGGAAAGGACCTCTAAGCTCATCAGTCCAGCCATCAACCCAACACCACCGTGCCCATGCCTTATAACACAGAAAGCTCATTCGCACCCCTGGGTCCAAAGCCAGACATGTTTTCGGAAACTCCAGGAGAATTTCACTCCTTTCCCTCCTGCCATGAGTCAAAGTCTGCAACCCACCCGAGAAGCCCAGGCAGCTTGCTCTCCCCATGGATATTTCCCATTATCCAGCAAGACTGCTGGAAGAGGGGAAGTAGTCATCACCTGCTACCTCCAAAAAGGGGGATAAAAAATAAAAAAGCTCAGATGCTAAGGTACGATACAACAGAGTTCTCCCTCTTGAGAAAGGAGGTATTTCCATCAGCTGACGAGCAGTTCCCTTTCCGCATCAGCCAGCCCCAAATCTGCCCAGAGAGGTGGTGGAGTCACCACCCCTGGAAGCATTCAAAAAACGGGCAGAGGTGGCACTTGGGGACATGGTTTAGTCTACTCTACTCTTGATTGGTTTAGTGTGGACTTGGTAGTGTAGGTTAATGGTTGGACTGGATGATCTTAAAGGTCTTTTCCAACCTAAACCATTCTATGATTCTATTCTAAGTCCGGGCCTAGCAGCTGACGAAAGCAGCTCCAGTTTCCGTGCGCGGAGGCTCTAGGACGTGCCCCATTGGCTAGCGGCAGCGCGGTGCTTCGGGAGGTGGCACCGAAAGCCTCACCTGTTTTGCTGTAGCGCGGCCAGGTGTTCTTGGGAGCTGTCAGCCACGTGCTGCGGACGTACTGACGCTGCCTTTGTCTTGGCCTGAGGAAATAAATGCGAGAGGTCACAGTTTCTCTGTGCTAAACAGAGTGAGGAGGGCTGAAACCAGCCAGAAAAAGGATGATTCAGAGGGGAAAAAAAAAAAGAAAAAAAAAAGAGAGAGAGAGAGAGAGAGATCCAGCTTCTTCCCCAGCTGCTGCCCTGCCACACAGAGCTTTTGCACAGAGCTTTAACATGTTTGCCTTCAAGACACAACATACCTTCGCTGAGGCTCTGCCTTACTTCAACCATTCCTCTCCGGGCCAGCCAGTGCCTCCAGCATTTCCACTTCAATAGCTTCTCTCCCATTTCTATTCCTGCCAAGTTCTCAGCTGCCTCTGCTTCAAACAGCTTCCCAGATCCAATTAAGAGAACCCCATACCCTCTGACTCATCTCTCTTCCCCAAAGTGCCCTCAAAAATCAACTGATTTAGTTTTAGCCGTGCTCACAAATGCAACACATTTATTGGTTCAGGGCAGGAGGAATTCAGAAATCAAGGCCAGTCTAAGAAAGTCACGTCTCCTCAGTGAGGGAGTGCTGCTTCTTCCTCAAAAGCACTAAATATTATTCCACGGGCTCTCTCAGAGAAGGCTTCCACTTCCACCACCGCTGCTCGGAGCTTATACCCTTCTCATGTGCACATTTTTCAACCAGCTCACAAAAGCAGGGATTTCTGGATAACACTGACGACAGCGCAAAGGGTAAGTGCATAGAGACCTCACACCCAAGCAGCAGGAGGTTCCCTGGGCCCCTGAAAGCAAGCGCATGAGACCCTCTGGAAAGTATTCAGGGTCCACTCTGTAAGACATCAGAGACTTTGGAATAGCAACAAGTGAGAAATGCTGGAAAAAGGAAAAAAAAAAAAAAAAGAAAAAAATCTAAGAGTCTATAGGAATTTGAATGGAAGGCCTTTAGAAGGGTGTTTGACAGTATATGAGAGGGGAAATCAGCAGAAGAAAAAGCAAACACTAGAAAAAGCCTGGAGAAGTCTTACTCTCCTCCCTCACTCATATCAAAAAAATATTCCCCTGTCCCAACAAGTAAAAACTACAGAGTAGGACAGCCTGAACCCTGCATTCCCTGCCCAGGTGTAGCACTGCGGGCTCGGTAAGCTGTACAAGTCCACCAACTTGGACTTTGAAAGGGTTTAATACTAAATTCTAGACTAACCTCTGATCACCAAGAACAGCGCGAGCCCCAAAGTATCTCTTCAACTCGTTCTCCGGATTCAAGTTTCTGGGAAGGTTGAAACAAGAAAGAAAAGCTACCGTCAGTTAAACACAGCCGAAAGTCTCACGCTCCAGTCTTCCCCATCAGTGCCAAGCGTTCTGCACCTTGAACTGTCTCTGGCCAAGCCCCCGAACTGTCGCACACGCCACTGATCTGACACAAGAAACCGAAAGGAGCCTAAAAACGGTCAGAACAGGAGGCATCGAAACCCTTGTTCCATCAGATGCGCGCTTCCCTCATGCTCTGCTCCTAAAGGCGCTGAGCAGGGGAACGCTGCTGCTGCCCTCTCCAGGCAGCTGGGGCCTTAGGCCGGGATGCTGCCGGGACAGCCGCCGCGCAGGAGCGCACGCGTGCCCGGAAAACGCGGGATACCTGCTGCCGAGTCCAGCAGCGGCAGCCTGCAATTCAGGGCAGGCCCCACAATCGCTGCACAGAGGCTGGCAAGGACTAAACTATTTTTTTTTAATACAAAAAGCACGACAACACCTACAGTTTTTTTGATCTAGCATTTGGGCCAGAGAAGGGAGGCGTATTCGAGAGGGGTTTCTCTCTGCCACCCAGCAAGCGGGGCTTGAAGAGAGGGAGTGGGAAGGCTGAGATCCAGCACTGCCAACTCTCACCCACTCAGAGATTATGCAGCTCCCAAAGGTTTCTGAATAACGTTTACTTGACCAGAGATGTCACTGAGGTTTAAAGCCACCTCTAGATAAACAAACATTCCTGCCTTTACTGAAGTGTCCCTGAACAGGCTGCGCTAGCGCCGAGCGCCCA
Source organism: Pelecanus crispus (assembly GCF_030463565.1). NCBI lineage: Eukaryota > Metazoa > Chordata > Aves > Pelecaniformes > Pelecanidae > Pelecanus > Pelecanus crispus. The sequence goes on along the minus strand of NC_134650.1, from coordinate 47,666,271 downwards.
CCAGCCCAGACTCACTTTTGACATTTCAAAACCTGGACTGGTTAAGTTGTCCCAGCTACAAGTTTAAATGGTTTCTCCAGAAACAGAAAGAGCTGCTAGCGTCTGCACCAGCCCAGGGCTCCGAAACACACTGGACCCACCAGCTGGCCTGTTCCCAACGGGCCCAGATGTTACAGGTCTCAAGTCCAAGGCCGATTCGTTCTCCAGCTCTTGGACACACTTGGCGCTTAGTCCACTTTGTTGATGGTGATGTGCAGGAAAGGTTAGACAAGTCTAACCAGTTTTCCTGGTGAAATTAGCTCCTGGCACTGCTCAGCCCTCCTGGGAGGATAGCACATGCTATACCTGGGCTTGCTGCTCACAGCACCTGGCCGGAATGCAGCCGCTCGCCCGGCCAGGCGAGTTTGATCGCAAAGCTTTACGCACCAGCGCTCTCAGTAGCTCTGCGGAGATTCTCCTACAGAGTCACAGAGTATTTTAGGCTGGAAGACACCTCTGGAGGTTAATCTAGTCCAGACACCCACTCAAACCAGGCACGACGGCAGAGAATGCCAGTCACCGCTCAAAAGCGAACACAGCTCTAAGAACCATGGTTAGAAACGGGGCTGTGCACAACCATTACCACAACCCCTTTCAAGCAAGGTCCTGAATTCACTGCCAGATCAGGCCGACAGGCTCCCAGCTCCCTTCCTCGGGGGAACAGATACCCCTGTCATGCCCAAGGCCAAAATCAGGAAGGAAGCAAGCACTACCTGTGCTCTACGTAGAGCAGCGGCCTGCTGTCGGCGATTATTCCGCTCTGGGTTTGCTGCGATAGCCCATTGGTATCCTCAATCTTCTCCAGCAGGCTGTCGATGTCTTCCAGGTCGTCGTCTTCCTTAAGATAGGCACAGGCAAACACAAGGCAGTTATTACAGAACGCGGCACGCAGGTTACCCAGCGGAGATGGCACCCGGCCGCCTCCGGGTCCTTCGGCTCGTCCCGATCTCCGTGCGATACCAGTGCAGCCCCTACTCCTCGCCCTGCTGCTACCCCATGGCCCACCTCGGGTGCGTGCATTCCGTGTCTTATTGAGGCCTCCTGCTCTGCGCCCAGCGCCCTTTATTCCCTCGGGAATCCCACCCAGAGCCTGCCTTCCCTGTCCAACCACCCGCGAAGGGGCTGGTTGCTGTCCTCTGCTTGCTCAAGGTATCGCGATAGCATGAAGTGGCTCTTCATCACGAGTCCGACCACGCCAGCACAATACATCCAGCGTGGGCAAGAGCTGGCCGCAGGACTCCTTTCCGGCCTTACACAAAGCTCGCAAGTCTGCGTGAGCCTGGTCTGCGCCCCTCCCCACCCACCCTTCGCTCTGCTTTGTCTGGTTTAGTTATGCTACAATCCCTGTAATACCACGAAATGTCGGCGCGCTAATTTTAACGATAAATATTTAAATAATCAGCCTTTACTGTCTGCTTTCCACGGAATCGCTAATTACTGCTGTGACCCTTGTAATAAGACATCAAACACCCAGCTCTAACGTATCGCACTCTCACTTTCCCACCTTCTAACAACCCAAGAAGAACATATCCAGCAGCGCACACTCAATGGTTGTGTAACGCTTTTATCGCAATTTTGCTCTACTCTTCCCCACAAATAGCAAGTGATGCATGTCTTACACGGCCGTTTCGCATCCTCCTCATGATGCACGTGGGTGGAACACGGAATTCCATTCACAACACCCAAATAGCACTGCGAGCTTGCCTTTTCCAGTTAAATATAGCTACTCCACGTGGAGTGGATATGTGAAAAGTTCCTAGTGTGCTTTGCATTTCAGTGCTTGAACAAAGGTAGCGTTGTCTCTAGCTAGCAAACCAAATTGCCTGGTCCTGGGTACGAAGTCTCCCTAGAGACCTACAGCTGGCAGATGCCACCCTATTGTGCGCTATTCTCTGACCGGGAGAGGAAACGTGCTCTTTGAGGGCATTCTCTGCCTCAGTCGCTCGCTCTGAGCTCGCCCAGCTGAATTCCCGGGGAGGAGGCAGCCAGCCGGGCACCCAAACCGGAGTCATGGCTCATCCATTCGGCACACTGTAGCTGCGGATGCTTGGCAAAGGATCTCCCCCAAGCGAACAGTTACGACTCTTAAACCTTAGCAGAAAACTAGCTCCCGCTTGAACTTTACTTCTATTGAATTTAAAAGACCAATGACCGTAATCTGTTTACTTTCCTAGCCTAGCTCAAGCAGACAAAGGATATTCAAGCACATATATTTGTCTCTCATAGTTTTATCCGCAACAAACATAGACATTGGATAAAGTTCTCGCTCCGAGCACACTTCCTTAGGGGCAGACAGCTTAGAGAGAATCGCCGTCCCCTTGCTCCCTTCACCACCGAGGGGACGGAGCAGGTCCCACAGGAAGAGTGCTGGGCAGCGCATGTGCCGACGACGCACCAGCGTTTGGCTATTAGATGTCAAGCCACATAGAAGGTGCGCGGCTGCGCACGGAGGAGAAGGCAATGCGAACGGTTCTCTGCTCTCTGCAGAGCCCCGAGAGCTACCTAAGTAGGGCAAGGAAAATATTACGAAAATGCAAAAACCGTCACGCAGGACCCCCTCCCGTGCGAAGCCTCGAAGCAGAGATGAAAGCGGATGCCGCTGTCAGGATTTCAGCTCTAAGCACCTGCAGCAGAGCTGCGCCAGTTCTGGCCGCTTGAAGGACCGCAGTCAAAAGCTGCTGTTGCTGTTTCGTAATTTTAAATGAGTACAACGCAAAAAGGAGCATGTTTGCCTCAAAAATCTTTTCCGCAGCCACCTGAGTAGCTGCTTCGTCAACCCCAATACAGAAATTAGCACAGCTGCTAACTCTCAGAGCAAACGCAGACATACCAGAGCGTCTCCTGCTGAGGTTTTCTTGGTTTTCCTTTTCTTTTTTTTCTTTCGTGGCTTGTTACTCAACACAGGCTGCAAAGAGAAACGGAACGGCTGTCAGAGCGTGCCCACGGACCGCAGGGATGAAAGCTCCACGGGGGAGAAGAGCATTTCCCGCAGGGGTCAGCGTGCCAGGAGAGCCCTTCAGTGAAGCCCACATCCATCCTCTCAAGTCTGTCAGCAAGCGGAAATTAAGACACAAGGAGAAAATGGAGGAAAGCACCAAAAGGTTTACAAACGTAAGGGTTAAATCTCGCCTTTCATATCAATGTCCAAGACTACAAAACCAGGCAAGAAACAGTTTAGATATGCCAGGTGTGGAAGAAACACTTCAGCCCTCCTTCACCCCCCTGAATAAACTGTATTTTTGTCTTTCTAGCGACCATGGCAGTTTCATCAGTCCCTCCAATTTCCACAGAAACCAACAGCTGCCCGAAAGCACCACGTGACACAGGCTCCTCTCGCTGCCTACTTCAGCTTACGAAGCTGCGTGGCATTGCCTAATGCGAGAGACCACGCCGCCGTCCACGCCAGCTGTTCCCCAGGGCATACAGAGCTAAAGAGCACATTTCCAGGACCTACGCAGGTAAAGCAGCGAGTAACGGCGTTACCAGAACAACCCCACAGCTCCTGAGCTGATTTCGGAACCAGGAGAACGTGCAGCCCCGATTTGGCTCTACCAAACGGCGGGGAGACGCCTGCCAAGGGCCCCAAGAGAAGCAGCGGGTGCAGCCTGCAGTGTCCACACAGCAAATTCACCGGGTCAGGGCCTGCTGGAGGCACCGCTCATGCGGGGACCGACCGAGCAGAGCCCTCACCGCACATCCCGAGCATTCCCAAGCCCCTGGGCTGGCTGAGGCCAGCGGCACAGCTGGGCTGCGCGCAGAGAGCGGTCTCCGCTCCTCTGGCCACGCCGCCTGGCACCCAAAACCCAGGGGAAACACCCCAAACGCTGAGCCCTAGCGGGTGAGGCCAGGGGGCCGATCCCCCTTCACTCCCCCCATCCTCATCTCCACTTATGACTTGCAGTATCAAATTGTTAACTAAAGCGTCCCTTTCCTTACGCACTTCTGTAACGAGATGCTTCTGAGCTGACACAGACAAAATCCTAACGCAAAACAACAACAAAACGCTCAAAAAAAGAACAAGTTCAGTGTTTAGTTTATGTTGCTCAGAGTCTTCGCATCACCCGCTCCGAAACAACCGCTTCACTGAGCATCTACCTGCCAGCCCAGCCCCCCCGTATGGTGCAGAGCTCAGTTAATTGTGCAGCCAAGGGAGCAGAGAAGCAATCTCCGTTTCAGAATCCCAGGGCGCTTCCCTCGCTGCGCGCTTTGCCGGACCTCAGCACTTGCAAGGACGCAGCACGAGGTCTTCCTCAGGAACCTCCTCTCTGCGGCTGTAAAATCTCCCTGGTCCCAGTCACAAACCCAACTCTAGCACCAAACTGCTCATTCTCCTCCAGATCTGGAGCCCCAAGTCCCTGGGCATCAGCTCCCTGCGTGCGTCCCTCCCCTGAGGCTCACGGCCCCAGCTTCTGACAAATCGCACGCGCAAGGGAAAGGAAACGTGCTTGCCTGGCACCACGAAGCTCCTCAGCGCACGCAGAGACAGGGAGGTAAGAAAACTTCTCTCTGCGCCTCGCACAGCGACCGCCAGCGTCACGAGATACCCGAGGTTTAGTTACCGTTCGGTCCGGCTGCTCTGCCTCCTCCCCAGCTCTCTGCCCATCGCCTTTAGCCTCTTCAGGTACGGCCCCTTCCTTGTTCCCTTCTGCCGCATCCCGCTCGCTGAGCCGGGCATCCGCTCGCTCCTCTCTGGACAGTGGCTCATCCTCCGACTCCTCAGCGGTGATCTGCACGAACAGACGGACAAACTGCAAAAACAGCCAGCACGGAGCTGCGCTCTACCCTCTCCTGTGCCCAGGGGACAGAATTCCCCAGGGATCTGATCTGTTCCACTCCCACCTGCAAAGGAAAGAGGGAAAAGTCGCAGCAGCGCAGGGCTCAGCTGCCCAACCGGCTTCTCCAGGACAACCCCTCATTTCATGCGTGTCACCCAGCGGGCGCCTGAACAGCCCTGTGCCCACGACCGGCCGGAGGCGAGCACAGGGCCATGGCGACGCGGCCGCAGTGCGGCCGGCGCAAAAAAAGCACGGCCCTATCTGGGCTCTGCTCTTCCTCGGGAAGAGCCTCCAAAAGGAGCCTTGCCTACGCTCGCTCAGCCAAGCTTTGGGGAAGGAGAGGGAACTGCTGGGGCCGGCCAAGGTGCCCAGAGAGGAAGGACCAGGCTCTGCCGCCCCAAGGACCCGTCTGCGCCATCGGGGCCCACCTGAGCCCCAACCAGGATCTTGCAGGGCTGGAAAGGTGGTAGGAACATCCCTAAAACCGGCTTCACCCACCGTTTGCCCGCCCTGACACTCAGGCTGGGCTCTCACAACACCCACAGCCGGACCACCCAGCCCTCCCTCTAATTCCCTCCCAGTTCAGCCCCAGTTACCACTCCCACCTCGCGCAGCCCCCTCCCTTCCCTGCCCCCCAACTGAACCCTCCCAGGCCCCCGCCACCCCAAACCCCTCACCCCCCCTGGCCGCTCCCTCCCACAAGCTGCCACCTTGGTCACCCCCACCCAGCCACCACCCCCCAGCTCGCTGTCCCCCCTCTCGGGCACTGCCCCCAGCCCCCCATTCCCTCCAGTCACCCCCCGACCCCCCCGCCTCAGTCACTGCTCCCTAAATCACCCCCTCACAGCTGCTGTCACCCTTTGGCCACCCACCCTGCCAATTATTGCCACCCCAGCTGCCCCCCGCACCCACAGCCACCCCAGGTACCCCCCACACCCGCTCCCTCCCAATTATTGCCACCCCAGCCCCCTCCTACGCCCACTGCCCCCCCCAAGCCCCCTCCCACACCCATGGCCACCCCAGCCCCCCCCCAACTGCCCCCCAGAGCCCCCCACACCTACTGACACCCCAGCCCCACACACACCCCCACTGCCACCCCAGCCCCCCCCCCCATCCCTACAGCCACCCCAGCTGCCCCTTCCCGCACCCACTGCCCCCCCGAGCCCCCTCCTACACCCACGGCCATGGCCACCCCAGCCCCCCCATATACCCACTGCCTGACCGAGCCCCACACACCCACTGACACCCCAGCCCCCCCAAACACCCACGGCCACCCTAGCCGCCCCTTCCAACACCTACTGCCCCTCCGAGCCCCCTTCCTGCACCCACTGCCCCCCTGAACCCCCTCCCACAGCCATGGCCACCCCAGACGCCCCCTCCCACACCTACTGCCCCCCCGAACCCCCTGCATCCACTGCCACCCCAGCCCCACACACACCCCCACTGCCACCCCAGCCCCCTCCCACACCCACTGCCCCTCCGAGCCCCCCACACCCACTGCCACCCCAGCCCCACACACAGCCCCACTGCCACCCCAGCCCCACACACACCCCCACTGCCACCCCAGGCCCCCCATACACCCACGGCCACCCCAGCCCCCCCCCACACCCACTGCCCCCCCGAGCCCCCCCAGGCCCCGACTCTCCCCCGGCCCTGTCACCCCCTCACCAGCTCGAAGCGGTTGCTCACGCCGGTGCGGGCCGGCCCGCGGCGTCCCCTCCTGCCAGCGGCCGCCGGCGGCGGCAGCCCCTCCCGGCCTCTCTCGGGGCCGGGGTCCAGGCCCAACTCGCCCAGCCCCGGCTCCTCCTGACCCCGCTGCTCGCCCCGCAGCCGCCGCAGGGCCCGCCGCGACATGGAGCCCCGCCGCGCACTGCGCCTGCGCGGTCCGCCCCGCCCACTGCGCCCTTCGCCCCGCCCACCGCGCCTGCGCCCTCCCGCCCCGCCCCACCGCGCCTGCGCTCTCCCGCCCCCCCGCGCCTGCGCGCCGCGCCGCCCCGGCCCCCCGCCGTTGCGCAGGCGCACCGCACAGTTCGGCGGGACCTCCTTCGCGCCTACTGCGCGATCGCCGCGTGAAATATGTCTCGGGGGGGGAGGCGTGGGAACGCGCGCTTTCCCACGGTCCGTGTGCGGGGTCACGGCGGGGCACAGCCCGCGGGCACGGGTGGGAGGCGGGTGACAGGGCCGGGGGACACAGCCTGGGGTGGGCCCGGGGCCGCACAGCAGGGCAGGGGGCGCGGGAATGGGGGGGGGCATTGGGAATGGGGGGGGGGGGATTTTCCCACGGGCCCCGTGCGGGGTCACGGGTGGGGCAGGGAGGGTGGCAGGGGGGTGCCCATGCCCGCACACCATCAAGGAGGCCACGGTGCAGTGAAGGGGACGGCGGGGTGCCCAGCCCCGCGCCGGGGGGCCGCTCACGCCCCCTCCCCCCAGCACCCTCCACCCCGGCTCCCCCCGCATCCCCCCACTCAGGACCAGCCACACGGCCCCGGGGGCGGCCCAGCGGGTTTATTAGCCGGGGGGGGCACGTACAGAGCAGCCGTGCCAACCCGTGGCGCTGGCGACCCCGCTGTGGCCGGCGCCTGCCCGGTGTAGCCAGGGCTTGGCACAGAAGCGGGGCCACGGGGGCGAAGGCTGGCGGCTGCGGGTGCCCCACGGCACGATCCGTCCCCGTCCCCGTCCCACCAGGGGCCGTGCCAGCGTCCCGCCGGCGGCAGGGCCGGGAGGTGCCGTCCTCGCCTGCCCCTGGTCCGTAAGGTATATAAATATAGAGGCTGTATGTATACATCCTATGTATATATGTACATCCGGGTGGCCGCCAGCGGGGTCTGCGCCGGGGCAGCTGGCTCCCCCGCGCCAGGCCCCTCACTTGTGCCAGGAATCGCCGTAGAGGGAGCGGGCCTTGGCGGCGCGGCACGGGGCGGCGTTGAGGACGGCCACGCTGCGGCGGCTGGAGCAGATGACGTCGGTGACGAAGCGGGCGCAGTCGCTGCAGACGTCGCGCAGGACGGAGCCCTGGGCGTAGATGTGGGGGAACTCCTCTTCCACCCGGCGCCAGCACGTGCCCGGCAGCGAGCTGCGGCACAGGGCACGCCGTCAGCCCTGGCCCGAGCAGGAGGAGGAGGAGGAGGGGGGAGGAAGGCTCGAAGCCGCGGGACTCACTGGAAGGTCTCCCGCCTCCGCAGCGGCAGGGCTTTGGCCAGCAGCGAGCCCGGGAGGCTCTCGAAGCCCAGCGCGTAGACGGGGATGTGAGCCAGCTTCTTGGAAGGCATCTTCATCTGCCGGGTGCGGGCGTCAGGGCGGGACGGGGCGGAAACAGGAACAGGGACAAGGACAGGGCCAGGGCAGGGACAGGAACAGGGACAGGGAGAGGGACAGGGCAGGGCCAAGGACAGGGACAGGGATGGGGCAGGGACAAGGCCAGGGACAGGGCAGGGACAGGGACAGAGGCAGGGATGGAGCAGGGGCAGGGACAAGGACAGGGCCAGGACCAGGGACAAGAACAGGACCAGGGACAGAGCAGGGACAAGGACAGGGACAGGGACGGGGATGGGGATGGAGACAGGGACAGGGCAGGGACAAGGACAGGGACAGGGACAGGGAGGGGGACAGGGGAGGGACAAGGACAGGAATGGGACAAGGACAGGGCCAGGGGCAAGAACAAGGAGAGGGACGGGACAGGGGCAGGGGCAGGGGCAGGGGCAGGGACACAGTGGCACCACCGGAGCCGGTCCCTTACCTTCAGGCTGCAGGAGCTGCAGACAGACCTGGGGGCACAGAGAGGGGCCGGTGAGCGGGGCCATCGTGGGCACCCTCCCCACGGCGCGGCGCGGCAGGGCGCGACGCTCACCGCTTGCAGAAGAGGCACGCCGCGGGCCAGGAGAAGAGGGGGAACTTGGCCCTGCAGCAGCAGCAGACCTGCGGGCAGAAGGGGGTGAGAGCCGGGGGCCGGGCGGGCGGCGCTCGGCCCCTCCGGCCCCAGCTCCCACCTTGCCCTTCCGCAGGCTGCTGTACAGCTCCTTGCTCTGCAGGAACTTCTCCATCTCGGCCTTGACCAGCACCCTGCGCACATTCATCATCTCCTCCACCGTGAGGGCCAGGCTCTCCACGGGGTGGCTGAACTCCTGCGGGCGAGGGGGGACGTCAGCCCGGTTTGCCGCGGGGCTGTGGCACAGGGCACGGCCTGGGCATCCCTGTGCCATGGGCAGAGCCTCCCGGCACAGGCAGAGCATCCCTGGCACGGGCAGAGCATCCCCGGCACGGGCAGAGCATCCCCGGCACAGGCAAAGCATCCCTGGCACAGGCAGAGCCTCCTTGCACAGGCAGAATCTCCCGGCATGGGCAAAGCATCCCTGGCTCAGGCAGAGCATCCCCGGCACAGGCAGAGTGTCCTCGGCACAGGCAGAACCTCCCGGCATGGGCAGAGTGTCCCTGGCACGGGCAGAGCCTCCTGGCATGGGCAGAATCTCCCGGCATGGGCAGAGCATCCCCGGCACAGGCAGAGCATCCCAGCACGGGCAGAGCATCCCGGCATGGGCACAGGGCACACGGCACGGCGTGCCTCGAGTCCCACCTCCCGTGCAGAGGGAGCAGGGAGGCCGCAGGGACCCCCCAGCCACCTTGTGCCGGGCTGCCGTGTGCCCGCAGTCGTGCTTGCACGGTGTCCCCAGCCCCGGTGTCCCCAACCCCGTCGTCCCCAGCCCCTGTGTCCCCAGCCCCGGTGTCCCCAGCCCGGCTCCACCACCAGCACTCACCAGCCAGAGGTGCTTGGAGCTGGTGCTGGGGGCTGCACCGGATCCATCCTCCGGCCTCTCCTCCACGGCGCCGAGGGCAGCGCGGGGCGGCGCTGAGCTGTCCGGCAGCGGGTGGCAGCTGGCGGGGACGGAGCCTGCGAGGAGGGACGGGGCGGCCGTGGCGAGGCCAAGCCGCCCGGTGCCGCCGCTGCCGCGGGGCACGGCACAGCCGCCCCGGGGACGGGGGTGGCACGGGGCTGGGGACCTCCAGCGGGTACCTGAGCGGGGCCGGGGCTCGGGCTGCAGCGGTTCCGGCTCCTGGGGCGCAGCCTGGCCGCTCCCCAGCTGGCTCTGCAGCTGCGCCAGGTCCTGCTCCGAGAAGGAGCGGTCCCGCTTCAGCGGCACCTCCGCGCCCGGCGAGTCCTCCTCCTGCGAGGCCACGGGCACCGTGTCACCCCGGGGACCCCCTCGTGTCCCCCCGGCACCTCCCGCATCCCCCCCGACCCTCCCGCCCCGCCGGGTCCCCTCTCTTGCCTCGGAGATGTTCATCTCCTCCATCTCGGCTAGCGTGGGCGCCTTGAGTAGGACGCGGGGCCGCAGGCGTGCCGGCGCGGCGCTCGCCGGCGACTGGGAGAGCTCGAGGCAGGAGCTGGAGGCCAGGCGGCCGGCGCAGGCGTGGGGGATGCAGGGCAGGGAGCTGTAGCCTGCGGACGGGGAACGGGGCTCGGTCCTGGCACAGCAGGCACCTGCCCCTCGGCGCATCGCCGGCAGCCCGGTGTGGCAGGGAGGGGATGCCGGTACCTTTCTGGCCGCGGTACGGCATCTCCACAGGCCGAAGCTTCCTCTCCTGCCTGATCTCCTCCAGGATCTTCTCATGGAGCGTCCTCTGCTTCTGGGGCAGGGGCCGCAGCCGCCGCTCCGACGCCTGCGGGACACACGGACGGGACCTCAGGCGGTGGCCGCAGCTCGGGGCCGACGAGGGTGCCCAGCCCATGGCACCCACGGGACCCGCCAAGCTCTTGCCGGGCGGTGCCACGCCGTGGAGGTGCGCCGGTGCCGGCACTCACCTGCTTCAGTGGAGGCCGGGAGCGGATGAAGTCGAGGATGAGCTCGTGGGCGTCCTTCTTCACCCGGGGCGGGATGTCTCCGTCCACCTGGGAGAGGGCAGAGGGGCCGCAGGCAGTGTCAGCGCCGGGGCCGGCACGGCGGCACGGCGGGAGGCCGGAGCCGGGGCAGCCGGGCCACGCTCACCATGACCTTGCGGAGTTTGTAGTTGCGGGCGCGGATGTCCTGCATGAGCATCTCGAAGGGGGTGAGCTGGTACTCGGTGGGCAGGGGGTTGAACTGCTTCTCCTGCACCTTCTTCAGCTTCACGCCGTGCCGCAGCTCCCGCATCAGCTGCACCCACAGCCGGGCCTGGCGGGGGGACGGACGCGGCATCAGCCCCGGCACGGCCCCGGCACGGCCCCCGCGCCCGGCCGCGTCGCCGTACCCAGTCGGTGTTGCGCAGGCTGCCCAGCTCCGCCGCCGGCCGCTCCTCTGCCTCCTCATCCTCCTTCAGCTTCTGCAGCATCTGCCGCAGCACGACACGCCGTCACCGCGCCCGGCGGCACCCAGGGTCCGGCTGGGGCCGTGCCACGGGGCCGCAGCGCCGACGGGCACCCGCAAAGCACCCCCATCCCCGCTATGAGCCGTCCCCGCCGGCACCGGCCCGGGGCAGGAAGAATCCGGCAATGCCGCGGCGCAGCACCCTGGGAGAGGGTGTACGGCCGAACGCCGGCGCCGGCAGCCCTGCTGGGGCGGGCAGAGGGGAGCATCACGCTCGCCCCAGCGTTTTGGGCCCGCGGGTGGTTCCCCTGGCCAGGCAGCGGTGCCGGCTGCGCCGCCGGGCGCCTGCGCTCACCTCCTTGGCATCCCGGATTTTGGCGAGGAAGGCTTTCAGCTCCACGGTCTCGGCGAAGAGCGCCCGGCAGACGGCCTGGTAGTGCGTCTGGGCCTCGGTGGGGTCGGCCAGGCGAGCGGCGCAGCACCGCATGGCCTGCCCGAAGGTGCGCACGGCGCGCGGCGGCCCCTCGCCCCCCTCCTCCTCCTCCTCCTGCCCCTCGTAGCCCTCGTCGGCCGTGCCGCAGCCGCTGTCCTCCGAGTCGCTGTTGGTCATCAGGTCGATGAGCTGCTCCAGCTGCGGGCTCAGCTCCCGCTCCTCGTTCTCATCCAGCCCCCAGTCCAGCGCCCGGTAGATGGCGAAGCCCAACGACTGCACCATCTGCGGGGAGACGGCACCGGCTGGGCCCCAACCGCACCCCGGCACCGGCTGTGCCGGGGCGGGGGAGCCCCTTGGCGCACGCGGCCGGCACCGGCCCCCCAGCCATCGGTGCTGGCCCCAGGACCCCATCCCCATCACGGCAGGGCGAGGGGAGCAGGCGGCAGCACCCACCCAGGGACCCCCGCGCCGGGGCGTGACGGCAGACGGGCCAAGTCGCCGGCAAGCTGCAGCGTGGCCGGGCGGGCGGCCGGCCCCCCACGTACCTGGGCTTCGGCGGAGGGCGTCAGCAGCGGGGGCAGCTCTGGGGGGAGGAGGGCAGAGTCACCGCTGGCACCCGCGGCCCCGCGCCGGGCGGTCCCCCTCGGCGTCACCTCCCGTCCCATGCCCCGGCGATGCCGCACCCACCCGGCCCCGGCAGCTCCTACCCCAACCCAGGACCCCCACCCCCAGCCGGTCCCGTCCTGAGCTGGTCCCGGGACACAGCTCTGCGGGACAACGGGGTCGGAGCTGCGTGTCGCGCCTCGGCATCAGCAGTGCCGGCTGCGAGGTGGTGGCACAGCCTCCGTTGCCCCCTGTGCCTGGCTGAGCGCGGCAGGCCTCGCCGGGCATCGCAGCAGGCACTGGCCCTGGGCAACGAGCCCAAAGAGGCACCAGCAGCTCGGCCCCGCTGCCTCCAGCCAGAGCCAGGAGGCACATCGGGGCGGCAGCGTCACCGTCACCCCCCTCACCCCGGGGCTGGATGGAGCTGAGAGCTCCGCACCCGCGGGGAAATGCCCCTGCACCGCTCTGGGCTGTGGGCACCAGCAGCTGGGCACCAGCAGCGTGGGCACCGGCAGTGTGGGCACCGGCAGCATGGGCACCGGCAGCGTGGGCACTGGCAGTGTGGGCACTGGCAGCGCAGGCACTGGCAGCATGGGCACCAGCAGTGTGGGCACTGGCAGTCTGGGCACCGGCAGCGCAGGCACTGGCAGCGCAGGCACCAGCAGCACGGGCACTGGCAGTGTGGGCACCGGCAGCGCAGGCACTGGCAGCATGGGCACCAGCAGTGTGGGCACTGGCAGTGTGGGCACCGGCAGCGCAGGCACTGGCAGCGCAGGCACCAGCAGCACGGGCACTGGCAGCATGGGAGCCGGCAGGACGGGCACCGGCAGCGTGGGCACTGGCAGCATGGGCACCGGCAGCCGGGCACTGGCAGCGTGGGAACTGGCGGATGGGCACCGGCAGCGCAGGCACTGGCAGCGTGGGCACTGGCAGCGTGGGCACCAGCAGCGTGGGCACCGGCAGCGTGGGCACTGGCAGTGTGGGAACTGGCAGGATGGGCACCGGCAGTGCAGGCACTGGCAGCCAGGCACTGGCAGCCGGGCACTGGCAGTGTGGGCACTGGCAGCATGGGAACTGGCAGGATGGGCACCGGCAGCGCAGGCACTGGCAGCATGGGCACAGGCAGCGCAGGCACTGGCAGCACGGGCACCAGCAGCACGGGCACCAGCAGCATGGGCACCAGCAGCATGGGCACAGGCAGCCGGGCACTGGCAGCGTGGGCACTGGCAGCATGGGAACTGGCAGGATGGGCACCGGCAGCGCAGGCACTGGCAGCCAGGCACCGGCAGCGCAGGCACTGGCAGACAGGCACCAGCAGTGTGGGCACCGGCAGCCGGGCACCGGCAGGCAGGGGTGCAGTGCAGACTCGCAGCTCACCCGCAGGACAGGACACGGCCCAGGTGCCCGGTGTGGGCTGCGGTGATGGTTTGTGCCCAAGAAACGATGCTGCTTCCCGCTGCAGAGCCAGCAGAGCCGGAGCCTCGCAGGCACGCACGCAGCCCACGCACGCAGCCCACGCACGCAGCCCACGCACACGCGAGCTCAGTCCCTCCCAGCAGCCGGGCGGCCACGGGACGAGGAGCAGGAGAGGCTTTTGCAGCGTCCGGCTCCACTTTCCGGCCGCAGAGCCGCTTCCTCGGCCCAGGGGAGCGCCGGCCATTAACTCTCCATTTAGCCGATTGATGCGGCAGCTGCGGGGATGCACCGGCTGCGTGCCGGCCAGGCCGGGTGCCGCACAGGAAGGGCAGTGCGAGCGGTGGAGACGCAGGCTCCGGCCACGCCGCGGTGCCACGCACGAGCCCAACATCACGCCCGCGTCCCCAGGCCGTGCCCGGCTCCTGCCGCAGCGCCAGCCCCGGGATGCTCTGCCCTGGCTGGGAGAGGACGCGGCAGCACATCCCTTGGGACCCCGCCACCGCCACCCCGGCTGGAGCCCCCTCCCACCGCCCACGGCTCGGCAAACGCCACGGGAGCCGTGCCAGCAGGCTGAGCCTGGCTGGTCCCGGCAGCTCCCTCCAGCTGCCGGGGCACGGCTGAGGAAGGAGCTCCCATGGGATGGGGAACTGGAGCGGGTGCTGCCGGCTCACCCAGCCCGGCTCTGGCCCCACGCCCGGGTGGAGCTGCCAAGCCGTGTGCCGGGCCGGTGCTGCCGCCTACAGCGGCGCTGGGAGGCACTCGGAGCCCTTCCAGCTTTGGGCTTTGCCACCAAGGGCCCAGATTTGTCCCTGGGGAGATGGCTCAGGCTGGCACGGGAGGGACGGGGGAGCAGGAGGTGGTGCGGCGGCACCGGCTCCGGCACAGCGGCTGCGGCAGCGATGGCTCCGGGAAGGGTGTGGGGCCGTTCCCATGTGACCGGCGGAGCTGGTGTGACCATGCCATCCATGCCCAGCCGCCGTGGGCACGTGCCGTGCCTGTGCGTGGTCCCGCCCCGGGCCCGGCGCTGGCCGCAGCCAGCCTGCGCACTGCTGCCGGCAGCGAGGACACGCGGTGACGCCACGGCGTCCCTGCCCGGCCGTGGGCGAGGACAGGCAGTGACACCGCGGCGGCCCTGCCCGGCCACGAGCCCCCTGGCAGGCCCCGACAGCGCCGAGCACCGGTGCTCCATCCCCGGGCGCGCCGGCCTCGGCGCGCGGCGAGGCGGGCGAAGCCGTTTGCCACGCTCCGTCGTTAGGCGCAGGGGTGCTCCCCACCCCGACATCGCTGCTGGCAGCCGGCCCGAGCTTAATTACAGCCGGTAACCGCCACGGCCCTGCCCAGCCGCGCCAACCGCCCGCGGAGAGGGCACGGCACGGCGTCCGAAGGTCAGGGCCGGCTGGGGGTGCCGGGGCCCCGCGGGGACACACGGAGCTGGGGATGGGGTCCCCTGCGGGGTCCAAGCACGCAGGTGTGTTCAGGCGTGCGCGGCTGTGTGCCCGTGTGCATGCTGTGTACGCGCAGGTGTGTGTCCCCCAGCCGTCCTTGCCGTGTGTCCTGCCCGCGCCGATGGGCTCGGTGTCCTGCGGCCCCACGGTGGGTCCCGGCCCAGTGAGCCCCGCGCCCACGGGCACCCTGCGCACCCCCGCCCCAGCCTCACCGCGTCACCTGCCGGTGCCGGTGCCGGTGCTGGTGTCACACCAGCCCTGGACCCCCGAATCACCAGCCCACCACCCGTGCTGGTACCCGCAGTGCCAGCGATCGTCCCAGCTGTGCCAGTGCCGGTGCCAATGCCGGTCCCCCGTGCCAGGGCCAGGGTTTGGGGTTCGCCCCCATCCCTGCCGGTGCCAGTGCCGCCTCCTGCTCCCCGGTGCCGGCTCCGGTACCGGCCCTCTTGCCCATCCTCCTAGTGCTGCACCGCCGCAGCCGGTGCCCCCAGTGCCGCACTGATCCCCCGCTACCGGTGCCGGTGACGCCAGTGCCTCCCCCCCTTGCCGCTACCGGTCCTTCCCCACCGGTGCCGGTGCCCCCGCTGCCGATGTCCTCGGGCCCTCTGCGGCCCCGACACCGGTCTCCCCGGCACGGGCGGCACGGTGCAGCCCCCCCCGTGGCGCCGGTAAGTCCCGGTGCCGGTAGGTCCCGGTGCCAGCAGGTCCCGGTACCGGTAAGTCCCAGTGCCAGCAGGTCCTGGTACCGGTAAGTCCCAGTGCCAGCGGGTTCCAGTACCAGAAGGTCCCCGTGCCAGCAGGTTCCGGTACCGGTAAGTCCCAGTACCGGCGGGTCCCGCTGCCAGCAGGTCCCGGTACTGGTAAGTCCCAGTCCTGGCAGGTCCCGGTGCCAGCGGGTCCCGGTCCCGGCAGGTCCCGGTACCGGTAAGTCCTGGCACCGGCAGGTCCTGGTATTGGTAAATCCCAGTGCCAGCAGGTCCTGGTACCGAGCAGGTCCCTGTACCGGAAGGTCCCGGCAGGTCCCGGTCCCGGCGGGTCCCGGTGCCGGCAGGTCCCGGTCACGGTAAGTCCCGGTGCCAGCAGGTCCCGGTCCCGGCAGGTCCCGTTGGGTCCCGGTCCCGTTGGGTCCCGGTGCCGGCGGGTCCCGGTCCCGGTGGGTCCCGGTCCCGTTGGGTCCCGGTGCCGGCGGGTCCCGGTCCCGGTGGGTCCCGGTCCCGGCGGGTCCCGGTGCCGGCGGGTCCCGGCGCCGTCAAGCGGCGGTGCCCCGTTGGCGGCGGCTCCGCCCCGCGCTGCGGCGGTGTCTTACCGGGCGGCGGAGCGGGCAGCACGACGGTGCCGTCGCCGCGCAGGCGGATGTCGGCGGTGCGGAGCGGCGCGGCGGGGGCGGCGGGGGCGGCGGCGGCGGCGCGGCAGCCCTGGAAGCAGAGGGCCCAGGCCTGCTCCTCGTTCAGCGGCTGCTCGTAGCACTTCAGCACCTCCTCCAGGGACAGCTCCCGCGGGGCCCCGCCGCCCGCCCGCGCCATCGCCCCATCCCCGCCGCCGCCGCCGCCGCCGCCGCACGGGCGGGCGGGGCCCCGGGAGGGGCGGGGAGCGGCGGAGCGGAGCGGGGCGGGGGGGGGGGGGGAGCGGCGGAGGAGCGGCCCCGCCCCCGCAGCAAGGCCCCGCCCCCGCCCGCGCCACCGGGGGCGCCCGCCGGGGGGCGATGCCGATCGGTGCGGTGAGGTATGGACCGGTGAGGTATGGTGAGGTATGGTAAGGTACGGTAAGGTACGGTAAGGTACGGTATGGACCGGTACGGTAAGGTACGGTAAGGTACGGTAAGGTACAGTAAGGTATGGACCGGTAAGGTATGGACCGGTACAGTAAGGTACGGTAAGGTATGGACCGGTACGGTAAGGTACGGTAAGGTAGAGTAAGGTATGGACCGGTAAGGTATGGACCGGTAAGGTAAGGTACGGTGAGGTACGGTAAGGTATGGTAAGGTATGAACCAGTAAGGTATGGACCAGTACAGTAAGGTACGGTAAGGTATGGACCGGTACGGTAAGGTACGGTAAGGTACGGTAAGGTATGGACCAGTGCGGTAAGGTACGGTGAGGTGCGGTGAGGTATGGTAAGGTATGGACCGGTAAGGTAAGGTACGGTAAGGTACGGTAAGGTATGGTAAGGTATGGACCGGTAAGGTAAGGTACGGTGAGGTGTGGTGAGGTATGGTAAGGTATGGACCGGTAAGGTAAGGTACGGTGAGGTACGGTAAGGTATGGTAAGGTATGAACCAGTAAGGTATGGACCAGTACAGTAAGGTACGGTAAGGTATGGACCGGTACGGTAAGGTACGGTAAGGTATGGACCAGTGCAGTAAGGTACGGTGAGGTGTGGTGAGGTATGGACCGGTAAGGTATGGACCGGTAAGGTAAGGTACGGTAAGGTACGGTAAGGTATGGTAAGGTATGGACCGGTAAGGTAAGGTACGGTGAGGTGTGGTGAGGTATGGTAAGGTATGGACCGGTAAGGTAAGGTATGGTAAGGTATGGACCAGTGCAGTAAGGTACAGTAAGGTATGGTAAGGTACGGTAAGGTATGGACCGGTACGGTAATGTATGGTAAAGTATGGACCAGTGTGGTGAGGTATGGTAAGGTACGGTATGGACCGGTACGGTAAGGTATGGTAAGGTATGGACCAGTGCGGTAAGGTACGGTGAGGTGCATGAAGTATGGTAAGGAATGGACCAGTACGGTAAGGTACGGTAAGGTATGGTAAGGTATGGACCAGTGCGGTAAGGTATGGTGAGGTGCGTGAGGTATGGTAAGGTATGGACCGGTACGGTAAGGTACGGTAAGGTATGGACCAGTGCGGTAAGGTATGGTGAGGTGCGTGAGGTATGGTAAGGTATGGACTGGTACGGTAAGGTACGGTAAGGTATGGTAAGGTATGGACTGGTGCGGTGAGGTATGGTAAGGTACGGTATGGACCGGTGCAGTGAGGTACGGTAAGGTATGGTAAGGTATGGACCAGTGCAGTAAGGTACGGTGAGGTGTGGTGAGGTATGGACCGGTACGGTAAGGTATGGTAAGGTATGGACCAATGCGGTAAGGTGCGGTGAGGTACAGTGAGGTATGGACCAGTGTGGTAAGGTATGGACTGGTAAGGTATGGACCGGTGCAGTTAAGTTGCGGTAAGGTATGGTAAGGTAAGGTACAGTAAGGTATGGATTGGTGCGGTGAGGTACGGTAAGGTATGGTAAGGTGCAGTAAGGTATGGACCAGTATGGTAAGGTACGGATCAGTAAGGTATGGACCAGTGCAGTAAGGTATGGTAAGGTACGGTAAGGTATGGACCGGTAAGGTATGGACCGGTGCGGTAAGGTATGGTAAGGTGCGGTAAGGTACGGACCGGTGCGGTAAGGTACAGACCAGTGCAGATTGGTATGGTAAGGTACGGTAAGGTATGGTAAGGTACAGATCAGTGTGGTAAGGTACGGTGCAATACGGATCAGTATGGCTCAGTATGGTTCAGTACGGCTCGGTATGGACCGGTGTAGATCGGTACGGCTCGGTACGGACCGGTGCAGTAAGGTACGGTAAGGTACAGTGCAGTATGGAGCGGTACAGATCGGTATGGCTCGGTACGGCTCGGTACGGCTCAGTGCGGATCGGTATGGTAAGGTACAGTAAGGTACGGATCGGTGCAGATCGGTATGGTGCAGTATGGATCAGTGCGGTAAGGTATGGCTTGGTACGGCTCGGTACGGATCAGTGCAGATCGGTACAGCTCAGTACGGCTCAGTGTGGTAAGGTATGGTGCAGTACAGATCAGTATAGATCGGACTGGCTTGGTACGGATCAGTGCGGATCGGTATGGTAATGTACGGTAAGGTATGGATCAGTGCGATTGGTACGGATCAGTACGGAACAGCACAGTGCAGTACGGTAAGGTACAGTACAGTATGGCACAGTGCGGTACAGCTCCGTACGGCTTGGTACAGCTCGGTACGGTAAGGTACGGTACAGTATGGAATGGTATGGTACAGTACGGCACAGAATGGAATGGTACAGTGTGGTACGGCACAGCCTGGAACGGTACAGTACAGTACGGTGCGGTACAGCTCGGTACAGCTTGGTACAGAATGGCACAGTGCAGTAAAGTACGGTGCAGTACAATGCGGTACAGTGCAGTACAGTACAGTACGTACAGTACAGCTCGGTACAGTACAGTACGGCACAGCTCAGCATGCTACAGCTCAGTACAGTACGGCACAGTACGGCTCGGTACGGTGCAGTACGGTGCAGCTTGGCATGGCACGGCTCGGCTCAGCTCAGTGTGGTACAGCTCGAATCGGCACAGCCTGGCACAGCACGGCTCAGCACAGCACAGCCCAACGCAGTACAGCACGGCACAGCTCGGTGCGGTGCAGTACGGCGTGGCTTGGCGTGGCACGGCTCGGTACGGCACGGCTCAGTGCAGCATGGCACAACTCGGTACGGCACAGCTCGGCACAGCTCAGCACAGCACAGCTCAACACGGCACGGCTGGCAGGATGCAGGATCAGGGCGCAGGGCTGGGTGCAGGGAGTGTAACTGGGTGCAGGGTGCAGGGCATGCGACTGGGTGGGTGCAGGGCACGGGGTGCAGGGTGCAGGGTGCAGGGCACGGGGTGCAGGGCACACGACAGGGTGTGGGGTGCAGGTCCAGGGTGCAGGGCACACGACGGCGCGGGGTGCACGAGTGCATGCAGGGCGCAGAAGGACGCGGGGCACGTGAGTCGCTGCAGGGCTCAGGGCAGAGGGCTGGGCGCAGGGCGCAGGGCACGGGCAGGGGTGCAGGATGCAGCGCCCAGGACGAGCGCTGGTGGCTGGGTGCGGGGCGCAGGGCACTGCTGGGGGCCACCCCCACCCCCCCAAAAGGATGCGGTTACGGCTCCTGCTCCCTGAGAGCTCCGGGCTGGCCACGGCGCACGGCGCGGCCCCAGCCCAGAGGCACGAAGCGCCTGGCTCGCAGGCGGCCGTCCCACGGCACGCACGTGCCACGCGGGGTGCGGGCAGGCGCGGGGGGCACGCCGGCCTCAGGGCCACGGGGACATCGGGGGAAGCACGGCCACGAGCTCCCGGCCGCCTGCGAGGGCCCTTCCCTGCCAGCGCCCACGGGAACGCCTGCGACGAGGCGTCCGCTCCCCGGCTCCGCAGGCTGCAGGGGTGCTGGGACGGGCTGGGAGCCCCGGGGAGCTCGGTTCGGCTGGTCTGGGGAGCCGGCGGAGGGAAGGGGCCGGGCCGGGGCAATAACCCTCCCCGGGAGGAAGGAGAAGAGCTCGGAATGCTGCAGCGCGGTTTGGGCATGGCCAGGAGCAGCAGGAGCCAGCTGAAGGCACTGGGATGAGGAGCTGGAGTCTCTCGGGAGGTGATGTCCCACGGGAACATGGTGCGGGGGGACAGCGTCCTGCAGCCATCAGGAAAGGCCGGCGCGGCACGGTGCCGACAGCCGGCTCATGCCGCGGCACCAGCGGGTCCCTCCGCGCCCGTGGGGCGGGCAGGATGGTCCTGGCAGAGCAGAAAGGACAGCCAGCCCACCGTGAAAGGTCAGCTAGAGCAAATTAAAGCCCTTGTCATGATGAGCTTCCCATTTCCATGATGGAAGGAGCATAAAACCCCGTCTCGGCTCCATTAACCCGTGAGCATAAACTGGGGCCAACCCCGGAGCCGTGCTGGCGGGGCTGGGAGAGGGACGGAGCCGGCACGTGGGTGCTTGTCCGCCCCATGCAGCCAAAGAGCTGCCCCGGGGCCGGAGACCTCCGGCAAAGAGTCTGGGATGGTGCCGGCAGTGCCATGGGAGAGAAATGCCCTCCAGCGCCCGTCCTGGAGAACATGAGCGGTGTCGGGTCCATCTTCGGGGAAGGAAATGGGAGAACAGAGTTGGACGGCTGGGAAATGCAGCCCTGCGCTGCACCCTGGGGTTGGGAAGGGGGAGGGTGGATACGGACAATCCAAAGTGTCCATGCATCTCCGGGATCACTCCACCATCACCGGGGTGGGAGCGCGGTGCAGGTTCGGAAGCGCAGTGCCGCACGTCGCAGGAGAGCTGCACGGCTCCGTCCCCCCGGAGCAGCTCTCGGCTGCGACGCTGACGTCTGGGTCTGGCTTTCCGCACCACCGAGCGAGATTTGAATGCGGCATTTACCCTGTAATCAGCCGGCTTTGGAAGCCTGCTTGGGAAGCGACTTTAGAGGGAGGAAAACCCCGCGCGCTGCCCGCCGCAACGGGTCCACGCCGGGCTGAGCCGGCTGCCGGCTTTCCCGCGCCACAGACACCTGCCAGCGCCTCGGGATGCAGCCAGGGCGGCACCGGCGGGGATGGGAGCGGGGAGGCCGTGCGGCGTTTGAAGGCGGCGATAACCCAACCTGCAGGATTTAATGGGAATGCCTTTGAATTATAAAGCACAAAGCCCTTTGCTTTGGGTAAAACTGTAATTAATATGAAATCGAGATGTAATTAAAAGCTACCGTCTTGGAGAAAATCAAACAAAAGCCAAGCGTGTATGTGCATAGGGGAAATATAATTAAAAATGAAAGAAATAGGGGGAAAAAAAAAACCAAACAGGTTGGGAAATGGTTGCAGAGCACTACGGGAGGGTTACATTTCCCGGCTCCTTGCCACCCTCGGCATCGAAGGACGTGCCCCAGCGAGACGGCCGCGGAGCCGGGACGGAGGGCAGAGCCCTGCCCCAGCAGCAGAACTGCGTGCTGTGCGCCGCGCTGGTTTGCAGGTTATACGTTCACATGGGTTTCATCCATCATATGCAAAAATCTTCCTTAGAAAGCCGCAGGAACCTGCGATGAGCGCACAGAGCACCCGTGGGGTTGGACGCACCTCTCCCGGTTCCCTTAGATGCTACAATAAGCTGGAAGCCGTGAAAGGAGAGCGCGTTTGCTCGCTCTTGATGCGGGCTGCCTGCTGGCCTCAGATGTGGCCGGAGCTCCAGGAGCTTGCCGGCGTCGCTGCTCGGAGTGCAGCCCACGGCTCCGGGCGGCAATGCCAAGCTCTCGGCCGCACCTCCCCACGCCCCCTCGGAGGGTTTCTCGACGGTTTGGCTGTTGCGGTGATGTTTTACCCCTGGTTTCTCTTCTATGGTCAAACCAGAGATGAGTCCCTGACTGTGCCTGGTGTAATGGGTCGCTCTCCGCTCCCAGACTTTCTGGTTCCCCGAAACGCCCCGGCCAGCCCCAAGTCCATGGGGCCCCTGCCCTGACACCGGCACTTCGGTCTCCTCGGGAGGGACGCTGAGCCCCGCGCTGCTGCCTTCGCCGCTGCTGCCGTACACACCGGTCCGGGGCAGGAGCGGGTCTGTCGTGCAACGGAGGCACCAGGCTCCTGGGGTGCAGAGGCTGTTAGAGCTCCCCACTCACCTTTCCGCATGAATAAACTCTGGGGCACCCCAAAAACCTGAGCTCCAGGTTGGACGGACATCCAGGGCCAGCCCCGCCGGGTGATCCCTTTGCAGGAGCAGGAGCGCCCTGAGCTGCGCTCCTGACGAAAGCAAGGGGGGTTGCGAGCGCCGGCGGCCAGCCCTGTCCCCAGCCGCCACCGAGGAGGACCCCAGGCACGGACAAGCCCGTTCCTGCCAGGCAAGCGTGGCTCGCGGGCGCGATGCTCGAACAGATCGGGGTGGATTCTGCAAAGCCGTCCGCCTTGCGGCGTCGGGTTTATTGCAAAGGTCTCTGTGGTTGCGCACTCCTTGCGTCCAAGCACGAACAGCTGGGCCGAGCCTTTCTCTGAACGCGGGGAGCGAGCCCGCCGGCGCTCCTGCCCTTCTCCAGAGTGCCAGTGCCTCTGCTAGGCTCTGCCAGCTCTGCCCTGCTGCAGGAGGTGAAGGCACCGCCAAGGCTGGGGGGCTTGGAGAGGCAGAGAGATTGAATCACAGAGCGTTTGGTAAAGCTCCATTTCCTTTCCAGAGTGTCCTTCATTAATATTTTAATTAAAACCAATTTTCTGAGCAGACCGCAATGACTCGGTGTACCCCACAGATAACGCATGGAAGGATTAAATTCGCGAGCGCGGCTCTTGGCAGGCCGGTAGGCCCGCGAGGCCACAGAGACCTGCCGGCACCACGGGTGACACAGACATTTACCGTTCCATTGCCACCCGTGGGCGACGGCGTCCCCGGCCCGCAGCGTGGGACCGGACGGACGCAGGGCTCTGCGGCACATGGGTACCGGCCTGTCCACAGGGAACCGGGGATGCTCGGGGAGGACAGGACAGGGACATCCCAGTATCCCTGAGCCCCCACGTTCCCGGGACGTGTCCCGGCGGCTGGAGCTCAGCTGAGCCCCCCTGGGCTGCCTGGTGCAGACCTCAGAGCTCACAGACGAGGTGATTTCCCCTCACCTCCAGCCAAAATTACCCCCCCTGCCCCATCCCACGCTCTCTTTATCTCTTTGCACCTTCCTAAATAATCCCTTTTCTTACTCCCTGCTTATCTCTGAGACGTTTGGAGGCAGGCCCTTCCCTTTCCCTTTCCCTTTCCCTTTCCCTTTCCCTTTCCCTTTCCCCTTCCCCTTCCCCTTCCCCTTCCCCCTTCCCTTCTCCCTTCCCTTCCCTTTCCCTTCCCCTTCCCTTCTTTCCCTTCCCTCCCCTCCCCCTTCCCCTTCCCTCTTCCCTTCTCCTTTCCTTTCCTTCTCCCTTCCCTTCTCCCTTCCCCTTCCCTCCTCCCTTCCCGATGCAAATACTTCATCCTACTGCAGACGAGTCCTTCCTGCATCTTCATCACGTTAATTGCTGGCTCTACCCTCAGCCTCCCCCATCTCCTCCCTGCGGCCCCCCAGCCTGACTCGGCACTCCCACTCCCCTCGGAGCCCGTTCCCACCGGCTGAGCCTTCCCAAGGACAACAGGGAGGTGCCACATCCCCCAGACCTGCTCCCACCCCTGTCCCCGCTCCCTCAGCTGTCACCGCGGCCTCCGTTCCCCCGCCTAGGTCACCCCCACCATCTGCAAAACCAGCCCCCCCGGGCAGGGTTGCCGCGGGAGAGGTTTTGATTTGCTTTGACGCGCCCCTCCAAAACCTGGGGCTGCCGCAAACGTGATGACGGCACTGGGGGTTTAAAGCGATTCAGGAATGTGATTCTGGAAAGCGTTTCACGCGCTGTCTCCAAGCCGAGATTTGGTGCCGCGGCGACTTCCCGCAGCCTTCCCAGCAGGAGGAGAGGCAAGCCGGCTGCGGGAGCCCATCGCACTGCCAGTGCCAGCGCCGGAGCTTCCCGCGGGAAGGGTTTTCTCCAGCTCTCGGCAGCGAGTGCTGCTGACTCACCTGCTCCGGGGGCCAGCACTGCAATAAAACCCCTCCCACGGCCAATTCCAGCGCAGCGCTTTCAACGCCTGCAAACAGAAGCTAGCCTCTCCGCGCCGAATACCCCGGGGTTGTTCACCTGCCCGTACGCTGCCATCCCTTCCCATAACGAACCACCGCCTCCCGCCCGGAACCCTCTGCAGGGCACGCTAACAGCAGCTAACCAGCAGCAGTTAAATCTCCGGGAAGGATCAGATGAGAGGCAGCCGGGGAAAAATCCCTGTGGGAATTCCACACCGCTCCCTTCGAAACCTTTATTGCCCGCAGCGGTGCCCGGCTGGTGATTTCTCCCCGTGGGAATTTCAGCCTCCTCTCATAGAATCACAGAATCACGGAATGCTTTGGGCTGGAAGGGACCTTTAGAGCCCACCCAGCCCAGCCCCTGCAGCGAGCAGGGAACAGCTTTAACCAGAGCAGGGTGCTCAGAGCCCCGTCCAACCTGGCCTGGGATGTTCCCAGGGATGGGGCCTCCACCACCGCTCTGGGCAACCTGTACCAGTGCCTCACCACCCTCAGTGTAAAAAATTTCTTCCTTATATCCAGTCTAAATCTATTCTTCTTCAGTTTAAAACCATTACTCCTTGTCCCGTCACAACAGGCCTTGCTAAAAAGATTGTCCCCGTCCTTCCTGTAGCCCCTTTCAGCACTGCAAGGCTGCACTAAGGTCCTGCAGCCTCCTCTTCTCCAGGCTGAACACCCCCAGCTCCCTCATCCCCTTCGCTGGGTGGCACAAGGGGCACGCAGCACCCTGGGCTACAAGGGGCCTGTTTCACCATGAGAGCCATCTGCAAGGAGGCCGAGGCCGGGAGTGGGGAGACACCGCGGCCGTCGGAGCCGGGAGCTGGTCGCAGGGACGCTGCGCTGGGAAGACGGCGGATGTCCTGAAGCGGGGGACGGCTGCCACCAGCCCTCCCGGCCTGGGGTGTCCGTCCCCGCTGTGCTGAGCCCCCCAAAGCCGGGCCCTAGGCGGGCGGCTTCGCCTCAGGGGCTGTCAGGGGGAAGCCCTTCTCCTGGCGGCCATGTCGTGGCTGCGGCCTGAGCCACCCACCCCTGTCCCACACACACGGCCGCAAACAGGCTCCGTGGAGCGCGTCCCCCTCTTTCCGTGCCCTACCCCAGCGTGTCCCCGCCACACCCCACCTCACCCCTCCCGCCCACCGCCCCGCACGGCGGCTGCCCCCGCCTCAGCCGCACCGCCCGCCCTCCCCAAGATGGCAGCCCCCGCCTCCGCCACTACCAAGATGGCGGAAGGGCGGGGCGGGACTACGCCGCGCTTCCAGCCAATGGGCGAAGGCGGCCTCCCCCGGCGGGCAGCCAATGGCGGCGCAGGGCGGGCGGGTTGGTTTGGCGGGAAGCGGGCGGGGGCCGCCATGATGGCGGGCCCGGGAGGGCGGACATGGCGGGACCTGCTGGGTAGGTCCGGGCTGAGGCGGCGCCGGGGCTCCTCTGAGTGAGCTCTTGGCCTGGCGCTCCTTGCAGGGGCAGCGGAGGGGAAGGGAGGGGGGAATGTCCCCTCTCTGCCCTCACACACCCCCCTCCTCCAGCCTGCGTGGTGCGCTGGGCCCCTGGCAGCCCCTCGCCTCAGCCCCTCGCCTCAGCTCCTCCTCAGCCCCTCGGCCCCTGCTCCTCCCAGAAAACCTCTCCCAAAGGCCGGTGGCCTTCCTGTGGCCCTGCCGCGGCTCCTGTCCGGGGGTGGGGGTGTCAGGGCAGCACTTTGGTTGCTTTGGGCTAAGGGCCTTGGGAGGCTGATGGCTGACAGTGCCTGACAGGGCTTTGGCTGCGCTGGGCCGCTCGTGCTGGGCTTTGGCTGCAGAGGTGCCTGGAGCAAACCGTACAGAAGCATCCCGCACCGCTCCTGCCGTGCTGCCGGCTAACGAGGGCCTGAGCGGGGCTGCCTTCACCCCGTCAGTGCGGTGTGCTGTAGCAGCAGAGAGAGGGAGGTGTCCTCGGGGGCTGTCGGAGCAAGCTGTGGTTGTAAAAGAAATCCAAACTTCTCAGCAGGGAGAGCCAGGAAACGAAAAAGCACCTTTGGGAGCGGAGCAGAGCTCCGGGAAGCGGCTCTGCGCCTTCTGGATCACCATCAGAACCTCAATGACCTCCTCCTGGAGGTAGGAGCGGGGTGGTTTGGTTTTGCAGTGGTCAGGCTGGGGATGGCGGGAGATCCCAGCTGGAGGTGGGTTCCACCAGGGTCCTTCCCAGGACTGCTGTAGAATGAATGTTCCCAGGAACACAGTTTTCATGATAAGTGAAAAGAAAAAAAAAACCTGGCACTGTAGGAGTAAGCTGAAGTTCAGAGGTCTGTGTTGCAGAAATGAAGTTATTTTTTTCCTTTATTCCTCTATGTTTTATTGTTACAGACTAAAAATGGTTAAGCATGGTTTGGATTTGGGACAAAGGGAAATCCAGTGCCTTTTTCTTTGGGGTCAGAGCTGGCCTCC
This sequence comes from Pelecanus crispus, assembly GCF_030463565.1. Lineage (NCBI taxonomy): Eukaryota > Metazoa > Chordata > Aves > Pelecaniformes > Pelecanidae > Pelecanus > Pelecanus crispus. The sequence goes on along the minus strand of NC_134650.1, from coordinate 47,639,511 downwards.
TGTGAATATAGGAAAAAAAAATCAGGAGAGACTATTGGGTTTTCTCTCAATTACCAACCATTTCTGACTAATGTGACTGTCTTGATGAAAACCTGTGTCATTTGCCTATATAGATGCTTGAGCCAGCATTCTGACTTGTCCACGTTCTACCTTCTCCTCATGTACTGGAGAGAGCTTTTGATTCTGATAACTCAAATGGACAATTCAAATACTTCCCACAGTTCAGCCACAAGGACGTTTCTTTCTGTACAGAATATTTGTCTTTATAAAAAGAAAAAAGGGGATTTAACTAGAAAGGGATCCACCATTTTGGCATGTTTCATCAAATATTTATGCCAGCGTAGCTTCACAGACAAGACTTGAAAGACAGAAATTCTGTTCCTGGTGCTGCTGCTGATCTGTTGGGTGACTGGGGACAAATAGCTTTGACCTGTATCATCTTTTCTCTGCATAAAATGAAGATAACTGTACTTATGTCTCTTGTAAAGTGCCCCGAAACCTGTGGTTTACCATGACCGCGTGGGAGCTTGGTGTTAATTTCACTTCAGTTGCTCCAGCCCCCAAGAATGCCGGGGCTGCTCAGCATGCTTTAGAGGGAATAGGTTTGTAAATGTGTGTAACGGACATCTAAGACTGTTATGTTTTTGTTTGGCTTCCAGGTGGAAGATTCAATCAAGCCAGGTGGACAGGGTGACGGAGAGCACCAGGAAGTATCATCAGAATCATTTATAGGTGAGCGAAAGACTATTGGAGTCAGGTATGGGAAAGAACTTTATGTCCTGAATTTCTGCCTGTTAAATGCATTCCCAGTTTTACTTCCTTTTCGTTGTTCTGGTCTCCCATTTGGCTACTCATTTCTTACTTGTCTGGTGATGACACCGCTGGCGAGGACTGATTGCTAAATATTTGGATTATTTGAAGGTGTTACTGTGAGCCCCACAAGACTAAAATACAAAAATCTGTTTAGCAGGGATATTCCACCTCTGCCCCTGCTGTTCAGCCCCTGTTTTATGTACAGTAAAGGAATGATAGATGGAAATCAAATGATTTTCAACAAATGACGTCTATGCTGGAAGGAGTTTAAGACTTGGGACTTCTGTCTTCATAGTTATGTGTTCAAACCCTTTTTTCTCCCGTGCTGTCAGCTTTCTGCATTGGCTTTTTTTTTTTTTTTTCAGTCTCTGTTCTGCAGGAACAGGCCTCAAGACTGGGTGTACCTGCAGCAATCTTGGCAACCAAAAATGCTGTTACCAACATCGAGTGGATCTGCCAGGCTTCTGCAAGCCCCTCTCAAGTACCACTGCTGAACTTGGACCAGAGAGTAAGGGAAAAGGTTTACATTTAGTTTATCAAGAAAACGGTATTGTTAGGTTTGACTTTAAACCCAGTTTATCTGTTCTGATAAAGTCACCCAAACACGTAGGACCTCAGTGGCCGATTATTCATTTGTGTGTCTGATATGCTCACAAAAAGACGGCGTTCTTCTAGACAGGAAAGTGTCTGGTTTTGACAGCTTGGAAATGAAGTTGTTTGTCACTGAAGAGCAGCGTTATGCAGGTGTCTCTAAGCAGATCCTGTGTTACCACCTCTGGTGCACCTCAGCCTTCCCTGGCATGGTTTGGTCTCTCTTATCCACGGTTCCATCTCTATCGATCGTCCCGGTTTGCAGCCTCGCCGGCTGTGGTGATGGCCATCCATACAAAAGCTGTGCCGTGACTGCTGGGGCAAGTCCCCTCTGAGGAGCTGTCAGGTGTCCCTGCTGTCAGCCCGGCTGCCTTTACTTCAGCCTTAGGATGAAAGGTTTCGGCTTTTCCCATGAATTCTCTGCACCGTTCGAGCCTTAAAAAAAGCAGTAAACAGGGAAAAGCAACAAATTATTTTTCTAAAAATGTGTTATTTACAAAGGAAATTATTTCTGCTTCATTTCCGGGGTGATTCCAGAAAAGGTTGTCTTGCTTGCTTCAAACGGTCAAGGATTTGCTGGCGAACAACGTGTTCTGTCGCTCGCTCTTCTGTCGAGAAATGTGGAAAATGAAGGTAAGAACTCACGGAGAGATGTTGCCGTGTTACAGACCATTTAGACTTCATCTGCGGGATGTGGTAGCGTGTTTTCAACCCTCCTCTCCTGTGAAGGTCAGGGATAACTGTTGAACGGACTGGCGAAGTGCTGTGATTTCCGTTCAGTTTCCCTCGATGGTATTTTTGGTGACCTAGAGCAGTCGTGGCACTGCTCATTCCTCCTCTGGTCGAGTGCAGTCATGAACTCCTCCTGAGAATGCCTGTGGTCTTTCTGACCTCTCAAAAGCATGAACTGAATTATAAATGGTGGGGTTTTTTTTTTGTTTGTTTGTTTGTTTTGCTTATTTTAAAGCAAGTTCACCGGGAGCTTCCTTGCCTCTGGAGCGGGATTTGCTTTTTTTGAAGAGGATTTAGTAGAGGTTTGGAAGTAGGTGAATTGCTAAAGTTGCGTGGCCGTTCCTGCTGAGAAACTGGCACAAAGGAGGGCTGACAGCACCTTGGTGATCAAGCGTTGTTTTTTAGGGAGCTAGGCAAGCAGCACTCTTGCCTCTGCAAAGGAGGTGTCCATCTGTTTCCTTTCGTACCGAGCACGGCTGGTGCTCGCTAGGAAGGGCATGGCAACGCAGTGCCTGGAGTTGCAGCATGGTCATGGGATTAAACTCATCTGAGGTGACACCGCAGTTAATAGAAGCTTTGGGGGGTATCGTTTTCTTTCCTATTTAGCTTCGCTGCCTTACTGTTATCAATGAAATACGCTAATAACTCTGTCCTTCAGTTAGAATCGTAGAATCGTTTAGGTTGGAAAAGACCTTTAAGATCATCCAGTCCAACCATTAACCTAGCACTGCCAAGTCCACCACTAAACCAATTAAACCAATTAAGGGTACAGTAAGCAATCCAGATCGACTAACCAGGCAGTGCCGCAGCTCCCAGCCGGCTGTGGGGTGGCACGGTCCCAGAAGTCCTCTATGTGCTTTGCCAGCAATATTCAGCGCGTCTTTGGCATTCTGGTTCTCCGCTCTGTTTATCTGGGAATGCCGATAAGCCTAAGTGAGTTCACGCAGAAGATGGCTTGAGAGAAATAGGACAGCAGCTAACAGCTTGCGTTGCTTCACAAATGTCTTGTCTTGATTTTGTTTGGGCGGTTTGTTTTCTTAAGATAAGTGGTGCTCTAAGTAGAGTTAAGGACTTTTTGTGAGCGGGATGGTTTTGGTTGCTCTCTGCTCTGGTGGGAAAGAAGGAAGAGGCTGATCTGCCAGGATAAAGAGGCATGCTCTAGTCTCAAATATCTGATCCTGGGCTGAAAACAGAATCCTGTGTGTTTTGTAGGCCGATTAAAATCTCCTCGTTCTCAGGTAGACGTGGAGATCAAGCGCTGCTGTGTAATTGAGATTGTTACAGTAAAGAATTAGGTTGTCAAAGACAAAGTATGTGGGTGAGTCTGGGGTCATGCTGAGAAGCAGCTGCTAGCTGCTGCAGAAAGCTGGCGGGGCTTTTCTTCTGAATGGCTCGTGTGCCCAAGGCTCCCAAGTACCTCTTCGCAAGGTGTGAAGATTTTCTTTCTGGCTTGGAGCGTTTCTGTGTGGAGGCTGGAAGGAGCAGAAGTTGCTGCTGGACCTTTTTCCCTGCCAGGTGTGCCCTGGAGTCCCCTTTTGCTGGCACAGGACACGCTGTTCCGGGCGGGAGCTGGAAGGGATGTCACAGGGAGGCATGAAGGGCGGCAGTTTCACCCGCACGGAAGTGATGCCTTGTGCTGATTTTGCTGACGGCGAGCCTGGCGTTAGGAGCAGGACTGCCTGAGCGGTGTTGGTTTTTCCTCTGCGTCCACCGGCCTCTCTGCCCGTAGAGTTGCAGTGCCTCTTTCCGTAGCCTCCTCTTGGGAAATGGATTTGAGAGCAGCAAACTCGCTTCACAGAGACTAATAAACAGTTCGTAGGCTAAGCGATAATTCTCCAATCTGTTTCTGGATCTGAATTAACAAGACTCAAAACTTAGTGGTGTTACCTGTTTTCTGGGATATCCACTGCTCCTTTGAACGTGCAGCATCAGCATTATTCCAGGGGAACAAAGATGGATATATTTATTACTCGACCATGAGAATTTAAAATGATAGAATCATGGAATTGTTTAGGTTGGAAAAGACCTTTAAGATCATCCAGTCCAACCATTAACCTACACTACCAAGTCTACTCTAAGCCAATCAAGGGTAGACCAGACTAAACCATGTCCCCAAGTGCCACCTCTGCCCGTTTTTTGAACGCTTCCAGGGATGGGGACTCCCCCACCTCTCTGGGCAGCCTGTTCCAATGTTTGACCACCCTTTCCGTAAAGAAATTTTTCCTAATTTCCAACCTAAATCTCCCCTGGCGCAGCTTAAGCCCATTTCCTCTCGTCCTATCGCTAACTGCTTGGGAGAAGAGACCAACACCCACCTCACTACACCCTCCTTTCAGGGAGTTGTAGAGAGCGATCAGGTCTCCCCTCAGCCTCCTCTTCTCCAGGCTGAACACCCCCAGCTCCCTCAGCTGCTCCTCATAAGGCCTGTGCTCCAGACCCTTCACCAGCCTTGTTGCCCTTCTCTGGACACGCTCCAGCACCCCAATGTCTTTCTTGTATTGAGGGGCCCAAAACTGGACGCAGTATTCCAGGTGCGGCCTCACCAGCGCCGAGTACAGGGGCACAATCACCTCCCTGCTCCTGCTGGCCACACTATTCCTGATACAAGCCATCTACAACCCTAAACCATTCAAAATTTGTAGGAAGGAAAAATAAAATATAGTCTTTCCTCATCCAGTACTTCCTATGTTGTCATTTTAAAATTTGAGTAAGTTCTGGAGAGTTTGAATAAATGGAATTTAATTTTATTTTTTTATATATAGTTTACATTAGCCAAACGTTAACGTTAGCTGCAAAATGCAGACTGTGACCTAATTGTGACATCTTGTTAGGACCCTCCAGTGCTGGAAGCTGTGTGGCGCCTGCACAGAGGTGACATCGTTGGACTGGGAGAGCTGCTGGAGAGGTGAGCAGAGGTTTGCAGGTTTGCAGATGTATTTCATCTCTCAAAGCCTGTTGAAATGTAATCGGGGATTAGTCATGAGTATTCTGGACTAAGAATATAGTCAGATGCTGGCAAGTGATCAGATTAGCAGGACTGAAGAAGTTACCCTGGGTTTGAGAGGTTACTCTGGGTTAATTAGCGCAGCTCAAGGTGCGGTGGCCGGTTGTCTGACGGCTGCCGCGTCAGCTGCGATGCGAAGAGAAACGGTTGGGTGAGAACCGCCGCTGCAGACCGTCCTGGGTGATGCTTTATCTCCGGCTTTGTTTCACTGGTGCAGATGGCCGTGTGTGGGTGGTTACCACGCGGTGTGGGAAAGAGCTCGGCGACCCAGCTCCTTCACTTCGTCTGGCCGTGCCGCCGGTTCCGCTGTGGAAACGCGCATTTAGCCTGGAAAAAAATTAGTGCCGGTCTTGACGAGAAGTGTCGCTTTGCAGAAGTGGTGTGCTTCTGTCTTCGCAAAACCTTACACTTCAGTCAGGTTTGGCAGAGTTAATCTCCAGAGAATAGTTATTCTAAGAATTAATTTTTTTTTTCCCCCCCTAATACAGAACTAACAACTAAAACCAGTTAGCCTTTGTGAGGCTCAGGTTGTTTTCTTCTGGTGTCAAAGGAATGTTACAGTGATCTTTTAGGCCGTTGATAGTGGTTTACTTGTTAATGGGATAGGAAAAAAGCCTTCAGTGCCCACTCTACCTCAAATTTAAGCAAACCAAAGGGCTAGATTAAGAGCTTAACATTTTTTTTAAAGTGTTTTTTTTTATCCAAGTATCTTAGAAATCAGCACTAAAGTCTTTCTTCTAGCAGAACTTTTAAAATGGAAATACTTTAATGTCAGAGATGAGGAAATACTTGAACACACAATTTGACATGTGTGTTTTCCTTTGGGTGTGTTTGTTGTGGAATCTTTTTATAAAGCAAATAAAGTTCTTGGTGGTCCAAATGAAAGAAATGAAATGCCACATATAGGGCAGAGTCCTGCACAGATGCCTCTTTCCTGAGTCCAAGAAGATGGTGGAGCAAAAACCCAAGCATTTCAAAGAGTAGGAGGGATTGAATTGCCTGTGTTTTTGTTTGTTCTCAGCAACCCGGACGCCCCTGCTGCGGTGGAGTGGCTGTGCAGCAGCCTTTGCGGCCTCTGTGAGCGGGCGGAGGAGCCCTCCGGGGACGTGGAGCTCGCTGGGCGCGTTCTCTCAGGCAAGGCGCTCGGCCGGGCGCTGGTGTGGACCAGCAGCCAGGCCCCGCTCCAATTTTTTTTTCCCCTTAAAAGCTAATGGGTTTGAATTTCTATGTCCCTTTGAGTTATAGTACCACAAGAAAGCGTAGTTGCAAGGTCTGTGGGGCCACGGATGATATATTGAGAGTGTGACATGCCTGCAAAGTGTCTGAGATATTTTGGACCAGAAATATTTAACAGTTCCATTTCCGCCTGGTCATTTTCTATTATTTATTTTGCGGTTTTGTTGAGGGGAAAAAAAAAAAAATCACAATTTGATTGAAGAGCTGTAGTCAGACCTTTGGACCACAGCAGTCGGTCAGGTACAACCCATATGAGTTCTGCAGTGGTAATAGAGCGTAAGACCTGCAAATTCTAAAGTCTTTACAATCCTTTAAGTTTCTGTGCTCCTTGCCATCCATTGTTCTAGGTCCTTTAGCCCGGGAGTAATTTTACTCCAAGAAAATAAGTGATTCCTGCTGACTGCTGTGTAGTGAATGAGGCTTTTCAGACAGTAGTGCTGTTGGGAGACCGAGATGGGGAGGCAAAAGAGCAAGCGATCTTTATTGCAAGGGGATGCTGAAACACTGATTCCTTCTTGATTTGCAGACTTTGCGATCGTGTTTCTTCAGAATGGCTTTCAGCAAACTTCGGAGCTGGGAAGGAAGTTGGAATTCAAAAAAGTCCCCTATGTAAGGACAAAATGAACATATTTACAAATGGATATTTAAAAAAGCAGTTCCATTATCTACCTCTGTGCCTTGCTGAGTATACATAAATCAGCTTAGAGCAACAAAGAAAGGGTGGTGGTCCAGGTGCTGGAATGGGTGAGGAGGAAATGGTGAAACCAGAACAAAGGCTTTTTTTTAAATAGAGAATTTCTCTAAGGTGAGGCGACAAGGGTGTTGTAAGCGTCCTTGGTTTCACCTTGATTGCCCTTTTTTCCATTTGAATGTGAGGCATGGAATCCTGGTAAGCACGGGAAATGCTTGCCCTTCTGTCTTTTGTATCTGTTCTACCATAAAGCCTGAGGTAAAAGTTAAGCTTTAAATTAAGAAGGACAAAATTCTTTGAGTCAGTTTACTGTTTCTGCATATAACTGTAGCTCTTTTAAACTCTAAATGGTCTTCATTTGTCAATTTTGAACAGATCTGTCGAGCTGTCTTACAAAGAATGTTGACATGTAAGTGTTTTTGAGATTCATAGCTTTGTGCAGTCACTGCTGTTTGCTAGACTTGCCCTCCTTGTTCATTGCTAAACCTCTAAGCACAAATCCTTTGCCTGGGATGCTTTTCCTCTGTTGTGCACAGTATTTCTGTCACTGATGTTATGTGCCTACGTTCTCCCTTTCGCTCTTGTGAAGTGAGTGTCTTCTAACACCGCAGATAATTTCTTGCTTTTTATGCTGGTTCATTTTGATGCTCCCAGCTGCAACATCAGGTTGCTATGTGAGCTGATTTTTTTGCAAGTTTGATTGGAAGCAATCCAATCTGTTGTAGCACAGAGATTAAGCTAGATTTTTTTCTGCTTACTAAATTAAACTGTGAATTTACAGAGTTATGTGCAAGTAAGCTATTTTGCTGCTTTGTGGTTTGGATTTGCAGACTGATGTTTTGTGAAACCTATTTTTTTTTTTTTTTTATACTGAGCAAAAACCTCTAATGTACGTGTGTAGCCTTTAAACGGCCAGTCTTCAAGAAGCGTCCCGTGGACAAGGTGCGAGTTTTGGCCTGGGCAGCCCTGATGCTGCCGCTGAGAGCTCAAGTGTAGTAGTGCCCGATTTGCATTGCAGATCCCGATGCGGGAAGACTATACGTGCACGAGGGTTATTTTGTGCCTTGTGTCGCACGGTAACTTGCTGTATCTGCGGTACAGTGGAGGAAGCATTCACTTAGCCTCCTCACGTTCGCTTACACCTCCTCACGTGCCCTACGCCAGTGTATTGGTATAAGCTGACTGCGTAGCTGCGGTTACTCTCCTGTCTCCTTAGTGACGGCGCCTTACCGCTTTTCTTGCTGGCATGTTTCAGCAACGTGCGCGGTGCTGCTGCAGACGTTAGTGCTTTTTGTCTGCTGTGAGATGACTGAAAGCCAGGACACGACACCAGGGCTGCTCCCTCCCTTCTGCGTCTCTCCCCGTGGGCTCTGCCAGCCCGATCTCTTACCCCGTGTCTCGCGGGGCGTTGCTGTCTGTAGACGGAGGTGCCTTGCAGACTTTGTGGAGTGCTTCTAAAAAGGGAAAGCTGTAAGAGAAGCGCTTTATTATTTAATATGTATGAGTTCCGTCGCTCGGGTGGCCCTTTAACAGTGTTGGTACTTGAAAAATAACCCTTATAAACACAGGACTAGGGGGATTTTGGAGGAAGAGGAGCAGGCTGCTGGCAGTCAGGCAGGACTCTGCTAACCTGCTCTTCATTTGACCTTCGCGGTTGTGCAGCCTGCAGTGCCACTGGCTGACTTGCAGTCTGTGCGCCTGAAAATGTATTAAGCGAGTTTTATGTAAGATATTTTTGTTAGTGTGTACTTTTAGGTCACCTTTGAGGGGTTTCACTGAACTAACCAGCTGCTTTGAAGAACATGAGGATTCTTTACGTAAAATAATTCACTATTAATGAAGACCTTCACAGGAGGAGAAGGACAGGCTGAGAGTAGCATGGGAGCGCTGTGCTTCATAGTAATGATCTTGCTATATTGAACTCCTGTGCCCGAGGATAAGTAGAGTTTATCTCCTTTTCTCTATTCTCCCCTACTTAACCTTAAAGTATTCCTCAGCAGGGGAGGAGACTATTACATATTAACGCTGCGGACTGCCTTAGGAAAGGCATGTGAGGGACGCCTGTTTTGCTGCCCCAGCTCAGTAAATTTCCCTTTCAGGGTGCTTCACTGAATGATCCTAATAAACGAAACAAACTCTCTTAACTGTTAAAAGAGGAGGCTTTTAAAGGTAGGATGGGACAAGAAGCAGAAGAGCTGCTGCTGCAGCAGGCCGTAAAGCAAAGGGTCTCTCAGCATGTGGGCTTTGAGCGGTGTAGGCTGATGGTCAAGGCAATGCACTGTGCAAGCTGCCAACCTGTGTGACCTCTACCAGTCATTTTGGGGCAATTCTAGCCTTTGAAGGAATTTCTGCGACGCAAATGTAACATGAAGTCCCACTGCTGTTACGAATGTGTGGCATTCGCAGCAGCGTGCTCTTTGTTTGGTGAGGGCGGTTTCCAGGGGTTGTTAATTGAACGTCTGCTTGTGCAAATCCCTGCCTCCCGACAGGCTGTTCTGTCCTGCAGCTTTGCAGTGTTCACACTTGCAGGTGCACTGCACAACTAGGATTGGATTTGGAAATAAAATACTAATTTATGTGCATTTTTAGTTGGCTTAATTATTAGCATGTTCTTGGGAATGCTTTTAAATTGGTTCAAGGTTAGTGTTAACAGTTTTTGAGTCTCTGTGTCGCTTTTGAAAAAAATTCATACGATCTTAATGCTGCTGAATGGCCTCTACACATTTCCCTAATGGGGTCACCTTCTTAAAGGTGCACAAATTGCCTGTTCCAGTTAGTTCCTGTGATGTTTAATGTCACAGTTCCTTCCGTTTCTCTCATTACATTTTTGTGTCTCTACTTTGGGGTACAGGGGTGCTTGATGCTGTTGCTAAAGAGAAGCAGGAAGACGTTTCCACGTTGCAAGCTATGAGGTTCTGGTAAGAAACACTGTTCCCCTGAGGAATTTCAGGAGGAGGTTTTTGTCCACTGCTACACTTGTTACTGAAATAGGGGGACTGTGCCCCACCCTGTGCTACTTATGTTTAGTGTTCTCCGCTCTAATAAAATATGTGCAAGCAAAAATGCATGTGAAAAGATAAGCTCCAGGTGTGAAGGGGTGTTCTGGCAGTGTTGGAACCAATCTTGGAGCATCCTCTCGGCATGAGGTAAGTTTCCCCTGTCAAGTTTTCTTGCTCTGCTTCTGAGCAGGAACACCTGGAAGGTGCTGTCATTGTCTCCTCCAATTCCTGCTTCCAAACCCATTTTGTCTAATAGCTTTGTGCATGTCAAGACAGTCTTGTCCTCTGCAGGGATGTTTGACTCAAGTTTGTAAATCTGATGGCTGCATAATATTGAGTAATGAGTAGATTGTGAAAATACGTATAAAAAAGTATATCTCTCGGGCAATTTGATAAGAGAGATGTAGAAGAAAAATGAGTCATTCACCCTAATCAGTACCTGGTTGATCATATTGTTTCTGAATATTTCCTTGTCATTTGTAGGCTGAACGTGTTCAATGTGTCAGTTTATAAAAGTGCGGTTCATCCGGATTCCTTGCAGCAATTTTTCAGACACACCCTGACCGAGGTTCTTACCTACAACCCGTTGTTGAAAGGTAGGAATAGGCGGGGAGGAGTGAGTGTCTCCAGGGTGTGTTATTGCGGCGTGTCCGGAGCTCCATCCCACCCAGGCCTCGCTGAGTGGAGCCCAGCCTGGAGGACCAGAGCCGGAGAAGCTGCCTGGCTCCCCAGCTCTTTCCCTGGGGCTATATAAGCAGGGTGCCAGATCAGACAAAAAAAAAATTCATCTGGGCTTTAGAGGGCTGTAGTTCAGGAGAAGACTTTAGGTGGAAAATCAGTGCCTTCAAACAGAGCTTCAGCCAATGGCTCGTGAACAGATGTCTGGAGTAACATCTAATAGCAGCCTTTACAGAGCAGACGCGGGAGAGCTGTGGCCAAAGGAGACACCGGGTGGGAGAGGTGGTGCAGAGAGTGCTTGGGGCTAAAATAGCCTGGCCCCGTGTGCGTTTGGGTTTAAGCACAAGACGTGGCCATTCTCTGCTGACTGGGTGTTTCTCTTGGTAGATTAGCGATAAATGCAGGAAGGCTTCTAATCCGTGATTGGTAATTGTGAAGCTTGATGTTTTTAGGAAGAAACATGTTTGGGCTACAAAATCCCTGGTAAAAATCACTCTTGAGCTATGATCTAGAGCTGCTTACCTGTTGTGTGGGAGAGCTGTGTCATTGCTGGCTTCCAGCTGAAAGAGATGATTAGGGAAAAGATGATTCCTTGCTGGTTCTCTGTGTGTGCATTACGTTGGCCTACAAATGTGTCATCCCAAGAGCAGCTTTGAGATGACAGTGCTGTAGGAAAATGGCGCGGTCCCTGTTGCTACAGTTCGTATTCCAAAGCGAATGAGAGAGAAAGGATTTCAGCAGACAGTTTTTAACGTATCTGGCCGTCAAAGCCAAAGGGAAGTCTTGTGTGGTTAAATTATGCATCTTGAGTGTATTTTAAAATCTACTGCTGAAAAGTAAACTTTTCTTTTTCTGGGTACAGTGTCTGATGCCATCCATATGCAGAAAGAGTGGAGCTTTACAAGAACTTGTTCGCTGCTCACTACCTTGTATCGCAAAGTATGTCTTCCTGGTTTCACAGAGACAACTTCACTATGTTGGGTGTTTGTTCATTGAGATATCTGAAATGACATTATTTAAAAATAGTGCATTCTGGTCACAGAATCTGAACCAGCTGCCAGGAATTGTAGGCAGTATGAAGCATGAAGAAACAGTACTACTTCTGTGCAAGTAGCGCTCTTGAACAAAAAGGGACTTTTGTGCAAAGCTCTTAATGAGAACAAAGTCATAATTGAAGATGTATTTTTACTGTTACAGAACATGACATGACTTCTGAAAGAATTGGAATAGTACTGTTTATTTTAGCCAATGCTGGTTGCAAACCAGGATGATATCTGGCCCCAGAAAGCTGATGCAAAAGATGCATGCAGGATAGCTTTATCAAAAGTCATGCAAAAGACATCTGCATGTTAATCTTGGCAGAGTATTTCACTCTCATGGGTGGCTGTATGTCACAGCTAAGACGAATTGCTATCACTCTTCCAGCTGTTCGTGGCGTTCAGTGCAACGGAGTCGATCTGCCAGCTGCAGCAAGTCCTGGAGACTCGCGAAGTGAACTGGCAGCACGTCCTGTCCTGTGTTTCCACACTGGTAGTCTGTCAGGCTGAGGCCGAGCAGCTCTTCAAAGGTAAGTAGGTATTGGCAAGCTAACGTGTGCTTGTTGCTTCTTGGGTACTGTGGGGGGAAACCATGCTGACTGGTGTAGCAGCATAGTCGGGCATAGTTGCTGTTTCGAGATTCCCGCACAGAAAAGAACAGCAGAAAATCTGCTTTTCTGTTCAGTCGTTGCACGTCGGCGGTGACGTGAATGCCAGGCCTTGTGCCTGACGCTTCTCAAACTCAGTGTACAGCTAAGAGTGGTTATTTGATAATTACCTTCATTATTAATCGGACTAGTGATTACTGAAGCTTAGTTCTCCTATCTCACCTTCGCTAGCAGACCTTGTTTGTTAGAGTTTCTTACTGATGATCTCATTGCTGGACTCCCTGCAATTCTTACAGGTTGAAATCGTAGAGTATTTGAATGTTGAAAGTGCATGAAAAAATATAAGCGATTCCCAAAGGTTCCCCAGGCTGCAATACACATCCTTCTGTATGTGGCAGATGTTTTGTCACAGATACTTGTCTTCATTTACTGTAGAAAATTACAGCACAGTTGTTGAGAGGAAAGATTGAGGACATTGTTTTATGTTTCTAGATCTACTGAGCCATCTCCTGATAAAGGCCTTTGAGAATTATGATATGGAAAATATGATCACTGCATTCCTGATAGCTCGTCAGGCTGCTCTAGAGGGCCCTGCTGTATTCATGCCTTACTCCGAATGGTTTAAGGTAAGGCTGAATGAGGCCTGGCTGGTAATCTTTAAGTACGTGAGAAACCTGTGCATAAGGAACGTTCTGCTGCACAGCAAAAGCCTAGTTTCAGACAAGATAGCCAGGAATTAGAGGGGGGGTGGTGGAAAAAAAAGAGTAACAAGTGATTGTGCTGGTATTAGGAATGATTTAATATTTATCACTGCCTTTGTGTCTGCAAAGAATACATTTATTTGTCTTTCTTTGGTCTTCCCTTCTTTCATCTTTTAAGCCCATCTTGCCTTCTCTAGTTATTTGCCAGGAATGCAGACATGTAATTCCTGTTATAATCATAATCTTGGATGTATTACAGTATCTTGATAACCAACACTGTTGTTATTGCATAAGTTGTGGGTTATTGCAGATGAAGCATTCCTATTTCCTGGATGTTTGCATGCAGCTGTAATTGCTGTGTTTGACCTTATAGATAATTGGTCATTAGCTTTTAGTTGTAAACATGTAGGTATTTTAGGTATGCAAATCTCTATATAATTTAAACCTGTAAATTCCTTTGAGTTTGCAAATCTAAGCTCAGCCTTTGCTGATAGAGCGTTCAGGATGTATCAAAAGGTAAACTAGTTATGTTCTGTAGAGTCTCAGACTGGCCTATTTTCTTTATAATGCCCAGATAAAGCTGTGCAGAAACCGGCAGATTTGTGGTTCCCTCATGAATCTCAACCCTTTGGTGCATTTTGGTGTTGTCTTGTTTAACCCCTCTGAGTGTTCTCATAGTAGCATATGAGAACGAACTTTTGAGCATGACATGGCAGGCTTTCTGGAAACTGGACAAAGAAACTCAAAGAAAATTTCCATAGAGACTTCTGTAGACTTTCTCTGGAGCCTTTTGTCCGGGAAGATTCTCTTGACAGAAAGCAGATACCTGTAACGGGTGTCTGGGATTTGTGCGCCGAGTTTAGCGCAGGGCTGGGATGGGGATTCTCTCCACGCTGAAGGGCTGCGTTGTCATTTCCCCTGTTTCAGGCTTCCTTTGGGAACACTGGTGGTCACCACGGGAGCAGTAAGAAAGCTCTGGTCTTCCTCTTTGAGTTCTTGTCGGAGCTTGTGCCCTTTGAAGCAGCGCCGTACTTGAAGGTGGGGACATGCTAATAGAGACGGTTTTCTGAAGTCTGATACAGAACTGCTCCAAAGTGAACATACTTGCGTCTCTGACTCGGTTCGGCATGTTATTAATGTTGGCAATAGTAACTGCATTGCTTCTGATACATTATTCAAACCCTTTTCTTCCTGAAATAAGGAAGTACAAGATTCTTTTATTTACTTGACATGAAGGAGAATTCCTTTCATGGAGTTAAATTGAAGCACTTCAGTGATTTTGTTTCTTTGTTGTTGTTGGGGAAAATTGCTTGTCAGTTGCCATGAAAATGACTTATCTTAAACCAAACAATAACATCTTCTCTGGGGAATATTTGAGGTAAATGGCTGTAAATGTTAATCAGAAATTTACCCTAATTTCCTGTAAAAATGGCGAATCCTGTTGTGAATTTTGTATTTCAGGTTCATATAATGTACCCGCCTTTTGTGCCAACAAAACATCGGTCTATTCTCTTGGAGTACATCACTCTGGCTAAAACCAGACTGGCCGACCTCAAGGTTAGTGAAAATTGTCTCTTTGAAAAGAGTTCTCTCTGGATCTGTCAAAATACAAGCTGTGTTGTGACCACGTGCATCTCTGTAACTTCACACAGGTTGCTATAGAAGATATGGGACTCTATGAAGACTTGTCTTCCACAGATGACTCTGTGCAGGTACTGGTGGTCCGTCTAAACAGTTTTCTCATCAGTCATGCCCCTTTTCCTCTGGAAAAGAGCTTAGGTTAGCCGCCCGTCTGCCATTCCTACCAAGTTTGAGCATGCTGCCAAATCTTCAGCTTCAAGACAGAGGGGTTAGCGGCCATAAACATGCAGACCTTCCCCAGATTTCATGAAAACTAGACTTACGCAGGGGACAGACAGGCTGTGATGAGTGTTCCGTGATGAGGCTGCACAGGAACTCGGCAATTAGCCAGCCAGCTACTGGCCAAGCAGCACCTACGCTAGCCGTCCAGTCAGCACTTGCTGTTTGAAGCAGGGAAGTGCTAGCTGCCTCTTGCCCATCCTGTACCCTGGGGTGTAGAAAATAAATGGAAGATTCTCTGGGGGAGGATTTAAGGGACAAAGGGAGATCTAACGGCGCTGTATGGTGTGGGGATGCAGAGCACAGGTTTGCGGGAACTGGGGCTGCGTTAGCTCTGCTGATTGACCAGCTTGTTACAACGGTGATGCTTCCCTCTCTGGATTTGCTCCCAATGATTTGATCGCATAGGAAAGGATTTTATCTGTGTCTTGATTCTTTTCAGTATAGCACAACATCTGTTTGGCGGTGTAGCAAAGTGTTCATATTCAAAGGAGATTTGGGGGGGGAATCTACAGCCTGCAGTTTCACACTGTGCTTCATGATAAGTTTTGGGTAACAGCAGTATCTGATAAGGAAGCATTTCGCTCTTTTGCTCCTTCCTATACATTGATCACAAGTATGGCAGACTCATTTATACAGCCGGTCAACTGGAGTATGTGAAATACAGGCTGGTGATGGGGTAGTTGTATGTACTGCAGCGAAATCTAGTCCTGTGATAAACTGAAAGTCGTAAGTGAAGATTTAATACTGTGCCCAGTTTTGGGCCCCTCAATACAAGAAAGACATTGGGGTGCTGGAGCGTGTCCAGAGAAGGGCAGCGGAGCTGGGGCAGGGTCTGGAGCACAGGGCTGGTGGGGAGCGGCTGAGGGAGCTGGGGGTGTTCAGCCTGGAGAAGAGGAGGCTGAGGGGAGACCTGATCGCTCTGCAGCTCCTGGCAGGAGGGGGCAGGGAGGGGGGTGTTGGGCTCTTCTCCCAAGGAACCAGCGATAGGACGAGAGGAAATGGCCTCAAGCTGTGCCAGGGAGGTTTAGATTGGATATTGGGAGAAATTTCTTCGCGGAAAGAGTGGTCAAGCGTTGGAACAGGCTGCCCAGAGAGGTGATGGAGTCCCCATCCCTGGAAGTGTTCAAAAAATGGGCAGAGGTGGCACTTGGGGACATGGTTTAGTCTGGTCTACCCTTGATTGGCTTAGAGTAGACTTGGTAGTGTGGGTTAATGGTTGGACTGGATGATCTTAAAGGTCTTTTCCAACCTAAACGATTCTATCATTCTATGATTCTATGATTTCATTTACTTTCTTCCAAGTCTGATCTGTTTGTCCATTGAGAAACTGGCCCAGGTTGTTGCAGTCTGAAGATGTCTTATGGCTCGAACAAGAGAAACCTGTGGCGGCAGCCCCTCTGCCTGGAGTATAGTAGCACGGGCTGGAAGCAAAGATTATGGGTCTTAATTGCAAGTGTATGAAGTAGAATAACAATAAAACAAATTCAGGACAGAAAAGATACTGTCCCCATGAGGGATAGTTGAATAAACAATGTGATGTTAAGCAGGAATATCTGCCACAGTTGCTGTAGGAGGTGCGTACAGAACTCCACGGACCTTTGGGCTGACCCAGAACAGCTGTTATTTATAACAGCGCTATCGAGGCAGGCTGATGGTTCCGGCCCGGTTTCTCCATCCTGCAGCTTTACGCTGCATATCGGGTAGTTCTTGTTACTCAATTGCATTCGTTCAGCCGCTTCCCTTCACAGCACAGCCAACTGTTACTGACCCTGAAAGAACAAGCAGGGAAGATTATTGTCATCCTTGATTTCTCACAACATTTTTTTATCTCCTTGTTACTTGTGTGAGCCAGCCTCAGGGCCAGGCCCTTCGTGATGTTGAAAAGGCCCTTCAGATATTTGGAAACACAAGGAAGATCCCAACATCTGTGATAGAAGCCAGGTACCATGTGCTTTGCAACTCTTCTTGTTTTTAGCTATAATAATAATAGAAGCCAAGTCCAAATCAAAATAACAAAGCAAGAAAAATCGCGGATGTGAGAGAAGGAGGCTTTGGGAAATTCTTCCCGTGTTATCCACTTCCTCAGCAGCCATCTGAATAGAGGCTGTTTGTGCAGAGGGTGAAAAGGCATATATGCACACCTGCAAGAGAAGTCCACAGTTGTTACAATAAATAAAAAGCAAAATTAAAGAAATTAATGGATATTGGCTAATCTGAACTTGATTTGTCTGTGGCTATTCATGTTACCATGAATATTTCTTATTTGCCGGAGCCAAATTAATTCTTGAGGTAACGAGATGGCACTTTGCACCTTTGGCATTGTTAATACTTTGCTATATTTATTTTCTGTCTCAGTATTTTCAGGCGACCATATTATACTTCCTGGTTTCTTCCCGCTTTGCTCAGGCCACGTGTGGTTAGTATTTGTTTTTGGCTTTTTTTTTTTTTTTTTTTTTTTTGATCCTGCCATTTGGATGTGTGTTTGCAGACAGGTAATTTGCGCCTAACCTGCCTGTTCTTCTGTTGCAGCTCCCTAGAGCCCCAGACGTGCGCATGGCTTTTATAGATTCTTTAAAGAGGTATTGAGACTTCCCAGTGTTACTTTCTGTGTTTCTGGACTTTCTCTTCAGAACATTTGACTCTACCTCAGATTATTGGAGGCTTTGACACCTTGCTTACAAGTGTTGGCTAACCCTCTTGGCAGGGCTTCGTGGCCAGGCTTGTGACTTGCCAGTTGCGGATGGGGATAGCTTATCTGTCTAGGTCAATGTCTTCAGTTCTCTAATTAGTCCCCTAGCCGCTCTAAAATCATTATTTAGAAGAAAACCCATGCAGCCCTCTGACTGCAGGCCAGATAATATTTTTATGCAGACTTTGGAGGATACTGCTGAATATAAAATTTCACCAGGAAGCTGAGCCCCCTGTGAGAAGCTCTCCTCTCTTTGGGAGAGGATGTGGGAGGAGGATGAAACTTAAATGTGTGTTAATTAATGCTTTATGAGCTGTTCTTAAGGGACACCAGGATAATGTCCCAGGAGAACACAGCCCCTCTCAGAACTCAGGCTTGTCCTGTGTGCATGTTTAAAAGTGCTTTTCTGCATTGCAGAAACAGCTTTATTTTAAATCCAATAATTCCTCTGTAACCTGTCATGAAGAAAAAATGTTCGCAGCACTGCCTACAGATGAGGCGTTTGGTCCTGCCTTGTCAGTCCAGTCTGACTCTAAAAAAGACCAGGTTATTTTTTTTTAAATTAAAGTTGTAAGAGAAGCAGCTGAGTTCTAAGGAGCCTCATGTAATATGTTTTTAGTATGGAGTGCCTGCCCAGCAAGCGTTGGAAGTCAAACTTTGGTCTCCATCACGTTAGCGTTTAGATGTGTGAATACTGCATGTCACATAACTTACACTCTTATGTGATCTTAGACACGTACTATATATGAAATAGGTATTAATGCATGCATTAATACCTTATAGTATTGGTTTTGGGTAGTGTGTGTTACATGTGTATAATACTTGCTATGAAAGCCTTGGCTATAAATTTCTGGCCTTCATGTCAGATGATGATTAAAAAAAATGCATCAGGTGCTCTGTATGCTTTGGAGCCTCTGTAATTACGTTTCGTAGCATAGCTGTTGTTTATATTTAATAAAGCTGAAGTTTGAATGGGGTTACATGGTATAATAAATCTCTTTTTTTATTATTATAGAGCTGATAAAATACCCTCAAACTTGTACTCCACATACATGCAAGCCTGTCGCGCTATGAAAGAGAAAACGTTACAAGGTAAGAAATAAAACATTTACTTATGGATCAGTTTGAAGAAAAAGTTAATATTTCCATTGATGCCCTCCTGAATTGAAAGTTTTCAAAAAGTTACGGCTGATTAGGTCTTTAATCTATATGTAAATATGTATATGGTCTTTATGTCTTATTGAATAGTTACTCTCGTAATGACTTTCTCTGCCTATCCTGCTAGGGTGGGATTTTTACAGTCCGTGCAGAGCTCTGTGCTGTGCTGAGGCTGCAAACGGTGCCTGAGCTAGCTGATTTAAATCTAGCTCAAATATATCTGCATGAATCAGCGTTTGCAGCTTGGATGCTTCTCGGCTCTGGCTAGCCTGGGGTGTGAACCTGCTGCCTTGATCCCTTGCGTAATGGCACTTGTGCTGCCTGAACTCGCCATCGTCCCCTTTTGAGAATGGATTGCTGTGCGTGACTGAGATCCGGGGAAACAGGAGGGGCCGGGAAGGGAGCCGGCGGTGAAGGGATCGCAGTGTGTAGTTTGCACGCGTTTGGGTGGGAAGGCCCCGCTAATTTCGGGTCCTGTCACTGTAGCCACGTTACTGGTGCAGCGTGTGTCAGTGTAATAGATACTCTATGAGCTCTCCTGTCTCTTTCGGCAAGTGGGCGTTTCAAACGTGTCTTAAAATGGGCATCATCCTCAGCACAGGTTTATACGAAATGAAAAGGTCAGGCTAGTGAGCAGGGATCGTTCCCGGAGCGTGGTGGAGATGAGCGTACTCTGCGTAGAGAGACAAATCTGTAATTGACTCCTACTCAGGGCACTTTGGGCGTTTGAAGCTTTCTGGAGATGCTGTAGCTCGAGAGGCGTGACAGAGCGGTGCTGGTGAACCGCAGATGTGCAGCAGTCTGGCTGCGGAGGTTGTCCTGGCAACCGGCGGGGATGAAGGATCCCTGCCTGCGGGGATCAGCAGGATCCCGAGGGGCAGCCAGAGCTCTGCAGGAGTCCTTGAATTGCCAGTGACCTCTAGTGGCATGGCCTCAGCTGTGTCCCCTGCAGCCTGGTCGCTGTCCCCTGCCATCCCCTGCATCCTAATCCATCCCCGGGGCTCTTGCACGGAGACTGCATTTAGGGCAGGACCGAGTTTTGGTCAGCTCGGAGCCTGCCCTATTCCTTTGTGCTCACTCTTGCACGTGAAGGTGACTCGGCAGTCTCCTAACACCTTGTTATAAACACACTGTAAAGCAACAAGTATTAATTTTAACCTTGTTACTTACTTCTCCAGTTTGTGGTTGAGTGTACCAGATGCTGTTCCTGTCTAACAAACTGCACTGGGTGGTTTTTGGGGCTGTGCTGTGGCAGCTTGTTGCTGGTGGCACTCTCTTTCTAGTGGTAAAAGGAATTTCCTTTTATTTCTTCTTTTAAGCAAAACCCAAAATAGAGTAACACATAGCGTCTGGAGATGTTGCATGGTGTTGGGCTTGAGGAGAAGCTGATGATGTAGTATTCATGCTGTAATGTCTGTCTCTGTATTTTGAGACTGGTTCCAGTCTTTTGAGGACAGCAAATGTTTCTGTGAGGGGCAGAGCGCTACAGAAAGTAGGAAGAAAACTCTGAAAGGAGAACTCTTTTTGCCTCTTGTCTTTAAAAACTTAATTCCTTTCTGTGACTAGGCATAAAATCATAAATGATTAATCAAATAGCATGTTTCAAATGTAAAATCAAAGCTGTATATGTGGCAGATTGACAGTTTGGGGATCTGTTTATAACTTATAGAAAAGTAACTACTGCTTTTACAGAAAATGTAGGCGGAGATTGCCAAATGCGTTTTATGAACTGATGTAATGTCCAAAGGTAAGGATAACGTGTTGCGTTTCTCTCTTACTTCTCTAGATGAATCAAAAGTAGAGACCAGCCATTCCAAAGAGCCTGTTGAGCAGCTGAAGGCTGAACTGGCCGAACTGAGGACGCTGATTGTGGACCAGGCTAAATATGAAGGTATGCAGGAAGGCAAGTTGTAACTACCCCTAATTGGCTGTTACAAAAGCTGCATGAATGAAATGTGGCTTATGCTAGCCAAAGCAACAACAGTAGTTACTTGCCACTGGTACCTGAAGATGGTAATCTTTCAGATCTGTATAATCCTTCCAGCTATGAATATATATCTGTCTATATATATTTTTTAATGTCTGACATATTTCCCGTGCCTGAGTTTGGAACTTCAGGTCTGCATCTCTGTGATGATCGCTTGGTACCACACCGACCTTCGCCAAGATGGGCGGCCCCCTTCTGGGGCTCGCTTGGTGACCTTGGGCTCCTTCTGGAGGCTGTGTCCTTTCTGGTGTAAAAAACTACTCTTGGTGTGTGTTGGTAATAGTACTGGGGGAAAATAATGCTGTCTTCTAAAATGAAGATGATGATCACTGTGTTCTAGCTAACATTTTTTTTCTCATTAAGGCTTTTCATAACATACTTTGGGCTCTGATCAATTAGGGTATATATTTCACTGGTTGTTCTTCCTGCCACGTGGAGTTGTAAACCTTTCATGCTTCCTGTCCTGGTTCTCCTCCTGTTACCTTCCTGCAGATGTGCCAGCACAGATTGCAGTGATTTCTGACAGACTCACAAGCATCTTGGGTCACAGCAGTGATGAGAACGAAGCTGCTACTTTGAATTCTCCAATCCAAATTGACATTTCTGCCCCCAGGCTGGAACCCTGCCCTCAGAGTGTAGGTACCATCTGGCTTGGGGTGAGAAACCGGTGGGGTTGAGGAGGTAAAAATGCATCTGGATGGTACGTGTGAAAGGCTGCTTTGTCTGTGGAGAACGGGAAATACACTTCTCCTTTTGTCTACCTTGTGCACAGACTATTCCTGTGTTTTAACCTCCTGGAAGTTGTTGGGTGTCTGGTGGTGAGATCTAGAGATACGTTCTATTAGAGCAATCCGGTGATGAGCTAGGCTTTCTTCACCAGGCTTAACTAGGTATTTGTTGTGCGCTGGGATCATTCCTGGGCTGTTACGGGCTCAACTTTCCATCTCTTTAGTGCCAGTGGATCTGTACAACTTGCAGTGAATGTCATTAACCAATTTGTCTCTTTGTTTTAATGTCGAGGAAACGTAATATATAGGCAGCACAAAACTAGACCTAGATAACCAGCCCGACAAGTAGGAATTAGCAGTGTGTCTCTTATTCCAGGTTGTTGATCTTCTGCTGTCATCATTCTGCCAAAACTTAATAGCTGCTTCCTATTTTAACCCTCCCGACAGGTAAGATGCGAGAAAAGGAGTAGGGAAATCGAAACGGGTTAATACTCTAGAATTCGAACATGTGTCTAGGGGCGAGGAGGAACTTCTCGTTGTTCATACCGCTGTGCCAGGCTGGCAATTGCAGGCTCCTTTATTCTGAGTTTCTGTAATCTAAGAACTAACGCGCTTTGATGTATATGTGTAAATAAAACATGTTTCTCCTCTATTGTTACTGATCCCTTCAGAAAAAGGTGGCGCTTGGCTCTGCTTTGTGCTGTGTGACAACATATAAAAACTTTCCACAAATCCTACGTGCTCAGGCTGGCGTTTTCAGCTCAGTGGTGGGGGCTGGGGAATGAAGTGAATTATTTTTGTCCAGGAATTACTTGCTGGCTGATACTAAAGATCAGGAGAGGACAATGCTTGCCTTTCAACGGCGAGCACTGGAGTATCTTCGGGGTGTCTTTGCGGCACATTTGGTGCTCTTGCAGATACAGGCACCTCAGCCTTCATCCCTAATGCCATATCTAATATGAAATGAGTAAGGCATAAAGTCTAATGCTGCAGGCAGAGGAAGAGCAGCATGATGCACCTTCTCTCTACCTCCTGTCCCCTCTTCCCCCTGGAAGTGACTCAGTTTGAGTCTGGCCTGTGTGAGGAGGGAGAGGCAGCACTCTTCCACTTGCTGGAAGGACTCTATTAATGCCATCTCCTTCATGATGTAACAGAAGTCTGCAAACATTACGGTCAACATTTCAGTGGAAAGTGGCTTTGTTGGAAAACAAGTGTACTGACAAGCTGCTTGTGATCCCAGCTGCCAACAGTACTGAACTGGGTGGCTGCCTCTCTGGAGAGCAGCATGCTTTGGCAACCGGTGCATCTTCCCCTCTCTTTTACACTGTTTTGCCCTGGAGCAGATGAATCTGTACTGAAAACCTGGGCTGAAAAGTAGCTGTGATAAACGAGAGCATCCCAGGAAATTGTTTCTAAACCCAGCTCCCTATCTGATCTCTCCTGAGGATGTTTTTTTTTTCCTGTCAGCTGGGTGGGAAAGTCCCTCTCTCCCTCCCTTCCTCTGTTTTGCAGCAGGACCTTGTCACACTAATTCCTTTTTGCTCATGCTTTGTTTTTTGATCTCCTTTATTGCTCTGCCTCTGTTTACCTTGTGCTCTCTGTCTGAAAAAAGTTGACTGTGCCCCAGGCAGCTTCCTCCTCTCCTTGTTGTCATCTCAGATCACCTCTGACTATATAGTATCAAATATTTGAGGCAGGGCACTGGTGGAGTTCATGTCTTTGTAGGGGTCCTCTGTTCAGATACTCCAAAAGTGACACTTCCTTTCAGCCTGTAAATGGAATGATAATTGTCCTGTATTTACAGACAGGTATGGCTCGGGGTCAGTGTGTTTAAGCATTTTTAAATACCTCTTCCTGTATTGGTGATAAAAAGAAGCAGTAAAATAAGCATGTGGTTTTTACCTTCTGCAGGCAGGGACCATGCCTCTCCTTGTTTGTGAAGATGATTTGTGGACACAGGAATCTCTTACCTGCGCTTCTGGGCAGGCTCTGCCAGCTAATTTATCATCTGGTTAGTTTTCCAACCAAGAATCATATGGTAATAGTGTGCTAAAGGCTATCCCACCTCCATTTCCTGAGCTGTGGGGCATGTACCTGTCTGGACTGCACTGTGGAGGGACTTCACTAGCTTTCAAGCTTCCAAAAAAAAAAAAAATCTCATTTTGGTCAAGTAGTATGGACTTGCTCTCAGGAATGTGAGCTGGATGTTTTCCTACAGAATTTCTCTGTAGAAGGTTAATGCATTCTGAGATCCATTTTAACAGACGCTAAAATAAGCAAGCTTATGAACAGAGCCAAAAGGAAAATGGAAGAATGCTTAATTCCTAAGCTTCCACGCTGAATAATTCAGTTGTACACCCCTTTTAAAAGTAAGAAGACAGACCCCCAAATCTGGGGTGCAGCAGTGTATGGTTTTCTTTTAAAGAACTGTTGGTTTTATTTCCTTTATCCCGTGATACTGCAAGGGTGAAGTTAAAAGGCTGATAGACTAGATTAGCTGTCATAGAAGCTAAAAAGCCTTGAGAGTCTCAAATTCTGCTGGGCTGAATTTACAGTTAGTTGTTTCAAATTACTGTGTTACAGAAACATACAAATTTTGCTGCGGGTTAACCAAAGATAGCTGCACAATTTCAAGGAAGGAAGAATATGTTTCATGTAACTGGCACCTCTCATCTGCTAAATTGATATTGCCGCACTAATTAGTCAGCGGGCAGAAGAAATGTAGTGCCAGTTGATTAATTTTGAGGTGGTTTTTTTTCCTGAGGAATGTTGTTTTGTTAAGAAATGTCTGTCTCTCCTCACTTCTTTACTCATGTTTGGCTTGCAGGGTCCTTCCCTGAACGATGCTCATATTTTAGGACTAGCAGCTTTTGTGATCCACTTAAATGAATCCAGAGCTTTAATTCCTGAAGTAGAAGCCAATTTTGCGACTTCTCAGCCTGTTCCTGAAAAGCTCCTTTCTATTTCTGAGTACTGGAACTGCTTGCTAGTGTGCAGGACGGAAGAGTCGTTTGCCTTCTGCATGAGGTGAGATCATGCACCCACCACGTCCTTGCTTCTCCAAGCGATGGGTTTAGGTTTGCCACAAGAAGGGTGCTGGTAAAGCTCCCGTGTTCCTGCGGAGGATTTCCAGAGCGTATGTGGGTGTTTCTGCTGCATAGAGGTGCTACAGAGAGAAACAGGCCGGTGGTTGTCCCGTGTGAAATAGCATCCTGATGATTGTGCTGCCTGCTGGAGAGAGGACTGACTGGACGCTGTCAGAGGTTTTAGTTTAGTCCCTGATTCTGAAATTTGTGCCATTAATGTACTTGGGGTTGGCAGCACTTAAATAGAAGTGGTCCCAAAAGCAAATACGTTTGGGACGTGTTGGTTAAAAAGCGTTTTTAACACTCCGTCTTTGTTTTGACTTTGGACTTTCATGAGTG
This sequence comes from Pelecanus crispus, assembly GCF_030463565.1. Taxonomy (NCBI): domain Eukaryota; kingdom Metazoa; phylum Chordata; class Aves; order Pelecaniformes; family Pelecanidae; genus Pelecanus; species Pelecanus crispus. Next base: position 47,614,571 of record NC_134650.1, on the reverse strand, counting down.
GGAAAAGATAGGATTGAACCAACCAGATGACAGAGTGCTTTCTTTTTCTTTATCAGGTTTTGCACTGCAGCAGCATCTTATCTTATGTGCAAGTTTTCATCCTGTTCTTGTGAAGATTTGTGTGCCTTTCTTCCTCCTAGCCTTGTTAAAAAGGTAAAAGGAAAAAAGTTTTGCTATTACTTACGAGAAAGATCCCTCTTGGTTCTGTTTCCCACTGCACACTCCTGTGCAGCTATAAATTCTACAAAGAAAACTATATAAAAATGCATCTTTGTACCCCCCCATCTTACCGTCTTGCGTATTTGCTCGTTTGGCAGCTTCACACAACCAGAGCTTGCGCTGGGCCTTTTTTTGTGATGCAAACGTGCAGGGGTTTCATGCCTTTGTTTTAGCTGCAGTACATCGTGCCACGGCTGTGCTTGGAAGCTCGGGGAATCCTGTGCGAGGAGGCTAAAACTGACCTAGTCTGGAGTTCCCTGTCATGCCCCTCTCTGAACTTGAGAAGAGCCAGCCTCTGTTTATGGAAGCAAGCACGGTTTCAAGAGCTCTTGAAGGAAAAAGCATTCCAGGTATAAATCTTTTCCATGACTGAAGCTTACACTGTAATGCCTTTTTTTTTTTTTTTTTTTTTTTTTCAGTTCTGCTCTTTGCAATTTCCTTATTGGTGATGAAACGCTTGTTGTAAAAACTTAATGCCTGAAAAGTTGGTCTGACAGCTGAAGATGTCGTGTGCGCTAGGTTATGTGCTCAATGTTGTTTGTAGATTTCGATGGTGATGATAAGGCAGAAAACTAGAGGTAAAGCTTTTGTGTCCTGCTTTTTGCAAATTTGCAAGATTTTTCTTACCATATTGGTAAGAAAATGATCAGGAACTGTAGAGAAAAGGCCTGTCCGTAGCCTTAGCTTCCTGCTGTGTACTGTTGGTGAAGCGACGGTGAGTCAATCAACTGAAATGACTGACTTGCTTTTTTTGGTGCATTGTCTAAATGTCAGTGTTCTCCTCAACCACCTGTGTGTCTTGGATTGTTTGGCTCCGCCTTGCTGTGAAGCAGGTTAACATCTCAGCTGTTCTCTTTATACCATGCTTGCCATGTGTCCCATTTGACAGGATTTCTTTTTTTAACCCAGTTCATATAAAACCAGTTTGTCTTTGTGCGGAGGAGTTTGTCATGTTAGGGGAATGACTCCTTGTGCTTGGCTAGCTTGATGTACAAGGCTAAAATACCTTTGCATTATAACCTTTCTTTGATGCTTATACCAGTCTGCCTGACTATGGTGCTTTGTTCATTTTAGCATTTATTTCTAATAGCATACACTCATTCTGGTATTAGACTTTAAGACGACGAGCGTGTTTGGAAACGTTAAAGGGGTGGGTGTGTGGGGGTGTGTGTGAGAGATGCTTTATAGGCTTGCTTTCAGTAAATTTTTGAATGCCAGTAGGGTTTTAGCTTAGATTTCTTGCAAGGGGAACAGTACAGGAACTTCCTTGCGTTGATGTCTCCTGTTTCATATCTCTTAATCTGCACAGGATTGTGTCTGGGTGTGGGTGAAGGTGGGTTTTTTGTTGGGAAGAAGGTGGCTGCTCTGCACAACTTGCCTCGCTGGCCCGCACTCTTACCTAAATCAGTGCTTTTCCCAGTTGTCTTTCAGGGAGTGGCTGCTCTTGGAGCTGGAAGTGTTCCCTGAAAAGGATATTCTCTCTGCTTCGGAAAGGTAAGTGCAGAGGGGCACTGTTTGAAAAGGGAATAGTTCAAGAGTCTGTCCCACCCAAATTAGGAAAAAGCATCGAAGATCAGGAAGTAAATAAACAAGCTGCTGTGGGACACAAATGCCTGTTGACTGCTACGGTTTGTCCAGAGTTCGAGCAATGCTAGAATGAGGCACGTGTTTTAACTTGAGGAGGTTCACCAAGATAACCTCTGGCCTGCACGCGCAGTCCTTACAAATAACTTTTCACAAAACCTCCCCCTTTCTGGAAGCAAGAGATGGCTGACATCAGGACGTGTGGTGTCTGGTGGATGACTTTTTTTTAATATCTGTACTTACGTGGGTGCTTTTATCTGACATTCCATTTGGTGCGTGAACTTCCTTTTACATCAAGGGAAGGGCATCATTAAAATACCATGAGAGATTTCCCATCTTCTCCTTTTCAACATTGCAGACAGGATTTCCATTATTGGGCCATCTATCAATGGTATCTTCCTGCACCTTCTGCTTCTGGTGGCTGCGATGGAGACCTGGAGAAAACATGTGGAATTATTATCAATACCATTCTGGATTCCTCACAAAGGTATTCTGCGTCGTGACTTGCATTTCTGCAGAAGCGGTGGTTCTGCTAATGACTTTGCAAGCTGGGAGCTTGTGCCTTGCGTGGGGCTGTGTTTTCTTGAGGGGAAACTTGGTTTCCTTGGCTCCCCTCTCACAGGTCTGGCTGGCAGTGAAAGCTGGGAGGTGACTCTGCATGACTCACTGGTCTTTGCATAAGAGTCTTGCTTTAGGTGACAGAGGTCTGGGGTTGCAGTCACAGATAGTCCCTAGTCTGTCTGTCTTTTTAAAGTTGAATTTGTATTCAGATTTGTTTGGCCAGACAAGCGTTAATGCCCCTGAGGAAGCGGCTGAAGCTAGAAAATAAGGAGGGAGGGTTAGAGGAGGGTTGTTGTCTCACCTACAGCTTATTTAAGGAACGTTAATGTTAGAGCTTTATGTTCATCTGAAGCCATTTGGCTGTAATTGAATTGTGTTATCCTCCTGGGCTGACAGGGTTAGTTACCTGGTGTGTCTCTTAATTTCAGGTTGGACCGGGGTAGCTATGGCCAGTCAAAGATGTCGGTCAATCCCGATATTCTCTGCAAGCTGCAGGTGATTTTGGACTTTGTCTATCTGTATGTTTAATCCTTGAATTTGACCAGTCAAAGTATTTTCTGATACCCTGGTGTATGTAAGACTGACATTTGGCTCTCAGATGTGAGCAGTGGCATGGAGATTGAGAGAGATTTTGCTTATTGATCTCTTTGCGTTACTTCAGAGGAACAGAGGGTTTGAATGCGAACTAGCGTGTAGCCCTGACAGACACTGGTTTTCCCCCTGCCTCCCTGTTTAGGAGATGGTACTGGAGCTGGGGTGTAGGCGAAAGTTGCTTCCTGGCTGCTTGGATGCCCAGAGACACTTCCTGTTTGAGATTCTCCAGGAAAGGTTGAAAGACAGAAAAGACGGCTCTGCTTTGGGTGAGCAGTTATGGAGGCAGCAGGAGCTGCTGCTGCACAAAAGGTAAATGCAGATCTGAACGGCTGGGAACACCTCGAACAGAACTGCTGCTCGAAGCAATTACGCTGTGTACCTGCGTAGTCGGGTAGCCTCCCCTGTGATTCCACTGCAAGTGAAAATGACGCTGTATGGCGTGGTAACAGTCCTGCAAGAGGTGTTTACTCCCTGGTACCCACGTGACTTGGCTGCGTTTCAGCATGCCATCTTGGGCTACGAGTTGCCCCTGCCAGTGGGCTGGATTTCAAAGACCACACATCTTCACGGACTCTGTTTACAGCCAGCAACACTCTTAATGCCACCACCTGTGTTAACCATCCTTAAATTACTCTGTTTGCTGCTGTAACCTAGGTGTGTGTTTCCGTGTTTGAGCCACTGATAGTATCTTTGAAAGTGGTACGTATGTCTCATTGAAATGCAGGTTCTTTTCTGGGCAGCTGGAAAAATTCCTTGTGCTGTTTCTGTCACCTCTCATGTTTGAGATCTCTCACGTTTGACATACTCTCAAACTCCCCTGAATATTAAAGGCACGTGCCCTGAGAGCATGGAGTCTGGTTCTCTTCTTGATGGTAACCTTGATCTTGTTTTTGTTCTTCTCTGCCTAAGGATTCTGGTAGGGCTCCCTGCATCTGCTCTGATCCTTACTTGTCGAAAAGGAAAGAAAACCGTGTTGGACTGTGAAGACTTTTTTCGTTTTGTAAACTCGGAGCTGGTATGTGTCGTTAGCCAAATGATAATTTCTTGTTGGTAAATGCTCTAGATAAAGACCTTAAACTTGGGTTTAGGACAGGAGTTAAAATGCAGCCAAACTTGAGACAAACTTAGCTTATGTCAGAACGTAGGGAGGTTCGACTCATTACGCTCGAGACTTTCCAGCCCCTACCTCTGCAGAGGTCCCCTCGGCACTGTCTGCTGTAGGATGACTTTTGGGTTTGTTCATTTGGAACTGTGGTGGCATTTTACACTATTGAGAGTGAATCCTTGGGACATAGTCTAGGCAAATCTGGGGTGGAGCCAGCCAGCATGTCAGGGGCTGGAGCTGGGGGTGCACAGTCCAGGGGTAAAATCACCAGTGGGTGATCACAGAGTAGCCTGGTAGTGGTTTGGCCAGTTTTTGAGCAGGAGGAGCGTTCTTTCCAGTCGCGTTGTTCGTGACAACGTATGTCTCTGGTGTGCACACACGTGCAGCAGCCTTGGGGGTGCGCTCTCTTACGCGGATGCGTTGTCCTTCTGTGCTGCCTGCTCTTTGTTTGTTGACAGTGGGCTGGAGAGAAACCTGCAGTGTTCCTGTGGAGGCCTAGAAGTAAGGGAGTGAGCGTGAGCTCTTCTCCAATTTCTCTGTCATGCCAGGGCATTAAACTAATTTGCTGTGTGTAGAGTGAGATCCTGCTCATCCTCCTGTGTTACGTAGGCTAGAGGAACATTCGGAAACATCCCTGCAGCTTCCTGGGGGCAGATCAGTTGACTTGCAGGTCCCTCAGAGCACTGTTTTGTGCTCTGGGGATAGCTATTATTTCTATTCATTCATCCTGACTGGCAGCCTTTTCAAGCCCTGCTGCACTGTCATATTAGGCACAGCCAGAAACCTCTGTTCGTTCCAAGACTGTTAATCAAACTGCCTCTGCCATCCACAACATGTGGTAATTAGGGCCGTCTGGTTTGCTTTCTAGTGCTGGGACGGTAAAGCGCTACCTAGTCAGTGGTGTTGCTTTACGTAGAAAGGAAGTTTCTGCATTCTGAGCTGATACTCAGGGTCTCACGGGGTGATTTTGCGTTATCTGAGTCCTGTTGTGCCAGACACCCAAAATGTTTAAAGAAAATCATAATTTGAAAGGGAAGGAATGATTTTTTTTTTTCCCCCCCCCCCCCCCCCCCTCTCCTTGTCTTCCTACAGAAGAATGTCTGTTCCAGGGGGTATGCGCTCTCCTACGACATCACCGCTCACTTCTTCAGGGTAACTGCTCGCTGGAGTAGACATTTTTTTTTTACCCAGATCCCTGACTATATGCTATTCTTAGCAATGAGATGTTCTATTTGTACCCTTGTTTTGAGAACTGTTGGTATAAATTCCAAAAAGAGCAGTAATGCAGAAAAGTGAAGAGAAGTAGCAGGAGGAAGTAGTGGTAGAGGTTAATTTTAATACAATACAGCAAAGCTGGTGGGGGAAGGAGAAGCTGTTGGGCACGCATTTCTTTTGCTGGGCCATGCTGACCCCTACAGTTATCTTTGATTAGTTTACACATGGCTTGGTGAGGTACTTCAAAGCAGCAGAGACATATATATGTGCGTAGTCATCTTGTGACTTATTTTCTTCTAGGGCCTGCTTAATGCCAGCTTGGACTGTGAGGAATCCGCAGACGGGGTCAATGATGTTCTAACAGCATGTCAGACCAAATGTCCCATTCTGCTTTTCTCTGCAGCGGTAACTCTTCATATTTCATCTTAAGACTGCTAAATGAAAATTCGGTATCGGTTCAGAGCGTTTGTTTTAAACTTCGTTTAATGTAAGCTGTGAAGTGTGGGGGTAGGAATTCTTAATGCCTTTGGGAAACCGCGGAGTGTTTTAGTACCCTTGGTGTCGCTGATCCCAGCTCTGGGCATGCAGCCTTGTTTTTGGAGTGTCACTATAGAAGCGGAACAGAGGCTGTTTAAAAGTGAGAAGCTGAGACTTGTCTTGGTTTCAGATGCACTCTAGAGGGGCTGGTTGTTGCATGCCAAGCAACCAAAAAGTTCATAAAGCGGAGATGTTTTCTCTCTCCTGTGCGTAACTCTTCATGCACCGTTTTACATGGGGATACGTGTTTTTGTTGCGTGTGGTAAGCATGTGCATCGCCTTTGCGGAACAGTTCCTTTATTATGACTGGTCCTGCTAGAGGAGTTTCAGGGCACCGTGGTATGAACATGGTCCCGAATGCATTTCCAGGATGTGAAACTTAGAATCATAAAATCATAGAATCATTTAGGTTGGAAAAGACCTTTAAGATCGAGTCTAACCGCTAACCTAGCACTGCCAAGTCCACCACTAAGCCACATCCCCAAGCACCACGTCTACACGTCTTTTAAGTACCTCCAGGGATGGGGACTCCACCACTTCCCTGGGCAGCCTGTTCCAATGCTTGACAACCCATTCGGTGAAGAAATTTCTCCCAATATCCAATCTAAACCTGCCCTGGCGCAGCTTGAGCCCATTTCCTCTCATCCTATTGCTTGTTCCTTGGGAGAAGAGCCCGACCCCCCTCCCTGCCCCCTCCTGCCAGGAGCTGCAGAGCGATCAGGTCTCCCCTCAGCCTCCTCTTCTCCAGGCTGAACACCCCCAGCTCCCTCAGCCGCCCCCCACCAGCCCTGTGCTCCAGACCCTGCCCCAGCTCTGTTGCTCTCCTGTAGAATCAACTTCTCATGTTTATTATGTGTGTATGTACAACTTGGATTTTTTAATGAGTAGGGGGGAAAAAAAAACCCTTTCTCTGAGTAGCCGGCTGAGGTAGTGTGCGTTCCTGACTGCAGACAACCACTAAGTACACCCCCGCTAACGCTGCTGATTTCCATCTGTCTCCCTAGCTTTGGTGGCCACGGCTGGAGCCAGTGCTTTGCTCTCAGTGGAAGAGACTCTTCGGGGCTCCGCTTGCAGGAGAACTGGAAAGACTGAAGGAGTGGCAGTCCTCGGCTACCAGGTGTGTGCACGAGGAACCGCGCGGGGATCCGCAGGCAGAACCTGCTCTCTGAGGGATCAGCGCCCAGGATGCCTGTTCTCCGAGGCAGGCAGTATGAAATGCTAATGTGGACTGAGGCTTGTAGGACAGCTATATACAGATTCCTTTGTAGAGTTTAAACTCAAAATGGGTCATGAAAATTATTTAGCCCTGCCTTCTGTGTAATATGGGTCAGAGTGTTTCACCATAAGGAAAAGAGAATCTTTTTTGAGGAGACTGGAAGGCAGAGTCCTCATTAGACAAACACTGGAAATAGCCTTTAGCACAGTGTTGAGTCATTTGCTTAAGCTGCCGCACCCTTTGCTCCCTGGATTTGGTGAATCTCTGATCTCCTGAAGCTACTGACTGCTGCTCTGCTGTATGCTTCCTCCGCTTCCTCCTTTACCTGCTGTTATGCTGTCTGTTCAGCATCCGGCAACTTTTGTCCCAAAGCTGGGAATTTAGTGTAAGAATCTCCTTGCGGGTTATTGAACGTAACCATCACATTAGCCGTGGTAGTGTATACAGTTAACTACCTGTCCAGCCTCTGATGAAAGAGATTTGTGAACGCGACTGCTTCTAGTTTTCTTTTTTAAACCATCTCCATGTAGCATCCAACTGCAGGAAAAAAAAAAAAAATTTTTTTATCCCAATCACACACTTACACCCTTTGTCTAAGCCCCTGATTTCCTCCTTATTCACAGCTGTGATTTTTTTTTTCTTTATTTTTTTTCCTCCAAAACCATGACATGCTGGTTTTGTTTCCTAGCTTCCTTTCTTCAGGAGTGGTTTCCCCTCTCTCTGGCCCTCCTTGGTTTTCGGCTGCCTTCCTCCATTGTACTGTTCAACAGCAGTCACCACGCGGACGAGAGAGAAATGCACTGAAGAGGCTGGGGACTGACACAGAGCAGGCAAGACGACGCATTTTAAATGTCTGCTGTTCCTTGCACTTTGGAAACTAGAAGTGGAAATGTCTTTAACTGAGAAATGGTTGTCCTGAGATACAGCTGTATCCCTGGTGAACCCTGCTGTGAAGTCTTGCTGGTGGCTAATTGATAAAATGTAGCTGTAAATTACCAGTTGATAAACACTTATCCTAGAGGCAAAATTGTTCCAGACTTAAACTTTTAACTCAGATACTGGCTCCGCTGTGAAGCCAGGGAGGACTTGTAAACAGCTGCTTTAAAAACTGAAGTGGGAGAGAACACTGCAGAGACTGAGAGCTCGATCCATGGCACGCCAGGATGACCTCTCCCTCTGACAAAGGGGCAGTTCTTGTGGATTTTGGCTCAGGCAGCTTGGCTGGGAGGCTAAGGAGATGCAGAAAGTTTGTGAGGCAGGAGTGCCAGCATTTTAAGGGCTCTGGGAAGACGTGCTGGGAATCCTGGGAACAGACCTCCTGAGGGTTTTCTCAAGTCTGTTCCAGGAAATGCCTCCTCCGTTTTGCCATGCTCAGTGTCCTCCGTGCACGGGAATTCTCCAAAGTGCTCTGCTGAGGAGGAAGCTGGGCTGCTGCCCAGCAGTTCTGTCTGTCGATTTTCCAGAGGATAGCTGGGACCGGAGCTCGGTATGGGGAGTGTCCCTGTACCGAGACATTCCCAGGTAGATAGTGTTGAAGCAGAACCTGTGCCTTACTATTTACTCTTAAGCTTTATTGCCGTGGGCAGCAGTTACGGTAGCAGCTCCTCTTGCTACGGGATTGACTCCTCCACTGTTTATATTGGTCTAGAGCCAAAAGCTGCTAGTCAGAAACTGGTGCCACCGAGTTGATAGCAGCATTTAGTACATGTGGAATAACAGCAGCTTTCACCTCAAAAATCTGTCTTGAGCTAGGAGGAGGGTGCCAGGAGGCGATGTGGATCCAGAAAAGCGATAACAAGCGTATGTCAGGGCGGGATTGCGATGCGCTTGCTGAGACGGGAGGCTGCACAGCAGCTGCTGGTGGCATGCCGGCTGTGGACCAGCACTAGCTCTCCTCCAGGTTTACATCTGTGGTAGCTCGCTTGGTTTTCCCTGCTCGGTTTCTCTCCTTTGGGAGAAGTTGTCATCTGTTGTCTGCCTTGCTGACTGCAGCAAGCCTTGCTTCAAGAGCAGCGGATTTAGTGTGGAATTTACCTTAGAAGCAAGAACAATGTCAGGCTGCAGTCTGTCATCTTCAAACACGCTGCCTTCACCTGGAAGGAACGGCAGTTCATCCAGGTCCATCCTGGGAATGTACTTTGTGAAATGTTATTTCCTGATTGGAAAGTGAAAGTTCTGAGTCACCACTGCAGATATCACTAACAGGCAGTCTCTTTTCCTTGCAGCTTCTTGTTTCTCTGCTGTTCTTCTCACTCGTGGATCTCATCTCGGCAAAAATAGCACCAAAGGTAAATTCAGCCCTGAGGAAATTCTCATGACACTAAATGTGTCTGATCTGCTTGGTTTGCCGCCTAAAAATGCTTTGTGCCGTAAAGGCTGGTAGCTTGTTCTGCCAGGAGGAGGGGATCAGTGACATCCCAGACAGAGCCTGCTGAAAGCCCTTCTGTTCCTATCAGATTAAACCTGTATTTTCCTCTAAGTGACATTATCTCCCCTTTCACTATGGTAGCTTTTCTTTCTCTTCATGAATGACTCACTATTTTCAGTTCCCCGTTCAGACTTTGTGCCTCCCAGGTAGTGCAGGAACCTCATCTCTCTCTCTTAGCTTTAGTGTAGCATTTCAAATTTGTTAGATGACGTTTTTCCTCAGGCTGGAAATGTACGTGGTACTTCACAGGAGAAAGGGTCCCCAGCAAGGAGGAACACTGGTTTCCAAATGATTTAATGCTATTAAATGAAGGAGGAGCAAAGATGACAAGTTTCTTCCAGCAGCTGTCTGCCCTAAGCATCCTCCTGTCTAGGAATGCTTGCTTCTGTCCCTTTGCTGTCTTCTCAGCTTTGAAGTGCAGCCATTTGTGTAGTCACCTAATAGAGTGGATTGGGCAGCAGATTCAAGTTAAAAATAATCATTTGGTCTCATAGTCTGCCTCTGGGAGAGTCTGGAGGAAGAGTCATTGAGGAAAGAAACATCTTGAGCAAACAGATCTGGGAGGTTATTCCAAGTAAAAATGAGTAATGCAAAAAAAAACCCCCAATCCCAAGACATGCTGTCACTAGATGCGTTAGTGGGGAAAAAAAACCTGCTCTGGGGAGCAGGGTGAGGTCAGTGTGGGATGCGCAGTGGCTCTGTGCTGAGCACTGCTGGGAAGCGTGCTGGTGACCAGCCGGTTGCTCATCAATACTGCTTCCCCCCCTCTCTCAAATCACTCTCAGCTGAGCCCGGTTGTGGCCTGGCTTGGCGATGAAGGCGCTGTGTTACTTCAGGGCCTGATTCCCCCAGGGGAATCCAGGCTGCCAGGCGAGGGGAAAGACTTGGGCTAAATTCATAAAGGTCCTTTAATAGAGCACTTTGGGTACGCAGTCTCTTATGAGGGGTTTCTTTCTGCTTTGATGCAACTAAAGCCTAAGACAAAGACTTGTCCTTTCTGACACCCAGGAAGGAGTGGATTTTCAGACATCTCTGGAATGGTCCCTGGAGATCTTGCAGTGCCTGGAAGCCAGGGGCATGTCCTGGCCACGTCTCTTCCATTCGGCAGAGAAAGGTGAGCGAGTCCTGCCTCCGAGGGGTGGAGAGGCGAGGTGCGGCGCTGGACAGGCATGCCCCATCTCTCTGATTGAGTGTACCTGTAAGAAGGAGCAGATGGGCCTTTGTAAGCAGCACGAAAAATAGTCGCTTGAGTAAAAACTGAGAACATCATGCTTCTACCCTGCAGTACGGTGATCCAGCTGATGATCAGGAATGACTGAAACTCAGTGTTGTTCCCTCTAGTAGAGAAAGCCTCAGAGGGGACAGCTTGCCTCTCTCAGGGGTCCCCGCACCTAAGCACTCGTGTTTAATGTGGGCTGGAAGGAAACTGTGCAGCCCCTGTGCTGCTGCAGCAGCGTGCAAGGCGAGGAACACTAAAAATGCTTAGTGCTTCTCTCTGGCTATTGCAGAACCTGGAAAATACCGTGTCCTGCGTGGCGCAGCCTCGGACCGTCACCTCCGGCTCTTGCCTGTTGCGTTCTACAGGTAACGTCCGGCTGGGCTCGGGAGGCGTTCGAGAGGGATGATGTGGCTGATGGTTTGCACGTACAGCCGCTGGTGCAGAGCTAACTGTACCGCGTAGCTCTGCGGGAGAGAATACTTGATGGCGGCAGGATTGCTATTTAAGGAGCCCGTATCTTTTGCTAGAAGTTTCCCTTCAGCTTTGTGCTCCAAACAGGAGTGTCCCTGGCTGCCTTCCCCCTCCTGGCAGCGGGGTGGCCCTGCACACAATGGGACGTGTAAAACGGACAGTGGCACCGGCGCCAGCGCGTTTGCCTTGTGTCTTTCCGTGTTTTGAGCCTACCGGTGCTAACCAGATGCGGCGTGTGACTTTCTCTAGCCTCACCCCTGGCTTTCACCGAGAGCTGCTGACTCGAGAGCAGACCTTCCTCTACGTGGCGCTCGATTTGTACATCCAGCTGCTTCGGCTCTTTGTGGAAGGGAAAGACCTGCCGCAGTCTGATCAAGTGGGGCAGAGCCCAGGCCCTGCAGAGCACGTGAGTGAAGCTCTGTCTCTCGTTTTCCCTCTTGTAACTGTGAATCCTGTTCTTTATCCCTTCCCCCTGCCACTTGCAGCATCCCTCCTGTTCCCACCTTCCCGTACCTTCCGTGGCAGGCAGGCAGCTCGCTCGCACCTTGGGGCCAAGAGAAGCTGCTGGTGCCGCTGTCCTGCTGCTGCCTGGAACCTAAGCTGCCTCGCTGCTGTCTTGTACAGGACCTCAGGGTGACTGCAGTTGCTGATCAAGTGATCTGCTGAACCCGTGAATAGCCCCTAGGTGCGGCAGAGCAGTTCCTGTTTCGCTGTTGGAGGCAGGGACTGAGAGCTGAAAATTGCGCGTGGCCCTGATCGGCCGTGTCTCTTCTCCATGTTCTCCAGGGGGATCCCTTGGAGGTGATCTCCACGGCCCGGCGGTTCCTGCTTGGTGCGATCCCGCGATGCCCTGCCCAAAGCTTTGGAAGCATACAGATGGTGTGTTCAGGTTTTTTGTTTAAGTTTTTTTTTTCTTTTCTGTCCCCACCCCCCCCCCTTCTCCGGACATGCGAGAGCTGGGAGCGCTGCTGCTGCTCGGTGCCAGCTCACGTAGCCTTTCTTGCCGCACCGATCCCGTACCCCGGTGCTGCCTGCTTAACCCTGACACACACTGCATTTCCATGACGCACCTGGGAGTGGTGGAGGACACCGGCTGCTCAATCAGTGCCATAGCCACAGCCTCCCTCTCCCGGCCTGCACCTTTCTCCGCAACATTAAACCCTGCCCTCGCATGGTCTCGCTTCCACTGCTTGCTTTAACGCCTGGGCTCGGGGGAAATATCAAGCACGGCTAAGTGGCAGGTCTTGAAGTTCCCCACAAGTGCTGTGTTGTTAGCCAGGAGACCGCGTTATTTCTTTGTAAGTCTGCAACAGCTTCCTTCTCTACCCCTACTTTACGGAGAAGCAGCAATACAATCGAGCGTTGCTGTAACTCACTTTGAGGAAGCGCGAGCAGGTCTAACGCTGGCTGCGTGCCCTCTCCCCAGCTACTGGACACGTGTGAAGAACTCGACCCGGAGCTGGGAGCCACCCTCCTGCACGTCTCCAGGCCTGCAATGGCCATGGAGCTGGACGAAGAGCTGGCCCTGTTCTGAGCGACGGGCAGGCACCGGCACGGCAAGCTGAGAACCCCCTAACTGCGGCTGAAAGGACAGACAAGGTGCCAACCTTTCTCACCAGTGCTGTTTCTTTGAAATTACTTTGTAAATAATTTATTACAAGCATAACCATGAAGCTCTTGTTACAATAAAAAGTAGGTTACAAATTTCAGTTTAGACTTGCTTTGGGAATTTTAACTTTTTTTTTTTTTCCAAACCAAAATGTCTGCTTAAAGTTGCTTCGCTGTCCTATGTACCCTTACAGCCACCTGAGGGCACTTCTGTACAGGCAGCAGCTTGTGCAGGCAGGGAACAGTTGTGGCCAGCTCTGTTTCTACAACTGTGTGCGTGGGGAGAAGGGGGACCACGAAGGGGTGCTGCCGAACATCCATTCCCCTGGGATTAGACAGACTCTTAGTACAACACTGCTGAATCAGACGTGAGCATGGAGAATCACAGCATAACAAGCTTTTTCTGAGCAAGCTGAAGCTAATTCCACTGAGTTCTTTGGGAGACTAAAATGTAGATTAAAAAAAAAAATCTCCACTCCGCCGTACGGTTTCTACAGGGCTGGACTGGGAAAGTGTCCCTGTCCCCCTCAGGTGGGCTCCTGCTGTGCAGTCACTTCTGGTTTTACCGCCTGGCTTTCTGAAGTCCCTGAAGTATTTAGGAGAATGGGCTCCGGCTCCAGTGGCTTGGCTTTGTCCTGAGTCTGGGTCAGAGGGTGCACCATGGACATGTGGACATTAAGGTTATGGGCCTTCTCGAAGCGCTTCCCACACTGGTCGCAGGCGAACTCCAGCTCTGTCTCAGCTTTGTGTTTGGTCATGTGGTACTTGAGCGACGCTCGCTGTCTGCACTGGAAACCGCAGATTTCGCACCTGCAAGGCAAAGCAGGGGCTTAGCACCGAGCCTGAAGCCACAGCCGTGGCGTTCGCTCTTTGTCACGCAGACAGCCCACGAGAAGATGACTGCAGCCTCGGAGCTGCTTGCTCATAGCATCTCCTACAGCTACCCCGGTCACGCCACCCGATTCTCCTCCCCAGGCCTGCAGCTCGTCGCTGGTAGCCGAGCATTCGCCTGCTGCGCTCCGAAGGGCAACAGGAATAGGAAGAGGTGGGAGACTTGCTCAGCAACGGGAAGCTCGAGCACGCATTGTGGGTGAACATTCAAAGCGATTCGGCCAGGACGCTGCCAGCTATGGCTTTGTATTGAGAATTAACTCTGCGCTACGGTCAGCGGCTGCAAGAGCTCAGCGGAACTTCACTACCCCTTCCCTTGGCTACGAACACGCGGTCGGTGTGCACTTACTGGAGGGGCTTTGCTCCCGAGTGCCGCATCTGGTGGACCGAGAGGTGTTTGCGTTGCTTAAAGGTCTGCCCGCATTCATCGCAGATATAATTACGTACCTCTGCAATGGAAAAAGGGAAGGGAGAGAGTCATGGATTCTGCCCATTTCTTCGTACGTGAAATGCATACGCGCTTACTGGTGGAGTCTGAATTCCTCCCCCTGCCTCGCGTCCCCCACGTGACGGTCTGTTCCAGGTTTACAGGCAAGGCAGGCCGCTCTACGCCTTGCGCAAGCCTTGTGCAATGCACCGTTGGGCGTTTGTAACGCCCGTCGCCTGGTGTGAGCAGAGCCCGCTGGGACGCACCTGTATGAATGAGCTTCACGTGACGCTGTAGGTACCGGTCAATCATGAACACCTTGTTGCAGCCAGGATGGGGACAGGGCCTCTCCCGAACCTCTTCGTGATGCTCTTTGATGTGTTTCTGTAAAGAAAGGATAGAGCTTCTAACCGCTGGGTGCATTTTCCCCAATGAAAAGCTTGGATCCCCCAATAAATGAGCCCCCCATCTTGGCAGGCTCATGCATCAGTGCTGCTTCGCCGTGAAAAAACGGAGACTTGCATCCAAATCTACGCCTGGCAGCTGGGGCTTTAACAGGACGCAGTGGAGCTCGTTCCAAGGGCTGCTGCCGAGCCAGCGGCAGCCCTCCAGAACAGGAGGAGCGCGCGGAGCCAGAGCAGCTCCTGTCGCTTTTGGGAGGGTGGAAAAAGGCCTGCAACCGCTTTGTTTAGTTGCTTGCTGCCTCCTGCGGAGCCAGGCAGTGAATTAAATCTGTCACCGATCCTCTCCTTGTATAGAAACTGCTCCGTAACGCTCAAAGCTACAGCTCTGAGACAGGAGCAAACCCTGAACTCACCTTCATGCCGTCCGCCCCTCTGTAGACAGCCGTGCATCCCTGGTAAGGACACTTGTAAATGGTAGGCAGCTCCTCCCTGCAAAGCAGAGGCCCGCCGTCAGCCAGCGTGCCGAGCGCGGGGCCGCTCCCCGGCCGCTGCCTGCTCCTTATTACCTTTCACATTTGATTTTTTTTTTCCAGCCTGGCTTAGGCCCCGGCTTCTTCCTTATTTTGGGCTCTTCCGCCTTCTTTGCTTCTTTGCTGTCGCTTTTCTTGCCAGAAACCCTCCAAGAAGAAACAGGGAAGAAGAACAGTGGTTTAATACTTGACGTTGGTTTTAGTCCTCCCACCTAATCGTCCCCGACGATTACACCCGGTCTGATGGCTTAGCTCGACCCAGCAAAGCAGGAGCATGCGAGCCGTGCTGCGGTAATTAGCACCGGGCCTGAGGGTGAGGGATGTGGCCCAGCTTCAACCTGCTGGGGAGCTTGGGGAAGGCAGCTGCTGGGGCAGCGCTGTGACCTCCACGCAGGGACATGGGGAGAACGGCGATCGCGCCAGCCCGGCGGAGCCCTCCCGCTCATCCGCAGAGAGCTCTGCTCACCACGCAGTAAGCCCCTTACTTCTTTTCGGGGTAAGGCTCAAAGGAGTCATCTGAAGATTGCACGTTTCTCTTCTCATTTTCGTCATCGCTCAAGAAGTCCCTGAGAGAGAAGATGCCCTTTACCGACACAGTGCCGGGCTGGCACTTCAGCACCAGCAGCTGCAGCGATATGTGTTCTTCATTCCCTGTGCATCCATCTCCCCCACGGCATGGCAGCCGAGGCTCCGCGTGTTCTCCTCCCCTGTAACCTCCCCAAGCAAACACAGCGCCAGAGAACAGGGCCAACAGCAAAATCAGGTCCTTTTAGGACTAGATCTCTGCAAGGATAATTGAACCACTGTCAGGAGAACGAAAAAACGGCTGTTACTGAGATCTATTCGTTGTTGAGGGATGAGCGGAATGTAATATAACTGTCTGGCGCAGGTTAATTAAGCTGCGGGTCATTCTGTATTTCCTCATAAGTAGCAGCCACATAGGTCTGGGTTTTTCTTTTTCCTCCTTTTAAGCCCTAAGCCATACAGGGAGCAATTAATTCTGAAGCCAGGAAACAGGCAATAAAATGTTGTGGCACTTTCAATGTGACAGCTAACAGATTTAGCCGACGCGCTGAAATAAGTCTGCACTTGGCCATTTGGTACTTTAGACTCAGAATGACCAGACTCACTTATCAGTTATTTACGAGCCTTGCTTTAAATACCTACGTTTGAAGGATTTAGCCAAATCTCTGATCATGAAGACTGCTAAGCTGCCAGCGTCCCTCCCGCTCCTTGTTTAATCGCTCTGCCCGCGAGCAAACGGGGTGATTTCTCCGAGTGTCACCCCTTGCCTGCGTTCCCGCACCGACCACTCATCTGGAGCCCCAGCGTGGAGCAGCTGTGATGGGGAATTGCTCCCCGGCGAGGCGGGAGCTCTCGGCAGCCTGCCCCGGCGAGGGGCTGGAGCAGCGGCTCCGCCACTACCCAGGACCGAGCAAGCCCCCGCTGCACGGTACCTCCCCCGGAGCAGAGGGTGCTCGAACCGAAACGGGACAGGGTTTGCTGGAAGCGGCCAACAAACACGGACAGCACGCGTGCATGCCGCTGTGCAAACCCCCCGCTGCGGCAGCAGCGGCGAGGAGGGGAGTTCAGTGCGTCAGCGGCGTGAGCTTCGTCACAGCCGCCGCAGAGCCGCCGCTCTGCGCCTCCGACGCCAGTTCCGAGGGGCCTCGAGGGCCAGGTCACTCGCGGAGAAAGAGCTCTCCGAGTCGGGTCATTTCACACTCGCAAAGAAGACATTTAGGCTATTTTAAACCCACTCTTCTCTCACCCCTCAGAAAGGTCACTGAACTCGTCTTTTACCCGCTCATCCGACGTTGCAGACAGAACCTGCTTCCCACTCAACTGTCCTAGGGAATGAAGGAGAACACAGTGCGTTACAAGGAAAAGCAGCAGAAACAGCGGAGACAGCTGCTGAGAAGGAACCAACCACTCCGGGTTCGCTTGTGGTGGCTCATACCGCGTGAAAATACGTGCTCCGTGACAAGTTAATGATTATTTAAACCAAACTCCGTGTCTCGTGTGCTCGGAGACCGCTCTCCTGGAGACGGGAGAGCCTTTACCCTGGAGTTCCCACAAGCATCTTTCGGTTTCCCCCGGGACACTGCTCCGTAACCGAAAGACTCGTCCCCAGGTGAGTCCCAGCTGCCGTTCCTCTTTCAAGCAGCGGACATCTCCCGTGGCTGTCAGAGCTAAACACAGCCTGACTTCTGGAACTCAAAATCGGTGTTAATGTCTCTCTTCTGGAAGTGGCCTTTGGGGGAGTTCAGTGGTAAACCCACGTTAACTCGGCCCACGAGCAAGCCCGCCCGGCAACTTTCCTTTGCGGACAGAAGGGGCTCCTGCTGTTCGGCATCACCGGCAGCAGGGCGGGGGAAACCCCTCCTTGCCACCATACGGACGGGGTTTGGATTGAGCAGAAACATCTGGCAAACGTGGTGCTGGAGAGCCAGCCACCGTTCTGCACCGCTCAGCAGGCACGCGGCCCTGGCAAAGGCAAGGCAGTGGGGGCTCGCCAGCCCGGCGCAGCGTGCTAAGGAACGGCCGCGTCCCAGTCCCTCTATCAGAGGGAGGAACGGTGCGCAGGGCGAGGAGACCGGCTGAACCCCTGTTCCCCCCTTCCCTTCTGCAAGGCTCAGTACCCCCGAGCAGAGGCGATTCTCTGGGCGACCCGCGCTCGCTGGCCGGGGTCCACGTCCTCCCCGAGGAGCCGTGGTCTCCCAGGAGGGAGCCCAGCCCCACCACGGCTCCCCGGGCCAGCTCCCCAGCTCTTTGCCCTTCCCCAGGGGCCTGGAAAGCAAATCCCTTACCTGCGGCACTGCTCAGCGGCGACGTGGGCTGCGGCAGGGCTTTCTCCTGTAAGGAGGCTGTGCTGTCCAGTTGCGAGTGAGATGAATCCCTGTTCTGCGGCGGCTCGTTCTCCACGGTCAGTGGTGCCGACGTGGTCCCTTTGTTTGCGGGCTGCTGGCAAGGAGCTGTCCTTGCCGGAGCATGCTGGGGTTTGGGAGCAGAAACAGCCTCGGCATTGTCTGCCCCTGCCCCATTGTCAGTCAAGCGCTGCGCCGTGCTCTTGTTCCACTCCCGTTTGACAGACAAGGCGTTGTCGACGAGCACCGTGCTACAGTCTGAATCCGTATCCATGACGTAGTCGTGCCCGTCCCCGCAGCCCCAGACGGCGCGGATGATGCCGCAGTACTCGGAGGAGAGCACGCTCCGCAGGCTGGGCACCGACGGGCAGCTCCCGGCGTGGGTGTGCGTCCACGTCACCAGGCTGTGCAGGCACTGGGGGCTGGAGGTGATCAGGTCGACTGTCGGGGGGAGAGGCAGCACGTACACCGTCAGTCCCCTGGGCCCGCCGAAGGGCACGGCCGGCCGCAGGGAGGGACAGAGAGGGACCACTGGGGACTGCGGACCCGCTCCCCCCAAAAGCTGCGCTGGATTTCTGCGTCAGACGGCAACCGGGAGACACCCGATTGCGGCGGGGGCGGTCCCATCGGCTGCCAATAGTTAATTTTACAGCCAAAAGCATATTTCTGATTGCTGCCCGGCGTTCCGCGGCGGCTGGGACCCAAACCCGCTCCGCCTGCTCCCTGTACCCGCCACATAAGCCCGCGCCTGGTTCAGCTCAGCGCAGGGAGGCCGGTGCCAGCGAGGATCCCCCCAGGGAGCTGGAGGGGGAACCATAACCGGCTGGAGCGGGGCACGGCTGCACCGAGGGACGCAGGAACTGCCCTGCTGCGTTCCTCGACGCCCCGAAAACCCAGCCCTTCGTTGATGGCATCGCAGAAAGGGGAGGGAAGCGGCTCCGGGAGCAGGCACTCACCCAGACAGGAGGCACCTCCTTCTGCGCCCGGCTGGGCCTGGGCTGCGCCGCTCCTGCGAAAGCCAAAACAGCACAGTGGGGTCTCGGGGGTTACAGAGGGACCGCGCGTCAACACACGGCAATTTACTACTCTCGATAACTCCCGGGAAGGGAGAAATACGACGTACTTTCCTTTCGCCTTTATGTGGCCCGTGGGAGACGCGTTCACCCTCTGGATAAACGTCCTGAGGACGCTGCGGCATTTGTAGAACTGGGCATGGCATTTCTTGCAGACGAACTGGGGCAGCGCGGGGTCCTGCCGCACCGCCACGCCGACCAGCCGCTGGAAGTCAGTGAAGAAGACCTGATCCACGCGGCGCTGCTTCTCCGAGTTCTCCCCCATCACAGGCACCTTCCCGAAAGCGTTGCGCAGGCTCCTGGAGGAGAACTTCCCGTGGCAGAGACGGCAATAGCCGGTGCTCAGGGCTCTGCCAATTCCTGCCAGAGAAGGATCGAACACAGCCGCTGGGCGCCTGCCGCGAGAGCGCGGCAGCCGGCTACAGCCCGAGGGCACCGGCGTGCTGGAAGACGCTCCCCTTCCCTCGATGCCAGTCGGCAGGCTGCCTCCGAAGCCCCGGCTTCAGCACAAGCGCAGAAAAAGCCGGCCAGGATGAGAGAGACCTTCCCTGCCATCCCCCCCTGCAGATGCGGGCACCGCACCGCACCCGACGAACCCTAAAATCAGCTTTTCCGGCCCCATCGCCCCGGCGGAGCAACCTCCTCCCGCCTGCAGCGTCCTCGGGGCTCGCGCGCACACGTTTGTGCTTTTGCCAGCGCTGTCCCTCGGCTTAAGCAGTGCTTCTCCCTCCCAGCGTTTATCTCCAAAGTATTTATAGCCGGCAGTCGCGTCCCTCGGCCTCTGCGAGCCTGAGCTGCCCCAGCTCTCGCGGCCTCTTCCGAGGCTCGCCGTTTCGCAGCCGCCCCGACGCTGCCCTGCAGCGGGGCAGGGAGCCGGGGAGCGAGGCCGATTCGGAGCGGCGGGGCAGGACGCAAAGCATCCCTCCCGCTCCCGGTTCAGCAACCGCTCCCGGTTCAGCAACCGAGCCGCTCTCCTGCTCCGTGGCATCCCCGCTCTGCGGAGCCCGGCTCTGTCCTTCCGCTGTGCCCTGACCGCCTGCCAGCGTGGGGAAATCTCCCCGATGCAGGCTCTTCCCTGATGCGACGCAGCTGCGCTCTAAACGCTCCGGCCCACCCAGCCGGGGACGAGGAGGGAGCAAGGCCATCGCTGGGACCCCGCCAACAGCCTTCGGAGCGATTCGGGGTGCCGCCGCGCGCTGGGGCCAGCCCGCGGAGCCCCCGGGGAGCGGGCAGAGGCGGAGAAGGCGCAGCGGGCAGGAAGGCCGAGCGTTTCGGAGGGCCGAAAGCGGGACGGCGGCGATGGCACGTGCCCAGCCCGGGCGTCGTCCCCGAGGCAGCGCAGGCGTCGCTCCCTCCGCCGTCGGCAATTTGGCTCCAGACGCCCAACTCCGAACCGTTCGGTGACCGGACTTATCTCCCGCCCGCAGCCGCGCCGGCGGCCGGGCATCCGGCTATCGTTCGCCTCCGGACCAGGGCTGTGCCCCGGCGTCCCCCTCGTCCTGCTGCCGCCATCCCTCGCTGCGCACCGGCTCCGGCAGCCTCGGCTCTTCGACGGCGAAGCCCCGCCACGCAAATCACCGAACCGGAGCCCTGGGCACGACGCTTCGCCCCCCGGCAGCGGGGAGAAGCCCGGTGGCGGCAGCGGGGCTCGGCCGGTCGAGGCTCCCCGCCCGCCCCGGTGGGCGCCCGGTGCCCCCCGCTGCAGCGGCTCCGGCCCGGGGGCGGCCGACAGCGGCTCCGGGACGCCGCTCCCGCCGTGCCCGAGGGCCGCCGGACCCCCGGGGCCGGGCCGTGCCCCCGCTCCCCTCCCGCAGCCGGTGGCGGGGCCGGCGCCTCCCCCGCCGCGGGGCTGCGCTCGCCCGGGCCTCACCTGCCTCCGGGGCCCCGCCGAGGGCGGCGGGCCGGGTCCAGGCGGCGGCCGCCGGGGCCCACCCCGCGGGGGGCTCTGGCCTGGCCGCCGCCGCCGCCGCCTCGGTCGCCCGGGCCGCCGTGCCGGGGCGCCGCCGGGGCTCGGGGGGCGCCGGGCCGGGGCCGCCCGCGGCCGCCAGGAACCGCCCGCGCCGATCGCGCTTCATCGCCGCCGCCGCCGCTGCGGGCCCGGCCCGCCCCGCCCCGCCCCGCCCGGCGCAGCGCCCCCTGCCGGCCGGAGGACCCCCGCCGACGGTCCGCTCCCGCCGCCCTTCCCCCGGCGCCCGCGGGCCCGATCGCGCCGTTCCGGGCGGCCGCCGCCATGGCCGCGGCGGGCGGCGACGGGGCCTGGGGGCCCGGGGCGGGCCGGGCCCTGCAGACCGCCATGAGGGCGGCGAGCGGCGCCTTGGAGATGGACAGCGCCGGGCGGCCGCGGGTGAGCGCGGAGCGGGGCGGGACGGCACCCCCGGGCCTCGCCCCGCAGCCCCGGGCCCGGCCTCCCCTTTGGGTCCCCCCGGGGGCAGCGGGAGGGGGTGGGGGTGACACCCCGGGCAGGCTGCGGAGTTTGGGGGGGGGTCCCGGGCCGCCCCCCGCCCCGCCCGCAGCCCCGACACCCCCGGGGAAGGGCCCGATCCGGCCCCCCCGGGCTCACGGCCCAGCCCCCCCCCCGCCCCCCCCCGGGGGTCTCACCCAGCCGGGTCTGCCCGGGGGTTTCGGGGGGGTGCGCGGCTCAGCCCCCCGTCTCTGGCAGGAGGCCTACGTGGAGTACCTGAGGAGCATCGCCCTCATCGCCCAGGCGCTGCAGGAGGAGGCGGCAGCCGCAGGTAGGGCAGCACCCCGGCCCCCCGCTCCCGCTCCCCTGCCGCCGTGCTTTCCGCGGGCCTGCCTGCTGCACGGCAGCCGGCCCGGTGCCCGGGTGGCCAGGGTGGCCAGCAGCGTCCGGGCTTGTGTCAGGGGTAGCGTGGCCAGCGGGAGCAGGGCAGGGATCGGCCCCCTGTGCTCGGCGCTGGGGAGGCCGCACCTGGAATGCTGCGCCCAGTTTTGGGCCCCTCGGTACAAGAAGGACATTGGGGTGCTGGAGCGTGTCCAGGGAAGGGCAGCGGAGCTGGGGCAGGGTCTGGAGCACAGGGCTGGTGGGGAGCGGCTGAGGGAGCTGGGGGTGTTCAGCCTGGAGAAGAGGAGGCTGAGGGGAGACCTGATCGCTCTGCAGCTCCTGACAGGAGGGGGCAGGGAGGGGGGTGTTGGGCTCTTCTCCCAAGGAACAAGCGATAGGACGAGAGGAAATGGGCTCAAGCTGTGTCAGGGGAGGTTTAGGTTGGATATTGGGAGAAATTTCTTCATGGAAAGAGTGGCCAAGCACTGGACCAGGCTGCCCAGAGAGGTGGGGGAGTCCCCATCCCTGGAGGGGTTCAACAAACGGGCAGAGGTGGCACTTGGGGCCATGGTTTAGCGGGCATGGGGGCGTTGGGTTGATGGTTGGACTGATGATCTTAGAGCTCCTTTCCAACCTTAATGATTCCCAGTTTTCCTTTCATTAAAAAATAATCCAGCCCCCAAGCCAGGAAACATGAAATTGCTACTCTCCCCTTAATTGGTTTAGTGGTGGCCTTGGCAGTGTCAGGTTAACGGTTGGACTGGATGATCTGCAAGGTCTTTTCCAACCTAAACCATTCTACGATTCTATGAGGGCAGACCCGCGGCAGGACGAGCCGGGGCCGGTGGGCTCGAGGGTGGGTGCCCTGCGGGTGACACTAACACCCTGCCCCTCCCCACAGATGGGAGCGAGGGGGTCACCCCTGACACCCCAAAGATGCTGAAGCTGGCGGAGCAGTGCCTGGAGAGAGTCAAGTCCATCGCAGCGGCGCTGGGTGAGTGAGGGGTCGTGGGGTCCCGCTTTGGGGAGCTGGGCCCTCACCTTGGGGCCAGGCCGGTGGCAGGGGGGCCACTGACCTGTCCTGCCCTCCCCAGGTAAAGCCCAGGCAAAACCGGCCACGCAGGAGCGGAGCGGGGGCCCTGCTCCCCTCCCCAGGCACCGCCGGGTCTTCTCGGACGAGGGGGGCAAGCTCTCTCCCTTCCTGCCGCCGGAGATCTTCCAGAAGCTGCAGATCGCTGAGGCGCAGAGCGCACGGAAGTACGTGGGCTCGGACACAGGGGGCTGGCATCTGCCATGCGCTGCTGGGCTCCCAGGCGGGGGGAATGGCAGGAAAGGGGCCCCGGGTCGTGTCGCCATGCCCCGGGTCGTGTCACTGTGCCCCGGGTCGTGTCATCGTGCCCCAGGTCGTGCCATCGTGCCCCAGGTCGTGTCACTGTGCCCTGGGTGGTCTCATCATGCCCTGGGTCGTGTCGCTGTGCCCCGGGTCGTGTCATCATGCCCCAGGTCATGCCATCGTGCCCCAGGTCGTGTCACTGTGCCCCGGGTGGTCTCATCATGCCCTGGGTCGTGTCGCTGTGCCCTGGGTCGTGTCGCTGTGCCCCGGGTCGTGTCAACGTGGCCCAGGTCGTGCCATCGTGCCCTGGGTCATGTCGCCGTGCCCTGGGTCGTGTCATCGTGCCCCGGATCCTGTTGCTGTGCCCCGGGTTGTCTCATTGTGCCCCGGGTCGTGTCGCTGTGCCCCAGGTCGTGCCATCGTGCCCTGGGTTGTGTTGCCATGCCCCGGGTCGTGTTGCCGTGCCCCGGGTCGTGTTGCCGTGCCCTGGGTCGTGTCGCCGTGCCCTGGGTCGTGTCATCGTGCCCCGGGTCGTGTGGCTGTGCCCGTGGTCGTGTCAACGTGCCCCAGGTCGTGCCATTGTGCCCTGGGTCGTGTCATCGTGCCCTGGGTCGTGTCATCGTGCCCCGGGTCGTGTCGCCGTGCCCCAGGTCATGTCATCGTGCCCCGGGTTGTGTCACTGTGCCCTGGGTCGTGCCACCGTGCCCCGTGGTGGGTGCTGAGTGGGTTCCCAGCAGGGAGCTGACGCCGCTGGAGGAGGCGTCTCTGCAGAACCAGAAGCTGAAGGCTGCCTACGAGGCGCGGGTGGCGCGGCTGAACCCCAGCCAGGCCCTGCAGAAGACCTCCCTGGCAAGTGGGGCCCCTGCCGGGCTGGGAGGCTGGGGAGGGAGGGCTGCTGTCCCGGGCCGGGCGGGGAGGGGGTCCCCACGGTGCCTGGGTGGCCGCGGGCTTTGGGCAGGCGTCCCCAACACGCCACCTGCTTCGCAGACGCTGTCCCTGCAGCGGCAGATGATGGAGAACCTGGTGATCGCCAAGGCCCGGGAGGAGACCGTATCCTTCCTGCCGGGGAGAGCTCCGAGGGCCGGCTCTGCGGCCATACCGCGCTCCAGCAGAGCCTCAGTCTGCGCCTCGCCCCGCGTCTCCCAGCCCCACGTGCCGCTGTGGGCCCCGTGCCCTGTCCCGGGGCCGCACCGATCCCACACAGGCTTTTTGGGTCCCGATCCTGTCCTGCTGCCGGCTGATCGGGGGGATGGAGGTGGGAGAAGGGCTGATCCCAGCCCCCGGGCTGCCACGGCCATGCCGGGGCGGTGGGTTGTGCCGGGGCGGTGGGTTGTGCTGGGGCGGTGGGCGAGCGGTGCTGGCTGGGTGCTGTGGCGGTGCCGGGGCTCCGGAGCCTTAACTCTGCTGTGGCCCAGCTGCAGCGGAAAATGGAGGAGCGGCGGCTGCGGCTGCAGGAGGCTGCCAACAGGTGAGCGGGGACGTCACAGCGGGGACCCCGGGGCCACCCTGGCCGGTCCCCTCACCCGGCAGCGTTGCGTCCCCAGGAGATTCTCCGGCAGCGTGGCCCTCACCCCCGAGGAGCAGGAGCAGAGAGCCCTCTACGCCGCCATCCTCGAGTATGAGCAGGACCACGTGAGTGCGCACCGGAGGCTGCTGCCGTGGGTGCTGTGGGGACAAGGGACCGTGCCGTGGGTGCCGGATGCGTGCTGGCCTTGGGTGCCGTGGGGCAAGAGGCCTTGACACCCCTGGGTGCTGCTGGGGCAGGGCGCTGTGCTGTCCCCAGGCACTGTGGGGCAGGATGCCGTGCTGTGGGGCAAGACGCTGTGCCATGGGGCAGGGTGCCATGCCACGGGGCAGGATGCTGTGCCATGGGGCGGGATGCCGTGCCACGGGGTGGGACGCCATGCCATGGGGCAGGACACTGTGCCATGGGGCAGGGTGCCATGCTGTCCCCGGGCACTGTAGGGGCAGGGTGCCATGCCATGGGGCAGGGTGCCGTGCCATGGGGCAGGGTGCCGTGCCATGGGGCAGGGTGCCATGCCACGGGGCAGGATGCTGTGCCACGGGGCAGGGTGCCGTGCTGTCCCTGGGCACTGTAGGGGCAGGACACCATGCCATGGGGCAGGGTGCCGTGCCATGGGGCAGGGTGCCGTGCCGTGGGGCAGGACGCCGTGCCATCCCCGCTGACGGGCTGTGGACGCTCCCCAGGACTGGCCGAGGCAGTGGAAGGGCAGACTGAAGCGCAGCCCAGCAGACCCCTCTGTGGTGTCGGGGCTCTTCTCCTGCCTCCTCAGGTAGCACCGGCGTGGGGAAGGGCCCGGCTCGGAGCAAGGGGGCCGTGGCCGCTTGCTGGTGCCCCCTGCCCACCCCTCGCCCCCCCGCTCACCCCTTCCCTCTGCTTCCAGCTTCCCCGAGCACCCCATCGCCCAGCTCCTGCGGCAGCTGCAGTGCGCGGTGTATGCCCGCCTCTACCCAGCCATCAGCCAGAGTGCCGCCGACGCTGCTCCCGCCTCGCCCACCGCCCTCGCCTTCCTCTCGCTGGACACGGGGGGCTTGCTCCCCGCCGAGCCGGGGGGCCGCCGGCTCCGAGCCTCCCGCAGCCTCCACTGCATGTTCTCGGTGCCCGAGCACGGCCCGGCCGGGCTGCGGCACAGCCTATCCGGCACACCCCTCGCCGACAGCGGCCCCGGCACCCCGAGGGCGGAGGGTGGCTGGCCGGGGCTGGCGGCAGCCCCCCAGACCCCCCGGGAGAGCTCCTTCGAGGACCTGGAGCGGTTCCTGGCGTCGCCCGAGGGCTGGGCCCCCGGGGAGCCCCCGGCCGGCTCCGGGCAGGAGGCGGCGCTGCTGGAGCAGCTGAAGGGGGTTGTGCGGGACATCCACAACGCCATCGGTGAGGGACGGCCGCCGGGGCTGCCGTGTGCTCTCTGGGGGAGGAGGGCACCCCCTGCACCCCCTTCTTTTAGCTGGGGCGGACTGGGGGTGCACAGTGGGGAGGTCGGGGGGGGGTCTCGCGGGCGCCTGCCGAGCGTGCTGCGTAACTCGGCCCTTCCCAGACAGGCTGCTGTCCCTGACGCTGCTGGCCTTCGAGGGGCTGAACACCGCCGCCGGCAAGGACCAGTGCCTGGCCTGCCTGGAGGAGGCCTTCTTCCCTCCGCTCTGGGCCCCGCTGCTGGCCCTCTACAGGTACCACGGCCCCGGGGCCGAACCAGGGCCCCCGCGGCCCCCCAGCTCCCTCCCCGGCAGCCCCTCGCTTCTCTGCCCGCAGGAGTGTGCACCGGCCCCACGAAGCGGCCCTGGCCCGGAGCATGGAGCGGCACCAGCACGCCGGCCCTGCCGACATGGGGCTGTCCTCCCGGCTCTTCCCGCCGGCCCCTGGCTGCCCCGCGTACGGTTCCGCCGTGGAGGACCTGCGGCTGATCCCGCTGGAGAGCTGTCCCCGCAGGAAGCTGGAGTGCATTGGTGCGGGGCCGGGGGGTCCGGGCTGTGCCGGGGGGCAGCCAGGGGGGCGGCGGGGCGACCCTCAGCACCCGCTCTGTGCCGTAGTGCGAGCCCTGCGCGGCATCTGCGAGTGCGCCGAGGAGTACTGCGGTGCTCGGGACGGCCGGACCCCCGCCTCTGCCGCCATGTGAGTACGGGGGACGCGGGGGCAGCCGGCCCCGTGCCGGGCGGCGCAGAGCTGGGGCCGGGACTGGGAGCGGGGTGCTCGCCCCTCCTGGGCTCGGGGTGCAGATGTGGGGCTGGGGGTTGCTGTTGCCGGTGGGGTGTCGGGGCCACCGGTCACCGGTGCTGGCGCAGCTGATGGTTCCTGTTGCCAGTGCAGCCCAGCTGATGGTTCCCATTGCCAGCATGGCTGACGGTTCCCGTTGCCGGCGCGGCTGCCGGTTCCCGTTGCCGGCGGGGCTGATGGTTCCCATTGCCGGCACGGCTGCCGGTTCCCGTTGCCGGCGTGGCTGCTGGTTCCCATTGCCAGCGCGGCTGCTGGTTCGCGTTGCCGGTGCAGCTGACAGTTCCAGTTGCCGGTGTGACTGACGGTTCCCGTTGCCGGCTTGGCTGATGGTTGCCGTTGCCAGCAGTGGGGCGGACGACCTGCTGCCCATCCTGTCCTACGTGGTGCTGCAGACGGGGCTGCCCCAGCTGCTCTCCGAGTGTGCCGCCCTGGAGGAGTTCATCCACGAGGGGTAGGTGCTGGGGGTGCCGGGCCACGCGGGTGCCCCGAGGCGGGCGGCACCGTCCCTGCTCCCGGGACAGGGCTGCCGGGGCTGGAGGCGTGGGGGCGGGGGGGAGGTGGGTGGGAGCTGTGGCTCCTGTGGGCGCGGGGCTGCGGTGTCCCAGCCGTGGTGGCCGTGGCGGTGGTCTGGTTGTGACAGTGTGGCTGTGACGGTGTGGTGGCTGTGGCAGCGTCCTGGCCGCGACAGTGTGGTGGCCGTGATGGTGTCTCAGCCATGGGGATGTGGTGTCTGGCGGTGTCCCAGCCGTGGTCTGGTTGTGATGGTGTGGCTGTGATGGTGTGGTGGCCGTGACGGTGTCCTGACTGTGCTGGTGCGGTGGCCATGGCAGTGTCCCAGCCATGACAGTGTGGTGGCCGTGGCCGTGTCCTGGCCGTGATGGTGTCCCGGCCATGGCGGTGTCCTGGATGTGACCGTGTGGTGGCCATGGCGGTGTGGTGGCCATCGTGGTGTCCTGGCCATGACGGTGTCCCGGCTGTGACAGTGTCCCGGCCCTGGTGGTGTCCCGGCTGTGGTGGTGTCCCGGCTGTGATGGTGTGGTGGCTGTGGAGGTGTCCTGGCCATGGCAGTGTCCCGGCTGTGGCGGTGCGGTGGCCGTGGCGGTGCGGTGGCCGTGGTGGTGTCCTGGCCGTGGCAGTGCGGTGGCCGTGGCAATGTGCTGGCTGTGGCGGTGCGGTGGCTGTGGCGGTGTCCCGGCCGTGACGGTGACCCAGCCGTGGCAGAGACCCGTCCATGGCGGTGTCCTGGCCGTGACGGTGACCCGGCCGTGATGGTGCAGTGGCCATGGCAGTGTCCCGGCCGTGATGGTGACCTGGCCGTGGCGGTGCGGTGGCTGTGGCGGTGTCCTGGCTGTGACAGTGACCCAGCCGTGGCGGTGACCTGTCCATGGCAGTGTCCTGGCTGTGACGGTGACCCGGCCATGATGGTGTGGTGGCTGTGGCGGTGTCCCGGCTGTGGCGGTGACCCATCCGTGATGGTGCGGTGGCCATGGCAGTGTCCTGTCCGTGACGGTGACCCGTCTGTGGCGGTGACCCGGCTGTGATGGTGCGGTGGCCGTGGCAGTGTCCCGTCTGTGATGGTGACCCAGCCGTGGCGGTGACCTGTCCATGGCAGTGTCCTGTCCGTGACGGTGACCCGTCCGTGGTGGTGTGGTGGCTGTGGCGGTGTCCCGTCCGTGACGGTGACCCGGCCGTGGCAGTGCGGTGGCCGCGGCAGTGTCCCGGCCGTGGTGGTGACCCAGCCGTGGCAGTGTGGTGGCCGTGGCGGTGCGGTGGCTGTGGCGGTGTCCTGGCCGTGGCGGTGCGGTGGCCGTGGCGGTGTCCCGTCCGTGACGGTGACCCGTCCGTGGCAGTGTGGTGGCCGTGGCAGTGTCCCGGCCGTGATGGTGACCTGGCCGTGGCGGTGCGGTGGCTGTGGCGGTGTCCCGTCCGTGGCGGGTGTCCCGTCCGTGGCGGTGCGGTGGCCGTGGCGGTGACCCGTCCGTGGCGGTGTCCCGTCCGTGGCGGTGTCCTGTCCGTGGCGGTATCCCGTCCGTGGCGGTGACCCGTCCGTGGCGGTGCGGCGCAGGTACCTGATCGGGGAGGAGGGGTACTGCCTGACGTCCCTGCAGAGCGCCCTGTCCTACGTGGAGTCCCTGCAGTGAGCGGGCGGCAGCGGGGGGACCCTCTCCTCGCCACCCACGGCCAGGTGCTGCCCCCCACCCCCCGCGGCCCTGGGGGGGCCCCGCGGGGCGGGACAGGCCGCGCCCCCCCCGTTTCGAGCCGCCCGGGGACCGGGGGGGGGGGGTCCCGAGGGTGTCCGGTCCCCCCCGCCCCGGCGCGGCGCCGCCGCCGCTGTCGCCCCCGTCCTCCGGGGGGCGCTGTGGGCGCAGGGTGGGCCCCGCCCCTTGGGGGGCGGAGCTTCGGGCGGGCACCGCCCCTCCCGCCGACGTCAGTGCCCACGGTGGGCGTGGCGCGGGAAGCGGAAGGGCGGCTCGTGCGGGGCGCGGGGCCGGGCCGGCAGGTGGGGGGGGGCACCGGGGGGACCGGGACCGGGACCGGGATCGGGATCGGGGGGGGCGCGTCCCGGTGTTGGGTGCCGAGGCCCGGGCGGGGGAGGAACCGGAGGGGACCGGGGAGGACCGGGGGGGCCGACGGGACCGGCATGAGGGGGGCACGTCCCGGTGTTGGGTGCTGAGGCCTTGGCGGGGGCCGGGGGGGGCAGCAGGTGGGGGAGGAACCGGGGGGAAGCGGGGGGGCCGACGGGACCGGCATGAGGGGGGCACATCCCGGTGTTGGGTGCCAAGGCCTTGGCGGGGGCCGGGGGGGGCAGCAGGTGCTGGTGGGGGGGGAAATCGGGGGCAACCCGGGGGGGGCAAACCGGGGGGGGAAGCGAAGGGCGGGGGGGAACCAGGGTGAGGGGGTCACGTCCCGGTGTTGGGTGCTGAGGCCTTGGCGGGGCCGGGGTGCTGGGCACGGGGGGGTCCGGTGTGTGTGTTGGAGGGGAACCGGAGGAAACCGGGGAGGGGGGACACGACTGGGATAAGGGGGTCACGTCCTGCTGTTGGGTGCTGAGGCCTTGGTGGGGGCCGGGGCTGGGGGGGGCCAGCGGGTGCTGGGGGGGAACCGGGGTGGAAAGCGGGGCGGGGGACCGGGGTTGGGGGGCCCATGTCCCGGTGTTGGGTGCCGAGCCCTTGGCGGGGGCCGGGGCACGGGGGGGGGCCGGGGTGCGGGGGGGGCCGGGCTGGGGCACTGACGCTGCTGCACCCCCAGGATGTGTGCGGGCTCGGCGCTGCGGCAGGAGTACAGGCAGGAGTACGGGCAGGAGTACCGGCAGGAGTACCGGCGCTGCCTGGAGCAGGAGTTCCGTCGAGGCTACGCCGGGGCCTGCTCCAACCCCCGCTTTACGGAGAGGCTGCGGCAGCGGCTGCGGCGGGAGCCGGCGCTGCTGGGGGCCCTGCAGGAGGACGGCCCGGCGCTGCTGGCCCGCGGGCTGCGGGGCCACCCCGACGCGGGGCCGGCGCTGCGGGGCCTGGCCAGCGCCTTCCGTCTGCTGGAGCTGGCGGCCGTCAACCTCTACCTCTTCCCCTGGCGCAAGGAGTTCGGCACTGTCCAGGTGAGCACCCGCGGCACGGGATGCGCCAGGGTGGTGGGGCAGATGCGCCGGCAGAGCCGGGGCGCAGGATTCCTCCAGCCGCGTCCCCACTCTCGTTGCAGACCTTCTCTGGCGCGTATGTGCACTGGCTGCGCCCGGCGCTCCCCGAAGCCGACTTGGTGCGGAGCTTCGGCCGGCTGGGCTACGAACAGCGCGACCCGCATCGCCTGGCCATCTCCCGGCCGCCACCGGAGCCCGAGCTGGCCGCCGCCGCCTGCGGCTTCTTCGCTTGCCGGCTGGAGTGTGAGATCCTGGCGGAGGTGGTGCTGCAGCTGTGGCCGCGCCGGCCGCATGCCGAGGACGTGCTGAAGGCGCGGCGGCTGGCCGAGGACGCGGAGGCCTGCGTGGAGATGCTGCGGCAGCTGGGGATGCAGCGTGAGGCAGCTGCCAACTGCGGTAACAGTGTGGATCTCTACCAGGAGACGCCGGCCAGCCCTGAGGATGCGGGAGGAGAGGATGCAGCCCCCCCAGCGCGGTGGAAGGACCCCGGCAGCCCACGGGACGCTCCGGACGTGCCCGGGATGGGCTGGGACCGCCGCGGAGATGGCGAATGTGGGCAGGAGCTACTGCCCTCCATGGGGAACCCTGACCTGGACACCTCCTCCTCCTCCTCCTCCCACCTCTTCCCGGAGCAGGAGCTCGGCGGGGCCAGCAGCGTGCTCTCCGCCCCGGCCATGGGGAGCAGAAGCTCCCAGGTGCCGGGGGACCCGCAGGATTTGCCCCCCACCGCCCCCAGGGAAGCCCCCGAGCTGCCCTGCTACCAGCTGCACTCCTGCCTGCGCCGGGGGCGCGCTGCCCTCCTACTGCTGCACCACCTGCCAGCAGCTCCACGCCGGCGCCTGCGCAACCGGGCAGGCTTGCCGCAGCCGGCACCGCGGGCAGGAGCTGCGCAGTGAGAGGCAGCAGCGGCTCTGGCTGCAGCGGACAGAGGTGGACATGCTGCTGGCCGATGGCTCCGGGCCCTGGGCCTAGCGGGACCCGGCCCTGGGGTGCTGCCGCTGGCTGCGCCCGTCCCCCCGCGGCTGGAAGGGGATGGCGACAGCCACCGCTCGGCCCGCGGGATGCCTAATTCGCCCCGCCGGCTGCTAGCGGGGCCTGTGCCGTACTCTGCTTCATCCCCGGGGCGGTAGGAGCGGGACGGGCCCCTGCTCCAGCCCCGGCACCCCCCCCTGTAAACGGCTCAGTGCATCTCAGTAAAGCGCGGCTGCCTCGCAGCGTGGTGGTCGTCTCCTGCCCTGCCGCGGGGAGCAGCGCCCCGATGGCACGTCGCCCCACGGGAGCGGCTCTCACCTCCCGGGAGAGCGTGGCTGGGCTGCGCTTCAGGCTGGTTTTGGGAGGCAGAGCCCCTGGGGATGTCCGCGGCCCTGGGGCTGGGCGTACGGCCAAGGGAAGCAGAGCAGGGCCGCGGCTTCTCCCGGCCCCACGGGAGCCGAGCGACGAGCCAATTCGCTCTGCACCACTGCTGCTGGCAAATGCTTTTATTGACGGCAAAGTCGGGGTGACCCCACACAGCCAGCACCGGCTGAGGGCCCCTGTGGGACAGGGCTGGCCCTGCCAGCGCCCCGGGGGACCCCCGGCCCTGTCTCTGCTCTCGCCCACCCCGGGCAGGAGGCAGGCACGGGGCCGAAATGCGCCTGCAGCTCCCAGGGCTGCCTTCGCTGGCCTGGCGCCGGGGCAGAAGATGTGTACGGCGGGGCGGGTTGTGGCGTTCCCCTGCTGCAGCTGAGCTATCATCCCTGCACCGGCGCGGGGAACTGAATTCGGGAGCTGTCCCAGGAGGGGACGGAGCCGGTGGCGTTCTGCCGAGGAAAGCTGTCCCAGCCAGCGCGCACCACGGCTCCTCCGGCGGGATGGGGCTCAGGGCTTGCCGCGCTTCGCCTGGCTCTCCGTGCCGGCGCTGGTGCTGGCCGCCCGCTTGTTGCGGTGGTGGGGGAAGGTGGGCATGAGCTCCGGCTCGCAGGCTGCGGGGCAGAGAGGGGATCAGCGGGGTCCCGGGCGCCCCGGGCCTGCCCCGGCGGGGGCTGCACTTACGCAGGGGCTTCTCCTTGAAGTAGGAGCTCTCCAGGCAGTCTTTCGCCGTTGCCCTGCGGGACAGGGGGACGTGGCAGGCGCTGCCCGGCCCCCAGCTCCGGGGACAGGGGGACGTGGGCCGGTTCCCTCCTCCCCTGCCCGCCGCGGGGCCTGCCGCCGGATCTTACCGCTTCTTGGGATCGTACATGAAGAGGAAGTTGAGCAGCCGCAACCCAGCCTCCGAGAGCCAGGGGAACTTGTGCTTGAGGTTGTTGTAGGGCTGCTTCCGCAGCGTGTACTGACTCACCAGGGGCAGCTTGGAGAAACCCTGAGGGGGACGGAGCGTCAGGCGCGGGCAGGGAGAGCAGGCAGAGCAGGCAGCCAACGGGGGACCTGCTCTCACCGGCCAGATGTTTTCGTTGGGTGTCCCCAGGAGCTGCACGATGAGGTCGATCTGGTGGATCTCGGAGGTGCCCGGCAGCAGCGGCTTGTGGGCCAGCAGCTCGGCGAGGATGCAGCCCAAGGCCCTGCGGAGCACATGACATGCGAGAGTTGGCGGGAGCAGGAGGAGCCCCTCCATCGCCGCCCGGCCAGCCCCGGCCCCCTCCAGCCCTCCCCTTACCACATGTCGATGCCGGTGGTCTGGGTCGTCATCCCCAGCAGCAGCTCAGGCGCTCGGTACCTGCACGGGGGACGGCACTGTCTCAAGGGGAGCACGGCAGAGCCGGTATGAAGGAAGCCCCCGTCGCGCTGCGAGGACTCGCCCCTGTCACCCCGCGCCAGCGCGGCTCGGCCCCTGGCACCGGCCACTCACCAGAGCGTGACGACTTTGGGGGTCATCGGCTTTGGTGGCATCCCGTAGGTGCGTGCCAGTCCGAAATCGGCTGCAAGAGGGGAGACTTGGGATGAGGAAGCAGTTGAGCTCCTCGCTCCGACCGTGGCACGGAGTGGAGGGAGAGTTTGGGGCGCGTCCACGGCCGGAGCCGGATTGGCAGCTGCCGGGGGCTCACCTATCTTCACGCAGCCTTTGTCAGTCATGAGCAGGTTGGACACCTTCAGATCCCTGCCGGGGAAGAGAGAGTGGCCGGTCAGCACCGTGCTTCGGGCATGGCTCCTCCTGTACCTGTGCTCCCCCAGGGCTTGCAGGCGGAGCCCCAGAGCTGAGCCATCAGGAGGAGAAGCAAATTTCATCAGCTGGTGGCATCCCTGCCCTGCCGGCGCTCCCACGCGGAGCCGCCGATTCGTCCACCACTACTCCACGCCGTGCTCCTTGCTCGTGGAGGACGCCGCGGTCCGAGGACTCGGCCGGCTCCCTCCCATCAGCCCCTTCTCCCCACGTCCCCTTTCCCACCGCGTCCGTGCCATGGCTCCCACCTGTGGATGATGTAGTTCTCGTGCAGGTACTGCAGGCCCTTGAGGACTTGCAGGATGATGCACTTCACCTGCAGACACAGGACAGGAGCACCGGCCCTTGGCAGAGCAGCACCAGCCAGGCAAAGCCCCGGAGGTTAAACCCCCTCGGGTGCCCTGCACTCTGCCACGTCTGTCACTGCTCCACAGTGCCTCGGTCCCCAGCTCCTCCCGGGAGCAGCTCGCAGGCTGCCTGGGCCGCGTTTTCCCCCAGCTCTGCTTCCCTGCCAGTTTGTTCCAGCCCAAAACCCAGCCTAGAAAGTCCCTGGAGCATTCCGTGAGAGCCAGCCAAGCCCACGTTCCCCATGCGGCCCAGGAATCACGGCTCACCCGGTGCTCCCCAGCCTTGCCGACACCCAGCATGAAGTCCAGGGATCGCAAAGTCTGGGGAGTCCACACTGGTGGCCAGTGCGTTTTGGCTGGAGCGGCAGCACCCTTTTGGGGGTGACGTACTGAAAGCTTAGCCCAGCTTTTACCTGAGCCTCTGAAAAAGGTGTCTGCATGTTCTCGAGAAGGCTGGCTAGGTCCTGCTCACAGTAGCCCATCACCAGGAAGATACTGTCATGGGCAAAAGATGGTCAGGAGCCTCCCCCGGGACACCCCTCCGGTGTGCCAGCGCCCGCGGTGCAGGGGACAGTGAAGGGTCTGCGAGGCAGAGAGGGCAGGAGACAATGGGAGGATGGAGGCAGGACACTCACCTCTCCAGATGGTTCCCTACGACCACCTCCTTCAGCTCCACGATGTTGGGGTGCCGGAGCTGTAGGAGCAGGGTGATCTCCCGCAGGCTGCTGATGGGCATTCCTGTGGAGCAACAGCCGTGCTGTGCGACCGCCTCAGGCGGGGGCCGGGGACGCTCCTGCCCGCCGTAGGGGATGCTCCTGCCGCAGCTTCCCCCGCTCCTCCATTACCATCTTTCTCGTTGTCCATCCGCACCTTCTTCAACGCCACCGTCTCATCTGTCAGGGTGTCCCGGGCCCGGTCTGGAAGAGCAGCACAGGCCACATGCTCAGCGCCAGGAAACAAACACTGGGTTTTGTCGTTGGCCAGCGGGACCCCTGTGCTGACGGGCCTCCTCTCAGCCTCAGTCCCCCCAGCCCCAGCCTGACACGCTCCCGCTGCCAGGACGCGGGCAGATGGGCTGCAGCCCCTCCTTCTGCCCGGGAACTGTCCCTGCCCCAGGCCCAGAGAAAGCAGCCGGCGCCACACTTACACACAATGCCATAGGTGCCCTCTCCGATCCGATTCAGCTTCTCGAACTCCTTCACGCTCCGGCATCTCCCCAGCTGGAACCAAAGAGCCGTGTCACGGGCGAGCCCTGGCTCCGGGGCAGCCCTCACCGCATCCTCACCAGGCTTGCCAGGGTCGCACGATGGCGGTGGCACCGACGCCTCAAGCTACACCTCTCCGCGGGCGGCCCGCGGTGCTGCTCCGGTGCTTACGGAGCAAACCGGTGTTTCCAAAACACCGCCGGCGCGTCGGCTCGGGCAGGGGCGGCTGCTCTGGCCCCTGCTGCCCCCAGCCCTGTGCCAGCACGCCGTGCCCGTCCCCGCCGCCATCGAGGAGCCTCCCTGCCCGCGGCACAAGCTGCCCGGCACCCTCCCCGCTCCCAGCCCGCCCCCGGCAAGGGCTGAACCCGGACGGCCGCCGGCCCAGGGCCCCCGCCCTCCCCAGCAGGCCCCGGGCCCACCCGCAGGCCCTGGGACCCTCTTACCCCGGCACCTCCGGATGCCCGCGGACCCCGCCCCGCACGGCCCCGGCCCCTCACCCGGTCGGCCGCCGGCACCTCGAAGAAGCCCTCGCCCCGCAGCCGCCGCAGCCGCAGCGGCTCCAGCTCCCCCTCGGCAGAGCCCCCCTCCGCCATGCCGGCCCGCGCATGCGCCGCGACGCCACGCCACCCCACCACAACCCCCTTACGCATGCGCAGCTCCGCCCACCCGCGGCGGAACACGCTTACGCATGCGCGGCACCGCCCACGCACGGCGGCGCCCGCCCTTACGCATGCGCGGTGCCGCGCTTTCAGCTCGCACGCATGCGCCGTGCCCCCTTCCCCCGCAGACCCCGCCCCTCCTGGCAACGGTTGCTAGGCACGGCTTGGGAGGCTGGCCCCGCCCCATTGTAGCCCCGCCCCTTTTAGGATCCGCCCATGTGTCTCCCTATCGCGTGTGACTCCGCCCACTTAATCTAAATAACCCCGCCCCTTCGAGCTTCCCATCCGCCCCACCCACGTGACCGCCCGGCGCGGCGCGGCGCTCTCGCGAGACTCGGCGCTCTCGCGAGACTCGACGCGCGCACCCCGGAAGCGGCGGCGGCGGCGGCAGAACCCGGAAGCGGCGGCGAGAGCAGGATGGACGGTAAGGGCGGGGAGGCGGTAAAGGGAGCTCCGCCGCGCCGGGCTTTGGGGGGGTGGGGGGGGGGCGCGCTGGAGCTCGTCC
Source organism: Pelecanus crispus (assembly GCF_030463565.1). Taxonomy (NCBI): domain Eukaryota; kingdom Metazoa; phylum Chordata; class Aves; order Pelecaniformes; family Pelecanidae; genus Pelecanus; species Pelecanus crispus. The sequence goes on along the minus strand of NC_134650.1, from coordinate 47,578,297 downwards.
TGATGGCCGGGGCCGGGGGCAGACGAGGTGCGGGTGAAGCCGGGGGCCGGGGCCTCCGGTCCCGGTCCCGGCCCCGGCATTGCCCCCGCTGCGCCGTCCCTGAGGCTGTGCTCTCCTTCCCTTCTAGACACGCTCTTCCAGCTGAAGGTGAGGGTGGCGGCGGGCCCTCCGCCTCCTCTCCGGTCCCGGAGGACCGGTGACAGCGTCCATCCCCCCGGGAAAGGGCCTGGGGACCGTTCCGCCCGCTGTCTCACGCCTGACCGGCTGTAGAAGGAGGCCCCGGCCTGCGGAGATCCGCCTTCCCGGAGGCGCGCGGGTGCCTGGGGGTGCGGCGGGATGATGCCGGCGGCTGCGGGAAGAGGGAGCCCTTTAGCCGGGTTTGTCCTCCGGGGCTGCCCTCCCCTTCTCGGAAGCGGGGAAAATGGATCTCCCGCTTTACCGGCTGCTCTGGGAGTCTCCGGTCCTCGGAGCGGGGCGAGGGGGGGAAGGGGGCCGTCCCCCCGGTTCCCCGTCGGGGCAGCCGTGGGTGGGAGAAGCAGCGGGGGCTCCGCTCCCCCCGCGCCCCTGGTTCTGTGCTGCCGTATCCTGGCGTTGAGCCTTTGCTTTCTCCGCAGTTCACAGCGAAGCAGCTGGAGAAGCTCGCCAAAAAAGCCGAGAAAGACTCTAAAGCCGAGCAAGCCAAAGTCAAAAAGGTGGGTGGGAGCTTGCTCTGCGCGCGCGGAGCTGCCGGGACGGCGCTGCCAGCCCTCGGCGCCGTGCCAGGCGGCTGTGGATCCTGCCGGGCCTCGCCGAGCGCGTTCCACCGAGGGATGGGGCAAAGGGGCAGGTTCCCCCCCTGAGGCCTCGCTGCACGCGTCAGCCTGGTCTCCGAGTATTTTGAGTCCCCCCCTCAGCTTGTAAATCTGCTGGATGGACACGCTGCGACCCCGCGATACTGAGAGGGCTGTCATTCCCGTTCAGCGTTTTGAGGGTGACGGGAGAGCTGTTTTCCTGCTGGAAACCTGTCAAGCAGAAACAGAGGCCGCTTGTTTATAAACCTGCACTGGATTCTCCACCCAAGCGCTTGTCCTTTGCCCTTCCAGGCCCTTCAGCAGAAGAATGTGGAGTGCGCTCGCGTCTACGCGGAGAATGCCATCCGCAAGAAGAACGAGGGCCTTAACTGGCTCCGCATGTCTTCCCGGGTGGACGCGGTGGCCTCCAAGGTCCAGACAGCAGTGACCATGAAGGGGGTAAGAGCCTCCGCGTGGGCGTGGGGCTTCAAGACCGGTCTGTGCCCTGCAGAGAGCCAGCGTTGGCTCTGCCCCTCTCACTGCCTCGAACCGCCTCGGGCTTCCCAGTCCCCGGAAAGGATCCCACCCGGCTTCGTAGTGACGAGCCCGCCTGGGGTGGCCTCGCAGCGGGGCTGCTTCATTGGGGGCTTGGATTAAATCCTTGCCCTGTGGCTGCAGAGGCAGGAGAGGGGCTCATGCCCAGACCCTCCCGCCTTGTGGCACGTACAGGGGTGGTGGGCTGGGACCCCTCCTGCCTCGTAGCCCTGCCGTGAGCATCAGAAACGCTGGCTTCTCTCTCGCCGGCCTGGTTTGACTCTCAGCAGTGACGTTTCTTGCATTTGGGGCGCATCCGTGAAGCAATCCTTTGCAGGTGACGAAAAACATGGCCCAGGTGACTAAGGCCTTGGACAAAGCTCTGAGCTCCATGGACCTGCAGAAGGTGTCTGCGGTGATGGATAAATTCGAGCAGCAGGTTCAGAATTTGGACGTTCATACGTCGGTAAGCGCCGGTGGCCTCTGAGGGGTCCGGGAGGACTGGGGGCTGCGGGGTTTGGGAGGGTGGGCTCGTCTCACGTGTGAGACTGCAATGAGTTTGTGAACTGCAATGCGCTGCGTCCTGGGAGAGTGCCGGGCCCCAGCTGTAGCTCAGGCTCCTGCAGCAGCGCTCCGTCCCCCTCGGGGACTCTGGCCTCTGCTATGGGGAAACCCCCCGAGCTGTTCAGGCAGTTCCGCTCCCTGCGTTTGCGGGATATGAGAGACGCTAGGGAAGACACGGCTCTGCTGCCGGGTGGGGAAGGAGTTTGCTGTGCAGAGGGGAATGTGGCAGATGGGGAGAAGAGGGAGGGTGGCTGTTGGACCTCGCGCCCCTCCACTGTGGCCCTGCTGCCTGGCTTGAGGCTGCTCCGGCTGCAGGGGCCGGTGGCGATGCGGGATCTGTGGCCGGTTCTTCGGGGGAAGAAGCCAAGCGGCTTTGCCAGTGGGGCAGGGTGACGGGCTGTCCCTGTTGCAGGTCATGGAGGACTCCATGAGCTCCGCTACCACGCTGACCACGCCACAGGAGCAGGTGGACAGCCTCATCGTCCAGATCGCGGAGGAGAACGGCCTGGAGATCATGGATCAGCTCAACCAGCTCCCCGCGGGGGCTTCGGCGGTGGGAGAGAGCTCGGTCCGCTCCCAGGAAGACCAGTTGTCGCGGAGGTTTGTTTTCTCCGGGGTCCTTTGCCTTGTGTTGAGGCGGTTTGGATCCTTCCCGGGGATCCCTCACCAACGCGAAGGGAACGCGTTAGCCCATCGTGGCAGACTGAGCAGGTGCTGAGCCCTGTCTCTCGTGCCCCGGCAGTCCCCGGGGGACCCTGTGCGGGCGGCACAGTGGCCGTTTGGGGCTGTGGAACCGCTTTGGGCTCGGGAGTGGCTTTTGGCACTGGGCAGAGCTCTTGTCGATGAGGTGCAGAGCAGTTTCCTCCTGCCTTGTGCTCACCCTCACGCAGCTGCTGCTGCTCTGCTCCTCTGGGGAACATTTGGCACTGACCTTCAAGCAGCTCCGGGAACAGGCTGTCTCCCTGGAACTGCCCCAGGAAAAGCTGCTGAGCTTTCTCTCCTGGGTCCCTCCCCACGCAGCCGCTGCCGGGGTCCATCTGGGGACAGCCCTGGGAGCGGGACCAGGCAGGCTGCAGTGGCCAGGCACCTAAAAAAGAAGCCGGGAAGCCTTTCTCCGCAGTGCCTCGCCTGTGTTGATGCCAGATGCTGCACGCTATCCCCAGGCAGCCGTGGCCGCGTGCTCCAGGGCGGGATTTCTGGCACCTCTGCCATGGGAGGGAGATTTCTGGGCAGGGGTGTTCCCCGCGCAGGCTGCCTGAGGGTCCTCCTGGGTCACAGCCCTTTCCCGTGGCTCTCACGTCTGTTCCCTCTCGTGCTCTCCCTTCCAGGTTGGCTGCCTTGCGGAATTAAGGTCTCCTGCGGCCCCTGCGGACTGCTGCCCCGTGCCGGTGGTATGGCGTGTGGGGTGGAGGGGCCCGGGACTCCTTCCCCACCTCTGCTACGTCCTCGCTCTGACCCACCGACCGGGCGGAGTCGGCCGTCCCCTCCTCCAGCAGCGCGTCCCCAGCCCTGCCTGCCCGCGTTTAGACTCTTCTTTTGGGCTGTGCCGGTGACGACTTTTCCCAGAGCAGGCAGTGGTGCTGGCAGGGGGGTCCTGAGCAGAGACGGCGTCTCTCTGGGCTTGAGGAACGCTTTGCTGGTTCTGATTTCAGGGTGTGTTTCGTTTGAGGGTGGCTGCTGGTTTCTGGCGCCGTCCCACGATGCAACATCCCGCTCCTGATTTAACACTAAAGGAATCCTTCTGGAGGCGGGTCGCGGTGTCTTCTGGGCTGCCGCTCTCCTGTCTCCTCCATGCGCAGTGCGCTACTGTCGTTACCTGTTTTAGACCGGCTCTCCAAGCTGCGCTTTCCTTCGGGCCCGCAGCAAGGAGCTGTTTACGAGGAGCAGGGAAATTCCCCGTGGGGCTGCCTTCGTCTCGTGGCGCTTTGGGAAGGGTTGTTTTCCCGGCTGTGGTGTTTCTGGGAAGGTTAGCGCCTTGCTGGAAGCAATCTCTTCCCTCGCAGCGACCTTCTTGAGCCGTAGCCACGTGCTGTGTTTGCAGACTTCACCTTGCCGGTCGCTAGCTCCTTGTCCTACTGGGCCAAACCTCCCTGGAGCTCCGTACCACAAAGTGACCTTTGAAATGCTCGTCCCACCCTGCGCGACCCTGCGTGTGCGTGCGTGTAAACCCACACGTTCCCCGTCTCCAGCTGCTGACGCTCTGGAAGTGGTTATCTGGGCCCTGCCTTCCCATATGGACCAGGCCCTGCCCGATCCTCAGCAGCTGCGAGTGCATCGCAGCGGCTTCCGCCCCTGGGCTCGCAGCTGTGGTGGCCGCAGCCTTGTCCCTAAATGTCCGGCCGCGGGGGTGTGACGGTAAATGCTAAACCCGCCCGAGAGTGCGTTTGCCTGCGCTGGCTGCGGCGCATCTCCTCGGCTGCAGCATCCCCCTGCTTGTGGGAAAACGTGGCTGTGTGTCCCCTGCAGCCTTCCCCCAGCGCTGGAGTTGGCCGTGCCCCTTCTCCCCTGCCATTCCCAGGCACTGCCCAGGGATCGTCGGGAAGCTCACCACGAAGGAAACGTCGCTTCCTTTGGCTCTCACGAGGAGAAACTTTTAACCTCGATGCAGTGTGACGCAGCTGGGAGCGGGCAGCTGGTCCTGCTGCGGTGGGGCGGCTCCCATTTATCATTTTGAAAGGGGATTTTAAGACGTGTGGAGCTTTGGGCCGCGCCGAAGGGAGGGGAGGGAAGGGAAGCAGCGGGGTGAGGGGGAGGCAGCGCTGGCTGACCCCGGGCCAGTGGTGCGGACGTGCGGCAGGTCTTGCTGCGGGCCAGGGGCCACCTTCCCAGTACTTGCAACACAAAACGCTTTTCACTCTTTTAATTATTTCTTCAGAGTTCAGCGGCCTTGGTAGCATGTGGCTAGCGACCGACGGAGCCTTCTTCCCCGCCGGGCGAGGGGGGAGGAGGTGGCTTTGGGCTGTAAAGTCGCTGCTGTGTGGCCCAGGGTCGCACCTCCTGCTCCCTCCCCATGGGCCGGGCAGAAAGCGGGAGCCCCCCACACCCCAAAATGTGTGCCTGCACCGCGGAGCGGGGCTGCCGCTGGCGCTGCCAGCTCCTGTGGCCGTGAGTGGGTGCCACGCGTGGGGCTGGGACGTGCCCTGTGGCCCAGGGAGCCCCTGGAAACGCTCCTTCCTTCAGCGCGATGTTTCTCTCTCATTTCATTTGTGCGAGTTTTTTGTTTTTTTTTTTTTAAGCTTGTCTCATTTGCTTTTTACAACCCACGTTGACGATTACCTTCTGCTGTTTTAAATAAACAAGCCCTGAACAGCCGTCGTGGTGCGACTGGGGGTTGGGATGTGAATTGGGGGTCTGGGGTCCCCTCTGCCCGGCGTGATGGCCGTGCCCTGGCCCCTGTCTGGCGCAGGGGACCCGGTGCCGTGGGGCTGCGGTGGGGAGGAGGAAGGGGCCGGTTCTGCCCCGGTAGCCCCCCGGCCTCCCCTCGCCCAGGGCAAGGGAAGCAGCCGCCGGCAGAGCCGTGGCTCCCCGCTGCCGGAGGGGAAGGGGCCCTGACCGGTTCCCCCCATGCTTCCCCCCCGGACCAGGTCCCTTCGCGTAGCGGGGCCAGGGGAGAAGCGGGGTGAGCAGGAGCGGCCGCGGCGCAGCCAACGCCGGCTCGGGGAGTCGAGCTCCTTTCCCCGGCGTGGTTTTCGGGCTGCCCAGCTCCCTGCGCTCTTCTTCGCGCCGTTCCCCAGCCCTCCTGGGGAGGAGGCCGGGCTTCCCGAGGGGGAGATCCCGGGCTCGTAACCCCACGGAGGGAGCCCTGGTGCTTTCCACCCCGCTCCTGCCATCAGCACCCGTCAACTTCACCACCGGGGATGGCTGCTGCGGCCCGCTGTCGTGGCTGTCCCGGCGGGGACCAGGCGCATCCCTTCCCTGTGCCCATCTTCTCCCTGTGCCCATCATCCATCATCTTCGCCCTGTACCCGCCCCTTCCACGTGTCCATCTTCTCCCCGTGCCCTCCATCTTCTCCCCGTGCCCATCCTTTCCCCATGCCCGTCATCTTCTCCCCATGCCCGCCTCTTCCCCATGTCCATCTTCTCCCCGTGCCCATCCTTTCCCCATGCCCGTCATCTTCTCCCCATGCCCGCCTCTTCCCCATGTCCATCTTCTCCCTGTGCCCTCCGTCTTCTCCCTGTACCCGTCCCTTCCCTGTGCCCATCTTCTCCCCATGCCCGTCGTCATCTCCCCATGCCCACCCCTTCCCTGTGTCCATCTTCTCCCTGTGCCCTCCATCTTCTCCCTGTACCTGTCCCTTCCCCGTGCCCATCATCTTCTCCCCGTGCCTGTCCCTTCCCCATGCCCATCTTTTCCCCGTGCCCGTCCCTTCCCCATGCCCTTCCCTTCATCGTGCCCATCCTTTCCCCATGCCCATCATCTTCTCCCCATGCCCGTCCCTTCCCTGTGCCTGTCCCTTCCCCATGCCCATCATCTCCCCATGCCTGTCCTTTCACTGTGCCCATCTTCTCCCCATGCCCATCTTCTCCCCATGCCCGTCCCTTCCCCATGCCCGTCATCTCCCCGTGCCCATCCCTTCCCCATACCCATCATCTTCCCCCCGTGCCCGTCCCTTCCCGGTGCCTGGCTGGCAGACGGGGCTCTGTGCCTCAGCCAATTTGCGAATGCCACAGGAAGATGGCTCTCCTTCTCCTGCCTGTTTTCCCGGTGCCCAAAGCCGCCTCCGCTCTGAAGACAGGCTGTTCCCAAATGTGAGAGGAAATTGCTAAGAAGATAATTGAGTAGCCTGTTAATTAGCTAATGATTAATGTAAGCATCCTGTGGAGGCAGCCCTACAGCCACCCCGGCCGTGTGTTGCAGCGATGTGTCACTCCCGGTGTGGTGACGGCTTCCTGATACCCCGGGCCGGGCGCCCACCGAGCCCCCGCGCCACTGCCCGGCCGGTGACATGCCAGGGTGGCCGGTGACGTGCCGGGGCCGGTGGTCCCCGCGGGGTCCCGACACAGACGCACGCTGCCAGCGGTGCTCAAAGTACGGCTTTATTTTGCTCGCGGAGCCGGTGCGCGGGCATGAAGGAGCGGCAGGGTTGGGCTCAGCCTGGCAGCCACCAACCCAGCCGCCGGCATTTTGCCGGGCAGGGCGCTGGGGCTGCGGCAGGAGCCGGGGCCGGGTGCTAGGGGAGCAGGGAGCGGAGCAGGGCCAGCGCCAGCGCCAAGGCTACCGGCGGGAGCCGGGCTGTGCCGGCACCGTTGTACCCATAGCCAGTCCTGCACGTCCCCTCCAGCTCCTCGAAGGCGATGGGTGTCTCGCGGGCGGCCGTGCCTTGCAGGGCCCTCTTCACCTGCGAGCGGCGGTCCCCCACACAGCCCCGTCACCGTGCACGTCCCCGTGCTGTCCCAAGCCCCGCGCGTCCCCGTGCCACCCCGCGTCCCCACTTGTCTCTGCGTACCCGTGCGTCCCCGTGTCCCGTGCGTCCCCGTGTCCCACACGTCCCCCTGCCCTGCTCACCTCCTCCACCTTTTGGAAGACGCGGAGCAGGTTTTCAGCCAGGGCCGCCTTCACCTCTGCTTCCGTCCAGTTCCTCGCCAGCAGCTCGGCCACCAGCGCGGGGTACGTGGAGACGTCCTCCAGGCCGGTGGGGAGCCTGTGCCACCCCGCAGCTGTGCCAGGGGCGGCCGAACCCCGCGGCACCCACCTCCCGCACCCCCCAGCCGCCCGCGCAGGGCACGGGGGAGACCTCCACCCCTCCACGGCAAGTCCCTGCAGCCGGGGACACGCTGCCCCGTCCCGTGCCCGTCACCCGCTTTACCCCGTGACCCCGTCGTAGTCCCCGCCGAAGCCAACGGACTGGGCGCCGGCCACCTTCTTCACGTGGTCCATGTGGTCTGCGGGTGCGGAGGGGCTGCGGTGAGCGCGGCGGCGGCGGCGGGGACGCTGCGACCCAAACCCTCGCCCACCCGGGCGCCCGCCTCACCTGCGACGTCGGCCAGCGTGGCCGTGTCCCTGCACGTCACGTAGTCGTTGTAGAAGTTGATCATCACCAGGCTGCCCGTGGAGGCCTGGGGGAGAGGTGGCCCTGAGCCCCGTGGCCACCCCCGCACCGGTCCCCTCCCTGCCCGCGGCCGTGCGCCGGCGCTCACCACCATCCTCAGCACGTCGTCGGGCACGTTGCGGCGGTGCGGGCAGAGGCTGTAGGCGGACGAGTGGCTGAAGATGACGGGGGCTTTGGAGAGGCTCAGCACGACCTTCATTGTCTCCTCCGAGACGTGGGCCAGGTCCACGATCATGCCCAGGCGGTTCATCTCCTCCACCACCGTCTGCAGGGACGGGGACGGGTTTGGGGATGGGGCGGGCGAGGGGTGCGCAAGGGGCCGCGGAAGCCCTGCGTGGGGGGACACCATGCACCCAGGGCACCCGCTGCTTGGCTTGACAACTCGGCGTGGGGCTGGTGGGTGCCGGTACCACGTCCCTCCGGCTCCGGCCATTGCTCCCAGGCGCTGCCACCGACCCGGTCCCCGCTCACCTTCCCGAAGGGCGAGAGGCCGTGGTGCACGGGTGGCTCGTCCCCAGTGTCCACCAGCCAGTTGTCAGCCCTGCGGAGCGGGGAGAGCATCAGGGCGGATCCCCGGCTGCGTGCCCGGCCGCACGCTCCGTCCCCCCCGCCGTGCCAGCCCCGTCGTCCCCATCCCCTCCCCGGGGGCTGCTACCAGGGGGTGTTGCAGCTGTGGGTGAGGGTCAGGTAGCGGACGCCCAGGCGGTAGAAGGTGCGCAGGACGCCCAGGCTGCTGTCGATGGAGTGGCCGCCCTCCACCCCGATGAGGCTGGCCACCTTCTTGCTCCGGAAAGCCTCCCGGATGCCTGCGGGAGGGTGGGGGGCATCAGCCGGGGCGGGCACCGGCGCACCCATATCCCCCGGGGCGTCCCGGCGCCGCACCCGCTCACCAGCGCTGTCGACGACGCAGGCGAAGGTCTCGGGGTAGAGCTCGCACATGCGGTGCACCACGTCGATCTGCTCCAGCGTGCGCTTCACCGCGTCCTTGTTCTGCGTGTCGCAGGGCACGTACGCCGACCAGAACTGCCCGCGGCGGCACTCGGTGAGCACCGGGAGCCTGGCCCCGTGCCCGGTGCCCCTCGCCCCGGTGCCCGCCCCGGTGCCGCCGCCCGCCGCGCCGTCCCACCTGCCCGCCCACGTGCCCGCTGCGCAGTTTGGGGATGTTGGTGTGGGTGCCGTTCAGCAGCGTGAGGTTGGCCTCCGGCAGCCCCAGCTGGTTGTTGAACCTCTTGAGGAGCTGCCAGGGCAGGTCGTTGTGCCTGCGCAGGGGAGAGAGCAGGCGTGAGGGGCTGCCTGGCTGTCTGTCTGTCCGTCATAGAACCACCGAATCATTTAGGTTGGGAAAGACCTTGAAGATCATCCAGTCCAACCATTAACCTGACACTGCCAAGTCCACCACTAAACCAGTTAAGGGGAGAGGAATAATTCATTTCATGTTTCCTGGCTTGGGGGCTGGATTATTTTTAATGAAAGTAAAACTGGGACTCACTAAGGTTGGACAGGACCTCTAAGATCATCAGTCCAACCATCAACCCAACACCCCCATGCCCACTAAACCATGTCCCCAAGTGCCACCTCTGCCATCCAGCCTCCTGGCTGCCCCTCTCCCCGCGTGTCTGCCCACCCATTCCCCGCTCACCCGGCCATCGTTCCAGCCATCGATCCACCCCCGTCCATCTGCCCACCCCTCTGTGCCCTCTGCCAAGACCCCCGCCCAAGCAGCTCCAGCCGGGAGCCGGGGACGCGTCACTCCCGGGGGTCAGCCCCACGTGGGACCCCCGTTGCCGGCCGGCAGGGAGCTGGGGAGAGGCCGGGGATGCTTCCGTGCGCCCTCACCCACCATCCCTGCACCCGGGGGAGCCAGCCCGGCATCCCTCCGACGGGGACGTCACCGTCACCGCCGTGGGCATGTCACCATCACGGGGACATCACTGCCGTGCGGTGCGGCGTCCCACAGCCAGCAGTATTGCTGGGGAAGCGCGGGGGGCCAGGCACATGGGGCAGCTTCCACTTCTCCCCTCCTGCGTCACAGTCCCCACATCCTCCGGCTCCCCTTGCCCCGTGCCCGCTTCCAGGGGCCGCGCCACACCGGGCTGCCGCGGCACGGCGCGGGTGCCGTGGGGGAACCCTGTGGAGGAGCCGAGCCTCCTGAGGGTCCCGGGCACGAGACCGGGGACGTCCCTTCGGACACGGCCCCGCGGGAGCTGTTTGCCCCGAGCAGGAACTTCCCCCAGGGCAGCCTGGCCCCCGGCTTCCCGGCACCTTTCCCGGCCAGGCTGCACCACCGGGGATCCCCTCGGCTGCACGGTTCCGGGGTGCCCGGCACGGGGATCCCCTGGTAGGGCCGTCCCTGGTGGGGTTTTCTGGCTGGGGTTTTTCTCCGGGTGCCGAGAGCTGCAGCCGGGCAAGGCGCAGGGCCAAGCAACCTTTGCTCACCCATCGATGACTGGCGTGGCCGTCATGATGCGCTCGGCCTCCTCCCGGTGATGCTGCCCGGCGCAGGGCAGGAGCAGGGCCAGCACCAGCACCAGCGCCGGCGCCGGCACGCTCCCGCTCGGCATCTTCGCCCGCTGGGTGCTGCTGGGGGATGAGCCGGGGCGACCCGCCGCCGCGAGCCCGCTGAGCGCACGCCCCAGGATGGCTGCCCCGGCTCACCCTCCGTCCCCTCCCGCTGTGAATAAATAACCAGGAGCCACAGCCGTAACTCCACCCTGCGTCCCATCCCTGGCAGCGCCCGGGCACGGCGGGCACCGGGGCGGCACGGCGGCGGCCTCCCCGAGCCCGGCCCCGGCTGGCGCGGTGGCCTCTCCGCATAGCTGCGGCGATGCTCCCGGCCCCTCTAATGCAGCCCAGATTTGCTTTTCGCTGGGAAAGTTCCGCTTCCATCCCGCCTCGGCCTCCCCAGCGCTGGCACCCCATCCCTCGCTCACCCCGGACGCTGCTGCCTGCGACGGCTCTGAAATACGTTTTCCGGCTTGCGTGCCGGCAGCGGGGCTGGGACAGGCTCCGGCCACCCCAGAGCCACCCCCCGACGTGGCGTCGGGCGCTGGGGAGTGGCCGAGTGCCCGCGCACCCCGCAGCTCTGCGGTGAAGCCCCACGGAGGGGCCGGGGGGGCAGCAGCCGGGGCGGCACGGCCCTGGCGCGGGGCTGCCGATGGTGCCCGACGTGTGCCGGGCTCCCCGCGCCGGCGTCGTGCGCGGGGAAACTGAGGCGCTCGCGGGGGCTGGCGGTAGACGCGGTGTCGTGCGTGGCAAGAGGCGCCGGCGGGGCTGCCGGGAACGCAACGGAGCTACGCGGAGACGGCCAGCCCCGCTCCTCGTGCCGGCCGTGGGGCACGGCGTGGGGCTGGCATGGCAGCTGGCGCCCCGCTCCCCCCCGGCCCTCCCGGCTGGGGCGGTGGGGCTGGCCGTGCCGGACCCTTATCCCATCCCAGGACCCCTGTCCCATCCCGGGACCCCTGTCCCGTCCCGGGGGTGCCCCCGGCTCCCTGCCCCGCAGGCAGCGCTCTCCCGGCGAAGGCCCCAGCGTGGCTGGATCCCGGCCTCCCGGCAGGAATGCGCTGGGGGGGCCCGGCCTCCCGCCCAGCGGCACGGCTTCCTCTTTTGCAGCTATTTAAGGCCAACCGCCGGCGCGTCCCCCACAGCGGCCGGGCCATGGAGCGGATGGAGGTGACCGAGACCTTCGCCGGCATCTCCCTGCCCGGCCACCTCCACACCCAGGAGTCCCTCAGCTTCGCCGCCACCTTCCCGTTCCGCCCCACCGACGTGCTCATCGCCACCTACCCCAAATCGGGTGAGGGTCGACGGGGCGGGGGGCGAGGAGGGTCCCGGCAGGGACTGGGGGGCAGGGAGGGGACCCAGAGGGGTGTGTGGGGGGGTCAGGGTTGGGGACCCCCCCCCATGCTGGAGGAGGGGGGCGCGGGCAGGCTCTGCCATGCAGCCCCCGGCTCGCCGGCAGCACCGGGAGCTGCCTGCGTGGCAGGGATCGGGGCCGGCCCCTCGCCGGGCAGGGTCCCCCCAGCCCCCGGTGCCTCTGGGCACAGCGCAGGGGACCCCAGCCCCCAGCTCCCCCCCAAACCCCCACCCTGGGGTGGGCGGCAGCCGCCCCCGCACCAGCCCCCAGCCCCAGACTGGTGTCACTGGTGGGGTCTCTGGGGCGGGGGGGGTCCCACACGGCACCGCCAGCCCAGCTCTGCCCCATGCCGTGTTGTGCCGTGCCCAGCCACGCCGTGCCGTGCCGAGCCATTCAATGCCACGCTGTGCCAATCTGCGCCGTGCCGTGCTGTGCCGTACAACGGCATGCTGTGCTGCGCCGTGCCACGGGATACTGTGCCGTGCTGTGCCGAGCCACGCTGTGCCATACGATGGCACGCCACGCTGTACCGTGCCATGCTGTGGTGTGCCGTGGTGAGCTGTGCCATACAGTGCTGTGTTGTGCCATTCTCTGCCCTGCTGTGCCATTCTGTGCTGAGCTGTGCCGTACCATGGTGAGCTAAGCCGTGCCGTGCCATGCCATGCCATGCAGTGTCATGTCGTGCTGTGCTGTGCAGTGCCATGGCATGCTGCGCAGTGCCGTGCCATGCCGTGCCATGCCATACAGTGCTGTGCCGTGCTCTGCCAAGCCATGCCGTGGCATACCATGGTGAGCTATGTCATGCCGTGCCATGCCATGCCATACCTGCCATGCTCTGCCCTGATGTGCCATTCCACACCATGCCATGCTCTGCCCTGATGTGCCATGCCATGCCATGCCCTGATGCACCTTTCTGTGCCACTCCGTGCCATGCTCTGCCCTGATGTGCCATGCCATGCCATGCCATGCCCTGACGCACCTTTCTGTGCCACTCCGTGCCATGCTCTGCCCTGATGTGCCATGCCATGCCGTGCCATGCTCTGCCCTGATGTGCCATGCCATGCCCTGACGCACCTTTCTGTGCCACTCCGTGCCATGCTCTGCCCTGATGTGCCATGCCATGCCCTGACACACCATTCTGTGCCACGCTGTGCCATGCTCTGCCCTGATGTGCCATTCCACACCATTCTGTGCCATGCCCTGACACACCATTCTGTGCCATGCCGTGCCGTGCCATGCCCTGACGCACCATTCTGTGCCACGCCATGCCATGCTCTGCCCTGATGTGCCGTGCCATGCTGTGCCATGCCATGCCCTGACGCACCATTCTGTGCTCCGCCGTGCCCCGCGCAGGGCCGGCGCTGCCCTGACGCCCGCCTCCCCAGGCACGACGTGGATGCAGGAGATCCTGACGCTGCTGTTCAGCCGCGGGGACGCCCTGCCCGCCAAGACCATCCCCAACTGGGAGCGGGCGCCCTGGCTGGAGCAGATCTACTTCAGGGACGTGCTGCAGGACACGGCCGCCCGCCGGCTCATCACCACCCACCTCCCTGCCCACGTCCTGGCCCCCGCCCTGCAGCAGAGCAAGGCCAAGGTGAGGGGGGCCGGGACAGTCTGGGGGGGTCCCCGTAGGGGCATCCCGTGCCCACGGGGCTTCCCGCAGCCGGGGTGATTGCCGGGGGCTTTCTGAGCGGAATCCCCCTGGCCGTGGGGCTGACGCCGCTCCCCCCCCAGGTGATCTACGTGGCCAGGAACCCCAAGGACGTCGCTGTCTCCTTCTACCACTTCCACCGCCTGGTCAAGTTCCTGCCCAACCCCGGCTCCTTCGATGCCTTCCTCACGCAGTTCCTCGAGGGCACAGGTAAGGGCTGGGGGGGTCCCCAGGGTGCCGGGATTCGGCCACGGGGCCCCCCATCACCCCCCACCTCCCCCCCCCAGTGCACTATGGCTCCTGGTTCGACCACGTCAAGGGCTGGCTGGGCCAGCGGCAGCTCCTGGACATCTTCTGTGTCACCTACGAGGAGCTGCACCAGGTGAGCCCCGGCGCGGTTCCCCATCCCCGTCCCCGCCGGCTGCCCCGGGGCTGACCGTCCCCTCCGCCGCAGGACCTGCGCGGCACGGCGCAGCGGCTCAGCGCCTTCCTGGGCTGCCCGCTGGAACCGGAGACGCTGGAAGCCCTGGAGCAGCACTGCAGCTTCGCCGCCATGCGGGACAACACCATGGCCAACTACTCCCTCATCCCCTCCGAGATCATGGACCACAGCCAGGGCCGCTTCATGAGGAAAGGTGAGGGGGGACGGGGTTGATGGGGGGGATATGGGGGGGGTCCGGCCTCGGCTGCAGCCTCCCTGTCCCCTCCATCCTGCAGGCGTGGTGGGGGACTGGCGCGACCACTTCTCCCCGCTGCAAAACGCCCTCTTCAACCGCCTCTACCAGGAGAAGATGGGCAACTCGGAACTGCCGGCGCGCTGGCCCATGGCTTGAGGGGCCGGCGGGGGTGGGCTTGGCCCTGCTGCTGCACAAGGCAACCGGCCCCCCCCCCCCGCCAGCCGAGCCCCACCGCGGTGGGGGTACCCTGCACGGAGACCCCCCGCCCATAACTTATACACCCCCTGCATCGCCCCAGGGCTGCGGCGGGGCTGGGGGTCCGGTGGCGACGGCGGGGGACCGACTGCGTGACCCCCCCAGCTCCCTGGGGACGGGGGACTTTTCCGGCCACGCATTGTGGCCATCCCCGTGGCCTTCCTTGCCCTGGGCCGGGTGCGCACGGCCGTGACCCCCGCTTTCCGCCCAGCCCGCCCCGCGGAAATAAATAGTTATTGCCATTTCCAGCCAGGCAGCGTGTTCCCATGGGCGCGGGGCGGGAAGCAGCGTGCCGGCGGCGGGAAGCACCTGGCGTTATCAGGAGCTGGGCGCCCGTCCCCGGGGACATCGACATCTGCGGCAGCGGGCAAGGGCCGGCTGGGCAGCGAGGGGGCCGTGGTGGGCTGCCAGGCCCTGTGCCGGCGGGTGACGGCACTGTGCCGGTGTTTGCCCGGTGCCGGTGTTTGCTGGCAGAGCCTGTGGCACGGAGACGGCTCCTTCGGCAGCAGCCGGGGCTGCCAGGCCCCACACGTCCTCCTGGGACCCCCCCCTGTGCCCAGGGTCCCCTGTGCCCAGCCCTGGTGCATCTTCTGCAACCCCCTCCGGATACTCTCTGCCCCCCGCCCTGCCCCAGCGCACCCCCCCAATGCCCCCTGCACCCCGATGCCCCCCATCCTGCCCCAGCGCACCCCCAATGCCCCCTGCACCCCAATGCCCCCTGCGCCCCAATGCCCCCTGCGCCCCAATGCCCCCGCCTTGCCCCAGCGCACCCCCCAATGCCCCCTACACCCCGATGCCCCCGCCCTGCCCCAGCGCACCCCCCCAATGCCCCCTGCACCCCCAATGCCCCCCATCCTGCCCCAGCACACCCCCCAATGCCCCCTGCACCCCAATGCCCCCTGCGCCCTGATGCCCCCCATCCTGCCCCAGCACACCCCCCAATGCCCCCTGCGCCCCAATGCCCCCTGCGCCCCAATGCCCCCCATCCTGCCCCAGCGCACCCCCCAATGCCCCCTACACCCCAATGCCCCCTGCGCCCCAATGCCCCCGCCCTGCCCCAGCGCACCCCCCAATGCCCCCTACACCCCGATGCCCCCACCCTGCCCCAGCGCACCCCCCCAATGCCCCCTGCACCCCAATGCTCCCCATCCTGCCCCAGAGCACCCCCAATGCCCCCTGCACCCCCAATGCCCCCCATCCTGCCCCAGCGCACCCCCCCACTGCCCCCTGCACCCCAATGCCCCCTGCGCCCCGATGCCCCCCATCCTGTCCCAGCGCACCCCCCCAATGCCCCCTGCACCCCGATGCCCCCCACCCTGCCCCAGCGCACCCCCAATGCCCCCTGCACCCCAATGCCCCCTGCGCCCCGATGCTCCCCGCCCTGCCCCAGCGCACCCCCCAATGCCCCCTGCACCCCGATGCCCCCACCCTGCCCCAGCGCACCCCCAATGCCCCCTGCACCCCAATGCCCCCTGCGCCCCGATGCCCCTGCCCTGCCCCAGCGCACCCCCCCAATGCCCCCTGCACCCCAATGCTCCCCATCCTGCCCCAGAGCACCCCCAATGCCCCCTGCACCCCGATGCCCCCCATCCTGCCCCAGCGCACCCCCCAATGCCCCCTGCACCCCAATGCCCCCCATCCTGCCCCAGCGCACCCCCCAATGCCCCCTGCACCCCAATGCCCCCTGCACCCCAATGCCCCCGCCCTGCCCCAGCGCACCCCCCAATGCCCCCTACACCCCGAGGCCCCCGCCCTGCCCCAGCGCACCCCCCCAATGCCCCCTGCACCCCAATGCTCCCCATCCTGCCCCAGAGCACCCCCAATGCCCCCTGCACCCCCAATGCCCCCCATCCTGCCCCAGAGCACCCCCAATGCCCCCTGCACCCCCAATGCCCCCCATCCTGCCCCAGAGCACCCCCAATGCCCCCTGCACCCCAATGCCCCCCATCCTGCCCCAGCGCACCCCTCCTGATGCTTTGGGGGGGTTGGCTGGATGCCCCCCCTGCCCATCGCCCCACCTGGGGTGTTTACACCCAGGGGTTTGTGCCCACCCTCCCCAGCACCCTGGGGTGTCGCAGGCAGGCAGCACCCCCCCGCCCTGCCATGCCCCAAGGAATTGCCATATGAAGCTGCTTGGGAAGCACAGGCACCATCATTAATTAACCCCTGGCTTAATTAACCGGCATCGCCAGGTCAGCGTGGCACAGTGCCGGGGCAGGGGGGGGGCGAGGGCGCAGCCCTGGCACAAGCAAGACCCTCACCAGGGTTTGGCGGAGCCGGGGGCATGCGGTGAGACCCATCCTGGGGACACCGGCACCCTGCCCGCCCTGCCCACCCTGCCACGGCCGCCCAGCCCAGCTGGGTGATGCTGGGCACCCCCAGCCCCATGGGGTCCCCCTGCACCCGCCGGCAGGGCACCCAGCCAGCCCCACAAATTGGGGTGCCGGGGCAAATCCCTGCCCGCGCCGAGGGCCGGCTGGCGCTGCAGGCTCGTCAGGCGCCGGGTTTCTATGGCGACGTCGATTATCCTGCTTTATAGGGAGATGAATCAGGAGCTATAAATACGCGGGTCGATGGGGCCGGCGCGCGCTCTGCCTGCGTGCGGGACTGCCGGCAGCGCCGGAGGGGCATGGCGGTTCGGCATGGCCGTGCCGGCGGACACAGCCGCAGGGACAGGGGCCGGCTGGCACCCCGTGCCGGCGGCCACGGTGACGGCCGCATCCCCGGCCGTGGCTCGGTGGCACCCGCGTGGCACGCTCTTGGGTGGCCCCTGCCCTGTTTCGGGCCCGCGGTGGGCTTGGGTCACACCCCACCTCTGCCGGCACCGGGACGGCGACACGCGGCACAGGGTGAAGGCCACATGGCACAGTGTGGCACGGCGTGGCACGGTGTCACACGGTACACGGCGGATGACACACGGCACGTGGCAGGAGGCAGCTGGCACACGGCGAGCACGCCCGCCTTTTGGTGCAGCAAACGGTTGCACAGCACCTGGCGCGGCACGGTGCCCGCGAGCGGTACGTGGCGCAGCGTGGCACACGGCGTGTTGTGGCACACGGCATATTGTGGCACACGGCACGTGGCACACGGCAGAGGCAATGTGCTGGCCAGGGGCAGGCGGAGGGCACCGGTGCTGCCTCTGCTCCCGCTCCCGTGGCCTGGATTTCAGGGCCGCGGCAGCCGGCAGCGGCACAGCGGGATGGGCGGCCGCTCCGGCACGACTTGAAAGCGGTGGCTGCTCAAAAGTACCGCAGCTCCGGCGCTCCCCTGCACGCTGCCGGTCACGAATTCCCCTAAATATCGGAGCGGCCGGCGGCAGTGCCGTGCGGGCAGCCGGGGCTGGGAGCTGCGTTCGGCTCTTGCTCGCTTTCGCTGCCGGCCGGGGCTGGGCAGCGCGGCGGCACGGTGAGGGGCACGAGGCGGGCACGGGCAGCACCCCGCACGCCGCCTGTCCCTCTGCCCGCGCCCCGCCGAGCACCCGGCAGGGAGGTTTGGTGTCGGCGCCCAGAGAGCACGCGGCATGGGCACGGGGCTGGTTGCTTTATTGGGGGGCTCCCCGCCGCACGCCGGTCGGGGTGGGGGGTTCGTCATGCAGCCTCCAAACGACGTCGCGGCGACAAACAAGCGGGGATCGAGGGGAGCACGGGGACAGCAGGGAGGGAGCGGGAAGGGGCCGCGGGGCACGGACCACCAGCGCTGGGCAATGCCCGCGGGGGACCCCCCGGGGCAGCACCGCGGGGTGTCCTGCACCGGGACCGCATCCCCAGCCGGCTCCCGGCGCCCAGCCCCTGCCCGGCGAGGAGGGGGCTGCGGCAGGGCTGGGAGCCGGCGGGGCCCCGTCCGTCCCCGCGCCATGCTGGGGGGAGCGGGGGGGCTCACTGGGGCGAGCTGAGGTTGGAGTCGGGGGTCTCGGGCTGGGGGCAGCGGGGCGGGAAGGCCTTGTAGCTGTAGTACTCCACCACCTGCTTGGGCACCTCGGCCAGCACGCACTTCGCCAGGGCCGTCGGCGACGCCTGCGGGACCGGGGACACCGGGGGACACGGGGGGGACGGGTGAGCCGGGGGCACCATGGCACCCACCCGCCCCAGTGCGCGGAGCAGCACCCGTGGGGCACCGGCGTGGCACGGCGCGATGCTGGGTCCTGCTGTGGGGACAGGAGGGGACAGGATGGAACAGAATGGGACAGGAGGGGACAGGATGGGACAGGATGGGACAGGAGGGGACAGGAGGGGACAGGAGGGGACAAGAGGGGACAAGAGGGGAGGATGGGAAGGGACAGGAGGGGACAAGATAGGACAGGATGGGATAGGAGGGGACGGGATGGGATGGGACAGGAGGGGTTGGGAAGGTACAGGAGGGGACAGAAGGGGATGGGAGAGGATAGAAGGGCACGGGAGGGGACAGGAGAGGACAGAAGGGGACGGGAGGGGACAGGAGGGGACGGGAAGGGACGGGAGGGGACAGGAGGACCACCGGTGCCCCACTCACGTTCTTGAACTCCCGGAAGGGGACGAACTGGACGATGTCGCGGAGGACAGGCTCGCCCTTGGGGGAGCGCAGGATGCCGTCGTCCCCATCCAGGATCTGCATGTCGGTGAAGTCGGCGTTGCCCACGCCCACGATGATGATGGACATGGGCAGGTAGGAGGCGCGGACGATGGCCTCCCGCGTGTCCGCCATGTCCGTCACCACCCCGTCCGTCAGGATCAGCAGGATGAAGTATTGCTGGGGGGGGAGGGATGCTCTAGGGGGGCTGCCCAGCCCCATATGGGGGGAGCTGGAGAAGGGCTCAGCTCTCACGTGGGAGCAGCCACAAGTGGCACGAGTGTGCTGGGTCTCAGCCCGGCCCAGAGCCCACCAGCCCGGGCAGCGGGTACGTACCGAAGCCTCCTTCGTCCGCTCCTCGTCAGCCGCCACGCGAGCCACCTTGGAGATGATGGGGGCCACATTGGTGGGGCCGTAGAGCTGGATTTTGGGCAGGCAGCTCTGGTAGGACTCCACGACGCCCTGGATGCCTGCGGGAGGATGCGAGGGGTGAGCGGGGCAGCACGGGGCTCTGGCACGGGGGGGGACCATGGAACTGGCCCCAGACTCACCCTCGCACTCATCGTTGTCAGGGTTGAAGTTGATGGCGAAATCGTGGGAGACCTGGAGGGCGAGAGGGGAGGGGGCAGCCGGTGCCCACCCGCCCGCCACGGCCCCCGGCATCTGCCGAGCCCCGCAGGAGCCACAGCCAAGGGTGCCCGGAGCGGCGAGCGCATCCCTGGGGTCCCACGCCCTGACCACCCCCTCACCTCGTACTTGGGGGGGATCCTTGCACCAAAGCCCAGAGCCGAGAATTTCTTATCGCTGCAAGGGAAGAGGTGTGAGGAGCCCCGGCAGTGCCGGCACCAGGGTGGCTGTCACCGGGGCGTCCTGGCCCTGCGGTACCTGTCGTAGTCCTGGCAGATCTCGCCCACCGCGACCAGCGCCTTGAGGTACTCGTTGGGCTGGTAGGGGTTGATGTAGTGCAGGGAGCAGCTGTTTCGGGGGTCCCCGTTGGAGGCCGTGAAGTCGATGGCCACCTGGCCAGGAGGGCAGTGGTGAGGGTCCCCCAGGGCAAGCGGGGCCACCGGCACGTCGGGTGCCTCTGCCGGCCCCGCTCGCCAGCACTGTGGCACAGCCGCGGCTCGGGGGGGCTGGGATGTGCCACCCGCGGCCCCCCGCCCTGGGGACGGGCACGTGGCCCAGCGCCGGAGCCCCTGCCCGGCCCCTGTGCTTTGGGGTGGAGGATGCCGCTCACCGTGAAGTGGATCTGGCAGCCGCCCATGATGTAGTCCAGGAAGGAGTAGACCCTGTGGATCTTCCAGAGGGGCCTGCGTCAGCCGGTCCTGCCCCATGGCAGCCGGGCGCAGCATGCCACAGCACGGCACGGCAGAGCATGGCACAGCATGCCACGGCACAGCAGAGCATGGCACAGCAGAGCATGGCACAGCATGCCACGGCATGGCACAGCACAGCAGAGCATGGCACAGCATGCCATGGCATGGCATGGCACGGCAGAGCATGGCACAGCATGCCACGGCACGGCAGAGCATGGCACAGCAGAGCATGGCACAGCATGCCACAGCATGGCACAGCACAGCAGAGCATGGCACAGCGTGCCATGGCACGGCATGGCAGAGCATGGCACAGCATGCCATGGCACAGCATGGCACAGCAGAGCATGGCACAGCATGCCACAGCATGGCACAGCACAGCAGAGCATGGCACAGCATGCCATGGCACAGCATGGCACAGCAGAGCATGGCACAGCATGCCATGGCACGGCATGGCACAGCAGGGCATGGCACAGCATGCCACGGCATGGCACAGCACAGCAGAGCATGGCACAGCGTGCCACGGCATGGCACGGCATGGCAAAGCATGGCACAGCATGCCATGGCACGGCACGGCACGGCTCAGCTTGGCACGCAGGCACTCACCTTCAGGTCCAGCAGCACCACGACCCCCGAGTTCTTGTAGTTGCGCTTCTTGATTTTGTACTTGGGGTTCATGCAGTCCCACTGCACCTGCGGCATGCGGCACCCGCGCTGCCTGCGGCCCCCAGCCCCGGGGACACGGCCCCCTGCGCCGGCACCCCCCCCATGGCCCCGCAGCCCCATAACCCTGCAGCCCCACAGCCCCATAACCCTGCAGCCCCACAACCCCGCAGCCCCACAACCATGCAGCCCCACAACCCGCAGCCCCACAACCCCGCAGCCCCACAACCCCGCAGCCCCACAACCCCGCAGCCCCACAACCCTGCAGCCCCATAACCCTGCAGCCCCCCCTGCAGCCCCCCAACCCCCAGCCAGCAGCTGCCTTCCACCGCTCCCGGCCGGCCCACGGGCTCCAGCCAGCCCGGCCGGGGCCGATTTCCCCGGAGGAGCCCCGACCCACCACCCCTTCCCCAAAGAGGGTGCAGTGAGGGGGGAACAGCCCCAAAAGCCGAGGAGGAGCTGGCAGGTGCCTCCTGGAATGGGATCTGCTGGCAGCACGGAGGGGTGACCCCAAAGGCTGTCCCCTCGTCCCCGCGCCCACCTTGTTCTCCCCCATCGCCTTCTGCATCTCCTCGAAGGTGGTGAAGAACTCCCCGATGAAGTCGTGTTTGCCCCGCGAGTCGTAGTCCCACACCACGCACTGCGGTGGGACACGGCTCAGCCCTGGCCGGGCAGCGCCCGGCAGCGGGGGGCACACACCCACGCCCCCCCGAACCGCACCCATCCCTGGCACCGTCCCCACCACCGGCCCCGGCGGCTCAGGCTCCCCGGCACGCTGCCCCACGCGGGGCCGCGGGGAAGCCGGAGGATGCGTGCCCCTGGGGCGGAGATGGGGGTCCCCATCGCCCTTCCTCACCCTCAGCTTCCTCTTCTCCTCGCAGCTGCAGAGCGAGTTGAGGGAGACCTTGAAGGGCTCCCAGATGGGGCTCAGGTTGTTCTTCACCACCTGCGGGGCGAGGGGCTCAGCGGGGCGGGGGTGGCCGCGGGCCGGCCGAGGGACAGATCCTGCCCGGGGCCTCACCTCGGTGCGGTACACCAGCTGCTCGCTGCGGTCGTCGTCGATGCGGTAGATCTCCAGGAAGGGATCCGACTTGCTGAAGAGGTCCTGGAGGGGGGAGGATGGGGCAGAGCACTGCCCACCCTGCCCACCCTGGCTCCCCTGCCCACCCTGCCCGCCCTGGCTCCCCTGCCCACCCTGCCCGCCCTGCCCGCAGGACCCGGCTCACCTTGTCATCCAGCTTCTTGGCCCGGAAGGCGAGCTCCACGTAGCCGTTGTTCCCCGAGATCTCCTCCGAGATAACCTGCAAGGAGAGGCGGCCGCAGGGTGCTCGGCGCCCAGCACGGCTTTGCCCTCCCTGCCTGCGTGGGCAGGACGGTGCCCTGGCAGGGGACAGGGTGCCACGCACCCTCCCTGGCACGGTGGGGACCCGCCAGGGTGGCCAGCAGACGCGAGCGGGGACCCTGAGCCCTCCCCACCCACAACAGCCTGGGGGGCAGCTGGGTGACAGGAGGAGGGTCATTGGGGACCCCCCGCGGGTCCCAGCCTGGTGCCACCCACGTGTCCCACCTCAGTGCCACCCACGTGTCCCAGCTCAATTCCATCCCAGCACCCCAGCCCAGTGCCACCCGTGTACCCCAGCTCGGTGCCACCCACGTGTCCCAGCTCAATGCCATCCACATGTCCCACCTCAGTGCCACCCACATGTCCCACCTCAGTGCCACCCACGTGTCCCACCTCAGTGCCACCCACATGTCCCAGCTCAATGCCACCCACGTGTCCCAGCTCAATTCCATCCCAGCACCCCAGCCCAGTGCCACCCATGTACCCCAGCTCGGTGCCACCCACGTGTCCCAGCTCAATGCCATCCACATGTCCCAGCTTGGTGCCACCCACATGTCCCACCTCGGTGCCACCTGTGTACCCCAGCTCAGTGCCACCCACGTGTCCCAGCTCAATGCCACCCACATGTCCCACCTCAGTGCCACCCATGTACCCCAGCTCGGTGCCACCCACATGCCCCAGCCCGGTGCTGCTCCCGGCACGGGTTCGGCCGCTCACCGTGATGGTGGACTTGCCCGCGAACTTCCCGTACTTGAGGAACAGCGGCTTCGTCACCCGTTTCTGCGCCACGATCTGCAAAAGCCGGGGGGTCGGGTGGGAGCCGCCGCCGGGGGGGTCCCCGGGGCGAGGGGCGCGGGCTGACCTGCCCCACGGTGCACTCCGTGCCCCCCAGGAAGTCGTCATCGTGCGTGCCCACGCCGGCATGCCCGTGGCTGTCATACACCTCGAAGCGCAGCTTCTGCACCTCCTCGAAGTAGTAGTCCACCGTGAAGATCTTGGCGAAGACGGGGTTGAGGTTGCTCTTGATGACCTCGCTGCGGTCCACCTGCGCGGCACGAGCGCGGCTGGGCGGGCAGCGGGGCCAGAGCCCGGACCGGGGCCAGAGCCGGGGCCAGCGGAGCTGCCCAGGGCCTTGGGATGCCCAGAGCCCGCCCAGAGCCGGCCACGGGGATGCAGGAACCCAGGGGCACGGGGATGTGGGATGCAGGGATGGGGGATGCAGGAACCCAGGGGCACGGGGATGTGGGATGCAGGGATGGGGGATGCAGGAACCCAGGGGCACGGGGATGTGGGATACAGGGATGGGGGATGCAGGAACCCAGGGGCACGGGGATGTGGGATGCAGGGATGGGGGATGCAGGAACCCAGGGACATAGGGATGTGGGATGCAGGAACCCAGGGGCATGGGGATGTGGGATGCAGGGATGCAGGAACCCAGGGGCACGGGGATGTGGGAATATGGGGATGTGGGATGCAGGAACCCAGGGGCATGGGGATGAGGGATGCAGGAACCCAGGGGCACAGGGATGTGGGAATATGGGGATGTGGGATGCAGGAACCCAGGGGCACAGGGATGTGGGATGCAGGAACGCAGGGGCACAGGGATGTGGGATGCAGGAACCCAGGGGCACAGGGATGTGGGATGCAGGAACCCAGGAGCATGGGGATATGGGATGCAGGAACCCAGGGGCACAGGGATGTGGGATGCAAGAACCCAGGGGCACACAGATGTGGGATGCAGGGATGGGGGATGCAGGAACCCAGGGGCATGGGGATGTGGGGATGCAGGGATGGGGGATGCAGGAACCCAGGGGCACAGGGATGTGGGATGCAGGGATGGGGGATGCCAGGCAGCTGCCAGGAAGGACCAGCCCTGCACAAGCATTTACCTGCCCGTGCCGGTTCCTGGCCAGCGGCATTTGGAGGCAGCCCGGTCAATGGCTTGGGCAGGGAGGCATGCCCCTGAGGGTGCCAGCCCTGCCAACCCCCCGTCCCGGGGGCACCACTCCCTCCGGGGCTCGGGGCAAACCCCGTGGTCAGTTTGAGCGCACGCTCTGGCTCTGGACCACGGTTTGCCACGGCTCCGCAATGGGCCAGTGCCCAGGACGAGCCTCTGTGCTCCCACCCTGGGCTGGCCAAGGCTGGGGGCCACCGACCACCGTGGCCCCGGTAGGCGGGTGGGTGCTCAGCGTCCCCCGGCCATGCTGGCAGCGGGCACCGAGCGGCTTCCAGAAGCCTCCCCCGCGCCCCGTCCCTGCCAGCGTTGACTCAACGGGACGCATCCTGGCCAGGGCACCCTGCCAGCCTGCGGCCCCTGCAGCATCTGGGCAGCATCTGCCGAGCCCACACCGCCGCGGCGCTGGCAGGGCTGCCCCGTGCAGCTCCGTGCCTCCTGCGCGGGCACCAGCAGCCCCGCCATGGAGCTCCAGGTCCTGGCCACCTCCCCCTCCAGTGCCAGCCCCGCTGGCACGGCCGGGGCCGTTTCGGCTCTCGGACCCAGTGCGCAGCGGCTGAGCCGGCTCCAGCCACCGTCCTGGCAGTGACAGGGAGGGGACAGCCCAGAGTCCCTCCGAAAGGCGGCCCAGGAGGGACCCTTGCCTCTTGGATCTGGCCCTTGCACAGCGTGGCATGGCACAACATGGCATGGCGCAGCACATCGAGCGTGGCATGGCATGGCATGGCATGGCGCAGCACATCGAAGCACATCGAGCATGGCACGGCACGGCATGGCACAGCGTGGCATGGCGCAGCACATCAAGCATGGCACGGCACGGCACATGGAGCGTGGCACCATGGGGTACAACCGGCTCGGCATGGCACAGCCTGGGGAGCTGCAGCCCGCAGCTGGCACGGGGCCCCCCACCACCCACCCTGGCTCCAGCTCCAGCTCCGGCTCCGGCAAGCAGAGTCGATTACACGCAGAGGGATTTAGCGCTAAATCTGCCGGCTGAGCAGCGGCGATTAGCGAGCGTGGAGCTGCCGGCGCCAGCCCAGAGCTAAGCCGTGGGGGAGCGATGGGAAGGAGCCGTGCCAGCGCCAGCGCCAGCACCAACCCCAGCGCCAGCGCCAGCACCAGCACCAACCCCAGCACCAGTGCCAGTGCCAGCACCAACCCCAGCGCCAGCACCAGCCCCGGTGCCAGCCCTGGCTCGTGTGGGCACCAGGGCCTCACCGGGCAGCGCCGCGAGGGGCACGCGGTGCCAGCCTTGACCCCCTCTGAGCTGCCTCCCCGTGTGCGGAGGGGTGGGCGATGCCACCCGGCTCTCCCGGCCCAGGGTGCCTGCCCCGAGCAGCGTGGGACCAGCCCACAGGTCCCGATCCACCCCAGGGGTGGCCAAAGCGTCCCTCGGCCCTGGCCCGGGGCAGCGGAGCCACGCTGCACCCACACACCGTGGGCACCCCGTTCCCTGTCCCTGCCGCGTCCCTGGAGGGACCCACGCCAACCGAGGCGTCTGTGCCGTCCCCACGCGCTGCCGCGTGTGCCCTGCCCTGCCCTGCCCCGTCAGCTCCTGCTCTGTGCCCTGCACCCTGCACCTTGCTCCCTGCACCCTGCTCTGCACCATCTCCCGCTCCCTGCACCCTGCTCTGCACCCTGCTCCGCACCATCTCCCGCTCCCTGCACCCTGCTCTGCACCCTGCTCTGCACCATCTCCCGCTCCCTGCACCCTGCTCTGCACCATCTCCTGCTCCCTGCACCCTGCTCCGCACCATCTCCCGCTCCCTGCACCCTGCTCTGCACCCTGCTCTGCACCATCTCCTGCTCCCTGCACCTTGCATCCAGCATCTTGTATGCACCCTGCACCCCGCTCTCCACGGTCTCCTGCACCCTGCTCTGCACCCTGCACCTTGCGTCCAGCATCTTCTGTGTGCACCCCGCTCTCCACTGCCTCCTGCACCCTGCTCTGCACCCTGCACCTTGTGTCCAGCATCTTCTGTGTGCACCCTGCACCCTGCTCTGCACTCTCCTGCACCCTGCAACCTGCTCTGCACCCTACACCCTGCTCTCCACCGTCTCCTGCACCCTGCACCCTGCACCTTGCGTCCAGCATCTTCTGTGTGCACCCTGCTCTCTACTGTCTCCTGCACCCTGCACCCTGCTCTGCACCCTACACCCTGCTCTCCACCGTCTGATGCACCCTGCACCCTGCTCTGCACCCTGCACTCTGCTCTCCACCATCTCCTGCACCCTGCACCCTGCTCTGCACTCTCCTGCACCCTGCTCTGCACCTTGCACCCCACTCTCCACCATCTCCTGCACCCTGCACCCCACTCCGCAACTTGCCCCACCCCGTGCAGTGGCTCCTGCCCTGCCTCCGGCCCCGTGGGCACGGCAGCCACCCCGGGGCTGTCTCTGCTCCTGTCCCCATGCCGGAGACGCAAACCCAGCGCCCAGCCCCCTGCACCCAGCCCTACCCCGCTGCGGCGGGTGCCGGCAGTGCCCCCCGCCCTCCTACCTCCATCCACTGGCCCTGGGACTGCATCAGCAGCAGGACGCAGGGGTCCGACTTGTTGAGCGTGTCGCGGTCCAGGAGGTGCTTACAGCTCACCCGCAGCTCCACCTTGGAGACCACGGCCAGCGGGGCCTGGGGGGACGGCTCGGGCGCCTCGCCCATGGCAGCCGTGACACGGCGGGCGGCCGGCTGCGATGGCGGGCAGGTGGCCCCGTGGGCGAAGGGCATGCGGGGAGAGCGGGGCGGCGCGGGCGGCCGCCGCCTTCGTTGCCGTCAGGGAGCCCGGCGGGCGCCCGTCATGCCCGGGGCGCGTCGCCCCGCGGTGCCAGGCGTGGGGACGGAGCCCGGGTGCGCGGGGTCGGGCAGGTCCCCGGTGGCGGCGGGTGTCGGTGGGATGCTCCGGCGGGTGGAGGGGACCCTGGGCACCCCCTCCGAGATGGGGGGCTGGTTCCAGTCCCGGTGGCCCCGTGGGGCCCTGCAAGGCATCAGAGTCACCGGGTCACCCCGCCTGATGCTGCCCGTGTACCCCGAAGGACGAGCCAGCCCCACGGGTGCTCCTGTGCCCCTGGCCACCCGCCGACCCCCCGGGCCGACCGGGGGGTCCCGCAGGACCGTGCCCAGCTCTGCCCCAGCCCCACCCCAGCGGCAGGATGCGTCCCACGGGGATGGGGCACTCGAGTGGGGCTGGGGGGCTGTGCAGGAGCCCGGGGTGCCCCTCCTGGTGCTGGGGAGCAGCAAGTCCCCTCCCGTCCCTGCGGGCAGCGCGCCCACCGCCCGGGCAAGGCTCGCCAGCGAGGACGCCAGGTCCTTGTCCGCGCTGCCGGGTGATGCTGGCAGCGCCGGCCGTGTCCCACTGCCCCGGGCAGGGGTGCTGGCACCCTGGGGTGACGGGGGGCTTTCCCCCATGCTGGGGATGGGGGCTACCCTCCGCCCGGCTGCTGGCGAGGCTCGGCCGGGCGATGCTGCAGCGCCGGGGCCATCGAAGGGCTCTGCCGGCACCAGCCCCAGCCCGGGGCTCGTCCCCCCAGCCGCAGCCCCCCGGGGCTGCCCGGCTCAGGTTTGGGCAGGGGCAGAGCAGCCCTCCTGCCCGCGCCCCGGCGTGCCCAGCCCGGCCAGGAGCTGCCGCCGCCGCCCGGCCAAAGTTTCCCGGTGAAGTCACGCAGGGCCTGGGCCCTCCCCGGCACATGGCTCCGGTGCTCCGGCGGGCATCGTCGCCCGCCCCGGGATCACGGGCACCCCTCGGCATCCCCCGGCGGAGGGGGCACCGGCTCCCACCCTGCCCAGCCGCCCCTCTCACCTGGGTGCTGGCGGCCCGGGTGCCGCACGCGGCTGGGCCGAGGTCTGGGGTCGGCGTGCCAGCCGGAGCCGGTGTGCCAGCCGGAGCTGGTGTGCCAGCCGGAGCTGGTGTGCCAGCCGGAGCTGCCGCCGCTGCCACCTCCACACAACTGACTCAAGCTGCAGTTCGGGAGCGGAGCCCTAAGAGGGAGACGACAAGCTCTGTTAACTGCCTCGCTGCCGGCACCGGCGCAGAGCTCGCCCGCGGGCACCGGGGCTGAGCGGGGTCCCTGGGGTCCCTGGCAGTGCCAGGGCAAGCGCTCCCGCTCCAGGCAAGCCCCCCGTGGCACAGCCCTCGCTCCCAGCGCCCCACGGCCCCTCGCCCGCCCCAGCCGCTCCCCACGGGGTGCCCGAGGCCCATCCCGGTCCCAGCCCCGCACGCTCTCAGCCGACACCTCAGCACGGAGACAGGGTGCCCCAAAGCTGCCGGGTGCCCTCCCCAAGCGCCGGAGCACCCGGAGCCACGTCCCGCATCCGCGGAGCCCCGGGCGCCCCATCCCTCGGCCCGGGGGGTGTCCAGCACCCCCCACCCACGCACGTCACCCCAGCGCTGCGGTGCTGTCAGCTCGGCTTTATGAAAGATGATATAATTAGCCCACGTTTGGAGGGATTAAAATGCAGATAGGGCTAACGAGCACGAGCAGGGCCCTGGGCTTTGGGAAGCTAATCCCCAGCCTGCGTGGCAGAAATAGGCCACGCTCCTTCCCCGCTCCTCCCGCAGCCCCACAGCTCAGCCCAGCGGGGCAGGAGGCGGCCGACCCACGGCGGGACGCAGGATCCGTCCGCAGGCTCGGGCAGCGGGGCCGGGCTCTCGCCCCCCGTGTTTGAGCAAACCTTGGGTTCATCCCGCAGTGCCGGGGCTCCAGCCGGCCACCTGCGCCGGAGCGCTTCATCGCATCCGATCCCCAAGTTTTCTGTCACCCAACTGCTTAATGAATACAAACGATTCCATTATCCCAGCACGGGCGATGGGCAGCACAGCCAGGCTGCAGAACGGCCCCAGAACTGATGAGCCAGCAAAGGGGCTCGGTTGAGCGCTCCCCAGAGCGGGCCAGACCCCACCAACGCTGCCCCGTGACCGAGCACACCCAGCCCCACATCAGCCCCCCACCCTGGGGATGGGCCGGACCCCCAACCCCTTCTCCAGGGCAGGGCTGGGCTCCCCTTCGAGGCCACTAAGGCGTTTCTCTAAAAAAAAAAAAAAAAAAAAAAAAGGCTCAACAACCAACACAGCTGCACACAGGAAAGCGCAGTCCCGCAGCGGGGCTCCACTCCACCCCGCAGCAGCAAGCACCAAGCAGGCGCTGGGGGTGGGGGGGAACCCGCACCCTTCCAAAACCGGGGAGCAGGACCCCAGCCAGGGAGAGCCAGTCACAGCCCCAGCGTGGGTCCCCGGGTGAAGCTTGTGTGCCCGAAGCGCAGCAAGCACCCACAGGTGACACCCACCACGACACCCCACCTTCCGCAGCAGAGCCTGCTGCTCCGCCACGCACAGAACCACAGGCAGAGGCGGGGAAATCGTTAAATCTGAAGTAACAGCATAGAAGAGAGCGGGGTGGGAAGCAGGCAGAGCCTGTCAGGGAGGGGGTATCCCAAAAAAACCCCTCGGCTGGCAGCTGCGGCAGCGCCTCGGCGCCAGACTGGGGCAAGCCCTGGCGCAGGAGGGAGCCCGGGCTGCGTCCCCGGAGCCAAAGCAGAGAGGCCGCCCTGAAGGGAGCTGCGCAAGGCCGAGGCGCGGGTTTCGCTCGCTTTCAGGGGAGTTTGGCGTCTCTAACCACAGCAAATGAGGTTTCCCACGCCCTCCACGCACCGCGGCCCACGGGCTGCGCCGGCACGCAGGCTGTACACGCGCTGCGGCAGAGCAGGCAGGCGCAGGCAGCACGGGGCAGCTCAGTCCTGCACGCCTGCCCTAAAAAGACAGCAGCACTCGTATGTCTACATTTTTTTTTTTATTGACAGTTCTCGGGAGAACAGTTCATTTCTTCTTCTCCACATCCTGCTCTGCCGCTTCTTTGGCGCGTTTCGCACGAATCCCAAAGAGACGGGCGTTGGCCCGGGCCATGCGCAGGCTGGCGAAGGCCTTGAAGTTCTTCTCGTCTTCCGAGATAACACGGGCCTTCTCCCGTTTGAAAACCTAGCAGGAGAGAGCGCCAGACAGTCAGACCGCACATCAGAGGCTCCCAGAGAGGGCTGCGTTTAAGGCTTAACACAAATTAATCTCGCTACATTTTTGCCGCGAGCTGCAGGACGCTGTTAAGAACAGAGGATGCTGTTAAGAACAGAGCACTTGTGCCATCTACAGGCCCTGCCCTTATCACCGCTCCACCAGGCACCTCATTTCAACCGGCTCCCGGTTCGCCAGCGCACGTCAGCACAAGCCCAGAACACGCAAGGGAAAAAAAAAACCAAACCCGAGCGCAACGTGAAATCTGAGTCAGGTTCGTGGCGTGCTATCAACAGCGCCTTTCAGAAGCAGCGAGGGTTTCGAGACAAAGGGCGAGTACGCGACCCGCCTGGGCTGTCGTGCCGCCAGCAACCCTACGTGCCCCAGATTTCACTGGGGGACGAGCTCCCTTGAAGGCACCAGTGGACAAACAACCCTGGAGCCTGCTCGGAGGACGCGGCGTAGAGCACAAACACGCGCTGGGCATGTTCCACGTGTGCTTTAACCCGTGTCCCTGCAGGAATGCTGCGATTTGGGGGTTACTGGGCAGGTTCCCCCAAGCCTTCTCTGGAGAGCATACGTAGCTGCGCTTCTCCCGCGTGTCACACAGGGCAGAAGAGGAACACACATCATGATTATTCCCAACCAACGCGTCTTGACCTGAACCCCTGACACTGGTGCCTGGAGCTCTCCTCTGGACCCAGAAACGCAGCTCGTGATTTAAGGACTTCCTCAGCTGATAAGAAGTTTAGCGGAACTTCAAGTAATTAATTCTTTGCAACACTGAGGAACCAAACAGATCTTGGCAAAATGCAAGGACAAGCTTGACCTGTTCCTGGTTTTCTCTGATCCAGGATGGGAAGTGTCTGGAGACAGCAACCCTTAACTGTGGAACAGCGAGAAGAGAATCCTCTCCGTTAAGTTTAAGTCTCAATTATGTCACACAGAGGTGATTTAGTTACACTTACATTCTTGATGGGCATAACCGGTCCAGTCAGCTGAGTCGCCATCTTGAGTTCCTCAGGCTGTATAACAAGAGGACAAAACCCATTATTTCAACCAACAGTATTTAACTTAAACACGCTGTTAACAATTCCAACTGGAGATTTAACAATTCAGCATTTCAGCCACGCAGCTACAGGAGCATTTGGCACAGACGTGCCGCATCGACAACCTGCATTTTGCCTGGCTATCCATCAGCCCGGACCTGGCCAGAGGAGCAGCAGCCTTTCGGGAGTTCTGCCAGCCCAAAAAACGTTGACATCTACTGTGCCATTTTTAGTTTGATAGCCAGTGTATTCCTCAGCAATTCCTTCTAAGGCTAATTCCAGCTTCTTCGAGCATGGCACTGCACAAAAATTATTAGGTTTTATTTTAGATAGTTGATTTCAATTAAAAAAAAACTCCAAAAAGTATTCCAGACGTTAAGTATCCGTACCTACTGATACAGAAGCTTGAGCCCCTTCCTCCCGTTCTGAAAAGCAGCCCGAGCAGGGTGGGCTGCGCAGGCTGTGCTGTGGTTAAGCGGCTCGGAGCTGACAGACGTGCCAGAAGACTGAGGACAGCCCGAGCACACCACCTCGTTTCATGACTCGCACCGCCCCACGGGAAGCATGTATTTACCACAGGCAGAGCCAAGGGCAGACAAGGAAAGCCAACTGTACTCTGGATCCCGGTGAGATTTTAATGAAAAGCGTTTGTGTACGCCAACAGCAACAACCTTCTCAAGACTGCTTTACGCATGGCTGTCACTGAACTACTCCGCTATTAAGTATGTCCTCGCCTTCCTCACCTTTTCCACACAGCTGTCACCACAGCAGAACAGAACTCCAGACAGGCTGTTCAGCCATTCTGACAATTTAGCTTTGTAAACAAAAATTCAACTGATTGGGCAACGATCAAAGCTCCAGCAAACAGACCACCCAAGGAGTCCAGCCCCAAATCTGAGCTGCACCGCACGGCAGTCCCTAGGCCAAAAGCCTCTCCAAAGCATTAGCGTAACCCTCGAGATCCTCGTGCTGGGCTGCGTCATCCCTGCATACGTGCACGGGAACCACGCGGCCCCCGAGAGAAGGGCTGCCCCCCCCCGGGGGGTTTACGTTATGAAAAGCGTTCCAGAGCACTGCCCGACCGCGCACCGCGGCGCCGGGACGGACTGACGACCGAACCGCTGAAAACATTACCAGACCCAGACCCCGTGAAATGTTTCTAGCAGCAGTACTTACAGAACTGTCTCCCTTCTTAGGCATGGCTGGCTTCCTTGGGAAGAGGATAAGCTTGGAGCGGTACTCCTTCAGCCTCTGCACGTTGGCTTGCAGCGACTCGGTAGACTTGTTGCGCCGTCTGGGATCCACAGAGATTCCAATAGTCCGGGCAAACTTTTTGTTAATGCCAGCGAGCTGAAGAGAGAGCACACAGTGTCAGCATCCGACAGCTCCCAACGCCACCGCGCTACTGCCGGGAGCTGCTCCGGCCATCAGCGGAACAAGGGCTTGAGCACGGCCATCACAGGCTACGGAGCCCGGAGAAAGGCTCAGCATCCGACCAACGGCCCGTCAGCAGCGCGAGGGTCTGGCAAGAGGGACCTGCTGCGCCGCAGGCAAAGGGCGTCCTGGTGTCAGTGTCTGTATTTTAATGCTTATAAACGTTACACAGGCTTTACAGTAATTTATGCAGATAGATTTCCTCAGGAGTGGAACCCCCGAGTAATTACGAGGGGGACGCAAACTCTGATACACGAGACAGAAGTGTATGAAGTCAGCAGGAGGATAACTCTGGTTTTACCGAATACTGGAAGCTCCATTAAATAAGTATCTTTTGTAACCATCTTAAACAAGAAATAACGTCACTTTCTGTTTAAAGACAAACATCTGCGTATCATTTTGTATTCCACCGTTATCCAAAAATTAAAGAAAAGTAAAATAATGAAGCATTTGGCATCCAGAACAACAGTTTTCCTGCTTCAGTGCACTAACTCCACTGTTATAAATGTTTTAATTAGACACTAAACAATGCACAAGAGGGGGCTGCGAGTGCTGGCTGCCAGCAAGCACTGATGTTTACTCCTGCCCACTGTGTGGAAATACGCGGGCAGGTGTTTCTGCAGACCACCACGATCCAGCTTTTAGCAGCTCGTCAGCTCAGCACACCTGGGAAGGTCACAGAAAATGGTTTCCTGAAGCAACGGAGGGCGCTGACCACTTCCCACAGACTTTTAAGTGTCCCTAAACCAACTCGTAGCTATTGCATGAGAAACAGCCACAGCTACTCTGCGCAGCTAGGCAGAGCAGTTCCTTTTCCTGGCACAACATCCCTTACTTCTGTTAAAGGATAAGTTGAGGGCAGTTTACTTGGTCCACATGAACAGGTTCGTACTAACTAAAATTTTTAGGATTAGCGGAAATGTGTTTCACAAAAAAACCGCAAAATAATTTAATGAAGAAGTTATGAAGTCTTTTTCCCCAAATGACGTTTACGAGACTCAATTAAGGCACTACCAGAATACAACTTCAATAGAATTTTGTTTAAGTGACAGTCTGGCCAGACAAACAGACATTTGCTTTTCAAAGCAACCTTTCACCCTGATGTACCCTACTGCGTCCCCACCCCACGGCTACAAAAAAAAGGCGAAACCACTATTTTTATGCTCCTGTACAGCCAGCAATACCAGATACGGTCACCTCAGCAAGTCACGTGCGCATTGTCTACAGGCGGAAGAACGGGACAAAACAAGCTCAGACTCAGAGTTAGTTTTATCGGGTTGAGATCAGCGCTCCGTACTTACTTTAAGCTCTTCTAGGCTGAAGCCTCTGCCAGCACGAACTTTTTTGTGGTATCTGATAGTAGGGCACCTCACTATCGGCCGGATGGGCCCAGCCACGGGACGGGGAGCGATGCGGCGAGCCTTCGCCTGGCGGGCTTTCCTCCTGGAATGTCGAAGGGGACAGCGATCAGGAACACCGCATTTCTGCCAGACAGGACACTCCTACACTGCCAGCTGACCTCCCTTGCTGGGCAGCATCTGCCACACCGGAATCTCTCAGAAACAAACACGACACTGGCCCAGCAGCTCAGACAGGCGGATGCCTGCTTCTGCGGAATGACAGCAGTCATCAGATATAGAAGGGTTCAAGGGAATCATCAATGTGGTACAGCGATTCCGGAGATTTCTCATCACTTGACTGCAGCTGGAACAGCGTGTGCCGGAGCCTGGGCCTGCCCGGAGACCCCGCACCGAGCGAGCAGGCCCGCTGAGACCCCAGAGCCTTTAACAACTAAGGTTAGGAAAAGAACTTAAAAATAAAGACGCCGTGCTTCAGCTTCCTAAGCAGCCCGATACAAGATGACAGACAACTTCCCCCAGCTCCACGAGCTAAAGCAGGCGGCAGCAGCGGCCCCGGGGAAGGCGGGCCGCGGGCACTCACCTGCGGATCTTTCGGGCGGGCTGGTTGAACCATGTGGCCACTCGTCGCTGCCAGTCCTTGTGGAAGTGGGGCTTCAGGATCATGCCATTGCGGCTGGGCGCCATGGCTGCTGGGGCCTGCGGACACGGGCAGGGCTAAAGGCGGCCGCCGGCCCCGCCGGGGTAGCGGGGCTGCAGGGCCTCCCCCAGCGACCCGGCCAGGGGCCCTTCCCCGGCTCCCGTGCCTCCCAGGGCCGACCCAAACGCCCCCGAGCCCGCTACCCCCGGCCCGCCCCGGCCCGATGCCCAAGCCGGGCCCATGTCAGCGCCGGGCCCCTGCCAGCGCCCCGGCCGGGCCCAGCCCCCCGCGCAGGGCTCCGAGCGGCGCCGGGACACGGCCCAGCCCGGGGCACAGCCCCCGGCGGGCGGATGGCGGCGGATGGAGCCCCGCGGCCGCGGCAGCGCCACGACTCACCTCCCGCCACGGCAAATGGCCGACCGGAAAAGGAAGCGGAGGCGCCGAGCGCGCCGGAAGTGCGGCAGCGGCGGCCAATGGGCAGCGCCGCCGGAACGGCCCAATGAGGGCGACGCCGCCGGACGCGCCTGGCAGCAGCTTCACCGCGCCCGTAGTAAAGATGGCGCCAGTTTAAAGGGCCCGCGCACACCGACCGGGCGAGGCAGCGGCAGGGAGGCGAGCGGCGACCGGGGCCCCGGGCCCGCACCCAGGCTCGGCCGCGCTGCCTGAGCCGGGCGGGCCCGGCCAGGAGAAGCCTTTACCGCTCAGCAGTGCCCTCTTCCTGCACCCAGCACATCCAGCCCGGGCCGGACACATGTCCGGTGGGATGGGGCTGGCATGGGGCAGGGGTTACACCGTCCCCAAATCCCCAGGGACCCCGTTCCCCTCCACATCCACCCCCTCTAGCAGGGTCCTGCTCCACCATCCGCCCCAGCAGCTCCCCTGCGGCAGGAGAGGGGTCAGGGGACCACCACCCACCTCGGCAGAGCCTGGAGCCTGCTTGGCGTGAGCCGCGGCGTGGCACACGATGGCACGGCCACGCCGGCTGCACCCTGGAAGCCACCGAGGACCCTGCACTGTCCCACACGCGTCCCAGCGTAGCAGCGCTACGGCCTCGGCTCCGCAGAATGGAATCCTCCCGGCAAAGGGTTTATTCAGGCAGCCCAGAACGCAGTTAATGACTTTTTAAAAATAAGATCCGAGAACGCTTGACATTTTATCTGCTGCTGGAAAAGTGAATTCAAAGAATGAACTTGTGAAGGAACAAACAGGTTTGGTAGAAAAAAAAAAAAAAAAAAAATACAGGCACAGTAGCATCCCAAATTCAGGAAACCACTTCTCCCCCTAAAAGCAAGGGAAATCACCGCCACCATGGGGATGACAACTGGCGGTAGCCCAGGGAGGGCTCGGGGCTCTGTGTGCGCAGGCGGCTCTATGGTGAGGCAGGGGAAGAGGATGCCTTGCAGAACATCCTCCCTGCCATCACGAGGGGAAATGAGGGTTTCCGCTCCAGCCTGGAGAGGAGCCGGGGGACCACGATTGAGGCCCGAGGGCTGGGAGTTGAAAGCTATCAGACTTGGGCTGGGGTCTTTCAGGTCACAGACAATCCTCATGGAATAACTCAAGACAATAATCCTTCCTAAAAGATTAATCCAGCCAGAGCACACCAGGCACCAACAATCATTTTAATGCTTTCCCTGACAAATGGCAGACAACCACATCATCACAGCTTGTTTTGCCAGAGCCATGAGGATGGACCCAGAGGAACCACCAGCTTTTTGCCGAGGCTTCCCAAGGGACACACCTGCTTCTGCTCGAGTTCCTGAGAGCACCTCTCCAGCTCTGAACCAGCCATGTTGCCGAACAGTCTTCCAACGTGTAACTCGGAGCTGCTCTCTGCAACACTAGTTTCTAACGTCACACTGCGGGGCTGGGTTCTGCACGCAGGTTTTCCTCAGTCTCTGCTTGCGAGACACTTGCTATAAAAACTGAATATATGTTATTGGCCAGGGAGAAGAAAGCCCTTGTCCTGTACAACTCCGCAGCTATAATAAAGCTTTGTATGTGCCAACACACATATCCACGTCTTGACACATTCTACAAACACAGCAGACATTATGGACAGTTTATTCTAGTGAAAACTTTTTCATTTTCTATTTTATGTTCAGCCGCAGAGATGATCAAAGGTTACAGCGGAGTCGCACAAGAACTACAGCACTGTAGCCAACTCCGAGCCCGGCAGGGGTTTCACTACGCTGACTGCTCTGGCGCTGAAGGGAACGGCCCTGCGCTCCTGCCATGTCACACACCACAGCGAGAGGTGGCTGACAAGGACTCCGCACGATCCTTCACCCTTAAGAACATGTAAATCGCTCCTGTGTACAAGAAATCTTTCCAGCGGATTAGACTTACCCAACTCCTAATCACTACTACCCTGCTGAGAATCAATTTCAAAATCCTAAGGAGTTCTCCTTCCTGCAGGGAAAAGCTCGTTAAAAGAGCCAATGTAGCCATCCCTTAATTTTTGGGTAACAGCAGCACAGAGATTCCCTGCTCAGTATCTTTGATTCTGGAGCTGAAAAGGGAACGGGTCTGTGTCCAAAAGAAGCCTCTAGAGTCCTCCCGTTCCACATCAGGAGTGGGCTTCATACTGGTCTCAGGCGTGGTTCTTCCTCCTCCTCGTGGTTTGGTGGCTGCTGGGGCATTTCTTCATCTCTTGTGTCTTGCTTGTCTCTCTCCGCTTGAAGCCAGCTCTGAGGAGCTATCATTTTCTTTGGCCCATAGGGCGGAGGCCCAATCAAAGCTTCAATGTCATCGTAATTTATCACTTCTTTCTCCAGGAGGGCATTAGACAGCTAGAAAGAGTAAATAAGGCATGATGAGGCACAGGGGTTTGAAAGCAGCCTCCCTGAACTGATCTGAACCCTCCCTGCCAGCTCAGCTCAGATCTCAACATCTGGACACAGCACGTGCTGCAGCCCCCGAGGAGCAGCCCCCGGGCTACCACACCACAGACGAGGTGACCCGAAAGCCTGCTGGAGCCAGTACAAAGCTCTCCAGGCTGCCGGCACCTTTCACAAGAGCATTTTTGGCCAGGAATACGTAGTATGACCGGAGGCAATGATTTGGTGAGTCAGAACTCCAGGAACAAGTGGAGAAGTGTCCTTCCTGCCACTGTCACTGCACCTGTGGCCCTGCCTAAGATGCCAAAGTAACAGCAAATGAGAGCAGAGCCAGACCCGCACCCCTCGCCTGAACATGCAGGGGTAACAAAGAGCTGTCTGTTCCTGCAGGCACGGGCTGAGGGTCATCAGAAGTTCCTCTCCAGAAAAGCTGAATTCTCTGGCCCCTCCGCCAGCAGAAGGGCCGCACTTGAGCAGCAGGTGGCTGTCAAACACAGAACGGCTCAATTCTGCTGACAAGATGCGACACACTGGCCTGGCAACTGAAACATTTACTCTGTAGATACTTTGGCTTAACTTAAAAGTTTTTCTGCGATGAGCCTCTAGCGAACATCTGACTGCTGTTAAATGAAAGCATCAGAACAGAGGAGGCCTGCAGAGAGGAGACCCCCTAACAATGCCTGCCTTCGGCGCGCTCCCAGGGCACCGTCCCGGGGACAGGGCCACGATATGGCCAGCAGCAGGGTGTCCGAGCGAGCAAGCTCTGGTTACCTCGCCATGCACGGGAGGCCTGCAGTTGTGTAGCTGAAGGGGTTGTTGTTGTTGGTTAAAAAGAAGATTTAAGGAAAAGGATTGTTTTGTTTGTGAAACATGCAACACTGAGATGACTCCTGGTCATTTTGGATTTTATGGACAGGACTTCTGGAGGAAAGATCAAGTAGATACACAGGGTGCTGCAACCCAAGCGTGGCTCAGCCCAGAGTGCTGGGTACAGAGCTCCTGGCAGAAGGGTGAGGACAAGCCAGGGTGACTGGCTAGGGGACTGCCAGGACACAAACTGCAGGAGGCAAAGCTCCACCCTGCAACAAGGGCTCCTTGGTATATTAGGTATCAAGGAGCTGGCAGGTGAAAACTGCCTGCCGTCACCAGAAAGCATGAACCAGCACCGGGTCAGCCAAGGTGACAGGTCCCATATTCCTTCAACAAAGCCACAAACTGTCCTGTACGTCCACAGGACCTGGAAGGATGAGCTGCTCCTGCCTTTGCAGGCTTCACAAAAACTGTCACTGTCTGCTTTCCAGGAAATTACACTGCCAAGAGGTTAGCGGAGAAGTGCAGGTGAGGGACACAAATTCTAGCTTTGATCACTTCCACAGAGCACTCCTACTCCTCTACCCTACAAATACCAGCTGGTGTCAGGAGGCAGACTATTCACTGCTGGAAAAGGCACACATGCCTCCCTGTGCCTGCTCCTAATCTGGGGGATATGCAGCAAACAGTCACTTGTTCACAACACGAGCCTCAGCACTCCCACTACAAGGCTTTCCAGGACCGCAGAGGCACTGCAACAGCTGAGCTACAGAGCACAGAAAGTAGCAAGGCAAAACACACCAGTTAAAAAACCAACAAACCAAAACCAACAACAAACAACCCACACAACTCCAACTTACTGTTTGCAGCTTGTCCCGGTTCTCCAGTAAGAGTTTTTCCGTGCGCCTGTAAGCCTGAGCCACCAGGACTTTTGCTTCCTAGAAGTAACAAGGAGAGAGATTGGGAGTGCAGTTGGCAACAAACACGACATGTGGATAAACAAGGAGAGCACCGAGGGATGGAATCTGCAAACGGAGCCAGGCAGAAAGTGCTTGCCATCAACAGAAAATACAGATAAATCGTTTGGAAAAAAGCCAAAGGAGTAGTCATGATAAGGAACAGTAAATGCCTGCACGAGCACAACTCTTCAGTAGAGTCCCAGCTGATGGGAAACGCGGTCTGATTAAGGAGGCTGTCCAGCAGCAAAAGACGCAGCTCAGCACAAATCCCAGAAAAGCACAACCATGGAGCTTCTGAACCAGAGTTTTTGCGTTTCCAGCTATTTGACTTTTCAACTAAGGCAATGTTTTTTGCAGCACTGAAGCCCAATTTTCCTGTCAAAACAAGCTAACATTTTTCAGGCAGTCTGAACCATCATTTTGGTTAGATAGCCGCTCTAATCTAGGAAGTGGAGACATTTAAGTTGTGCAACTGAGGCTTTAAGACACACGTTTCTTGTAATCTAAGCACTGCATAGCCATGCTTAGATATACATGGGACTCCTGAGGGCCTGGAGAGACTTTGTGCAAGAGAATCTTTCCATAGCCGGGTATTTGCCCGCAGTTCCACAACCCCCAGTCTCCCCAGATTATTCCTTCTTCCCCTGCAAAGCGTTTCTGCCTCTCTCCAAACATAAGGTCACCAGGGTCTTGTCCGCACTGGGACCAGGACTGCAGCTTTCACAGTCGGTTTTATGCATTGCAGCATATTTCACAGCCACTCGCTGTAGCTTCAGGCAGCGCAGTGCTACTGGGCTGAACTCACAGCGATACGCGATTTCGCCTGCTCTTAATGCCTCACTGCATAGTCCTACTGTACTGTAATAGAATAAGTAAGTGCTCACTTGTTGAAATGTACTACTTAATGGCTAACAGAAAAATGCAAATGGTTTGGGTGCAAGTTACTTGCATTTTTTTTTACTGAACTGCAGAAAGTAAAGAACAAACAGGAACATGTAACCAAGGGTGGCCTTACATGGTCCATCATTTGCTGAAGTCCCTGGCTGAAAGGGCGCCGACCAATTCCAGCTGCACTCTCCAGGTCCGGGAAGGAGAGCTGCCCAATGCTGGGCACCATCCCGTACTGCTTCACCATGGAGTAGGCTATCTTGGTCACCTTCTTCAGGTCATCCTGCGCTCCTGGGCAGGAGAGAGACACGCAATGCTTACCAGCTCTGAGCTGAGTGCAAGAGGAGCACATCCTGCACAAACACGCGTTCCACTACTTGAGAGACCAGAGGACCCACAGGAGCCCATGGAGGCGAACACTCCACCTGCTGATGGACCTTTCTACACGTACTGCAGGACCCATGCTAGCTCACGTGGAGTGCTTACCTGCCACTGCCCACTGTTATCCCGTTTGGACATAACTAGTTGGAAACAGGGCCCAGAAAGCTTTAGGCCCCACCACGAGCCAAGATTCTCACCAGGTAGTTGCATCCGTGGCCTTAGGCTTGGGGCCAAGTCTAGGACAACACAGTGGCAGTCAATAATGAGAGACCTCCACGCTCACAAATGCAAGCCCAAGATCGCAACAGCCAATTGCACATTTCTCCTTCCCAGGGTGGGAAACCTCTGCCTCTTGCTCAGATCGCCCTTGGACAGAGCAAGTGCAGAAGTTCAGGCTCTCTTAGCACAGGCTCCACCTGCCCGTGGCAGGGTCTGGCTCCTCACCTGTAGTGACTTTGTTGAAGGTGATGGCCTCGGACACTCTCCCCCCCAGCGCCATACACATCCTCTCCAGCAGCTGTTCCTTGGTGAAGAGGTACTGCTCTCTCGGAAGGATCTGAGCGAATCCCAGAGCTGCGTTTGTTCGAGGGGCTATGGAAACCTGCAACACAGAGCAGCTCCCTCAGCTCAGAGAACAAAAGAGCTCCCAACTACAGCAGCAGAGGGAGGACGGGAAGAGGTCTGCATTCCCAGCGAAATTTGTTGAAAGCTGTGGGGCAGGCTGACCTACAGAGACACAGCCAAGGACTGCAGTATGTCACCATTCCTGTACTGAAGGCTCTACCTTGACAGCTACAGACATACACTTTCTGCCAGTTTCTGCTCAGGAAATGAAAAGGAAATTGTCCTTAACAGCAAGCCAGTGAAATCCTGAGATTTAGGAGTTGCTTTGGAGGGTATAAGCCAAACTGAGTTCACTTTACTGTGTTGCAGAATCACTGAGACTACCTGGAGAAAGACAGGGTGTCTTCAGAAAAATAAAAGCCATTTCCCCCACCCATTAAATAAGAGTAATTAACAACAGTTCAGCTTATACAATAGGTCATTCAGAGTGAATTTGCTGCTGATAGCAAGCCAAGGAGCTGCCGCCCTTGTCATTTCCACTCCCCACCTCCCTCCAGTGTCAAGGCTTTTTGAGGAGATGCGCATGGGAGAGAACAGACCCAGGGTGCCAAAGAGAGGCCTTTCCCTACACAGAAAGGCTTCAGGCAGGCAAGCTCCAAGCATGCCAGTCTGAAAAACACAGCTCTCTCCATCAGTATATCAGAGCAGTTCCTGCAACGGTAGCTTTGCTGGCTGCAACATGCTGGCGAGCCACGGCAGGGAAAGAGATCGCATAGGCACGCGTGCACACACGCAGCAGTGCTTTGCACCTGGAGGAAGCGCACAAACTGAGCAGCAGCATCAGGAGACTCAGTTGCTCCAAAGAGCTTTACAGTTGGCTTTTAACTGCAAGGCTTCTCCTATAGCTGGTTAATCGGCTTTGCACCATCACTGTCATCAGTCGAGCCTAATAATGGATTTCTCTGCAGCATATTTTAGGGAATGGTTTAGTGGTGGACTTGGCAGCATGAGGTTAATGGTTGGACTTGATGATCTTAAAGGTCCCTTCCAACTGAAATGATTATGATTCTATATTTGCCATTTATTTTGCTGCAGTATTCACAGCTCCAAGCTCATGGAGGCCAGGGTAACGCAGCAGAATTCAACACAAGTACTACAAAACAATCAACACGTCTTGGACAGGGGAACCCCAAAGGACTCTCTTCCCATCCAGTGACAGGCTTCATTACGCAGAAGCTGGTAGTGGAGTTACCTTCATCACAGCCTCGGTGTGCTCCAGCAGCCAGCCCACCAACGCGTGACCCGATTCATGAAACGCCACAACCTTCCTCTCTTCTGGTGACAAGATCTTACTTCTTTTGGCAGTGCCTACAGGAACACAGACGAGGATTCGATAAGATAGCCGGCAAGAGGTGTAACCAGTAGGGCATAATCTTGTACAGCTAAGTGCACAATCTAGCAGAGTCCGTGGCTGAACAGCCGGCAAGCTTCATATTGCACTCTGCCTAGGGAGAGGCAGTAAAAAGCCCTTCAATTACATGCTGTGGAAGGTGCGCTCTGTCCCTGCAGCAGAAAGCAATCCATGCTTGGATTGCTTGAAAACACTGGCAGAAACTACCCCCCCCCCCACACCTCGTCCTTACAACAGACTTAATGATTAGACAAATAATTTAACATTTGATTAGATCACAGCTCTAGAATGCAAAGCTCTGTCCTGCTCCCAGCTCTGCCAAAGGCACATTACACTGTATCTCTGTGCAGGGACAGATCTAGCAAGTCAGTCTACCATTTGGGAAAAAAACCCCAACAAACCAAAACAGAGACTAGCTAGAATTTCATACTCATTTTGCCGTACGGTCTTTCAGTCCCTTAGGCAGAACATGAGAGAAGCAAGAGAGGTCCCAGTTGAGATTCTTGTGCATTAGGAGTGTTCAAATCGGCAAAAGACCAAGAGCATATATAGAAATCTTCCTCCAGACCCTGGAAATGTCTCCGATTACACATGGCTTGCTCTATAGAAGCTTATTCCCAGGCTCCTGAGAACTAGCAAATTAAGCCATAACTCACACTTAATACTTCCTCCAAAAAGGTGATTTTTGAAAGTATCTATTTTCCAAACCAGTAGTCCGTAAGGCAGAATAAGTCCAATTAGGATTTAAAAAAAAAAAAAGCTGAATGGAAGTAAAACTTCTAGCACATAGAAAATATGTTCACTACAGGACACACTGCATATGAAGCACTCATTATAGCTCTGCATGTTGAATGCAAAAAGGTGCCAGCACTTTAAAGCCGATGTCTCCGCACAGTGCCAGGAGCAGTAGGGGGTAGAGCAGGCAAGTCAAGAGCAGCATTACACCAAGCTTGCTTGATGTCTTGGAAAACAACGTTCTATTAACATTAATTTTTAAACAAAGTCAAGAGCTTTATTAAACAAGGAAACAGCAAAATTAGTGTGGCAGATCTTGTAAAATTACTGCTCAGGGACCCTGGAAACCACTGTGCCCTGCAAGGCACGATGGCGATGGAACAGCAGATTAATTGCAACAGCCTTGATTTTCATCAGTCAGTCCCTTACTCTGCCTTCAGCAGCGTGTGCGCATGTACCTGCATGTTGTAGGAAGATGTCTATATATACACTATATATATACACAGACACACACACTTAAGAAATTCTGGAAGTATTCCTGTCAGCCCACCAAAGAGGGAGGGACTGTACTCTTCACAATAGCACACAGCGTGCCTACAAAGATTATTTCTTTTCCTACATAAAGTAATCTCTAGCAGGAAAGTTCTCTGAAGGCCCGTACTTATCACATTTATGAGACAAACAACCCAGGAAACAACTCTGCTGCATCTTTGCTGGCCTTGGTGTACACAAACCCCACCAGGAAAACAGGCTCCACTACATCTTCTAAAGACAACTCCTAAATGCCTCTGTGCGCTCAGCAGGTTTCCTCCCTCACTCCCAGGAGACCTGACTTACTGACTGCTTTCTGTTCCCAAACTAAAAACACAATGGGGACTACCACAGAGAGAAGTTCTTACTCCTCCCTTACAGCAACACAAAGCTTTAAGGCTCACAGGGCCTCTGGACTTGCAAAGTTCTCTTTTGATTCCACACCACTCTTATTAAAACCAGAAGCGTATAATGGAAAGCACAGTAATATCTTCTTTCTTTCAAGAAAAGCTTTTATAGCAACTGAAATGCCCTCTGGATTGTGAAACCCAGAAGTATTCCTATTACACGGCAAGGGTACATTTAATATATGGGCCCGAAGGGTTGTTTGGGGCCTTTTAGACTTAGTCTGCAAAAAAT
This sequence comes from Pelecanus crispus, assembly GCF_030463565.1. Lineage (NCBI taxonomy): Eukaryota > Metazoa > Chordata > Aves > Pelecaniformes > Pelecanidae > Pelecanus > Pelecanus crispus. Next base: position 47,533,891 of record NC_134650.1, on the reverse strand, counting down.
AGCCAGGTCCTGCTAATATGAAAGAATCTGATTAAGCAACAAAAAGACTTTATGGCCTCCTACACACCACAGAGCCTTAGCGAAGCAAGTCAGCTTGTCAGCAGTGAAACTGCTGAAGTCCATGCCCTGCAACGCCCCACCACATTAATCCCAGACATCCCTTCTGCGACACATCCCCTGTGGCCTGCCTTGCTTGCTTTTTGCCTCATCTTCCAAGTCTGGGAAACTAAGGCAAGGGTGGAATTCAGAAAGAAAAGCCAAGTGAATCCCTACAAGTTTTGTGCTTTCTCTCCTGCCGATGGGAAAGGAAAGCACATTTGCTCTGGCTGATGAGGACTTCTGTGTTACAATGAGAGTCGTCTCGCTGTCCACTCCTGGGAGCTGCTGAGTACAAGCTGGGCTTTGTGCAAGTGTGGCCAGAGTCACCAAAACCACTCCGAGGGTTTTGTTTTTAAGAGGCAGGTGAAACTGTCAGGAATTTTCTCAAAAACCTTCTCTTAAATGAGGAATTCTTTAGGCATTTTCTGATAAAGCAAACACTCAGGACTAAATTCCAGGATCAGGAAGTAACTGACCCAGTACAAACATCCTGTTCCACAAGCTCTACTAAGAAAAGCGCAGCATGCCATTCGGTTTGCCCAGACTCACCCCCGGGTAATGACTGCAGCCTGGATGCAGTCAAGTGTCTGATTATAAAAACCAAGGCTTGGCTACAGGGCAGTTCAGACCGAAACCCACCAGATTCAAATCCCTCAGGTGAAGCCCAGAGTTCTGGGAACTCTTTTTCCCCTCCCTATGATATACTACAGGGTAATCTCCAGAGGTTCCTCTGCTGGCAATCGCACAAGCGACAGGGAAAGGCTGACAGGATGTTCTCAGAGGGAGAACAGTACTCTACTGTCTTCCAGTTTATTCTGCAAATTCATCAAAGCCTGGGCTTTGAGGCCAAAAAGAAAAATCTCTAATTTCTTGCTGTTGAGGATGCATAGCCTATTTGCTATTCATATTTATGTAGCAGGTGTCCAGAGCAGCAAGAAAAACCCAGAGATACTTAATTTAAAAAAAAAAAAAAATCCTTTTAAAACTAAAAAAGCCTTACAGATTTGAATTCCCCTCTTTACCGTTTTGCTACTGGCCATCTTCCCTGAGCTACTAGTTCAGGTTGCCTGCAGATTCAGGACAATAGATCCATTTGAGGTCTTGTTCAGAGAACTTTCTGCGACTATGGCATCTAAGATCTTCAGGACAGCTCTACAGGACAGAGCACAGTCAGGACCCATCTGTCTTCCTCAAATGTAACCCACTCACTTGAGCCTTCTCTCAAGAAGCAGATAGAGACTAGTACGACAACAACAGAAATGGCTGGGTCACTTACCTGCAATGACTCTTTCCACAGCATACTCGAAGTTGAAAGTATCGATGGATTTGTGACCTTCTCTAGCGGCATGAAGAGCAGCTTCATTACATATATTCGCTATGTCAGCTCCTGTAGACAAGAGTTTACAAGAATTACATTGGATTTGTTATGTGACAAGGTGTGAAGAAGCAAGAACAAATTTGGAGAAGGACCTAAGGAAGTCAAACAGCCTGCACTTTTTTGTTCCTTGGGAACAGAGAGCAAAACCTAGTCCGTGGTGTTTATGTTGGATTTGAACAACACAACTGCCTTGGCAATGAACCCTGCGCTGCCACACAGAGGACAGAGTTCAGCAATCAATTAGGAGGCTAAAGCCAAGGCTGGCTCTCAGCAACAGGAGAGTGGGCAGTCTGGGCTGGCACGGGCTGCCGCACTGTTCATACAGCAACCGCACAACCTCTGTGCGGAAGAGAAAGAACATCTGTTCTGAGTTTGTGTGTGGGGGTGATGGTGGCGGGGGGCTGCTGAAAGAAGTCACGAAGAGGCAGTGTGCTGGGGCCTGTTAGAGGGGAAACCCAGAAAGGATATTCCAGGAACTCCGCATAAACAGGAACTCTGGAGCCTCTTGCTCAGCACTGTTTCAAACTCCCAGGGACCTACCCTGGAAACCGGCTCAACGCAGGAGCCAGGCAGAGTTGTCCAATTTCTATTCTGACCGACAAAGTAATTGCTATTCATTCCTCCTATCGCTTTCCTGGTAACATATATCAACTTAAGAGTCTTTCCCCTGAAGTGCAACATCTCATCCTCAACAACAGCTTGGACAGGAGCACGCGCGGTGGTTCCTCCCCTTAGGAATTAGGAACCCAGGCATTAGAACAGTGTATTTTCCCTATCCTCCCCACCCTGCTAGTCCCAGAAGTTTCCGAAGATTGAAAATAGCCATGAACAATTGCTCATCACTGCTCCATTCACCAGGGAGCTGGTTAGGTTCCCACTATTTCCATAGAGACGGAGAAGGCTTGAAGAAAAAAAGTCCTTTAGACCAAAATACCCTGTTAAAACTAAGCAACCAAGAAGCTCCAGGCTGAACTGCAGAACTAGCGTAGAAGCAGGCAGAGCAGCCCCACAAGGACACAGCATATCATAGAATCGTTTAGGTTGGAAAAGACCTTTAAGATCATCCAGTCCAACTGTTAGCCTAACACTACCAAGTCTATCACTAAACCAGTTTAGGGTAGAGTAATAATTTCATGTTTCCTGGCTTGGTGGCTGGATTTTTTTTAATGAAAGTAAAAACTAGGAATCATTAAGGTTGGAAAGGATCTCAGATCATCAGTCCAACCGTCAACCTAACACCACCGTGCCCACTAAACCATGTCCCAAACCATGCCCCATGTCATACCGCTGAAGCCCGGAGTCAGTTCAGCAAGGTGCTGTGAGTAGAAGCTGGCGTCTTGGATCAGTTTGAGACCCTTCAGGTGCTGCTCAAAGATCTCTCTTCTCTCCTGGAAAGAAGACGGAACAGCTCAGCCAGCGTGGCAGCTGCGACGGCTGGCAGGGAGCAGGGCAGAGGCAGACCCCTGGCAGCGGGGCCGGTGACATTGCCAGCAGAGGGCAGGGCCGTCCTTGCAGCATCCGAGTGCTACAGGAGCCCTGAGAAACACCCAGCTCTCAAATTCAGAACAGATGTACCGAGGCTTACCGTGAGTCACTGCTTTCTCTCTCAGGGCCACTCTCCCCTCCTAACTTTCACTCTGATCTGTCTTTAACTTTTCTCTTAACCATAAAAGCACTCGCAGGAAGGAGCCCCGACTGCCTCTACCTGCTCCCTCACACACCGCAACCGAAAACCCCATCTACCAGCTACTTCGCCTGCGACCATTTCCCAGACGAAGGTGGGGGTGAGATGACGGCTGGCAAGGAGCCAAGGACTGACTCATCCAGCTGGTCCAGGAGATCCTGATTAAAACAATGGGCTCAGTTGCCAGGGTTTTTCCCCTTCCTCCTTCAGGGCAGCTGCACGGTTCATGCTTCCGGTGCCAGATTGTATCAGGCATTTAAGGTATTTTAACTAAAAACTCTGAGGATGCCAGTAAAGCACAGATGGGAGAAGAAGAGCCTGTGCTGGCAGAGCAGACAGATCTTTACTGCAGCTGAGCCTATTCCCAAAACTCTGCTACAAATGTCAACACAACGGACACGGAAGACTCCTAGTAAATGGGTTTAAAAAGCATTCAGAAGGAGAAAGTAATTTAGCAGGCTGCTTCTAAAGCCTTACAAGGATAGCGAGGACAATAAACCTAAAGAACAAATGGTGCTCAAGGCACATGACAACTTAAGCTCTCACACAAGCCAACTTGCCAATTAGGTGGTTCCCAATTTCCTGGAGAGAAGACACAAACATAGTTCTGCGTCCGCATGGCAAAGAACCTCACAGAAGAATTCACTGCCAAAGCTCATACCAGAGCAGAGACACTTAAAAACAGTGAGTTGTCATTTCAGAAAAACAGGCAACTGCATTAGCACGTCAAATCCTTGATTTAGAGCACATAAATAAGAATATAGGCAAACAGAAGCTTACCATCTCTATCTTCTCCGAGCTCACCCTTTGCCAGGCCAGTGAATCACCAGCAAGGACTGGCACACCTTAGTCATTAGCATTATGGTAAGGGCAATAAGTGGAATATACCTGGAGTGTTGGAAGATCAATAAAGATGTGCCTGTCAAGCCTCCCAGGTCTCATCAAGGCGTTATCCAAGACATCAGCACGGTTGGTGGAAGCCAGCACTATGACGTGATCTGTGGTCCCCATTCCTGTAGAAAAACAAGCAAAAACAAAGGTGAAGGTTTTCACCATCACAGATGCTGCATTGCAAGCATACAGAGACAGGGCAGGACGCAAAGAATGTCTTATACAGCTTTATCACAAAGCCAGAGGGTGTTTACAGCATCCTCTGGGACAGCTGAGGCTGAGAAAGCATCCTCTTCAGCTAGGAGCACAAGACAGGAAGGAACCTCCCAAGTCACCCAGGCCAGCCTCTGGTCATCACGGATACTCTGAAATTCTTTTCATTTACTTAGTAAGCTTTGGCTTAAATCTTTTTTTCCCCCCTTCCTTTTGACAGATTTGGAAATTTCTCCAACTAGAAACCAGAGGAGAATCTATTCTGATGAGTTAGGAGATGCCTTTTCATCCCCAGGCTTAAGTCAATTCCTTCTCCTTTAGCTCCAGGTCGTACAAACAATGTTTGCTAGCTGAAACAGCCTTTCCCTCCCAAATATTTCTGTGGAAAACCCCTTCAGTTTTCATTTACTTTTAGCCTTCAGTCACATATAGGCCACCAGGATCACCAGGGAAGGGACAGGCTTTCTTCTGGCCAGTTCAGGTTAATGCAGAAAGAGAGGACGTAGCCTTGCCACCCAGCAAGGGGCATGTTACAGCATGATTTGATCTTTGCCTTCTCACTCATCTTTTATCACTCAGAAGGCACCTAGGCATGCTGCAGACCAGTGCAAAGACCAACCCTGCAGAACTTACACCATAGGCACGTAGGCAGACACAAAACGCAACCAGCTTTGCAGCGATGATTAGCATACACTAGCTCAAGCCACAGTCAAGAGAAGGTTTTGTCTCCAGGTCTTAAAGATGAAGGAAGCATCAGGATTTACAGGCTTTGCGAGGGCAGCCTGCAGTATGGAGGCATCAAAGGCAGACAGGGCTTTTCCTGGGGAAGCCAGAGCATTAGCAGCTGGAGGAGGGGAGAAAGGGTTGTGCTGCTTGGGTGGGGAGCCGGAGATCATGTTGAATCACTGAACCACACTGCTTATTTATTACATTCCACCAGGTGCCCACAGGCCCCTGGGTATGAGTCACCTGCTTACAGCAGATTCAACAGCCCCGGTACACAGCAGCCTTCCCAGGGAAAGGGCGCGTTAGTCCCATGTGCTTCCCTCGCTGCCAAGTCACACGCCGCAGAGAGGCAGCTTTACGCACGTAAGCTGGGCGAGTTTCAGCTCTCTCCAGCTCCACCAGAAGAGCTGCCAAATGTGTCAGCGTACAAGAGCTCAGCAGAGGGATTAAGGTTACAGGTAAGTCAGAGGACTGGCTCTGTCAGCTTGCGCTATAGCAAACCTCAGTTCTTCCTCCCTGCAGGATGCTGTCTAAATAAGCTCCCAGAGAGGATGAAGGCGGCCATTCTTCAGGCATGTATTACACACTGCACTTTGGAGTGCGATAAATAAGCAGAGAGACAGGCAGGCACTTGGGGGATAGCAAGCTTCATTCACACGGCAGGATTAGATGGTACAGTACGTTATCTGCTTTGCAGCTGGGAAGACTCTCTCAAAATAGGTCTGACTATTAGAACAAATCTAAAAAACCAGAACCACTGAGAGCATCGTCCTCACATCAGCTTCTCCTCCACTTGCTCTCAAGCCTGTATCCCAGCGGTGCGAAACACTGCTCCAAGAAATCTACAACTGCAGCCTCCGATTCGCATTACTGTTCCCAATGCAACATCACCTGGCACATCGCAGGCTTTGGCTTCCACAGGCAAAGATCAGCCAGAGGAACAGTCTACAAAAACACCACCTCAGCCACATCAACAAATGAAAAACAGCTCTGAAAATTAAGCCTAAAGAGAGCCTTTGTATCTACAATGTTTACAAATGAAGCCACTTCAAAAAGGAAAGGGAAAAAAGGGTCCACTTGAACTGGCAAGTGCTGCGCTCCCCACTGACACCGAGCACGTTACTTTGATGGGCATCTTATCTGCATTATTACACTGTGTAATTCTCGAGCCATTTGTTCAAAAGCCTTTTGGACATCATCTGTGAACAGTATCATTGAAACGGGGCCACCTTTGAGAGGGAAGCCTCGGGGTCAGAAACTTGCATACAGCACAGATCAGGGGAGAGGTCTTGTCCGAGGATTTCAGGTGAAGAGCTGCTCCTGAAAGATGTCATGCATTTTCATTCACAAAACACAGATCAGTCCAGGACTGTCAAGCTTCTCTCAAATGCATTCAGAACAGAGGAGATATTTGGGTCACATAGCTCTTCCGCTTGTTTGCGGTTTGTGAGTGAAGATTCACTATTCAAAGCAGGCACCTGTTTTAACAAAGACTGGAGTACACGTCTCACTCGGGTTTTAAAAACAGCTTTTGTACATACAGGCTCCCTCCAGTCCCTCCCCTTCTCCCACCAGACTCCTGGTGCTTCCAGAACACGAAGAAAGCTGTCAGAGTGAAGGAAACCAAGGTTGCTTGCAGGAAGAGCACTACAATTACTCTAAAGCCTGCATACCAGAATTACCAAGTATCAAGCTGCACATTCATCCCATACAGCTTAGCATAATGGCTGTTTTCTTGGTGTCCTCGTCCTTCCTCCAGCCTGCAGAGCAGGTTCCATATAGCTCTGACCCTCCTTTTCTTCCTCTACCTTACCTCTGAGTAATCTCATTCGAACACACAAATTCAACAATCACCACTGATGACTCACAGATCTACTGTTGCGCACGATCTTTTTTCAAATTAATAGCTAACTTGGTTCTATGGTGTTGCCTTGCAGAACTTCAACCATCAATTTAAGCTAAAGACAGCTAAAACAGAGCTCTCAACCTTCCATTTCAAAGCTTCCTCATTACAAACACACACCACTCCTCCGCTTGTGCTTGGGTAGAACTGTTAACCCCCTAAAAAACCTTATTTGCTTTCATTCTGAAAACTCTTTTGCCATGATGCACATAGCACTTTGGTGTTCGTTTAGGTAGCATGCTCAGTTAGATAACATTTCAGTAACATGCGCCAAGATCACTGCTTATGAGTACAAGCCAACAGTAAGTCCACGTTTCTTGTACTAGCCTGACAGTCCTTGCCAGCTGTGTCCCATTTGACATTGTGAACTCCTTGGGCTATTTTTTTCATGTGTGTTTGATAAAGCACTTAGCAAAATGATGGACTTAGTACTTGATCTGTATGAGACACGAATAAATAATGAGCCAATATAAATTTAAAAATAAACTAGGCGGCACACAGCAAACAAGGAACTATTAAAGTACATATTGAGGATAGTATTTACCTTCTAAACTCACTTTCCAGTAGAGTTGTACCCTAATTTCTGAATTGAGACTCATGAAGAAAACACTCTAGAAACAATGCCTAATTTCTACAGACTGGAGGAAATCAGATATTTTTATTTTTGGTATGGAGATGTGCATTGTACTGACTACATATTCCTGAACAGACAGATGGGCCTCCATTTAATTCAGTGTTAACCTGTTGCCAGCTCACCCTACAACTGTCAAGATCAAAAAAGAAACCAACCAAGCCAGGACTGCTGTTCTGTGTGTTACTACTCTCCTTTTCTGTCAAGACCATCTACTATACAGATACAGCTGCAAACAGTTATGTTCATCCAAGTATATTTACATGCTTGGCCGAGTTGCCTAAGTTAGTGCCTGTGCAAAGTCCCAGGGAACTGCGCACACATATTTAAGGTGATTTCTGGTATCTGCATAGCATTATGTGTTTCAAGGGTGTTCCTCTGATAACCAGATTTCTGTCTGGTTATTTAGGACCTACTCAAAGCTCATTCCTCTCCTTCAAAAACTTCACGGCACCTGTGCTGAAGCAGAGAGAAGTCTCTGTACAGCAGGACCGCCCTACCCTGCCTGTACCATGCTGCGCTCCTGCTTACAATTTCTCCTCCTTCTGCAGCAAGGGCAGAGATCCAGAATTATAGATCATCTTGTGTGCAGCGTGAAGGAACATCTACCCTTCGCTGAAAGCATTTTTACAAGTCCCAGCTTCTCTCCTTGAAAAGGAAGGGCTGACTCCAGAGCAATCTCCAGAAGGCAGCCTTGCTGCTGAACTGCAGGAGGTGCTCTACTTTAGCAGGGCTGCATCCCCATTTCACTGCAAACATTCAGTAAAAAGACAAGCAGTTTCAACCCCCAAGGTCTGGAGATAGGGGGATGCTTTTAGTGCAGAGTGGCTTTTAATTTTTTCTTGTGAAGAGTGTGATGAGACAACAAGTGTCACAGCTACAGTCAAGGGAAAAGGCGGCCCTGTCCCACAAAACAGCAGACTGATACAAACACTCCCTGATGGGCAGGTTGTTCGTTATTCCTTACCCTGCTCTGCAATAATAAGATTTAGCAACAGAAACATTGCAAGTTGGGTCAGTGCTGCAGGCTCTGACAGAGTTATGACTAAGAATAGCCAAAGGATCGTTCTTTTTGGCACTTGCATGAAAGTGTCTGAGAAAAGGGCCAATTCCAGATGCAGTACAGCCAGAAACCATCCAGAAGTGTGCCATCAAACCAGGGCTTGTTTGCAAACCTTATCTCTCTCGGTTTAGGCTGGGATCCTACAGTCAGGCAGACAGCGTGAGAATAAGTCAAAGGATGAGAGATTTGCTATATTACATTGCTTATGTCCCTCTGGGACAACTAAACTTCAAACCTTAACAGGCTTTAAACCGCTACGTATCTTAGACTGAATACAGCAAGTATTCAACAACATTTAATACCCAGCTGGACCTAAATGTTACCCTCTACAGACAGCAGCGCCCTTGCTGCCAATTCATTTTATTTTGGTTCCCCAGTACTGTAAATAAGTCTTCTCCACTTGCCAGTGGGAAAACATACTCGCGAACTGAAGCATTTACTACAGTAAGAGCCTTTGGGGTTGCTGCCCTCTGCCAGCCGTGATCTCTAATGCACATTTTCTGTTCATTTTATTAGCAGGTGGATGCTCACGTAGCTGTTGGTGCAAATTCACTCTGGATGTGACACTACACTCTCTTCTGACTCAGGGTCTTCAGTACAGTCACAAAAACAGTTGGCTCCAGGGTTTTAAAATTTACTCGATTTAGCCCCAAACCCTTAAAAGCCTATACAAATGTCTAGATTTCAAGAGGGTTACCTCCACAACTTAGTCACAGCACATACTCAGAGATCTGTCCTAAGCCTAATTACTTCCTTAGGCACCACCAGCTCTGGAGTAGTCCTGCCTAACTCTCCAGGGACATGAAGGGAGATATGCTACAGTGCCTTCAGAAACAGGGACTAATGACGGGGTACATGGGTTCAGACTGGTGCTTGAGGAGATTCCTAAGGGTTCTGCAGGAAAGCCTGGGTCAGTGCGAAGCAAGTACTGGGCACGCAACTTCCACAAACCCTGTGCTGAACAGCAGCTGCTGCTTTTCCTCTGTACTCAGTGCAGGAGCTGGTGAAGGGGAGAAAGAACAGAGAACGGACCCACTTCAAGTGAGCGATATGACGACCTCCGAAACCAGAGCAAGGCCAGCCAAGGCCACACTGGTGTCCACATAGGAAAAAAAACATCCTGACTTTCAGGGCCACAGCCCCTTTGCTAAGCAGGAGTCCAAAACAGTTATCACTTGTCGTACAGATGGTCTTTTAGCAAGGACACGACCAAGCTGTAGTTCTGGGCTTAGTCCTGAACAGGCTGCAAAGTGCAAGCTAGCCTTGTCCCAGGGAAGAGGAGGACGAGATTTGTTTCAATGCAATTGTAATTACTTCAGCAAGAAGAGAATGCTGAAGAGGCAGGGCAAGTTCAAGCAGGGAAAAGATATACAGGCCAGCAGCTTGGATCTCTGAGGCGATAAGGGCCCAACTGCTGAGAGGCAGAGAGAAACACTGACCGTCCATTTCCACCAGCAGCTGGTTTAATGTCTGCTCCTCCTCAGCGTTGGCAAAACCAGATATATTGGTTGAGCGCTTCTTGCCCACAGCATCGATTTCGTCGATGTACACGATGCAGGGTGCACGAGCCTGGGCTTCTCTGAAGAGGCTCCGAACTCTGGCGGCTCCAAGACCTATAGGGGAAGGGAAGAAGAAATAAGCCTTGTAGCTAAAATTGTTAGCAAAGCTGGAGAGCAGCACTACTGGCCCCCGACAAACCCTCAGTATATGACAGTCCCTCTCTCAACACTCCTGGCACAAAGAAATAGCCACAGAACTTGTATGTTTAGTTTTTAGGCACAGCTCCTCCTAGAGTGTGCTGGCTTTTAACTGAGCTCCCAAAACTGCAGGGACTCCTACAGCTTCTGTAAGAGGAGCTCTGCTCCCAGCTCCTAACATGAACTCCTGTTCCTTCCACAGCTCAGAAGCAGAAATAGTCACCATTTTCCTGCACACTGACCCTTGTCAGGTCTCAAGAGACCTAGGAGGAAGGAAGAAAAGGAGAAAGATGGAAATCCCAAGGCACAAAGAGGCCATACTTTCCCCATCAGCAGGGAGCAGCAGAAAATCCATCAGCATTCTCATACAAGGAAGGAAGCCTCAGGCAGCGGCTTAAATAATAGGTAGAGGGACATAATGCTTTCAAGTGGAGAACCAAGGCTGCACACTGTCAGAAAGAAACAACTAGCAATTCAGAGGGCACGCAGTTTAGGTACTACATAAGTACTCTCTATCACTGAAAACCTTTTGTATTTTCAGTAAGAATATCCAACTCATCCTCCCCATGCAAAGACAGGCTAAAACTCTGCCCTTTGCAAGAGGCCCAGCCAGGACCCTCCAACTCCACAACAGACCAAGTAACCTCCACACCCTTCCTCCCGAGAAGCTTACCTCCTATCACCTCCACAAACTCAGAGCCCGCCATGGCCAGAAACGGCACTTGTGCTTCTGTAGCCACGGCCTTCGCCAGCAATGTCTTCCCACAGCCTGGCGGTCCAAGTAACAAGGCACCCTTGGGCACTTTAGCCCCAAGCTGAAGGTAGCGCTCAGGATTCTGCAAGAACAACACAACTCTCTCAGATCCACAGCTCACATGAAGCACCTGCACAAGAATACGGCCTCCCAGAGCCTCCCGATACTGTTTTCAGCCTGAGTAACTCTAAGCTGCTAATGGGACCAGCTACATCTGCATTCCTGTTACGGAACTGGAAATACAGAGATCGAGTCATGCTGATCACAGCATAAACAGCTGTCAGTTTATTTAAACAGAGGCTGCACAGTATCACGAAGGATGAAAAGAAGAATATACCCTCCTCCCCAGGTCAGCCATCCATCCCAGAAGATGGGTAGCAAGCACATATTTTGTTCTACTTTTATTTACCTTCAAATAGTCCACAAATTCTTTGACTTCCATTTTTGCCTCATGCATTCCCGCTACATCCTTGAAGCTGATCCCTTTTCCAGATTTCCCATCCACAATGGTGAAACGAGCCATTTTCAACTGGTTCTGTGGAAGGTAGCACAAGTAGTGAAGACGTGCTCTGACTGTGGACAAGGCAATAGTCTGGAAAGGCTGTTTGCTATATTTTGGGAAACAGCACAGCACAGGCATAAGCTGCCCCTAAAAAACACCACTAAAATGCCCACCAACGCATTGGTGTTTTACCAACTTTTGCTTTCAGAATGTGTCACAGCTAGATTGTTGACCCAAACTTTATTCACGTTTTGTTGGGAAGAGCCAGAATAAACCTGCAGGAATAGTCTCAACACAATCCAGCAAAAACTCCATGTAGACCAGGTAGCGATACTTATTAAAAATATGAAGAATGCTCAAAACCTTATTTGGGATCTTCTACCCGATTTCTAAACACTCTGATTCTTAATACACATGGGATAGGTATAGTTTTGAGGAATATGAATTGATGGTAAATAACTGTCAGAGGTAAATAATTACTAATACTGTCTTGTAAATGCATATAAACAGACACGTTGCACCACTGTCCGATGCTGCCAATGGTTGCTACTGCAACACAACCCAGGACAGAACTATAGGTTCTCAAATTTAACAGATACCATATCTCAGTCTCCTGGTATGTGTTAAGCCACAGTGACAGTCAAAACAAGAATTTAGTTAAACGCCCTACTTGTAACTGCTCATTATGTTCTACTGAAAACGGCTACTCGGGATATTCTTTTTTCGTTGAGAAGGAAGTTTACAGCTTCTCAGGCCTCACAAACATGGGCTTATCCAAATGAACAGTTAAACATGCAGGGCCTAGCTGTCCCCACTTATGCAAGGGCAGAATCTAGTCCTCAAGGCCCTCATTACTCAACACTTCTTTAAAATATTCTTCTCCTCTGAGCAGCTGCATCCCTTTGTGTGAAGAGAATCCCAAAGCCAGAAGAGAACTACAGAGGAGACCGAGTGGGAAATTTAACAAGGGACTGAATTCACCAAATTTTCATCCTCAGATCCCTGTGGTCAATGGCAGCGCACCCCGGGCTGATTTCTACAGAGTTTCATCAGCTGATCCAGGCAAGGGTAGAAGAGTGGAGGAGGAGATTTGAGTGATGTTGCAAGTGAGGCATGTGGCATGAGCGGAACAGGCCAACACATAATCAAATCCAGAATCTGAACATATTTTATAAATTGAGAACTCATTTTGCAAAAAGCAGCAATTCCTACTGCTGGCTGTATGGGAGGCATATTGGCAGGACCCAGTGAAAAACACCATCTGCAGCTGCAACTCATTAACAAGCTTTGAAAATAGCAGAGCAAACTGGACTGCAAATTCTCTGAGCTCAGCCCTTCCTGCCATGGGGGAAAGAAAGGGCCTCAGCTAGGGCCAGTTACTGTACAATCTAGTCAGATGATCAGGACAGGAAAAGATACGAGACGTATCAAGACTGGAGAGTCCTTGGCACCAGTTAATTCTCATTCTGCATTGAGTTTGTTAGGAGAAGGGGAGGATATGAGGCCAGCAGAAGACAAGACTACCCACAGGCTGCAAAACAACATCAAGATCCAGGATACTCACAAAGGCGTTGAATCCTCCCACCCGGCTTGCAACCCTAATAAGGCGGAAGATGCTCCACAACATGGACACAGCCACAAGTGTCACTATCAGGGAAATGATATCACTAAAAGGACAAAAGCAAGACAGGTACAAATTGAGGTGTTCAGCCACAACTCGGTAAATATTACTCAACATAACTATTTTCAGTATTTTAAAGGTCCTGACATTTAGGCTACAAGTGCAGCAATGAGCAGACATGACTAAGAAAATGGAACCTTTACGGGTTTGGGTTTTTGTTTTTTTTTTTAATACAGATATATATATAAAACCTCCCATCAATGATATAACCTAAAAAGTTAAACAGAGGACACTGGCAAATACTGCTTACAGCTGTGGAAGAAATTCAACCTCACCATCCCCTTCGGAGGGATTCCTACTTATAAAACAAGCAGGGCCTTCAGGCAGTCGAATCACACCCAGAGCAGAAGCCGGTGGGGCTGGCAGCCCCTCCAAAGGGAGCTCACTGCAGAAGACGTATGTCCAGCAACACTAGGGAGATTCCACCTCCCCTAATCCTGGCAGAAATCCCAGTGCGGGTCTCCCATTAAGAGGCTGCTCTACCTAGTCTGGTTGGCTCTCCCTGGCCAAGTCTCTCAGAAGTCCTTTGTGTCAGAAGAAAGTGCTACAGCAACCAACAGCACCAATTTTCTGGGTCCTTTGCAATACCAATCGCATTAGGAGGGAGATGTGCAGCAGAGGTGACACTGCAGGTCTAATACAGTTACAAGACAAACACGCTGAGGACAAATATCCTGTGAGCTCTAAAAAATGGATGCTTTCAATAGGAGGAAAAAAGATATGTCAGATAGCAGGTTGAGATTTGCGGGACCCTGTTCTGCTTCACATGCCTGTGAAATCATCTGCTCTCACCACACTTCTGTGTCTTATCTTTAAACTAGGAATGTGTGTTCCATCTCTCGCAGAGGGATGACTTACTGAAGCCAGGGGACCAGCATGTGCTATATACCCAGCTGCATTTGTTTCTTCTCGGTGAGAGATCCTAGCCAACACTGGAAACTGAAAGTCACCTTCAATTTGTCAACTATGCAAAGAGGATTAATTCTGAAACATATCAAGTGCCCACACCTCAGAGTAAACTGAATCCAAGCTGGAACTGCTCTGCACCTCACAGGTTCAAACTCCAGACTGAGACTCTGACTTCTCCAGACATTCATCAAGTCTCCTGAGAGACTTCAGACCCTATAATATCTTTTTAATTAAAAAAAAAAAAAAAAAATCTCTTTTCAGGGGCAGGGGAAGCAGCTTGTGTTGTTGGCTGACTAACTGTTCAGTCTACTCTTCCTGTTATACACAAGTTTGAAATAAATTGGCAAGTTCTGAATTTCAACTAAGGTCTCATACTGCATGATCAATTAAAAAAGTTTATCTTCATATAAACCATATATTAAAAATGTGCAAATGTTGTTCAGAGGACAACTAGACAAAATCCAGTCCAGGTGTCCATTCATATATGAACATGACATTTATTTCACATGTTGGCAAGGTGTCTGGGAGGAAGAATTTCACACATCTACAGTGGGAAAGCCACTGTGCTCCAAACCCTGAACTACTAAAAGCAGATGACTGCATGGTGCACAAGTAGGTGACCAGGCCGTCTCAGCAGATAACTGTAGCAGCATGATGCTATCTTTCCTGGTTGTCAGGGATCAGGATTTCTTTACTTAGCAGGCAGGACTTCCGCACTACATCTCTCTCTCTTATTTTAGAATAAGCAATTAGTTGAGAGCTCTTCAAATGCTGGAGTCTCTCCCCACGCTTATGCAAAGTGTCTTTCTACACCAGTGTAACGGCCATCAGTGACGGAGGTGGACTTGTCTAACCCCAGTGAGTGAGCTTCACAAGTCTGTTTTGTACTCTGGACCCCATAAATCCTGTTATTGCAAAAACAAGCTGCCAGTCTTAACAGAAGGGCAAATAAGCCACCTCAGCAGCAGATGACCACATGAATACATCATATGAAAGCACAGAATAAAGCCTAGCCAGTGCTCTACAGTCTCTCAGCAGATCTTCCCTCTTCTTGCTCGTTATAGCTTATTTCAGAATTAAAAGCTTTGAGTATTATTTTGTTTTGTTTTAAGCAAAGGATCTTGGTTTCAGGTAACAGAAAAGGGCTGTAAGTTTAGCAGAAGTACTCCTCTCACTGAGATTTTGTATGCTAGCATCAAAGCTGCTCTGCTCAGTATGTGGCTCACAGCTGGAGCAAGCACCAGCACAGGCTGTCCTCTGATCTACAGCTGTTGGAGAAGCAGGCCAAAACTAGGTGTTTATTTTTACAGACTGAACCACCACCACAGGCCTTCCTTGAAGCATTTTAATGTGGGAAGGCTTACCACACCACCAGCATTCTCCACAGACCAGGGTGTAACATCACTTGTTGAGTCAGGATTTCTATCACCCTCTGCACTTGAATAATTGATTATAAGGACAAAAAGTGCTCAGCTGTGCAAGAACGCACAGCAACCGACAGACTTTCCTCAGACTTGCTGACACTGACCCCAAACATCCTGGTCTGCCGCATGCTGTGGTTCCAGACACCTCCTTGGGACCCTCACTTCTGAAACGTTAAGGTACATCTAGAGCATGCCTATTTCTGAAAGATGGGGTAAGTGCTCCAACACTGGGACCACTTTTTTGTTCTATTTTTGTCATAACAACATTTAGTTGAAAGGCACTTTCCTCTCCAAGTGGGAGGGATGCTGTCACCAATACAAGACCAACAGTAAGCACAAATTTATATCATACTTTCCATAAAAGCCAGGATGTTTGTAGGAAACAGGGATTCTCTCTCTCTCATCAATATTCAGCTCATCCTCCGCAGCTCTCAGCTTCTCTTCAAATTTGTCAATGTTTGCCACCCGCATTGTGTACAACAGGGTAACGTTCTGGGGACACGCAATCAAAAGAGGCATATAAGTATCATAGTATAAGGATACAGCAATGAGCAGAAGTGCACAAGTCAGATAAAAGTTAGCCTTATGTAACATCCTTTGATATTGCATCAACGAGCTCACGAGCAGATAACTGACACTAGGGCTCCAAATGAACTTGGGAACGCCTCCAGTCTTTTCAGCACCTTATGAAAGCATAGAAGTCAAGAACTAAGTCTCAGCCCTCTAGAAACAAGGGGATGCAACAACTCTGCGGGCAAGCTGAAGGATGGAGTTAGTATTATAAACCCAGTTACACCGATACCTTGGGCTCAGACAAAATTTTGTACTATATATGGAAAACTACATCACTGGGAAGGAGGTGTCTTGTGCTCCACTCAAACTTCTTGGATCTTGTTTCTGTATCTTTGTCAGAAATGAATTTTTCATCCAGCAGTTTGCAAATGGATCATAAGTCACTGAACAAAATGGGATGTATCCAAGCACAGTATTTTAATCTCTCAAGCCAGTTTGTAATGATTCTTAGCAGCAACTCCTGGAAGTAAGCATGTGATCAAACTTTGCTTTGTTTCCATTTTGGAAGATCTAGGAAGGAAGTCTGATGGAGTTTGACAGAACACCTGAAACTAAAATCCAAACAGGAGAAAACTTTTGAAACAAGATCTAGTAATAAGAGGTTACAATCTTCTAGACACCTTCTCACATATCATACTGAGCCGGTAAGAAGAAAAACTATCGAATTTTTCCAGCTTTAGACATATGTAAGATTTTCTTCCAGGTCAATTAATTATTTTTACAATATAAAATAAAAGTCTTAGTTTCCAGGTTCATGTGAGTAACAGAAGTCCCCTGAACTTCAAATACAAGAAAGAGAAAAA
This sequence comes from Pelecanus crispus, assembly GCF_030463565.1. Classification (NCBI taxonomy): domain Eukaryota; kingdom Metazoa; phylum Chordata; class Aves; order Pelecaniformes; family Pelecanidae; genus Pelecanus; species Pelecanus crispus. Next base: position 47,516,960 of record NC_134650.1, on the reverse strand, counting down.
TTAACGAAGAGCAAATTTACCAGCTAGAGTTCTACCGAACATATATATTCATTAATTTGATTCTTTTCAACAGTATAATCTAAGATCATTCATTCCAATTGCAGAAAGTCACTCACAACTTGTCCATGTGGAGTTCCTCCTGGGTGCAGATAAATTTCCACAATATCGCTCTCTGGCACCACTTCGATTCTCTGGACCTCCCCCTTTGCCAGCATCTCATTCACAAAGTAGTTCCAGGAAATGTTGGTCCCTTCTCTGTTCTCGCTGACAGTGAATCGAAACATCAGCACTATGAAAGTTATGATGAGGAGTGCCCGTAAGCGTTCAAGATGCATCTGATTTTCCCTTTTCCTGCGTTTCTCTTCCTCTTTAGGAAAAAAAGATATCGGAGAAGATATTAGCATGTAATTGTGGAGCTTCCTGACCCAAAGAGGGGACAATTAAATGACAAAGATTAACACAGCAGTACCTTTTGTGGTTTTTTTTATTGCACGTTTGGTTTCTCCTGAAGGACTAGACTCAGAAGCAGCACCTAACTTGCGTTGCACAGGCAATTTTCTGGCTTGGCTTACAAAGGAGGTTGTGTGACTTGCCCAAGGTTAAGCAAGTGAGTCAGTTTTTTGGATTGCATGACATTCCCAGACCTTCTGGCTTCTAGACTGTCAGACCACAGGGCCTCAGCTGTATACATGGAACAGCACCAGGTCAAAAGCCTGGTTATGAAAGCACAAGCACTCAGATGTAAACTTAACGCTTGCCTGGAAGGAGGCAGATTTTGCATCCTGCTAGCCAGAAAAACATCTGCTTGCATCACGTTGCTGCGGCTGTATTCTGCTGTTCCCCAATGCCCCAAAAGCCGTGCAGTGAGGCACTGGGTACACAGAGAAGATGAGGGAGGGAGGATCGCCTCTTTTGCTTTACTTGTTGCTTCAGTGAGAGGAGGAATCGAAGCATCAGCGAGGCAAAGAAAGCCCCTCACTTCCAGAAGTTATTGATCGTGTACAAAGACAGACAGCAATCTCAGACATATTTTGAAGAGCTCTGATCAGCATTTCCTGTTTTAAGGCAGTCTAATCCTGGTCCAGGAGACTTCAGATGGTCATAGCCCACTAGACCCTTTACAATCCCACCAAATGTCATTCTGTTCTAAGATGAGAGACTATCCCACTTGCCTGGCCTAATATGGATGTAGGACAAATAAAGCCATCGGACCCTTGTTGCTAAAAATCAAACTCAAGAATGATTACAGCCCGCTTCTATATAACACGCTTCTACGCTGCCTAGTCCTCAGGTTGTTGCTAACACATCCACCTGAAAAATATTAGGAGCGAGTAAAACCAGTCACAGTGTCACTGGTAAATCACATAGCACAGTATTATAGAAGGTAATTGCTTCCTGGTGAGCTCCTGATCTGCTGGCATCCTGTATCACGACACCAACAACATTTCTACTACCTAAGAAAATGTCTGCTTTTGCAGTAAATCTGAAATGGCACAGGAGACATGCTATGCGGCTTACCTATGCGTATAAATACACTGCAAATCAATCTCACTGTCTTAAAATCGCACAGATTTTCTCCCATGCTACACACAACTAGCCTCACGTTTAAAAAGGTTTGGTAACTCGTCCACATTAAGGATCTGTATCAAAGAGGGATTCCCATGCTAGTTGTGCTTTCCCCCACCTTTATACTGTACTAGTGACATACCAAAGCGATGACATGAGAAAAAGGGATGGTTGACTTCCAGTATTTGACACCAAACCTTTTTTTCAGACTCCCAACATTTTTTGCACTGCGTAGGCAAATTTTAAATTCTGTGGTCTGCAAAGGACTGCCACAGCACAGTTCAATGTCAACTGCTAGCTAGCAGTTGAGTTGTTAAGATGACAACAAATGATCTCCTCCTCTTTCCAGTCATATGCGGATGTTCTCCATATATAATTTAGCACTTGTTCTTGATATACAATTTAACATCAACAGCAACATGGCATACATAAATACTATTCTACACCCAGAAATAAATTAATTCTGCGCCACTGGACTGCTAGTGCATCTGCCTGCTGCAGCCCAGATTAGATTTATTTGCAAATTCATAACAAATGTTCTGACACTAGCATTTATCACTAGCCACCAATTAGACCCTACACACACTGCAACAAAACCAAGGGACAAACATATGACCCAGTCAGATGCTAAAAAAAGTACTCCGTCCTTCAGATACGCAGCATCATTTTTCACTCGTTTCCTAGCTCTGCTCCACATTTAACAGGAAAGGCTTGTTCCTAAATAGAAACAATGCAGCTTTTCAGATAAGGTCATAATTTCAAAAGACAGTGACAAGCTCAGACACTGCGTCCAGCCCATCCACTTTGTTCTTCAATGCCATCTCCTCACTTCTGTGTTATCTGCTAGATCCAGCTTTATTAGAACAAAGCAATTCATCACAAAGCTGCAGGATGACATCCACTGTAGTCTTATTAAAGAAAATTAAAATATAGGATGATAGAGGCCTTAGTCTGGGCAATATCCTGAAAAGCTGAGCAAGTTCTAAATAAAAAAAATTCTATCGCAAAAAGAAATGACTCTAGGAAAGTGAGTACCGACAGAAAGAAAGTCCATCTATTGCTATGCAAGTTCCTTGGGGATGTCAGAGTCAACTATTGCTAAAGCACTTTTCTGTATTAAATTTCAGACAAAGTGAGGAGGCAGATAATATATTCTAAAGCACACATAACTGAGCATACTATCACAAAAAGATCACCACAGGGTAAAAACTGGCCATTAGATACCTTGACACAAACAACTTCTCCAGTTTCTAGGAATTAGGCTTGTCTAGGACCTTTAACCTACAGCTGAATAATTTCAGGAAAAAAATACCATTTCTAGAAAGCTAGAAGACAACACAAAGCTTTCCTCTGCATTTAATTAAAGACAAAATCAATCTATTTCTAAGCTTAAAGTATGACTGTCTTTACAGTGTAACATTCATATTGCACCATAAGCTACCCCACAATAATCAGTAAATGAGAACCAGTAACTGGATGTGACACTTGCAAGTAACAGCTGTGGGAATACTTCCAGCTTTTTAGTCTCAAAAAGCCTCCATGAAGCAATGATTTGCCATTAACCCCGAATCTGAACTCTCCGATTAAAATCTTGCAAGGGCTGCAATGACAGTTTGAAGAGTTCTTTTTAATAATTACTGCAGAGACGAGTATTCCCCTGGAGACATGGGGTAGCATTCCACCTCCCAAAGTCAGGCTATCCATTAATCACAGGAGAAAAGAGGCCACCGAACACGGCATGTTACTGTTTACTAATTTTAACAGCTACAATACTTCTTCAAGGCGCTGTGCTCACAGTCACCCTGTGTGGTCTTGCAAACACGAAGGGCCCCAACCTCTAAGCTCTCACCTCCTTAACGAGGACTCTGTGATACCTGCACTCGCATCCCACTGAAGACTTCAGCCCAGTTAAATGGATCAAACAGGCAAAGCCACTGCTCTTGCCTTAAAGAGATTGCATGCAATGACACAAGTCAGGCTAAAAGTCACCAGCAGCTGACTGCTTTTACTTCAAGAGTTAGTTAGTCCAAGAGGATTCTACCATTGCATTTAAGCACAACACAGGAAGAACCAAGCTATTACATTATCTGAGGAGACCTAGGTAAAAGTTTGTAGTATAATTTATGAAATTATATTACAATCTGCGTGACTTAAATATGATGCTAAGTGCCTTCCAACTCAGAGTACAAAGGTCTGGAGCCAACCATCTACAGAAGGTTTATCCCTCATTCAAGGGTCTAGGAAACAAGCAGCACAACAGATAGCCACGTAAACTCAATCTTAAGACATCATCAGCCTCTGCAAGCATCAACTAATGTCATAAAATGAAGAAAACGATCGGGGCTTCGTTATGCTTCTGTAGGCATTACTGACAAGACAGAGGAACAAGACCTTCACCCAGGCCACTTCTGACATCTTCCTTAAACTGCCCCACCAGGCCCCCAGATACGGGACGTGCAATCTGCTGTGGGACTTCGCAGCTAAAAATCTACATTAGAGAGTCTGAAAACATGCCTTATCCAGAGCGCAGAAAATCTCTGCGTGCACTTCAGTTCTTGGGAGGCTGGAGGGAAAGAGCATGTACTCACAAACGAGCAAAGAATTTTCTTTACAGAAGTGGAAGAGTCAAATTACACTTTTTAAATGGAATGCAGCTGTTGTCAATCTACAAATAGCAGAAAGTTGACAAGAACACCAAGAATTGAAGGAACACCCACAAATCCACTCATATTTGAAAAATGTTTGGTGAAAACCTACTGGTAGAAGATAACAGCACCTCTACAAGGATCATAACGCTGCCTGTCAGAAGTTATGCAAGGTTTTTGTCTAGTACACAAAAGTTATTCCCCTGCACCCCCACCCCCCATCAGTGTCATTACATTCCTCACCCCCTTAAACTTAAGGTACAGAGAGGGCACTCCTCGACTTCTCGACATAATCTGGCACACCACATAGATCCCTAAGGTTCCAGAACACATTTAGTGAGATGAAACTCATTTTCAAAAAGCGCTGTACTGTGGGATGCCAGGGGCTTTAGGCAGTATAAGACATGCAAAAAACAGTATCTAGGAAGACCGATTTTTAAAAAAACGAAAAATTCTGAGCAGGTGCCATTAGTAACACAGCTAAGAACTCTTTAAGGAATCTATTTTTAACCTTGAGCTCTGTAAATCACTAGAAGTAGAGACACATCCACAATGAAGGTAGACGAAGTAAGGAAAAAAAAAAAACCAACAGAATCCAGCTTAAACTTGAATTAACTAAATTCAGTTCTTTATTAAGTCAAAATGCTCGACAACAAAGCCTCAAATCAAAACTCAGTAAATACTACTGTACCCCTTTGTGTAGCGGCAACACTAAGGCAAACATCAACGAAATTATTTGTACAGGATGCAAAGTAGCACAGAAAGAGAATCAGTTTCATGATCAGTCTTAAGCCTTAGCATTCCATCATCTAAGCCAAAATACCCCTTCAACCTTGTTCTTAGCCATGGGCTTGTACAGGTGGTAGGGTACAGGTTGACAGTACCCAGAGACAGAAGCATTAAGTGGATCTTCCCTGCTGTCCACCCTTACCCCTCACACACACACCCCGTTTGTTTCATTAAATATTTTTTTGGCACATACATACCCTCGTCCTCCTGCGGAGATTTCTTTTTGAACCCTCCATTCTTCTGGTTACTCCCTTGAGAGCTCGAAGTAGTAAAATAGTAAGTACTACCTGCAGGCAAGCAGAGTTAAGTAGTTACTACCAGAAGACCTCAGAGGACAGTGACAGAAGGGGACCGAGGATGGCAGAAACACATGTGAGCTCCAAATGCACAGAAAGCTAAGCTCCACATCCACCCAAGCGCACAGCTTCGTTCGTGTGCCAAGGAAACAGGACAGCTTTGCCAGAGGGAGTAATGGGAGGGACAGACTCCTTCAGTTTCCTTATATAATATATATTTTTTGACAATCTAATCAAAACACAGTTTTGTTCAGAGGTTATTTTAATGGAGCAAAGGAAATTATTTGGAGAAATTTCTTTAGTGCTAAAACATGTACACATTTCCCAAGGCATAAAACCATTGTTAACACTGGTATGGTCAGTTAAGACCAGCCTCACTCTAGGGACTGTAAATGCTTATTGAAGGAAACACACGTGCTACAGTTAAATGCAGGTTTCTCAGTAAATGCTGTTAGGATACTCTAATAACAGCCAAGAAAGTAAGGCTACAAACAGTAATACTTAGAGTTGCTGCTACAAAACAATAAGCAAAGGCTTTTTCCACCAGGAAAATGCAAGAAGTTCAGAAGCAAGACAACGGACTTGAGGACAGCCGCTTCCATCTCCCGTGGTCTTTCATGAAGGCTCCGCAAAGAGCAGTAAGCCCAGAAACTGGACTGCTTGTCCACTGCTAGTTCTACTAGAGGATGCACTGCCATTTGAAAGATTATGCATATATTTTTATTTTAACTTAAAAAAAAAAACCCCAAACAGCTTAAAGGTAAAGCAGCCCAAGCTCACCATGCCCACACTGGCCAGAATAGCCATGACCAGTTTTATTCAAATCTCAAAGGCATCAGCAAACTCGACTTTCCAATTTGAAGAGAATAGCAAGAATAATAATTGCCTTTGGTTTACCTTTCTGTGCTTTTGCTCTAAGAATTCAGATAACATTTTCCAACATGCTCTTTTAACATGTCCAATGGAAGGCTGTCAACAAGGTTATATGATGTGACTTCTGATAAAGGTGAATGACATTTTTGTCTCAGGCTTTGCTAATGAGACAGAGAAAGATTCTCTACTTTAAAGTCTGCAGTTTTTAAATTAGCTTTTAGGTCTAATGACTCAAGTGCTTACTTAATCACGCTGAGCTCCTTGTGGAAAGGTGCCATTGTTCAGCCTTGTCATCAAATAAAAACTTAGAACCCCTGTAAAAGGCACACAGCTCCCAAAGCCAAGAACAGAACAACTTTATTTCAGATTCAGGAATGCAGGCAGTGAAGGTAAGGAAAAGCCAATACTCCTACTATATAAGACCTTTTCCCCTCCTCTGCCTGTACAGCTGCTCTTCAGGACTCACCTAAGAGATTCCAAAGCCTGACTGGGTCTCGAATTATGTGTTGTTTCACCAGGACTCCACTGAGAGCTTGATGTGTGGGGGAAAGTGTTTGTGACAGAAAGCTCTGAGGAGGAAGATAAAGAAAAAAAAAAAAAAGACAACTGTTGGAAGAGTATTGTGACTGCTTAACCTTTTTGTATGCCCTGAGACTAAGATTTCTAAATGTGAAAATATTGTGGGTAAGTTGCAGGACCAGCAGCTGGGAGACCTGAATATTATTCCTGGTTGTGCTCACATGGACTTGCCATGTGACTCTGAAGATGTTGTTTATAACCCAGTTTAAAGAAAGCACATATATAAATAGAAACATATGCTCAAAACACTTGAAAATTTTATCTTTTTCCTCCCTGTATCTCTGTTCTTCATTCTAAATATGTTGGAAGTAAATTCTTAAAATGTAAAGATACCCTCCCGCAACGGGAAATCTTAAGGACTACTGCTTTGTAACCCTGCTGCATGGCAGTAAGGACGAGACAGCTATTTCCCCATGGTAATTCAGCAGTAATCCTGCAGTTGATATTCACATTTAAAGGCAACTTCATAACACTTGAACTAACATTTACTAATACTCTCACTGAATGCAAGTCTTGCCCCTCCTCTGATGTGTGATTCCTGTCTTGCCACCCCTCTACTGCATGGGCACAAATTTCTGTGCCACAAACTAGACAAGGACATGGACTAGGCTGAAATCCTTCACCCTTTTTTCCTGGCTTGCTGGGCAGCAACACGACTGCTTGTGCTGGCCCGAGAGGGTAACTCTTGGGATCACTACTTTCTGGAACAGCACAGCTTAGACTAGTTTAAATTGATCACAGAAAAACCCGGCACGATTCACAAAGCAGTCCCACAATTGTTCTTCCTCCATCGCCTACTTGGACTGGCAGTGCTTCTTCACTGCACTCAAGAAAAAAACAGAACAGTCTTAAATCATGTTGGAGGCCTAGTTTAAACAAGAACCTTGCCTTCTGCAGTAAGGGCTGTGTCGGAGAGCCTTGTAGTATCAGCAGCGCTGCAAGGTGGGGAAAACACACCTGTGGCGCACACCAGCACGGTTGGGACTTATATCCCCAGTGATGCAAAGAGCCAGCGCAAGCAATGTTAGAAAAAAGCCTTTAATCAATGTTTTCCTGCTTATGACGGCCTAGGCGCTCCCTGCACATGGTATTTTCCCAAGTTACTGTTACATAGCACTGAAATGACAGACCTTTGGGCTAGGCTCACCTGAGAGACCTCCTAAGGCAGGCCCTGTCTCGAAGCAAGCGCCCATTTAAAAACCGTAAGGGCTGACCCAGCTCCCCCCACCCCGGTTCGCCTTCTCCTCTGGTGTTCCCGGCCCCGCAGGCAGAGCACCCCGCCGGGCCGGGCCCTCCCCGGAGCGGCGGTGCGGCTCAGCGCCCGGGGCGGCTCGGGGACGCCGCTGAGGAGCCCGCACGTCGCGGGGCCTCCCCGCCCGGTGCGACCGGCAGCCCCCCGCGGCGCCCGGCCCTGCGCTCCCCGCCCGCAGCGCAGAGGGGAAGCAAGGCCCCGCCCCGAGGCCGGCCCGCCCCGCTCCGCGGGCCCCGCCGCCGCCCCGTTACCTGCAGGCCGCGTCCCGCACCGAGGGGACCGCCGCCGGGCCGCGGGCGAGCACAGGCCCAGGCCGGGGCGGGCGGCGGGGCAGGCCGCCACCGGCAGCTGCAGCGGCCCCGGAGCAGCAGCAGCCGCAGCAGCGCCATGACTCCGCCCGGAGGCCTCCGAGGGGCGGCGGCGGCGGCTAACGAGCGCCGAGAGGCCGCTGAGGGGAGGGCCGCGCCAGCGGGCCGCTGCGCCCGCCACTGCGCCGGGAGCCGGAGGCCTCAGCGGGGACGGAAGTAGCCGGTGAAGAGCGAGCGGCCATCTTGGAAAGGGGCCGGCAGCGGCGGCACTGCCATGCCTCAAGATGGCGGGCGCAACCGGCGGCGGCGGGGCGCCCCTTGGCCCCGCCCCCGGCTGCAGCCGCGCGGGGGCTGCCGGGCCGGCTCGCGCCGTTACCGCAGCAACGGGGGGGACCCGGCCCGGTCCGGTCCCGCCGCCGGGCCCCGGTACGGCCAGGGGCCCCGCAGCCCGGCCCAGGGCCTGCCCAGCCAAGACCCCCGCAGCCCGGCCTCGCCCGGGCACGTCCCACGGCTCTGCCTTGGCCAGGGCCCAGCGCGGCCCGGATCCTGCGGCCTGGCCTCGGCCGGGGCCCCCCCCAGCCCAGCCCGGCCCGGCCCGGCCCGGCCCGGCCAGCCCGCCAAGGCAGGCCGCCTTCTGCAGACGAGCCCCAGGCCAAGGTCTGCCTGGCCAAGTCCCCTGGAGCAGATGGTTCCCACAGCCCAGTCAGGCCCCCACAACCAGGCCTTCAGGCCCTGCAGTGCAGGCAGGTCCCCCAGCCCAGCCTTGGCCGGGGCCCCCCAACAGATTTAGGCAGGAGGAGAGCAAACACCTGGGAGGAAGAAGCAGGGGAGAGGCTGCGGCCACCCGCCACCACTGCGGAGGCACGGCTGGCACAGAGGCCTGGCACTAGGAAAGCAGGCAGTGCAAAGTCTGGTGGTGTGAGTACACAGCTAACCCTGCTCTGGGGTTTTTATCACTCTTAATGCCACATCCCACATAATTGTAACGGCTGGGAATAGAAGGAAGGAACAACCTCTGCAATCTTAGATTCAACAGAGAGGAAAGAGCCCAGCTCCCTCCCTTTGCAGCTGCTGTGAGGAAGACTCCCCTTCCGATAGCTCAAGGTATGAATTAGCTCTGATAGAAAACAGCATTTAGTATCTGCAGCTGAGCATGGTGCATTAACAAGTATGCTTGGAAGTAAAATGGGTGAACAAACATATATACATTTATATGTTTGCTCTTTGTCAGGCAGGTTAGCTGTCTCCTGTGATCTGTCTTCTGTGGAAAAGCCATTACAATGTGTTTAACAACTCACAGTAGCCAAGCTGCAACGTGACTGATAGTCTGCGTTTAAAATTGTTCTATCGGTGCACGTGCGGGGTTGCAGCGGTGGTGGAAACCCCCCCTCAAGCATTACACCAGAGCGTGTCAAGGTTATGAGTAGTGTTATGTTCCCTATGTACAGATATCACAAGGGTCATTGTATTTTAAGTCCTTGATCCTAAATCTTGTGTAATCTCTTCCTGTTTTGCACTAGTTGTGCACAGCAGAGTGGGTGGGCTCGATGTCCTCTGCCGAGTATTTCTTTGGGGCAGGAGGGCATTTCAGAGCAAACGTCACCTCCCTCCCGCCACAGTTACACCCTTCTTGCTCTACTGAAATGAATATTTTGTTTGCCAGGCCTGCAGGTCTGATCTCTCCTGCTCGCTTCCTTTGATGTGCCTTCAAGAAGTCATCTTTCTTTCTCCTCCCCCATCTTGCTGACCACGATGGTTTCCGCAGCTTTTTCTCCCTCCCTCCTGTCCATGTTTCTCCCCTCAGGTGGCTCCAGGACAACTTTTAGGTATCATTGCTGTTAGTTTTCCTAACTTACCTGCCCGAAAGTTATCTCAGGCATTCTTGAATGGGAGGTTGCAGGGCTACATAAAATAATAATAAATAATTATCTCCCTTCCCAGCAGGTCTGAATTAGCATCCTCTTTCTAGAAGAGTCTCTTAGGATGTTAATTGTCATCTGCCCCCTGGGATGTGTCTAAGTAAACCTTCTACCAGCAAGGTCTATTAGCATGTTAATGTCCTCCTCGCTCCTGGAAGTCTCTTTGTATCACTGGCTTAATCGTCAAACGGCTTAATTTACAGACACAAAATTAAACTGGTTGCAATTAATCCATATTGGCTGGTCATAGCTTGCAGTGTCACAGTGGGGATGTGACAGCCGGCTGTGGAGACACCAGCGGCTCCTCCACCCCACAGATCCCCCCTGCCATGGCCAGAGAGGCTGAGCTGCCCGGGGAGATGCTGTTGGCTCGCATTGCTATCTGCCTCCGCTCCACACTGGCCATGTGGGCTCTTCTCCTGGCATGCTTGCTGTCCGTAAAGAGAGGGTCATCTGCACCTGCTCTGCCTGGCGAGGAATCTCTGTCCCTTGTCCTGGCCAAGACGGGAAGCTGCGAAACCCAAGGCTGGCCCCTTCGAGGCTGCAAGGAGCCCAGGTCTGACGGGCGCACGCAAAGCTAGAGGTGAGATGGGTGCTGTGGTGGCCCTAAGTGACTGGGCCGGGGAAGGACAGCAGAAAAAGCTCCGGCTCAGCACAAACACAGGCAGAGCACGAGCCCTCCGCCCCGCGCCAGCCCACGCACGACACCTTCCTTGGCCGGGCGGCTGCCACAAAGGCGAGCGTCACGTCTTCACCCACGCTGTGGAGGGATCTATGGCGGGGGGTTATTTACTCTCCAGCTGTGTTTGGAGGAGGAAACGGCTCGTTTAGAAATGCCGACTGATGGAGGAGGCCTCCTCTAGCACAGGCACGGAGAGGTGCGGGATTTCCAGTGGGGATACGGCAACCACGGCAAAGCGTGTCGGGAATCAAGGGGCTGTGGGGCCCGCCGGTGCCCCCAGCCACCGCAGGGTACCAGCGCCATGCACGTCCCTGCCTCCCCTTCACTCGAGGCATGTCACACCTCGCTTCCATCGATTTTGTGATTAGACCTGTTGCTAATTAGGCCTGATCTATTCTTAAAGTGTTGCATCATTAAAATAGAATTACAGCCTGATTAGAAGCGAAGCAGTGCAGTTTGCTTAGACAGGACTTCACTGACTTCCACCAGGCTGGCCTGACAGAGAGCCAAATGGGTTTCATTCTGCCTGCCTGACAGCTTTGCTCCAGCTTCAGTGAAGACAAACTTGCACCCGTTTAACGGAGGGCAATAAAAGCTGAACGGGTCCAAACTCCAGCACAGGCGACCCACCCAGCAGAGCCTGGGTGGGCTCACGGGCTGCAGCAAGCAGCGTTTCAGGTCTGTAGGGCAGCTGGGCTCGCGCTGCGATGCTCCCAGCCAGAAGACGCAAGCCTCGATGGGACAAAACCGTGCTGAACTACGAGGACTGTTTTTTTACAGATGCACCACGTAGCTGGAGTTGACGTGATTCCTATTCCTCCTTTCACGCTGTGCCTCAAAGGCAACCAGATGCTGAAGCACCAGGAAGGAGGGCTGGGGGTCCTCGCTGGTGCCAAGACAAAGGGACGCCAGAAAGGAGAGTCAAGAGGTTTTGCCCTATGTGCAGCCAGCAACCGCCGCGGCTGCACTGTGACTTTTTTGCGTGGGCGGCTCAGGCTGCGCTGCGTACGCGGAAGCGAGCGCCGTCCTCTCTGCGTGTGCGAGAGATGACCTTGGGAAAGGTGGCTTCAGTCACTGCCCTTGGACTGCCAATATGCTCCTTTGGGAGTAAGCCAGTATTCTGAGAAGACAGATATAACCTGATCCAGGCTTGGCCTCGCTGGGATGTGCTCCAGCCATGACATCACTCAGTAATGCCACGTGTATTTACTACTGGGGAACGGTGCTGGACTGGAGTCTGAAATCCCTGGTTTATCTCCTGAGCAGGTTAGGAACAGGAAGCAGCATTAGCAGCCCCATCCTTGTATTTTTCAGGCCAAGAGAAATCAGTTTCCGCAGCCAGCACAGCCCTCAGCTCTGCTACGTCTGAGAACTCGCGTCTCCTATTTTCATGCTAGGTCTTGCCACCCTTGCTCTTGCCCCCCGCATCTCAGAAAGCTCCTTGCGGGTTCCCATCGGCCCCCCCAGCTTAGCTCTGACTCATTTCAACACAGCGCTCTGCAAACCGAGGAGGGAATGGACACCTGGAATCAGGTGCCCACCGTGCCATCCACAGACTTCCCATCAATAATGAATCAAAGGATTAAATGTAGAGCTGAAGCTGCTAGAAGATAATATGTGGCTTTTTAAAAGACGAAAAATTGCTCTGTTACCCACCCGGTAGCGTAAGCCAGGACTCCTCTGTGGCAGGACAAAAACGCACAGCTCAGTGCTAGCTAGGAGGCCGCAGAGCGTTCCAGCACCCTTCAGCAGCGTGCATCTCTGTCACGTACCAGATAGGTTTTTTTTTAGATGACTTCTTTGCAGATGACAAGTCAAGGTCATGGGATAGATGTCCCCCTTCAGCAGAGCAAGGCCAAGTATCCCGGAAAGCCCTAAGCTCAGGAACAAAGGACACGCTTAAAAAGCCACATGCCTGTCCCTCAAGCACAGCGAAACTCCGCACCAGGGAAAGATCTGTTCAGCAGACAGCCTTTTTACGTGAGCCAGTCCAAACCATCACACCTATTCCTCCAGGAACAGCTTGGGATCGCTGCAAGTTCCAGTGCTTCCTGCTGCCGTTGCCAGACCCACTTCCCTACCTGCTTCCCTCGGTGCAGGCAGGAGAGCGTGGCACTTAAACCACTCCTCCCTGGGGACGAGGAGGGCACCCCAGCCCCACGGCGAGGCAGCCGACAGGCTTAAGGCATAACTGGGACACAGTGCTGGGGTACAAACTTGTATCTTTGAGTCACCTCTGAAGACTAGAGAGTTTAAACTTTAAGACAGGTAGGAGACAGATGGCGATAGGCAGGGGATCACAGGGAATCGGCCGTACAGCAGCAGCGACTGAACTGTCTGCCAGTCATGGCTTACGAATCGCTAGAAAAGCAAACGTAGGCAAGAAGGAGCGACGCTCTGACAGAGCGACGTGGGTACTTCTCAGCTTCAGTTGGCTGCAGGGGTAGAGCAGGAGGAGGGAAATAGCTTGTTTGTGACTCAAAGGCCGCAAATGAGCAGATTGCTCCACGGGAGCGCGCTCCCTGGAGAGCTGCCGAAGCGTGCAGAGCTCGGGAGAAGCCCAGGAATCCATCTGTGTGCGGGAGGTGGCTGAAGTCATCTCTAAACCCCACAGACTGGAGGAGGTCAGTAAGCTCCGAGCGAGCAACTGTCACTCCACACCCCTGAAATCCATAAGCAGGCTAGAAACCTAAAGCCTGTCATTAGGAATCATAAAAACAGTAATTAGACCAGGACTGTCATGAGTTCACGCCTAGAACATCAATACGAGGCATTTACCCAGCAGCAGGGGACCACCACCCTTGGAAAGCATCCTCCTCTAGGGATGCAGGAGGCCTAAAGCTCCACGGACTTATGATTCGCATAGGCATAAGGTCCTGCAGGGAACCCTGTAAATAGATTTACTATCCGCAAGAGCAGCTCAAAGCTTTGAGAGCTCCAAAAACTCTGCTGCCTGGGCAGGCCAAGGGCACGGTGTAGCACCGGAGCTAAATCAGCTCCTGGTTCACTGGCTCTGCCTGTCCTGGGCCCCCGCGTGTGGTCCTGGTGCTTCGCTGGGCTGATGCGGCAGCTCAGCTGATTACAGAGTGGGCTGCATCGAGGAGTTAAACCTTCAGAAGAATGCTGGTTTTGGTACGAGCGAGCTGTTGCGTTAGTTTAGCTGTATTATTCAATCACATCTCATAGAGCTGTGAGCAAGCACCTCATTAAGAAGCAGGTTAAAGCCCAGTCTTTTATTTCTTAATGGCATCACGGGCAGAAGGGCTTGTTTTCAGTTGGAGTTGTCCTTTAACAACAACAAAAAAACACATGGATGGCTTGAAAGTACTTTTATTTAAGAAAAATTAGACTGTGGGCAGAGTCAGGGAGGTTTCTGCTGCAGTACCAAGAGCATCAGCTGTACTCCTTGCTAGCTTTCCAAATGGCTGCCTTTCTAAATGGCTGCTTTGTTTGCCAAAACCATCTCTCTTCAAAATGTTAATAAATGACATTAACTAAAACATGAGCCAAGCTTAAAGTAAAGGTTCTTCTAATCCAAGTTCTTCTAAAGTTTTATTCTCTTGGCCTCTGTGATGTTAGCACTTGACTGGTCACACAGGATTACCCTGATGTGCGACCGCAGCGGTCATAAATCGCATATTGTCTGATCTATTAAAAATAGATCCCCATCCTTCCATCCTGATAGGAGCTGAATCAGCAGAGAACTGCACCCACATTAACACAGACCAGGTATTTTCGCCTTGATGGTTGACATAATGTTCCTTCCATCGCGAGCCACTTGCTATAGAGCTTCAAGGGAGCTGAGCTGAAGTAGCGAGATGAATATGGTTGCCCATCGGTTGCAAACGCAGGTGAGCGGCTGACGCAGACGCCACCTCCAGAGTTAGACAGGGGAAGAGTAACAGAGCGAGGGCCAAAGGGTGACTGAGCTCTTTCCCCAAAGTTAGTGTCCTTTTAGTTTGCTGTGACAGACAGAAATAGGCCTGAAAGCACATTCCCCAAGCGGCCTAATTTCTCTGCCCTCATGCAATGTTCTCTTTCCTCCTCAGCACCAGAGTATTTATTTTATTTTAGGATTTGAGAGCTCACAACCTTTAGTGAAGGATAAAGGTGCTCAACAATTAACTAGAGTTCTTTGTTTCCTCTTAACTATTGCAATTAAGTCACAAGGAGCAAAAGCCATCCTAGGGTAACAAAACCAAGTGGGTTAAACGTCCCCATCACAGAAGTCTCACCTAGAAAAACAGCAGAACAAACCCCAGCTGAAACCATTCCCCCCCCACACTCCCACTGTTGGCTTTCTTTCACCAAGTGCTTTTAATGTCCCTCCCTGAAATAGGTTGATAGTCCACCCTGCTGTGTTCAAACAGAAAAAGGTCAGGATGACACAGAAAGGATTTAACTTCCTCCCCAGCACTGGATCTTTGACCTGGATGACATTCAAGGCTGTCAAGGAAGCAGTTACAGCCAGCTATATTTAGGAAACGAATAAACATATTTCCCCTCTCATCTACGCACTCAGAGACACCAGAGAGGCAAACACTTACTTGCAGTGTTTTCAGTGAAGTAGGACAAGAAGCTTAATGGAAGGGAGGACAAAAAAATACCCCAACAACCTCTCTTTTGACTGGTTTCATAGGTCTTATGGAGGAGGAAGATGGGTAGAGATAAAAAGACTAAGCCTAAGTAGAACACAGGACCAGCTTAACAGGCTCAGAATAAATCTCTCTCATGCTGTTATTTAACAGTGAAGTCAGACACACGCTCCTGAGCCACTCCTTCATCGCTACTGAGCCCAGCAAAGAGATTTTTTTCTTCCTGGGGGACTCCTGGCATGCTCAGCACATGACAATCCTTTAGGCTGCCAAATGTGCGACTCGAAGTGGAATTGCAAATGCCAAAAAAGCAATCACAGTTATGGGCCATGCTCTTGGAAGAGGGGAGTTAAAAAAACCAGAACAATTACTGATGAGGTCACTGGTGGAAATTGTTTGGGAGCTGCTGCCTCATGAGTTCCCCATCCTCAGCAACCAAACCAAAATGCAGTGACGCAGCCGTGCAGACGGCTGTCACCCACACCGGGGCACCGCGGCCACTCGCTCTGGGCGGGGAGCCGTGCATGTGTCCCCATTTTGCGCTTGCCGTGAAGATCCGCTCCATACACGGGATTCTTCCCTGGGGAATACCGCAGCATTTGGTTTACCTTCATGACATGAGGGGGCTCTGGCGCTAGATGCGCGGTACGAAATACAGATATACAACAAGCAGAAGGGTCGTGCTGAGCTCAGGCACGGGCAGCTGTGTTTGAATAGCAGGATCTACCACTACTTTTGGAGTTACCTCAGTGCTGGAGAGCACAAACGTAACAGGCAGGAACACAGTGGCTGTCAGGAGATACAACAGCCTTGCCGGGGCTCGAGGCACTGCCGCGGCCAGCCAGAACAGGCACCGGCAGCGCTGTCTCAAGCGCAGGAACCGAGCCTCACGTGGCTGCTCGTCTGCACGGTGCAGTCGAGCACACCCGCACTTACTTCTGCTGCTTCTGCAAGCCCAGTGGGACACAGGCAGGAGGCTTATCCAGCAAGAACGACCATCCTCGTTTGGAGAGAGCCAAGAGTTTGGTTGTTTAGAAGAGCCCCTGTAAGTAAAAACAGCACAAAAGCCTCTTGGTATTATGAATTTGAAAGGAGAGAGGAAAAGGATCAGAGGGGGGGGGAAAAAAAAAACCAAACCAGGCACAACCAACACAGCCTGGTCAGGAGCAAGCAGCCCGTCCCGGGGTCGGAGGGAGCACAGCCCGTTTTGACGTGCCCTCGTCAGACAGCGGAGATCACCCGGGCCTGGCGCAGGAGCTGCACCGACCCTGCGCCGCAGGGGACCCGCGGCACCCTCGGCTCCAACCACGGCGTTTGCGGGGCCCGTGCAGAACTCAGACCTACTCTGTGGGACCAACCGTGGTAGAGACGCAGGAACAACGGTTGACGTGAACGACTTCCAAGAGGACTTTCTTGTTAACGCAGCCTCTTCTGAAAGCAAAAGCAAACGTTTAGCATCGAGAACTTTTAATGAGAGCGTAGTTAAGGAGTTCAGCCCCAAACCTTGGTGATTTGTACGCCAACCCAGCAGGCCCAGGCGATGTTAAAACGCCGAGTTAAGGCCCGGTGTCTCCCGACGAGCGGCACAACGTGTAGCTACCGGCTCCTTGCGCCCACCCCGACCCTTGGAAGCCCCGGGAGCAGACGAGCACCCAGCACCCACCGCCGGCGCGTCGCAGGCCAGCAAGTCGCCCCGCCACTGGCGCCAGCAGCCACCGACCCCCGGTCACCTAACACCGGGGGGGTCCCCGTTGCCTCGCACAACGGAGAGGCAGCAGCCGCCCCTCAGGTAACGGGAGCGCTTCGGCTGCGCCGGGGCGGCCGGAGGTGGGTTTGAACACCCGGTGGGGAGACGCACGGGGGAGGGCAAGCATCGCCCGCCCGGAGCGGGGGACGCAAGGGACCGACCCCGCACCACCGCCGCCCTGCGAGGAGCCTTCCCGCGGCCGCTCGGCGGGCTAGCGCGGACCGGAACCGGGGCCGGTGCGGGCGGGGCGCCGGGGCAACGGCGGGGCCCGCCCCGGAAGCGCCGCCGCGTCGGTGACCCCTGGAAAACCCACCAATGGGCTGCCGCGCCGCTGGACACGCCGGCCAATGGCGGCCGCGTCCTTAGCCCCGCCTCCCGGCCTCCCCGCTCCCGTCGACCCTCGGCCCTCACCCTCCCCGCTCCGCTAGGGCGCGTTGACGCTTCCCGCGTTCCGCCAATGGGGCGCGCCGACGCGGCGAGCCAATCAGCGGCAGCGTCTCAGCGGCAGCGCCGATCGGGCGGGCGGGCGCCGAGCGCTGCGAGCCGAGGCCGAGGCCGAGCGCGGCGGGGCCATGGAGCGCGCGGCCGGGAGGCGCCGCCGCCACTGCCCGCGCCCCCTCCGTTAGTGCCCGCCGCCCCCCAGCGCCGCCGCCGCCCCCCGCCAGCCCCCCCGCCCCTCCGTGTTCCCCCCCCCCCGCCGCTTCCTCTATGCGGCGGGGCCGGCGGAGCCGCAGGCCTCGCTCCCCCGCGAGGCTGCCCTCGGCCCGCTGAGCCCGGAGCGCCGGTAAGGGGCGGGGAGGCGGGCCCGGGGGGGGCTGGGGGGGGGGAGAGGGGCCTCAGCGGGGGCTGGGGGGGAGCCGGGGGTGAGGGGGGCACCGGGAATGGTGGTGCGGGGGGGGGGGAACGCGGCGTACCGAGGGTGAGAGGATGTGCGGGGTTTGGGGGGGGTGAGGGAGGTGAGGGGCTGTTTGGAGCGGGAGGGGGCTGCGGGGGGAGAACGGGGGGGCGGTGGAAGGGGAGAGGGTCTGGGGGGGCTGGAAGGGGCTGCGGGAAGCTGGGGGGGCTGGGGCTCGGGGGGGGCTGGCGTGTGTGTGTGTTTGGGGGGGCTGGCGTGTGTGTGTGTTTGGGGGGGCTGGTGTGTATGTTTTGGGGGGGCTGGTGTGTATGTTTTGGGGGGCTGGTGTGTGGTTTTGGGGGGGCTGGTGTGTGGTTTTGGGGGTTTGGTGTGTGTTTGGGGGGGCTGGTGTGTCGTTTTGGGGGTTTGGTGTGTGTTTGGGGGGGCTGGTGTGTGTGGGGCTGGTGTGTGTGTGTTTTTGGGGGTCTGGTGTTTGGGGGGGCTGGCGTGTGTTTGGGGGGGCTGGTGTGTGTGGTTTTGGGGGTCTGGTGTGTGTTTGGGGGGGCTGGTGTGTGTTTGGGGGGCTGGCGTGTGTGTGTTTTTGGGGGTCTGGTGTTTGGGGGGGCTGGTGTGTGTGGTTTTGGGGGTCTGGTGTGTGTTTGGGGGGGCTGGTGTGTGTGGGGCTGGTGTGTGTTTGGGGGGCTGGCGTGTGTGTGGTTTTGGGGGTCTGGTGTTTGGGGGGGCTGGTGTGTGTTTGGGGGGGGCTGGTGTGTGTTTTTGGGGGGGCTGGCATGTGTGTGGTTTTGGGGGTCTGGTGTTTGGGGGGGGGCTGGTGCGTGTTTTGGGAGGGCTGGTGTGTCTGCGGGGGCAGCTGCAGAGAGCCCGGGGGCTGGTAAATATTTAGGGGTGCAGAGGGTTTTGGGGTGCGTGGCGGGGTGGGAGGAACACAGGGCGCAAGGTCCAGGCCGCAGCATGGGTGTCCCCCCCCCCCAGGCCACCCTTTTTTTTTTTTTTTTTTTTTGGGGGGGGGGGTGGAAGAGGACAGCATGCAGAGGTGCGGCGGGGGAAGCGGGAGGGGAGCGCGCATTTTGGGGTGAGCACTGGGAGGAACAATACCAAAAGTTGTCTGAAATGGTAATTTCCGTTTCCCATTTCATCATCCCTGGGTAGGCGTTAGCCCTGCATGTGTGCGCGCAGAGGATGGAGCTGAACCGCGCTGCCGCCAGCCAGCCTGGCTGAGCCCCGTTTATTTATTTATTTTCCAGTTTAATCTTTAAATTGCTTGGTATTTTTTTTTCTCCTCCGAGAAGCCTTTGTGTGCCGGGGAGGGGCTGCTCGACACCTTTGCCCCTTAGCAAAGAGGAAGGAAGGGGGAGGGGGGGGGGGGAAGAATCCCAACCCAAAAAGAATCCCAACCCAAAAAGAATCCCAACCCAAAACAGCTGCACTTCTGCAGTCCAGAATTAACCTCCCCCAGTCCGGTAGATTGATTGCATGTTTAGAAAGGCGAATCGCCGCTCTCCCCCACCCCTCGCCTCCAAAGGAGCCGGGATGAGCCGAGCCCTCGATGCCCTCTGCCCTTTCCCAGGGAGAGCAGCTGTCCTGCGAGGGGGGTGTGCGTGCGGGTTGAAAAATCGGCCTGTTCATTGAGGCACAAGAGTCGGTGTGTTTACGGATTGGCTTCTACTCTAAGCTCGGAGATCTCTTTTGATATCCAGTTGCAGCCGAGGGTTCCTCCCCCCCTCCTGGTTTTGTACACAAAGTGCTCTCTTACCGCTGGGGACACGGCCCTACAGGCAGAGAACAAATTCCAGGCAGCTTTGAAAGCAGGATTCCCTCCTGAGATGGCTTCTGAAATTGGGTATAGACCGTTTTGGTGCCCCCCCACACCGTGCAGGCAAAGACACTTAGCTGAAAAACACCTTGCGAACGTAATGCTTTGTAGTGGCTGTGCGCTTTCCTGAAATGCTGAAATTTGTATAAATTTGAGGAACTTGGAGTTAAACGTATTTTTCCTTTTTTTCTGGTTTGTTCATTAAATGGAACGTTTTTATATAATCACTCCAGTTATTTCCTTTTTCTGGGGGAGAAAAACCACTCCATGGAGTCATGGAGAGGGAAAAGGAGATTAACTCTTGCATGTTTTCAAATGGCATTGATACATTCTTTTGTGCGCGCTCTACCAGGAACTAAATATTTGACTCGATTAACTGAAAAAGAAAATGTTGGCTTTTCTACAAAATGGATTTACTGGCAGATTAAAGGTGCACATTGGAGCACTTTTAAATGATTGCGGTGGCATACAGTAGATGGGTTTAAAATGCTACGTGGAGCGAGACCTACGGTGACTTCTCTGCTTCGGCAGGGAAACTCTTAGGCACCTCGTTTCGTTATGCCTGTGAAATGTCGCTGCTGAAGCCGTGTGACCTGTTTTCTTTCCGTGGGAAGCGCTCCGTCAGTGGAAGATCTCGCTCGGAGGGGTGGTCTGTGCCTGCGTGGGTGCAGGCGCGGGGCTCTGGTCGAGCTGCTCCTGCAGCACAGTCGCCCTCGCGGCCTTCGCGCGTCCCTCCCCAAAGCAGAGCCCTGGCTGCCCTGCCGTGTCCGTCCCGGCGTCTGCTCCGGCTTAGGTGTGCCTGAGGTTTGCGGAGCTCAGCTTTTTTGGTGGTTTTTTTTTTATGCAGAGATGCTCCGGGTCTCTTTGGTTCCAGGAGAACTTGTCGGTTCTAAAGGAGGTAGCGCAGGGAGGTATAAAACTTGCCAGGGCACATCTTCTCTGTGTCCTCCCTGGAAGAGGGCGGTCTGGGCTTCCGTGGAGTTTGCTGTGAACCTGTATTATTAGGCCAGCTGGGACTTGCATCACCTCCAGACTTGTCTGAGTAAGTGCTAAGGCTTTGGTTTGCGAAATTCGCGGCAGGCTGAGTTGCCCGTACGGCGAACAACTCATTGGAGTTTGGAGCACATAGGAACCCTTCGATTTCTGCCCTCTGACCTAATCAGTTCAAACCCCCCCCCCCCCCCTTTTTTTGTTTTTCACTTTCTGTTCTAAATAGTGATTATAGGAGCCCTGGTCGTGTAAGCGTTAGCTGCTGTGAGAGGCTGGAAACTGGAGGTGTTACGTTTAGCATTTCACAATTGGTTTTACCGTTCAGTTCTGCTTCTGCTTTTAAAAATGAAATCTTGTGCCTATCTCCATTTCATAAAAAAGTGGCTCAGGGTGAATTGATTTTTTTTTTTATGTGCTGCTTTTTGTTTTTACGATGTTGTAATAGCATTTTCTCAGACTTAAACACACAGATTGTCCAATATGAATGTTGGTTTTGGATGGGAGAAGAAAAAAAAAGAAAAAACCCCACCAAAACCAAAAAACCCTCCAGCAAAGCGCTGGGCTTTGTTTCTTCCTTCATGTGTGGTAGGCGACCTGTTAAGATTATTTTATTTTCTACTTATGTTTTAATTGACTCAAGTCCCCAAAAATGCTTCTAAACAAAATGAAGCGTATCACAAGTGTCGTGCAGCGTTCTTCCGCTGTTCAGTAGAGCAGACAAATGTATTTCTCTAGGGTCAGTGAAGACTAGTCGTGTTAATCAATACTGTACCAGCAGTGTTCCCTTTTCAGTAAACCAGATGGACTGCTTACAACTGGTGGTGATTATTTTAACTGTGTAATTGTAACATGGCTGCATGATGACAGTGTTTCCTGCAGAAACTTCAAAGGAAGGTTCCTGACAAGTATATCTTTACAGCGCTTAATCTGCGCTCTTTGTCTTTATGTTGTGGCTTTTGGACATATGTTTGAAGTACTAAGATTTTTTTTTTTTTCTTTTAACCTCCTGCTTTTCTGTACATTAAAAGAAGGCAATACTCTATAATAATAAAGCATCTCGAGTATGGGAATAAAACCAGGATTAACTGCTTTTTGGGGGCTCCCACCGTGGTGTATTCATTCCAGTTAGTTTTAGATCCACGCAGTGACTAAGGCAAAAACTAGGAAGAGCTTGAAGTTACCGTGAGGAAACAGCAGTATTTTTTTTTGAAATAGCGCTCGAATCTTCAGTAAGTGTGCGTGCGGCTTTGTTTTGGGGAAAATAAGTTCTGTGGCGACTTGAGTCTTAACTGGGACGGCCTAATTACCTGGTGAAGAAATCCTTCTCCGAGGGAAGGAAATGCGCAGGACCGGAGCTGGTTAATTACATTTTGTAAAATTACCGAGTGACGGCTTTCTTACGAGGTTAGCCCCTCTTCCTCCCTCCGTGCACAGTACCTGAATTTCAGGCTTGGCAGTCTGCCTTACGGATTGAAATTCTTCCTTGGTATTAAGATTTAATGGTGGTAGATACGAAGCAAGTAGTGACAGGTACTACTGCTTTTCAGTACAGCAAAGCAAATAATACTTGGAAATATTTACATGGTGGTTGTTATTCTAATCGTATTTCCTTGAAGAGGCTCTAGTAAAGGTGGCTTGTCTGCTCCCTCCATCGCAAGTGAGAACTGTATGTATTTCGGTTGTAAAAGGCTGGGGAGAGTGTCTCCATAGCAAAGATTTCAGTGTTTCGTGATAAGCTCGCATATATTTTTACCCCATCTAATTTAAAACAGTCTGCGTGACACTTTACAGGAACGATTTGCATGCAGCTTTCAAATATTTTCTTTTCCCTGCAAGAAAAGAAATTAGAGGCATGGAGCTGCTTTTTCTGAGGGTGCAGAGCGCTGGGATTCTCAGCCAAGTGTTATGCAATTTGTATGCCACTGATGCACGGTCATAAAAAAATACTCGCGTAAATGTTAAAGGCAAGCTTGTGTAGTCAATTATTTGAAATCGCAAGGATCCTAAACAGTATGGGTTTGTGCAGCTAGAGCCTTAATAAAGTATGCTTGGGCAAAATGCTGTCTTTGGTATCCTGCTGTGAAGGGGGTAGGAAGCTGTCAGCGCTGGTTTTGAGTGTATGCGACTGTACCTGGAATTTTCAAGCTTTCCCATGTGAGAACTGGTGCTTTCTGGTGTATTTTCTTGTCTACAACTGTTGGGTATTTAAAAAAAAAAAAAAAAAAAAAATCTTAATTTGTCCGAGTCTGGGTGGTGGCGCTAGCTTTGTCTGCAGCTAGTTATAGGTGATGCCAATTTGTAATCCTTTACAAGTGAATAAAAAAAAGCCGCCTAAATGCTAATAGCAGTGAAAAATCAGTTCAGCATGTAGCGTGTGTGAAGAAAGCAGGCACACACGTTGGTCTGTGTAGTCTCTGTCAGCTGAGCTGAGGGCTCTTAAAAATCTGTTCTAATTTTTATGCTGTATGTGGAATGGCTAATCCCATAAAAGCCTCGCACCTTTTGACAGATGAAACGCTGCTGTTCTTAACTTATTTGAGCAAAATATTTTTATAGATGGTATTAGCTCTGTGGCTCCAAGGGTAATGCAGTCCTTGCATGAGAAAGATCTTGCTTTGATCTGACAGCTTTCAAGATGCATTTCCAATCACTGAGTTCCATTAACTCTGTTTATAATGGTGCCCTCAGACTTTTTTTCTGTTTATGTGACTCTTTAGGGTGTTAACATTTCTGCATATACGAGTTCTCTTTAATAAACTGAAGGAGTAATTGGGGTCAGAAAAGGAAATAATCCTGTTAGAAGGTGCAGTTAATTATATCAGGTATTTTGGGCTCCAGGATTTTTCCTTTTAATTCTTTAATGTTTTCCCCAAACTGTGGGATGTAGAGAAGTCATCAAATCGCCACCAAAATAGGACAGTGGGGCAGGGTGGTGTCTGTACAGTCAATTTTGGGAGCGTGAAACGAGTGCAGCTGCAGGCTTGCTGACCGTCAGGGTTGTGGGGGAGAGGAGGGGAGGCTTCCCCGCCAGCGGCCTCTTCCCTCTTGCGCGCTGTCGCAGCCTTCAGCGTGATCGACGTGGCCCTGCGTCCGTCGAGCGCGGTGCGGGAGCCCCGTAGCTCGGCAGCACCCCGTGCCGTGGCCGGGGCAGGCGATGGGTGCCGGCCGTCAGCGGGAACGGCATCCCCGCTCCCTCGCGCCAGCTCTCCCCGGGGCACCGCCGGCGCCTGGGACCTCGGCTGTGAGAACCCAGCCTGGGTCTTCCTGCCCCTTTCAGTTTTGGTAGTGAAAAGGCGTGAGCCCCTAAAGAGGACTTCTGAAACCTGTGTCTCTTGCAGCTAATTTTCATTTTAAGTTCATCATGTGAGTAAGTTGTTCTGCTCGTTGCCGTGTAGCTGTTGTGAGCAGGGGCTGGCGTTGCAGCCTGCAGAGGCTGAGGAGTTGGGAGACGCTACCCCAAAGCGAACAAAAAGCGTGCGGTAGTCCTTAGGGTTGTGGAGTAGCAATGACGGAGAGTGAATTAGCTGTTGTAGGCAGAAGAAAGTGATGGGTTTTTTTTTTTTTTCTAGGTCAGGGTTGAAGGCACTGTCAGGGTGGTGATGTGAAGCATATATTACTGTCTGCATTGTCCCTGCCATATGGATGTGTGCAGTACTGCCCTTGGCATTCATGCATTGAATTATTTATCCTCTAAAAATCTGTAGGCAGCCTTTCTTCCCCTGTCTGTAAGAAAACCAAACTTATCCCATTAATATTTTTAAAATAAATCTTCTGCTGTGAATCATTGCCGCGGCGAGAGCAAGCTATTGATTGTATATTGCGTTTGTATTAGTAAACCAAAGGTTACAACATTCAATATTTTGTGGAAACATTGAAATATTAATTCTGCTGTTAGGTGCAAGAGCGTTCATGCTGGTGCTGGGTTCCTATGTGACTAATGCTTGCCTGTTTCTTCTTTAGCAACAAAATTTACAGACTTTGAAAATGGAAAGGGGAGAAAACTTTTTAGTATGTGTAAGAGAAGCTTTGTCTCAGCCACGTACTGAGGGGACTGATGTTTTTCTCGCATACGAGCAGCGAGAAAGCATCTCCTTTCCTCTTGACGTTGTGTTGGATTTGCTCTAAGGAAAATGTTAAGGCGGTCCTTGTTGGAGTGGTAGGCTTCGGGTGCTCAGCTGAGGACGTCGGCGTCGGGGGGTGGTTAAATGGCGGTGGGTAGTCAGGGAGGGAGGGGAAGCAACCACTGAAGGAAGCTGACTCTGTAATTTTTTTTTCTTTTAAGAGACTGACAGCTTTGCAGCATAGAAAAGGTCTAAAAGAATTTACCTTTAGAGCAGCATAAAGCTCCTAAAATTGTATCGCAGGCATGGCAAAGAAGGGCGATGTTACCCTCTAAAAAATTCACCACGACCCAGAGGCAGCCTGTCCCTGAAGGCTTGACAGCCTGTGCGGCAAGAGGCTGCAGAGCTAGGTTTTGAAAATAAATACCGCGCTGCTCTGAATATCTTGATGTGAAATGAAAGCGCGTTTAATTAGGGACTCTTAAAAAATACATTAAATAGCTTTAAAGGAAAATAAGGTGAATGGAAACTTCATTATTAAGCATAAAATGCTTAACTGCAGAGTTCGTGGCGCATCTTCATTTTAAGTAAAGCACACATGAAAGTGCTCCCCTCCCCCTGAGCACAGAGCGTTATCGGCTTATCTGGGCAGGAGTCCATAAAAGCTATATCCTGCTTACACCTTCCAGCCTATCCTATGACCTGCTCCGTGTAAACAAGTTGTACCAGGAGCACCAAATCACTAGTAAGTAGCTGGGTTTTCTGCAGGCCGGTTAGGTCCAGGAGGAGCCAAGATAAAGTTCTGAGAAGTTCTCCGTTGGGAATGGTCTCCTGATAGCTGCCTTCTACAGGGAGGAGGTAACAGATCTGATATCCTGCTGGCTGCGGCAGTGACCGTATCCTATGAAAAGCAGTAATCTTTTTGGGTAGACCTTACACTTTCGGTCTGGTGTTTTCCACGTTATGCACGACGACGGCTGTTGCAGATTGTGAAATGTCAGCGTTGTCGTAACAACGCACACCGCTTGCTGCACCGACTGTCGTTCTGCCGTTGCGTCAGGTCTTGGATGGACTGAAGATGTAAGCCTATTTATAAAGTACTGCTGTAGTTATATCTTTAGATAGATGGATGAGATTAGCCATGCCGATGCTGGGAAGAGATAACG
This sequence comes from Pelecanus crispus, assembly GCF_030463565.1. Taxonomy (NCBI): domain Eukaryota; kingdom Metazoa; phylum Chordata; class Aves; order Pelecaniformes; family Pelecanidae; genus Pelecanus; species Pelecanus crispus. Next base: position 47,490,823 of record NC_134650.1, on the reverse strand, counting down.
GTAGGTGCGGGGAAGGGGGGGTGTGTGTGTGTGGAAACAAACATCCTGCTTATGGCTGTGCTATGGTTGTTTAAATACCGCTGGGTGAGCCGGCGCTCTGGTTACAGCGTTTGGCTGCTTCCCATAGCTATAGCTGTCTCCTTGGTTTCATCTTGCAGCTAGGCACAGGCAGAGAGGTTCGCCCGAACTCGAGCGTGGGTCTGTAATGAGCAAGCCTGGGTATTTTTGTGTGTAAAACTTTACCTTGCTGAGCAGTCCGAGAGTTGAATGCACTGCCAGGTTTGACGATGAAAACGTGCACTCCTTGAATGTTGACCTCTGACTCCAACTCCTGCGTGGGTTGTGGGTTTTTTTTTTTTTCCCCCTCTTACCAGCTCAGGAAGGAATGTGTGAGAATATGCTAGTTTTGAAACTTAGGATAGCCGAGAACTGCAGCATCTCTCTAGTTTCCTTCCCTGCCGTAGCCTGTCTCCTGGCGCACGCCGGGGTGCCGTGCGATGACTGTCTGGTCTCTCATCTGTTTGACGCTCTCCATTTTGCCAGCAGCCCGGAAGGCTTCTGGCTTTCTGACCGAGATCTGAGGTGCCCTGAATTACTCAGAGCTGCTCTCTGTTGTGGGTGACGGTGGCAAATTAAATCGCCTTTCCCTGTGATCAGCACTGGTACTGGGGTGTTAAACTTGTTCTGTGGTGAGAGCTGAATTGCCTTTGAGTTAGCCCTCATCCCGGGGAGAAGAGATCAGCCGAGAAGTCAACTTTGTGGCTTTTTCCTGGTGTGCCGAGTAGTGCTCCTTAGTTAGTAAAGCTACAGGTTGTAGTCTTGAAATGCTGAATTTACTTCTGCAGTCTGTTCTGTCTGCTAGCTTCCCCTGCTTCACCCACCATAATATTTCTTCTCCCTTCTGTCTGTCCCTCCCCCTTCCCGGGAGCCTCATCTGACGGAGGTTCTGCTCGGCGCTCTGCTCTTGCCTTGGTCCTCCTCATCCAGGATTCTTGTCTCTAATTTTAGCCTGTCTGCCTTTTGATGTTCCCTCCCGTCTGTTCCTGCCTTTCTCCTTTTCTATGAGATCATCATGCATCTTCATCATCTCCCTCTCGAGAGCTGGGCCTTGTTTTCGCATGGTGGGAGGAAAGTGCTTGAAAACGGAGTGAAGCGGCAGTAGCGTTGAGAGGTGAAGGAGCTGAGGGCGCGGAGACTTCTGCCGAGGGTGAGAGTTTGGGGTGCTGGCAGCGTTGGGTCTGCTGTCGCATGCCCGTTGTGCTTGCCGCTAATGGCTCGTTACCTCTTCTGCATCACCCTCACCACCCATTGCCTCTGGTTCCATCAGCCCTTTGAATCTTTGTCGTCCTGACCCGTCCTGTATTTGAACGATGGGGCTCTTCTCCACAACCAGTAATAGTTGTAGGCAGAATTTGCTCTTACGGAGCAGTGCAGGTAATTGAAATCCACAAGAATCCTTCTGACAGTCTCTTTAGAGTCGTCACCTCGTCCGTCTGGCGCTAATTCACTTGGTGCAGCTTGCAGCAGAGGAGGGTGCATGGGAGGTCTGCTGGCGATCCATCCTTCCTATTGCCTAGGAGCCTGCCTCTCCCCTCAACCTCCTGCCGTTTGCTAGGGCATGGAAGCTGCAAGCTGCGCGGTTTTCTCTAGAATTTTACTTCACATTAGCACGCATTTGCTTACATTTACAGAGAAAATGACTTTTCTAATGCGGATGTATTCTGACACAGTAAGCCAGTTCTCCGCAAAAGGATGCGGCGCACGTCAGCAGAAAGCAGGGTACCCGGCCTGGTAGCTCTGGCATCTGGCAAGGTAGCTTGGCCTGGTGGGATTCATCTGCCTGAAGACTGGTGGGGATGGTGTGCGTACGCATAATCTGATTTGTGCACGGAATATAAATACTTGCTGTTGCAGACATGCAGCCTGTGGCTTTAGAAGTTCTTTTGTGAAAACAGCATTCAACCCCTCCACCACCGCAGCAAGGAGCTTCAGTAGAAACCCAATCCTAGCAATTAGTGGAGGTTTTAAAAGGAACCTAGCAACTGCTACTGTAGTTCGATTTGCAGATCTTAGTTTTTTTTCGGGCTAAGGTTTGTAGCTGTTTTCTTTGCGCTGTATGGAGATAGTCTGCATGTCACTGTAGAGAGAAAGGTGGAGGGAGTCGTGGTTGTGCTGAGATCAGTGACTAAATTAGTTGAAATGATAAGGTAATGCTGCTGTGGGCTCTGCAGCAAACGATCCTCAGGGAAAGCGGAGCATGACTGGAATATATTTGGTGGTATGTGAATTTGGTGTTTGTGGGTAACCTGAGCTCACCTGTAAAGAGTTTTGTTACCCAGATACTTTCTGACCTAACTTGCTTTTGTCAACAGTCGCACCAAATGATTAACGAATGATGCCTTCCAGGAGCGTGGTTATGTAAAATGTTAATACGCTGCATTTTTTCAGGCTGGCTTTATAACGTGTGCAGGGCTTTAAGTCGAACTTCAAAGAAGGTAGTTTGCTTTATAGTTGAACCTATGAGCAGTTTTATGTGCAGGGTGGAGTGAACTTGTGGAGAATATTGCAGTTTTCCCACTGTCATAAAAAGTTATGATCCTCATGATTCAAGTATTGTTCTGTAGGCGGAGGCAAGAGACAGATGCAGAGGTCAGCGGGAGCGTGTACGGAGTAAGTTCAGATGTGCCAGCGGAGTGAATGCCGTCTTCTGTGTTCCCAGCTCGCTGAAAGGCGTTCAAAAAGTGCCTTGTGCTCTTTCTGGGTCTTCCTAAGAAACCTGCACCTGTGTTACTCGCGGAACAGGCAGACCATTTCCATGGGAAAGGAACTTGGCAGGGGGAACCGTGAAACGCGGCTGAGAGGGGTGCTTTTTTTCCAATGCAGTATTTTAAACCGTTCTTAAAACGTGGCGCTTCAGAGTGGAAAAGAGACTGTAAGTCAGTTTATAACCTACTTTCTTTCTTTGGGCTTCTCTTTGGGGTACGAGCCAAGTGAGTTGAAAAAATAAATAAGTGGCTGCCTCTTGAACGAGCCTCATTCCAATTAACTTCCCTCATGCTTCAGAAGATATTTAAAAACTGAGATATGTTCCCTAAAAAAAGGGCCGTTCAGGCAAAGGGATCATGGTGGGAGAGTAGGATAACCTTCCGCAGCCTTCGTTGCGGGCTTTCCTAAAAGTGTCTGACAACGGGTTCTCATTGACCTGTGCTGCTTTTAAACCCTGCCGAGGCGTAAGGCTCTCCTGGTGTAGAGTCAACGCCACAAATGCTGAGGTATGAAACACTTTCCAGTTTTCAATAAGTAAGTTATAGCTGATTGAAATAAGTCACTATTCCAGTTTCAGTCGGATCTCTATAAATATTCTGAGTGACTTAGCCTCTCATTTAAAACGTTTTCTCCTGGGATGAGGAGGTATAAATGTGCTCTTTGTTTGCAGCCAGGAAAATTAAAGGATCACAACATTCAAAAACATACATGTTAGATCTTCTGAAAAACGGTTTCTTAAAGAATGTATACTATATCTAAATGTGCAGATACCTTTGTTAAAGTGGTTTGTTTCCCTTTTTGTTAGCCTTAAGAATTTTATTCTGAATACATTAAAACTTGGAAAAAAACCCAAACCATCCTTATCTTTGGATGATCCATTAGCTGTTACAGCCTGCCTTTTATTTATTTTTGTAAACACATGTGTGAATGTAAACATTTTATCCAGAATGGCCTTGCAAATGTTCCTGCATTAACATATATTGTCATGGAGAATAATTTTCATTTAACTGTAATTTGCTTTATATTTTCTCCCTGGTTGCCATAGAAACGCAGTCCGATGTGGCAGTGACTACTCACAGGAGCTAGGTTATGCATTGCCTTTATAATGGACCTCTGTTAATCATGCTGCAGTTTTCAGTGAAGGAACCATGATTATTTGCAGGAGGCACTTTATTTACATAAACTGTAAGATGCCTGTGGTACCTCAGCTTAATATTCAGAGTTATCAAGGGTGCTTTTCTGTTCTGCAGAAGTTTTGTCATAAGAACTGTCTATGTATTACGATGATTGTGGAATTGATACATATTTACTTAAATTTAATGCCAGTTAGTCTTCATTTTCAATTTTCATTTCATTTACTGTAATAGCCTAACTAGTAACGCTCTTTCCTGTGGTTCAGCTTAAGATCTTAAACGTTTGAAACACAGCAGTGGAACGTTTCTTATCCTCGTCTGTGCACAAAAAGTTGACTTGCTTTTCGTAATCGTGTCTGTGTCTTTATGGCGGTGGTTGCAGCTGGGCAAACGCCTTCTCTTCCACCCCGAGCCTTGCCTCCAAGAACAGTGAGCTTTGACAGTGATACCAAAGCCCTTAATCATGGTTATAAGGAAAAAAAAAACGTTTCCTTTTGGCTAAGAGCAGATAGAAAAGGAGCGAAGATGGACTTTGGTCACATTTGTTGCTCGCCTGTGGATTTTGGGTCTGTTTTGCACCTCTCGTTTTTGGCCGTCTTGTCCACTTCTGCCTCGTGCCACAGCTGCTGTTCTTCTGAACCGTGCCCACATTTCCCATTGATTTACTTCCACTCGAGAACCCCCAGGCTTAGAAAATGCAGATGTGAGCGTTATAGATGTCCACTGCAGCTGGCGGCAGGAAGCTGACGTTAGAAGACAGCAGGGCCGTCCCAAGGCAGAGGTGATTTTAGGGCTTTAGGTGCTACCCCCCGCGTTACAGGACAGGCCGTAGCGTGGTGGTGGGCTTTGCCCTCATCCGAATGGGGCTGGGGGCCGTAGTGGATCCCGTAAGCGTGTAGGAGTGGGTGCTTTCTTGTCTTTACTGTGACTTCGAGGGTGAACTACAACACGATCTCCAGGAGTATCTGTGCTCGGATGCCTGACGTTTTAGGATGCACTGAGAAAATAGAAGGATGCCAGTCTCTGCCTTTGTCCGTGGCTTGTTGAAACCTTGGAAGGACTTGCCTCCCAGCTACCGAGATAAGAATCGTGGTGGCATCGGTTCAAACTGAACTCGTCAATTAGCAAATGATTCTTTTTTGCTTAACGGGATGAGCTGAAGGAGAGAACGTCAGCTGCATGGGATTCTCTTTTGGCTGTGCACTTCCATGGCAGAAGCCTTAAATTGTAACTTAGAGACGTGAATTTCTCTTGCCTCCCGAATCAGACTCCTCAAAGTGAATTTATAGTTTGGTTTTAGGTCTTAAAGAAAATTTGTATGTCGGCCCTTTCTTTCCTGCTCTTCGCGGTTAGACGCCAATTGTCGGTTACGTAAGCCCGGATTACTCCAGCACGCGGATGCTTTCGGATGCATATGGTCTCACAGTTATTTCTTGGTACTTTACAGAAAGAATTGAGTAACATTTTGTTCTGTAATGCAGTATTAAGAAACCGAGCATTTTTTTCTGTAATGGCGTATAAACAAGTAGTGATAACATCCTATTTAAAGCGTTTGGAGGAGGTAGGGCTAAGGAGGGGAGGCAGGGCTGAATCAAGCTTTGTTTTTCTTATACCTACACACCATATTTTAGTACAATTTTGCTTGCCTTCCATGAAAGCTGTGAGCTATTACAAATGAACTATTTTTTGAGGTGTATAAGCACAGTGCGGTGTGTGTGCTGTGGGTATGGAGTAGCCTTGTTAATAGATGTTACTCACCTCTGTTCCCTTTTACGTATTTCTGCGTCTTTCCCTGTATGATGTTGGTGCTCTTTTGCTGTTTACAGGAGGCGGATGTGAATCGTAGTCAAAGGCCAATCTAATTTGAATAAAAGTCTGAAAAATGCTCGGCTGTAGGCAGGACTTTTGGGTCTCGTGTTGACTTTTTGCATTTTTCCTCTTCCCCCCCCCCCCCCCCCCCACCTGTTCTCACAAAAATGCTCAGAATTGACCACGGATTTGCATTCTTTAGTGGCACGCTTGGGATACTCTTCAAAGGGTAGGTAATGTATTCTGACAGTGCCAGCATCTCTAAGTTATCGGATGGGACAGTCAGACTGGCTGGTGATTTATGAAATAATGAATGCTTACTCTCTGTAATTCATGGTTTCACTTGAATTTTATTCCATTTTTGCTTAATTTCAGCTACCTGAAAATCAAGTGTTCCATACCAAATGCTTTATAATTTGGAAGTATTTTATTTGAGAGTTAAGTATTAAAGTATGTAATGGCACATATTATATTAAGAAGCAATATTAGATATATAACATAAAATAATTGGAAGCAATTTTTTGAGCTGGTGTTGAGTTGGTATTTCCAGATATCGTAGGAACAGCCTCACACAGGAATGAGGACAGGGGTGTGTGGTGGCTGTTTAGCCCGTGGTGCAAGTCAAGAGGTGCCATTACGTAGATGGAGCGTAGCTGCGCAGTCTGCTTCACTTCTTTCAACCAACCAACCTCTGAGGTGGTTTTTTCCAAAGGGGCAGTACTGAAGGGTTGCTCGATGAATTGCAGTGCGAGCGCAGGTATAAACTAACGCATGTGGTGACTAAGTTACCTTTTGTGGACTCATTGAATAGCCTCCTTTACCTGATAGTTGGGTTAAACATTCACGCGTTAGGGCGAGACGAGCAGCGTGGCTTTGGTGGCAGAGAGGGTATTTGACTCTTTCTGAAGCTTCGCTTTGAGACTATTTTAAGGTTCACTTATTTGCACTTGGGTTTGGTCTGACAGCTAATGCGTTACCTTATCAGAAGTCATGAAAAAGTGTTAATTGCAGATAAAACATTATAAAGCCAAACCGTCGTCCTGCTGCCTCCTTTTCTTGGACACTTGGGTTGACCTCGAGCCGCTTTGCATCCCGTGTCGTGCCTTGAAAACATTGAATTTAGCCACGTTAATTGTGCGAGAGATCTGGAAGGGAAGGGTGCTTTCTAACACAGCCTGGACATGGTGCTGTTGCCAAGAAAGTGGTGCAAATCGGGACGGGATGTGGGGCAGTGGAGAGTTCAGAGGAGCTGCCTCGTGTGGAGCCGTGGGAAGAGGGATTTCTTCAGGGAGTGGGTGAATTGTTTCCTTCTGCTCTGAACAGCCTCTTAATGAACTGCCCTCTCCGGGGTGTAGAGAGATTAACCTCCCACGGCTAACTTCAACCTGGGAGACTTCCACCATATTGCTGCCTTCAAGTGTTTGTATCTAAAAATACATTCGTGCTGCTGCACAACGGGCTCAAGGCATGTTAATCCTTTTTTCTTTAGGAAGGCGGCTGGTGTTACTAGATGAACTGCTGCAGAAGTTGTATTTCTGCTGTGCAGCATTACCGTTTTTCTTCCTCCCAACAGAAAAATGTGGTGGAAATAATTGTTCTGGTTGGAATTCCCTCTCTGACAACAATAGCAGAAATGGGGTGGGGTGGTTTAAAAATGTTTAATGATGAAAAGTTTTGGAGGAGCAAGCTCTCCCAAGCTGCACGGGCCTCACCACGTGATTCCTCTTTACTATTCAGTCATCTGCAGAGACGGCAGTGTTCTCGCAGCCGGTGCTGCGATAGTTTTGACCACTTCTGTCTCTTCTGAGCGCAACTGTTTAAGAATGCTTTGTCTGTATCGGATCTTGCTTGCTCTACTACATTCCCTCATTCAGCGGCGTTCATTTGGTTGTAATTTTGTACTTCTTTTTCTTCAGATGAGGAAGAACGAAAGCCTACCAGGCTAACACCTGTAAGCTAGGACACTTGGAGTTTTTGCTGCCTCTGTGTGTAGTGATTCATCCTGGAGGCAGACAGCTTGCTGCCCTCAACACCTCATTGTAGTTCCAGACAAATTCAGATGTTGCGCTTCGGCGTTTCTGGCTTACGAAGTCTCAGCAGCGATGCTTCTGTTTATTGTACGGCTTTGTTTCTGGGTAACTTTGGGGAGTGTTTGATGGTAGCGGTAGCGCAAGGGCTAGTTTAGACACAGCGCAGGTAGCTGTAGGTGAGTTTACTGCCTTGTGTTGAACAACTCGGTAGCTGATACTCTTGCAGCGAGTTGTAACTTGAATTCTCGCCGTTTGTGCCACTGGGGAAGCTGCAGCAGGGCGTTCGAGGTCTGGGCTATAAAATGACTTGCAGCAAACATTGCGTAAGCACGTGTAGCTTTGGTCTCGGCGCTTACTGTTTTCTGTGTGTTCTCAAGACAGATGCAGTTTCTACCTCTCCAGCTATTTAAGATTCAGAGTGTGTTTTCCTCCTTTCATGTTTGGCTTACCTTGACTCGTTTTGATACAGGAGCTCACCTGCTGCATCTGCTAGACTTTCATCTGCTACACCTGCCCGTGTTTTCCCGAGACCTGCTGTTGATGCTAATCAGCAATAGGGCTCAGTTGCAAGCTACTTAGCCTAAACCATTTGTAAGGAAACTTTCTTTAAAATAAAGATGGCATTAGAGGGACTCGGGCTTAAAATTAGAAACTGTTTATGATGCACAGTTGTAGTTGTTTACCTTGAACCATAATTATCCTATTTCCTGAGTTAAAAACGTCACGTCAGCTTGCTGAAGCAAGATTTGATGACAAAGGAATTGTTTTTAGCCACCGGCAGAGCAAAGAACGTTTCAAATGTGTGTCTAAATATGATTTTATAACCTAAAGTATAGCACACTCAGGATTTTAAATTGGCTCTGGAAGCTGCGTGGGCTTATGGGTAGGCCATTTGGCCGGGGATCAAGGGACGGGGTTTAATCCTAACTCTCTGTCCTTTTGTCCTCTGAGCGTTTTCCTTGCCACCCTCTGTGCTGTTTATTTGGACGGCGATGTGTTTGAAGGAAGGGATATGCCCTTTCACTAGGTGTTTGTAGATTTTCTCGGGGTGTGGTTTCGCGGCACGGCCGGAGCCGGTTCACCGCTGCTGCGGGGGGGTGAGGCTCCCCGACCTTCCCGGGGCGTGCGAGCCGGCTCAGCCCCTTCCGAGGTGGGAGAGCAGCAGGCAGAGGAAGACGGGTGGGTTCGCTGCCGGGCTGGCAGGTTAAGCTGATTTACGGAGGAGCTCCAGAAGTGGCCCGAGGGAGGAGGAGGGGATCCAGCAGCTGCGCAGGGGCGCATCTCCCTGCTCAGCTTTGCTCAGCAGTGACCGGTTGCTCCACCCGCAGCCCTCGAGCCCCTCCGGAGGAGCTGGGGTACCACTGACGTACGCAGGCAGGCGTTTGGCTTCCCTGTGCCGTTATTTAGTGATGCTCTCTGGCGGGCCTTCGTGGCTGCGGTGGCCTGCGCCCTCCTCTTCCCATTTTCCAGCCCCGCTGTCTGTAGCGAAGTGAGACTGCGGCAGCCTGCTGCTTCGTCACCGCTACCTGGTGCTGCCAGGATGTTCATTTTTTCAGGAGAATGGAAAATGCGAGGGGAGCAACTTCTTTAATGATGGCAACTGCTACTTAAACCTGTTCAGGGCTTATAATAGAAGGGGGAAAAAAAATAATCAGTGGAAGCTGTAGGTGCTTTCAATTTATGTGGCATTTCTAAAGAATCTCTTTTTTTATTCTGACCTTAACTTGCCAGGACCTAGACAACAGGGGAGAGATGTCGTGTGTAAATCAAGGAGGCGCTTCCTTTACCGCTTCTCCTTCCTATGTAATTTGAGGTGATCGTAAGGCACTTGTCATAACTCTGGAAACTGAAGACTTGAGCACATTTTAACAATTGCATTTTTCACATCGCTTTCTGGGGACCTCCTGGGTCATCAAGCCAGGTCTGCTGCTGCGGCAGGCAACGGTGTCATCTAGTCCTTGTAGCGGCTCCTCGTATCTGGTGGTGAGCCTTTGAGACCTGCATATTCTTAAGAAAAGAAACCCGTATCCGAGTTGAATTCTCCAGCTGTAATGTTCGTGTGACTACACAGAATTTTCTTGTCTGAGGAGGTTGTATACCCCTGCTTGGAGTGGGTGATCATCCACTCCCTGGATAAGTTGGCTGTTTTCTTCCTCTCTGTGAGAGGCTACATGTATGTTCTCGAAGGCTGAACGGTGACTTCCTTGACTCCTCCTCGGCTAATTAGCGTGTTTTTAAAATGGGATGCCTGCATCCTTCTCACAAATCAGCTTTCAGAAAGGAAATAGTTCAGTTTATTAATAGTAACCTGTATCCAATTTGCCACTGAATTGCATGGTTGCAAATATCTGAGACTGTAAAGGTGACAAATGTGTGTGTCTGTCACTCTTTTTTTTCCTTCCGAAGAATGGTCTGTATTTTCTGAGTGTGTTGAAATTGAGCACAGAGTAAGAGATTGCAGACTCACATTTTTAAATAAAGTGGTGCTCTTCCCAGCCTAGTAGCATCGTTAACCCTCCTTCCTTCCCTTAGAAGAACTTACAAAGGGAATTTGAGTGGAACGGATGAGTAAAGGGCTCTTAGTAAAGTTACAGGGAAGGTATTCAGTCTAATGGTGGAAGTATGTCTTTGTCCCACTTCAGACTTGTATTTAGGAGGAATGAAAAGAAGGTACCTGAAATACGACAGCAGCTGTGATCTCACTTTAAATTACTGGTTTAATTCCAGAGAACATACTCCTTGTCTCCATTGGGTTGTTGAAGGCCAGCATCTCGGAGCTTAATTAGGACAAGTTGAGGCTTCGAGATTCTTTAGCTTGGCTTCATTCTGTTCAGCATGGTGGGGTTTTTTGAGCTCTTAAAGATGGGCAGTACGTTTTGCCTGTCTTCGAAATTCACCTTTGAGTGTCCCTTTTGATGGCGCACCAGCATATTCTTTATCGTGCGTCTTTTAGATCTCAAACGGTAGAAACTCCCCTAGGTGACTGGGGTTGTGTTTGTTTTTAAGTGCAGGTGGTGGGTTTCCAGGATGGCTACCACAGATCCAAGCTGGAGAAAGCGGCAGCTCAATTTGCTTCCTGGATGGATCTGTTGTGATTCTTTTATAGGTACCTGTGGACAGGAATTGAGTAGTCTTCTGGCAGTTTTTTGTTCAAAACTTTAAATTCTGTCGCTTTTGAATGTGCACGAAGTTTTCTAGTACTTGATTGACTTCTTTTAGTTTTCCCATAAACCTTTCTAATTGTCAACATCTGGGAATATTACTGCTCATGCTGTTGACTCCAGTAGCGCTAGCTTTCCTTTATTACTTCTTGTTTGTATGCCCAAGAGCAGTGTTTCTTGTCTTTGCCTCCTACCTTTCACTTGAACTTACTGTGTGTTGGTTTCCGTCTTTTCCTGGCTAATGCTTCCTAAAACGTTTGATTTTTCAACTATATTATGCCCTTCATTTTACATGTCTACATGTATGCTGCTGTACTTAAGCTTTAAAAAAAAAGTGCTATTTATACTGTCTGTGTATTATCTGACTATAGAATAATTGGATTGCAAATTTACTGCTTTGCAGATGGGGCTCCGTGAATGTTTAGGATACGGAGGTTACAATTTCTTCTCATTTTCATGTGAACTAAAAATAATCATGCAACAGTTCTGCTTTGAAATCCACACCATTGTGCATCCTGTGTCTTCCAAACAGCTATACTGTACACTAAAATAAACAGCTTGAGGGTTCTGTACATTTGACGTTGAATTTTATGGCTGGATAGCTAACCGGTTCAGGTTATTTGAAAGTAGATATGATGATGCTGTTCTGTGCTGATGGTTTTCTCGGAAACCTGTTCTCACGTGCTCAACATGTATATTCGCTTTTGCTGTGTACTGGTAATAACGACGTGTTCTTCCAAAGCAAGACAGTGGATCTTTGCTTTGCACATGCAGATCATTTAATAAAGAAACGAGCCTGATGATGCATCTTTTTTGGAAGAGATTCAACCAGGCTGGAAAGACCCAGCAGTCTTAGGTAATTACATTTCATATTGGAGGCCTAAAAAAGAAGATTGATAAGGGTCTGGAGGATTATTTGGAAGCATTGGGGCTGACAAGCGAGGATGCCTGGAGCTTCCTAGGCTGCTGAAGTGACAGCGGATAACCATTTTTGGGTTTCCATTTTCTTATTTCCATCCGTGACAGAGATGGCCACTTGATGTAAGCTAATGCTGTTACAAGGCAAATGTTGCTGTGTAGTTAAGACTTCTTTATCCGTTTGCTGATAAAAGTGCATAATCTTTAAGGTATTTAACATTTTTTTTAAAACTAGAGAAGGTTGGTTTTTTTTTTTTAACTTTACGCAGACTAAATCATAGCGTGGAAAACAGTGTGTCCTCTAGACCGGCAGACTGAGTCTTGTCTCTGCTTGCTAGTACAGAAGGGCAAGCTGTAGCCTTGAGCTTCAGTCCAAGGTTGGTTAAGGAAATTGCAGAAAATGTATTTTGACTTAATACTTTCCACTCATCAGAGAAGCCACAGAAGGGTGGTAAGGGTGAAGGAGGAGAGATGAGGGAACATGCTTGTGTATTTCCAGAACTCTTAATTGGGTGCACAGAATTGAAAAATCTGGTTCAGTGGAAACTGTTCAGGCTTGCTTTGCTCTTCTGCCACATCACGCCAAGAAAAAACGCGTTACTTCAGCGATTTAAGCTTTCAGGTTGTGCTGGGAGCTGGGACTCTTCTGACAGCCCCGTTTTTTTATCCTGCCAAGTACCTTTCAGGCTGCTTTCACGGATCTTTCCAGGAGAAATGATATGTAATTTTAGGAGTTAGCAATTCCGAGATATTTTTGAGGGACAGATAACTTCAAATGTCTGATGTGAACAGAAAACCAATAATAAAGTTGGAATGTCCGGTGACTTCAGAGTTTATTGCTCAGCTGCCTGTTGTGTGTTCGCAAGGGTTAAACTCGGGGAAACACTGGGCTTCTGATGATAATTAGTTTTTTAGTTTAATGCAATTCAAACATAAAAGTAGTTAAACACTTGTATACTGTCTTTTGACCTACTGAAATGAACTACAGAATTTTTATTTGAACTTCTCAAGTCTCATTTCTATAAAAGGAATGTACCGTGCACAAGCATCGTTTCCCACTCTCCTTGCAAGTGTGATGTTTGGAGTATTTATAAAGCAGACAACAGTGGTGTGCAGTAATTCCTCGGGGTCAGCCAAGAATATTAGTGATGGAAGCCGACTCCCGTTGTTACATCAGTGTGTAAATACTGTAACTAGTGCCGTTTAATGAATTGCAAAAAGCACAAATCTTGAGGAATACCTGAAACGCATTGAAACTCGCTATTTGACATCACAGATCCTGGATTCTTTTCCTTCACTGGAGGGCTCTAAACAGCTTGGTTGTTCCTGAATTTAGACTGTTGTCAACCCCCAGGTTCTTGTGGACTGTATTGTCCGTGTCAGACTCAATTAAAACACTTAAAGGACAGTCTGGTTCCACAGGAACCACATCTTTCCCTTCCTTCATGCTTGTTTTGGTGGGATAAATTGAGCCTTAGGCTCTTCAGCCCACACAAGTATCTTGATCTGTGTTTTTGAGGACAGCATTGGGTTATTTTGTATTTTTATCGAGTGGCAAAGATGACAGGAGCTTTAAAAAATGTAGATCTCGGCATGCATATTGTCTGCAGGGCAAAATAAAGGAACTTTGAGACCAAGAATATATTACCTACTTAGTTTCTGAAAGCTATCAAATTAAATTTTACTTGATGCTACAGTTTTGTCACAATCAAACATACTGAAAGGGTTGGTTTTTTTTTTTTTTCTTTTCTTTTTTTAAGCACTAGTGGAATTATCTCTGCGCTTTGGTTTTTCACTTCGGTAACTGGTACTGTGTGAGCATAGTTGGCTCTCATGACTGCTGTGGAAATATTTGCTTCTTTGTAGATTCTAGTGAAAGGCACTTTCTGTAGCTCACACCGCTACTGGAAATTTCTTAAAGTGTAGGAGCAGCTGCACGTGCGAGCGAGTGTGACTGGTCCCACTGAACGTAACGGTTTGCTCAGCCGGCGGATATTTGGAGATGGTTGGTCTGTAAGCTGCTGATAGGATGCAGGGCATTTCAGTTAAAGGCACGTTATTTATCTCGAATTTCTGCGTATTTCTTGGAAACAACACCCCCCCCTTCCCTTTCACATCTCCAGCGCAACACCTCTCTTTTTTCCTTCTCTTTCTAAATAGTCCCGAGCTGTGTAGAGTGGTCTGGGTGTGCTTTTCCAGGCTCTTGAGTGAAATTACCACAAATCTGATGATCTTTATTAGCCGTACGTTCCCTCGAGGGGCCAGAGGAAAGCTTTCAGTGCTGCGGTGGGCAGGACTGGTCTTGGCTCTCAAGGGGGTGAGAGCAAAACCTACAGAAAGGAGTGGAGGCAGTAATTTCTGCACTCTTTCTGTATTTATGTGGCACTGTGCTTTCTTCTGTGAAGTCGGGCACTTGTCATTTGGATTCTTAACCGGCTTGGGTGCTGCAGCCAGGCAGGAATAGAATCCCTGTTGTTGCAGAAGGCGCCTACAAATATTCCTGGAAGACATGTAGTTAATAAGTACGTGGGGTTTGTAGTGCTGTCTGCTTCTGGATTCCCTGCCCCACCCCCCCATTTTCTCAGATTCTTGAATTGTAATGTGATTTTACAGTTTCTGAGAATAAGTCTTTTTCATCGTTTCCGCGGGGTGAAAGATCAGTGTTTGTATACAGGGCGCTGTGTAAAGCTGCGCAGGCAGCCTCGCCGAGTTGCTCTGAGCATACCTATGGAGTGCATTGGAAAACACTTCTAGATTTCTCCTCCCTCCAAATTTGTTGTACTCGTACCTCCTTGAGTTCTGTATCTGAGGTAATGGAGCTTATCCGAAAGCGTAAGCTCATTGGTGTCTTGTGTGTTCCCCGGTGTATATTTTTACTGAAGCCCTCAGAGAGATGCCTCATTGAAATTCTGTCTCTTCCTGAAATTATTTCGAGGGAAGCAGATGAGTGCTGTGGAAAAAGGCTATCCTACTCCCTAGAGATTTTTTCCATTCAGAAGTTGGTCTAAACCAGAATCTGAATCTCATATCCTGTTACGCTTCTTAGTTCTGGATCACCATAAAATCTGAATTGATGCAAGTCTGTCTTTAAATCAAAATACAACTTCTTGCTTCAAAGAAGCACTAATAAGGAAAAATGTACTTGCTTGTGGGGAGGTCGGCCTCTTGATTGCTTGAAATGAGACTTCAGCAGGCGGCTTCTTTCCTACTCCCTGTAAAATGGAGATTTAAGTAGAACCCTTCCTGCATCCAGTTGATCAAATTTAGAAACATCTAGATGTATGAAACTGTTGAATCTTGAGCACGTTTTTTGTAGAGACCCTTCTAAGTGACTCTGTGTCTGTACAGAACCGGTCCGGTTTTATTCTTTAATGGCTGACATCGGTCTACGAAGCCACCTCCTGCTTCGCCACTGGGACCGGTTGGTGTTCCCCTGCCAGATCTCAGCCGCCTGCCCGAGCTGCTCTGATGTAAATAGTCTAGAGTCAATCTTAATGCAAGTATACTGTTTTTTTTCAGGTTGCATCTTGCGATTGTAAAGCGTTTTCCTTTGTCAAATACCGAATTCTGTAAAGTTACGAGATACCCTTTTATAAAGAAGTTTGAATTACTTAATTCCCAATTTTTTCAGTGAGCGCTAGGAAAAGTTGCACCGTGTGCTCTAAATCTGAAGTTTACTGATCGGTCTGGGAGCGCGGCAAGAGGAATCAATAACTAATCAGTGGGCAACTGCTGAGGACTATGTGTTAAAGAACAGAAGTTGGTGGGAGAACTCAGAGATTGAAACACTTTATATTTTTTTAATGGAAATGTCTGCTTACCCAGAGTTTCCAAATTACTTTATGTTAATACAGAATAAAGCATCACAGGTCTTGAAAGACTGAGCCTGTTTTAAACCAGAATCTGGTCACCTTGAGCACTCAATTATTTGGCATTTATACTACCGTTTCGACACAAAGGAAGACTGAATGTCTGCCATTTTGCATTGCAAAATGGTTTCTGTGTAGCTGCAGCTAGCTTGGCGCCCATCGGAGGGTTGTCAGCATTGTAAGTTCACAGGAGGGAACGCGAGGATAGTAATGTTAGTTTGTGAAGTGATACATTTTCATCAGACCAAAGGTAAGAAAATTGGGCGGATAAATGTGTCTAACATTAATTATAATTTAGGCTTTTGGAAGTGAAGTTAGTTTTAAATTGAAATGTTAGATTCTGCACAACAGGAACATCGTGCAAGTGACCCAAATACATATTACCAGCCAGGTTTTGCCCATGATCTGCGCCTTGGCCATCTTCTGCTGAAGTATTTGCTGTACTTCGTAAATAACTCGATAACCATTTCATAAAGAAAAGGTACACTTTGTTGTGAAAGTTACTTGGCTCATATGCGGTCACTATTTCAGTGTTACAAGACAATGTATATTTTATATGTGAGCTAAGTAATGAATGAAATTGCTATACGTAGGCCAGGACGCAGATGTAAATAGATCTTCAGAATTGTGTATCGGTGTGTCGTGGGACAGGATTTCTGTAGACTTTTATGATAATTTTGGTCACAATTGGTCATAGTCGCTACTGTCAGCAAGTAGCACTACTGATTTTCTGGATAATGTAGTTGGAAGTTGAGCGCTTCCCCCCCCCCCCCCCCCCCCCCCCAGTTTATCTTTCCTTGCTGTTTAAGTGGATAGCTCTAATTAGAGTTGTGACTTTTATTACGGAGGAGTATGAAAGGAGTAGGGGAACCATGCTGGAAAAGATGCTCTGGAGGTATTGTCATCATGCTCCGTAGGCCTGCAGCTCCCCATCAGGGGATCCTTCAGGGCCCCAGGACTCGCTTGCCTTGGAAAAATCCACGAGGTAGCTGTGTGTCTTTATCTCCTCTCCTCTTTTGAAAGAAAAATGTCAGAAAACTTTCATTTGTTTCCCTTTTGCTTGTCTGGAAAAGTTTCCTTGCTGCAGGATTTCCTTTCTTTGAGTCAGGACCACGCGCCCTTACGTGTTCCTTCGGGTTATGTGGTTTTATTTTGGCCTGCTCCTTTTCACTGCGGTTCCTAAGGCTTTCCTTAGCTCGGTTGGTAGCAGCTCTACCCTGGATGCAGCTGTGTCGCTCATCTGGACACCTGCAGTTTTCCATCAGGGAGCGAGGGTTTCTCAAACAAGCCAGGCTCTCCCAGGGCTGCCAGTCTCCTCCGCTGCGGATCTGTCCCGCTTAGCCTCGGGGCCTCTCCTGGACCGTTCTTTAAACGTCCCGGTGGAAGGCACGGTGTCCGAATCCAGCTGCGCAGAGAGGCCGTTTGTGAGGTGACGGGCAGCGGTGAAGTGTAAAATCGAACCGCACGTCACGAGCTCTACGCGGGCCAGTCCTGTTGACTGCTAAGTTGTGAAAAGATTATAAGGAAACGAAATCTGTCGCTGTTTAAAGAAGCATTGCCCTCTGGAGCACGGTACGAGGGAGCTGCGCCTTGAGGTTGTGGAGGCGGAATTTGGGAGAAGAATAATAGATTAAAACAAGGTTTAAAAAGTAATGGTTGGCTGCCCCGAAGGAGCTCCACAGTAAAGGCATCAGTGTGAGAGGTTTTAGAAAAAGAAGACAAGAAGCAGAGTGTAATTAAGAGGAGGAGGAGTGCGTGAAGGTCCTGGGAGTTAAGGTGGTCTGCGTGAGCTGGGGAACCTTTAGCGCTTTGTGAGGGGCGGATGGAGCAAGCAAATAAGAGCAGTAGTTGGTTTTGCTGAAAAGAACACATTTTGTACTTCGCAGTGCCCCACTCGTAACTTTATATATGTGAGGTTTCGAGTACAAAATTGGGTTTTAGAACTTCTCCTTTTAGAAGAGAAGGTGATTTGGAAGAAATCCAAATTTTCCATTGTCAGCTGGAACAGGGGTTGGCCATTGTGTCCCTCGGTGTGGTTTACAGAGTCTAGAGATCAGACAGGACATGGGATTTGGAGTGGGGAATTTGGCAGCGAGCAGTATGTGGAGTTGGCAGTTAACCCTTTAGCCTCTTTGTGCAGACCAGAACAAGTTCAGTCGGACTGGGGGAGGCTCGGCGCCCGCGCTTCGGCTTACTGCCGCTTGCCTGACACAGCCGAGCTTTAGCCGCTGTAGCCTGCAGAACGTCATGAGCCTGGTTCTTCTTACAAAGCTCCTTTATTGAGCCGCTTCTCTGCGGAAGCGCAGCAGAAGCTCAGGTGTTGCTGTTGCACATTTAATGTGTGTTTTGAAGAAATTCTGTGTTTTTGCTTAGAGCGTAGATTGGCTCTTCCCATACTTACAGGTTCCTCACAGGTAGGAGTAAGAACCCGGTAATGCTGAGCAGGTATCAGGAGGTGTTTTGGTTCGTGATGGACATAAAAACATGCGAGACAAGACAGTGTTTTACATGTGGCTCTGCCCAAACCCTCTGGTCTTCCGCACTGCAAACCCTCAAACGTGCCTGGTTGCAGCTCGGGCTTGCCCTTGCTCACATGACGCGTCCGGGCTCCTGCTGAGCTGTGCTGTCCAAACCTTGGCCCCTCTGCAGGTGGGGAGCAGGCCAGATCGCCTGAAGAACGATAGTGACTTCCCTGGAGATCTCGTCTGGAACCGGCTAGTCTGCTCGGGCTGGAGAGGCGTTTCTTTCTGAGCAAAGGCGCTGGTCGGGCGTGCGGGCGGAGCTGCGTGAGTCGCGAGATAGGCCGGGCTCAGCTGCAGCCCCGACGCTCGTCGGGCACGTCGGGGGTCTGCCCGCGCTGACGTGACGGCCGCCTGAGACCGCTGCCCGCGCAGCCCGGCGCTGCTCCGTCGAGAGAAGCGGTGAAGGGCTCAGGTACTGGGTTTTGGACGCCGAGCCGCCTGCCAACCCTTTTATGTACCGGTTCGGTCGCCCAGTTAATGAACGTAATTCCCCTTTGCCTTGGGTGCTGAGAGCTCCTGCTGGTTCCTGCCTTGCGTCGGAAATTTCACTTTGGGAATTCCTAGCTGGAAAAATATCCTTGAAAGATGCAGCGAGAGCCGTTTAAAAACTAAAGAAAATGTTAGAGGTTTGTAATGGATTAAGTGCTATTCCGAGCAAGGATCCAAAGGTATGCGTGAAGAGAAAGCGTTTGTGTCATGGGTAATTCCGTGAAAGTTGTTCAGAAAGTGAATTACTGGCACGGGGCACCTGGGAGCACGCCGTGGGCCGGCCACTCTTTCCCTGCGTAGTCTGTCGGTTCATGGGTTGCTCACAGCTCGGGGGGGTGACATACCTTTTTTCATGAGTAAAATGACTGTAAAACCACACAGACGGTTACAGAAGCCTTGAGACAACTAACTTTTTTTTCTTAATCTATTATCAGAAAGTTGTGGAACTTGATTGATGCTCTGCTAAGCTTTCCACAATTTCTTTTCTTCTTCTGTTTGTGCAGACTCGTTAGCAGAAAGTTTATTTCTGGATTAGGCAGGGATTTGTATTTAGTAGTCTTCATGTACTCAAATACAGCATGCTTGTTGTGAATAAAATTAAATTGTGTGTTTTAATTTTCTAATGAACCGATTCCTGTGTTTTTCAGATTACACAGCGTTTTTGGGACACGCCTCTGTTGGATTTTAATATATGTCCTGCTAACAACAGCTTTCAACTATGGAATCGGTAAATATTGACCTTGCTTCTGTCCAAATTTTCTGTTTTATTACCTAACTAGTGCTTGTGTCCATGTGGATGTGTTTCTGTTCTTTTTTTTTTTAAATTGTTCTTTATTTTCTGAAATTTGAAGGTAAAAATTGCAAACTTCCATGGAATAACTTAAAGGTACTAACCAAGAAAGTCTTAGGAAATGACTTGAGTTCTGAGATGCCCTTTCATTTTCATGTCATTTCAAATGTAGCAAGTTTTTCCCTGACTTCAGTGGAAGCAAAAGTTAACTTTCCTGTGGGGGCAGTTCCAGCACTGGTTTGTCCAGCAGACTGCCTGGCTTGTTGGTGCTGTTGACTGCTGAGTATGAAATATCCTCCTACCTCTAGTATATCACGGTCCTCTTTCTCCTTACTTTCAAAATGTCTTTTTTTTTTTAAAAAAAAAAAGTCTTATTAAAAAGTGCCAGTTTCACAAAGTTATATCTCCCTGTGATTAGTTGTAATTGAAACAGATGGCACCTATGTTTCATTTTAGGCAGAGGAACCTCCTGATATGCTGAGACTACAGTTTGATTCAGTGTTAGGATTCAACTTTTTGGTAGCATTAGCAGATGTAGAAATAATAGGCTGTCCTAGAGTGGACTTTAGATGGGAAAAAAAGATTTTTGCCTAGGCATTTTGAGAGAGAGTGAGAGAGGTCGGTGCCGTCCTCTGGAAAGCAAAATGATAGAGACGTAGCTGGTAGGAAGGAGTTCGTTCTTGCTGGTTTTTTCTGCAGTACTGGCAGTTTGGTGTGTTGCAAGCTGAATAAAAGCTGTTGTTCGCTGCTCTCGGCGAGCTCGGCTTTGCAGCGCGTGTCACGGCGGTGTTACGGAGGGGAAGCTCGGCGGTGCGGAGTTGAAGGTCATCCTCAGCATGCCCAGCAACACTATGGAGAAGGCTCTCAGTGGATAACCTGCAGCGCGTTGCTTCTGCTCTGGGGCTTTGGGTACTTGGCTGACCTCTTGGTTTGTGCTGCAGTGGGATTATTTGTGTTGAAATTGTCGTTATGATAAAGGCCGTTATTGACGGAGAGTTACTCTATGTAGAAATACAGGTCTGCTCTATCAGGTGGCTTTGCAAGCTGGTAGGTTTCTTTTGTCCTGGGTTTTGAGAAAAAAAAAAAAAATCTTTCTATTTAGTTTGTCCATAATAATTCCAATTTAGCTGGTCCATAATAATTCCAGGGTATTCAGATGGAGACAAGACGTTATTTCAGTTTCCCTTGGTGGATATTACTAGCAGTAGAAGCCTTTTGCGGTGAAACAAACCAGAGTAGGCATCGGTGACTCTCCCCTGCTGCAGCTGAGTAATTAAAGCGTACGAAGTGCGAGACCTTTTGCTGTAGTGTGCAGTAGCTCTTCCCTTAATGGGTGCTCTGCAGTCCCTTGAAAAACTGAGCTGAATCCTAACATCAACTGTAGAACAGGTTGTTTACTACCTATTACATTTTGTAGTTCGGTACGGAGATTTTTCATTCCCAATTTTGAAGTAAATGGCGTTTTGCTTTTTTTTTTTGAACGCAAACCGTGCTTTTAACAGGGTAGTATTAATTGCAGTACCTTTCACTTAAATGAAAACTTACTAAACATTCAAACGTATTTGCATAGTATACTTGCCCACTGGGCAAAACGCCTTGCTTCCTGACAGATTATAGAGCATTATGGCAGGCTGTACCTCTCCAGGGCCTTTTGTCTACATCACCTGCCTTTTGGCCACTAATATCTTTTAGGATTAGTACCGAGAGCTTAAATCATGCGCTACGCCGCTATGGTAGCTGCCCTTTAGAAAAGGTTGCCACATAGGCTTTTCTCCATCTTTCGCCCTTTTCTCTCTGCATGTTTTGTACTTTGTTTATATAAAGCCATGCTATGTTGGTTATGGGTCTAGCTGAAACCGTGGATGGAAAAACTTGAGAGATGAAGGTTGAGGATGTATGATGTGACAAAACGTTCACACTGTGTAGAAAGGAAGTCAGATGTTTCTCTGACTTCTGAAACAAAAAAAAAAAAAAAGAAAGAAAGAGTGACTTTGCTTTGTGGGTTTCGTGAGCCCTGGGAGATGATAGTTAGGTGACCTTTTCCAGTAAAATAAGTTTTTAGTCACTGCTCTGCAAAGACAGACTGTTGTGTTACTTAAAATGCATATTGGTCTGGGGGCTGGTAGCTCTGTTCCTGGGCTGCTGCAGCATGGAGACATTGGGAAGAAGAGCACAAGGGGAGAAGACCAGAATCCTCCAGTGCTGGCTGAAAAAAATTATGCAAATCTGGCCTGTTCTGAAACCACAGAGGTGAATTCGTAGGCTTTGTGCTGGTGAGGAGGCCACGGCGCACACAGTCGCTGCAGTTTAGCATGCGGGTATCCATCCACCGGCGCGCTGCTGTGCGGTTTACGCCATCCTCCGAGTAGCCCAAGGGTTGAACGGAATTAATGTCTGGCCCAAGCTTGGGTAAAAACCTCTGGTCCTAAAAGGCAGTCATTCTAAAAGCGGGTCCTTGTCGTCCACGTTGGCTCCTTGTGCTGTGCATGGGTAAAACCCTGGGGTGCCTTGGTACTTGCGTGCCAAACTAGCGGCGTGGCGATGTGCCGCCTTCGTCTTGTCTGAGGAGGTGTTGTATCGTGAAAGCGCTCAGCTTTTGTCACTTGTCCGTTCGTGACTATGAGAATGAGGTTGCCCTTGCTGTAGGCCTGTGACTGAAAATCCACTGGAGCACAAAACTGGCTGGTTTGGGGGTTTTTTGCTCCCCCCTCAAGCACCTTGTGCGTGCCAGCATGTAACTTGCTGTAAAAGATGCTGCCTCGATTCCTCACTGAAGGAGGCTGAGGAGCCTGATCGTCAGGACCAGCCTTACCTTTGTGGTAAGATCCTGCTGCCTTGGCTCGATGCGTTCCGTGTTTCGTAGCTTGCCTCATGGAAATAAAGCTTCGGTGCTGGAAAGGGACTGGCAGGGCGTCCGCTGGTTGCAAACCTGATGCAGGGTGTTTCTCTCGCCGGGAGGTGGTTTGTTCCCGTCACGTGTGCCAACGCCACTGTTGGTGATGGTGCGCCGTTAACCCGATTGCCAAGATAGACTGCATTTAAATAAAACAAAACTATTTAGAGGTTTATGTGGATTGTTTGTGG
Organism: Pelecanus crispus; assembly: GCF_030463565.1. NCBI lineage: Eukaryota > Metazoa > Chordata > Aves > Pelecaniformes > Pelecanidae > Pelecanus > Pelecanus crispus. The sequence goes on along the minus strand of NC_134650.1, from coordinate 47,468,252 downwards.
CGTGATCCGCTGACCCAGAAGTAGTTGCGTTGGCGCAGCTGGAGGACCAGAAACGCTGTGGTGTGTTGTGGGGAGGGAGCAGAGGGCCTGTTCCACTGCAGGAAGTGTTACGAAAGTCTGAGATTTCTCCATTTGGGTAGATGGCTCCTTTATTGCGAAATACAGGAGTTGCTACAAACACTGCTACCCTCAGTTCTCTAAAACAGACTTTGTTTTTTTGTGTGTTTTGTTGTTTTGTGGTTTATTTCCTCCCCCCAGCTTTCTGTAGTAATAACAGCAGAGGTTCTATCTAAACGGGTGGAGAAAAAAGGAGTCGGTCGACTGCGAGATGCCGGCTTCGCGTAGCCTGAACGGCTGCAACGCGGCAGCGCTCATGCTGCCGTGAGCAGGACAGGTATTTTCTCGCTAAATTGTTTTTGAACGGTTTGCTCGAAACAAGCCAGGTTCATCACGGTAGCTTCTTTATGGCTTGTTGACAGCAAGAAATGGCTGCACCGCACCGGGCTCGTGCTGGGGTTTGGTGACTCGATGGGGACCGGCACCGCGAGCCCAGCGCCGGAGCCGATGGCTGGAGTGATTCCCGTTTCCCAGCATCTTCACTGGGGAAGCAGAGGGGTCAAGGCTTTCTCCGAGCAGCAGAGAGATTGCAGTGGCTTTCGATGGCGGTTTTGGCACTGGTATTTTACGGAGTTCATAATGAATATGTAGGTGTAAGATTAAAAGAATGAATAAGGTAGCGCTGCTAAAGAGAATTGCTTTTCAGAGCTGCAGCCGTGCCTTGTTCTGACCTCCCGAAAAGGGTACAATTGTAAAGCTGAGGCCCGTAGTGGAAAAGCAATTACAATACGTGCTTCCAGGATTGAATTGTCCTCTGAAAGTCAGATGCTGCAATAATGGTAGCGTTGTTTAGGTGGAACGTGACTTTACTTAACTGCTTGTTATTTTTCTATTAATGCTCTTCAATGTGTTCATACACAGTTTTCAGTTTTTACTGCTTTGGAGGAAATAGAGCTTAGTATTCCACAGGGAAAGTATTTCTTTGCATAGAAGCGTTCTTCTGAGCTTCCAGCCTTTTTTCCACGTTTCAATTCTTATCCCTTCCAAATTAGAGGGGTTGGAAGGTAACACAACAGAAGTGCAACGTACATTTTTTCTTTAGCATGTCGGTCGCAGCCGAGCTGAGCAGTGAGGCTTTCCCTGTGGTTCCGGGGTATGGTGTGGAAGTGTTTGTTGGCTTTTGGGGCGAGAAGCTGTGTTTTGAAGCAGGTCCTGGAGAGGGGAGGGGAAGCCACGTGCTGGTGGAATTAATAGTCTCACGTAATGGTAAAGAAACAGAGCTGTGTGGCAGGTGGGTTTGACCGACCTCTACTGTGGTCCTCGCCCCACACCCCTGAAATGGTGGAGCTCTTTTGCTCGGAAAAATCCAGATTTTGTAAGTGCCTTAGAGCAGCTGGGTGGCTCTTCAGGTGCGGGTTTGCCCGGAGTGTTTCGGACGAGGCAGTCTGGGGTTGTGCTGGTGCGGGGCTCGGCCGCGGAAAGGCTGCAGCCAGGGTGGAGCGGGGATGGGTTGGTGGAGAGAATTTGTTAGCCAGAGCTCTTCCCTGGCACGGCGCTCGTACGCTGTCGTACCTGCGTGAATGTCAGGTGGGTTGCCACGGCCCTTAGGAGCGGTAAGCTTTTCTGTTTGTCCATTTTGTATATAATCTACATTTAATTTTTTAAAGCCATATCTTGACTGTAAGCAGAGGTTAAACAGAGGTGGCTTTGTTGTGAGCCCAGATCTCTTCGTCAGTCAAAGGGGCTTGAGTTTTTGGACACAAAATGCCTCTGAGACCTGCAGAAAAGATCTTTCAAATCCTTCCCTCTAGCCCAAAGAAAAAGCTGGATTCTCAGATGTAATCTCAGCATAAGCGTTTGGTTTGAGTGTCTGAATTGCTGCTTTTACAGTTCTCTGTATTTTATCAGAATTTGTTAAATTGCCAATGTTATTCACATGCCACTTTTGGCAGATGCCACCTACATGCCCTCAATTTGAACGTACCTTTTAGGAGAAGTGTAGGTAGGGAAGCTCCCTTCTTGCATGTCGGGTGTTAGAGTGGAGCACTTAGATTAATTCGCTTTCGCTAACCTTTCCACTGCTAATAAGCTAACCTGGCCCATGTGCACAATACAGCACCTGTAATGAACAGATCTGAGCCGAGCGGAAACTTGGAAAAATGTCTTGCTTGACTTGTTTTCTTTGGGTGTAATTCAGATCTGTGGGTTCACCGTGACACAGATGGAAGCTCTTGGTAAGAGCAGTCCACAACCAGATACAACACTGGTCCTCCTTCCTCTCATCTCCTGTTTAGAACTAGACAAAACCGTGGCAATAATTACCTAAAAAGAAGGAAAATGACTGCTTGGGTTTTTTTCCCCTCGACTCCACTTGTTTTTGAATAGTTTTATTCTCCAAAGGGGCTATATTATGACCACAAAAATCCTAATTTTTTAAAAAATGTATACTTTTGAGTTAAGATTTTGTAGATTTGTATCAGCTAATGTACTCTGCGCTTAAATCACAGTTGCATTTAGGAACAGGTTCATTAAAACAAGCTTGTAACGTAGACGGCGCACAGGTTCATCATTTCCAGTAACTGGCAGGGTCTGTTGTTTGATGGGGGAAGACTCCGGTGACACATACAGCCCGGCTGACACATGGAGGCACGATTTCGGGAAGGGAATCTGTAGGTTATTTGGCACGCAAGCGGCCGGTTACCGCTTCCATCGTTGTGCAACGGCGTTCCTGGGTGCGACCTCCCTGAAAGTAAAAGTGCTTCCAGGCAGGTTCTGGTGCATCACGTTGCAGGAGGCTCCTGCACGTGGGAACGCTCGCGGGAGAAGGGAGGTGCAGTGTTGGAGTGATGGTTTTATTTATTTCCGAGTGTTTTGTGTAGCACCAAAGTGTGTTCTTGAAAGGGAATGAAGTTACGGTCTCCGCCCTGAGGAAGTGACACTCTGGATGTGAGATGACAGGCTTTGGGAGTGAAATGGCAGGATTACACAAAATATGGCTGAAATCGCTTGTTTTCAGAAGATATCCATCACGCTATGATTAAGTGCAGATGATGCATTTGGCAGCAAGAGGTGTGCAATCTGTTCCTACCCCACGGAGCTTGCGGACCAAAGGCCTGCTGATAAGACCAGGCTCACTGTCGTACTACCTGCATGAATAATAGTTCAGGACGCTCTTGCTCCCTTATCTTTGGCTCTTTTAAATAATAGTGTAGATAATTGAGAGCCTGGTGATTTTGACAGTCGAATCCCTGAGTTCTTTAAGCGGGGGGAGCAGTTTTTGGGGGCTGCGGGAATGCGTTCCTGTTGTATGAGTACCGAGGGAGATGCGTGGGTGGCTTGGGGTCTTTAGTGGAGCCGCGGGTGGGACGGCGGCGTCCGACAGGTGCGGGTCAGCTGCCTCACACCCCCCGAGGTGGGAGCCGTTGCTGGTGTAAAGCGGCAGGAAAAAGCGGGAGCGTGAATTTTATGGAAACCTCGCATGGAAGATGGTTTGGCTGAACCCCCGAGCACTGTAACAGGCGGGTGCGGCCTCTTTCTTTAATATGGACGTGTAAAAGGGGGAAGCTGCCGTTATTGCAAGCAAATGCAAAATCGATGGGTGTGCTTTATTGGTATTCTTTGGAGGGGGACTTCTGACAAAACCAGGAAATGCTTCTGAAAAGTAAGTCTTCAATGTCGAATGTGAAGACGGAGACTAGGCATTATCATTATTTCTGTTCCCTTGGTTAAATTCTTGGCAGAGCTTTAATTTTAGAAGAACAAGACAAGGGCTGAGATGTGCAGGCTCAGCCTAATTCATTACTGCCTTAATTAGATGCTTGAGAGCTCAGGTATTCTGACGGTTTTTGCAACGCTGCATGTTATCCCTGTTTTATAGTAGTTTGCTGGACTTCTCCAGCAGAAATTCAAACATAAGTTCATTGGAATGTGTTTAACAAGTTAATGATTTAATTAGTATTTTGATCGTGATTGCGACTGGACAGGCTAATTGTTTCCAGTTGCTGGAGATGTACAGGAGCTGGGAGAAGGGATTTTCTGGGGTGTTTTGCAGAAACGTGCATCTTGCTGTGGACGCTGGAGCGAGCGAGGGGATGCAGGCTGTCATCTGTGCTCACTGGGGCTTCGAGGGGCTTGAATTCCCGGAACCTCTCTCTGTGCCTGGACTTTTTGGGAAGCTGGCACGCCTGGCTTTTCTGGCCTCAGAAGTGGCTTTGGTTTGGTAGACAAATACTGAAAGCTCTGCTTTTCCTCAGAACTGTTTGATCCGCATTGCCTGCCTTCGCCGCTGCCCAGGCTCATCTGGGGTGCGGGCAGACGGCTGCAGGCCGCCGCGCCGGGGCGTTTTGGGAAGTCCCAGCGCTCCGGCGAGGGCCGTGGCAGAGTGCCGCAGCGAGTACAGCGGATTTCTGAAGCGCTGCGGGACTGGCTAAAACTCTCCGCTTGCCCCGAGAGCGGCCGTTTCAGCTGTAACGTTTTTAACTCTTGAATTTGGAACAGACTTAGAAGCTCACCTTTGGGGGTGGTAGCTTGTTAAGTTGTCAATACTATTGCCTGTAACCATCTGTTCCTACCACTAAGTAGCTGCAAAAATCAGTAATTCATTCTTTATTTTTTTGCGGAGCTTGGGTGTAAATCTTCTCCCTTGTTATTTTTATGGGCTCCCTCGGTATAAAAGACAGGCATCTCCACAGTGCTGGAAAGGCAAACCGACATTCTTTCTTTAATCTTTCATCTAAATTTATTTGAATTTTAAATTCAAATATTGGAGGTTACTTTGGAGCACAATAGCTATTTCTGGTGAAGTCAGCGCGTGGGTCTCCCCTATCAAACAGCGATGTGCTTGTGTAACTTCACCTTTCTGGGTTAACCACTCCCGAGAGGAAAGGAGATGGCAGGCATGTATACAATTTATTTTAGGAAATTGCCACTGTAAATGGATGTGGTGTTTGCTTTTGCAAGTAAAACTTGTCATGGATTCTTATTTCCTATTTGTTTGGTTTTTTGTCCAAGCGAATTAATGATCCAAGTGGGCTGGCTTTGGTAGTTCTGATGTTAAGCCGGCGTTGGTAGTTGGGGTCACAGAGGGGAGGGGTGGTCCGGAGGCGGCTCCGGTGGTTGTCTTGTAGCAGTGACGGGAACATTGAAACGGCGTCGCTTGTAGGACGGACAGACGGACAGACTACTGCGTATTGCACCCTGAGCTATGCGGCGCTGGGGTTTCACTGCTAGGCTTAAATTGCAGAATCAAAATGGGCTGATAGCAAATAGTGTTTGGGGAGACGAGATGCCGGTTACTGGGGTCGTCAGTGCTGTCGCATGGCAGGTAGCGATGACACTTTTCCAATACAGAAGGACGTTGCGGCCCGAGGACAAGTGCTCTTCAGAGCTTTGACTCCCTGCATCACTGGAGTTCGGCTCTCAAAAGGCTTATTTTGGTGGTTATCTAAACTACAGAGCGTATGCCTGAGGGTTCTCTCGAGGCCATGTCCAGTTTTGCCAGTCCGATACCATCTGCACGCTCACCACCGATGGCAGAAGTTGGGTTTTGTCTGATCTAAACAGAAAAACTGCTGGATTTTGATGGCGTTTGTGCGATGTGTGCGTCTGGACTTATCCTATGATACTGCAAGATGTGACTGTATTTTTACGTTATTGTAATACAGAAGCAGCAACGACGTGAGCAGCTCTTGGGTCAGGCGCGTGCTCCCGCCCTTTGATCTACGCGGGCCTTGCTGGAAACGCCCGGGTGCTGTGCGTGGCCGGGGAGGCGGCGAGCAGCACGCGGGGAGAGCGGGTCCTGTGCTGCGCCGTCACGGCGGGCTTGTCCTGTGAAGGGGGACAGCCCTGATGTGATGAAGAAACGGGGAAGCTCTTGGAGGACTTAGTCCTGGCCGTAACTAATATTTTGGAGGATTTGCAGGATAGGAGTGGTCTCTAAGGATGGACAAAGCAGCCTGGAATGGTGCATCTGTTGTTGCTGGCGGCTGTAGCTGCCATAAAGAAGGACCTGGCATACCACTATCAATTCCTCATGTACCCTCACAAAATTTTAATACTTGCAGGCTTCAGTAGTTTTTAGGAAAAGTCATTAGTCTAAAAGCTGTCATGCATCTTGCAAGGTGGCTTGGACTCTATGGGGCAGAGCTCTTTAAGAGTCCATTATCTGTGACTTTCCTTGGCTTCAAATGATAACATTTAACCTTAATTCTGAATTTCCGGGCAGTCTTGACACTCAGTTTGTTTCCAGGTTTGGTGGGAAGCGGGATGGCAGCGTGAGGGCTGGATGCGTTTGCGTGCGCTGGGGCACCTCGGGCTCGGCCCCAAGGCTGGCTCGCGGTCCGGCGTGGCTGAGCTCGAGCAGTTGGCCGCATGCCGACAGCAAGCGACCACGGGGGAGAATACTTGGAGGAACTGCCAAAATGAGAGGAGCTGGTCGGTTTGATGGTTGTGGGTAGGAACGGCAGGAGGAGTTCTTTGATTGTGGTCATTTTTGTCCTTTTATATAATTTTTCAGCTGTTTAGACTGACGGTGTAAGGATTAAAAGGTCAGTGTTGAGTAGCTCTGGTTATTCTCTGCTGGACCTAGACTGATTGCTGGTGTCGTATAAGAAATACACTTCCTTTTTACATTACACAGTCAGAAGAAAATTATTTTGTTGTCTTCAGTAGTTTTTACCTCATTCTTGTAGTCTTGCTAATATCCTGTATTTGTTTTTTGCAGGAAGCCTTTCAACGTTTTCTTAATTGGAATTAAGTGTTGCAATAGAAATGCACATTTTGGTTGAAGATAATGTAGGAAATAAATATTCACAGAAATTTATTTTAAGTTAGTAGAAAAACATTCGTTGGAGAGCTTTGTGTTGGAACTTTAACTGAGAGGTTTAATGAAAGCTTGCTTTGCTCTTGGGTAATAATAAAGGAATAAACCAACTCTACTGCTCCTGAATTATCTTGAGCAACCAACCTCAGAGACTAGGTCTATTTGTTATTATATTGTAAATGACGTTAATGAACGTAATGACACAGAGTTAATGCTGTACAAAAGTTACATGGAGTCAAAATCAAATGACAACAGGTAGTAAATAACTTGACAAAATAAAACTATGAAAACTAATAAATGATGAAAAAAATAATCCTGTATTCTTTTCCTGTCAACAGTTAGGGCTGCATCTGGATGTAGCAGCTGGCCAGTCCTGCATTCTTTTTTCCTCTAGTTTTTAATGATGCTTTTACAACAGTCTGAAATGAGATCTCTGTCTAAATGAGCTGGTAGTAGGGACGTAGCTGTTCCTCGGGGCTTTGCACTGAGCGAGGGATCGCACAGCTAAATTCTCCCTTCTTTCTCCCTGCGGTTTCTTGGTTATTTAGTGCTTAATGTAAGGAGTACCTGAATATGAATGATATACTCGAAGGTTTGGTTAAAGATAAAGAAACTTTCCTCATTCCCTTGACCTCAATCTTGCTGAAGGTAGGAAAGCTTTTAAATTACCTACAGCACTGGGTGTACGTATGCAGCTGCATGCGTACATGCGTACGTATTTTTAAATGTCCCCTATTTCAAGGTCATGCACAAAGTGCAGGTTAGATTTGCTGTAGCAAGGTATCTGTTATTGGGGCTTATTCCCATGGTCTGAAAGGAGTGCGGGATGGGGACCAAGGGAGAGGATTTCCTCCGAGTCCCGCGTGGTGCTTTGTACCTGCCTGGATGAGAAGAATGTGGATTGACAGTCTCTCTTCCCACAGTAGTCTTCAGAGCTGCTTAATCTATTTTTTTTTTTCATACTTGCGAAACGGCACGAAGCTTTGAGACACTCCTGTGTAAGCTTAGGCGATGATGAGCAAGAGGATTAATTAGATCTTCAAGACAGATAACTAGAGCAATGAGTTGTGCATAATAGTAGCTTGGAATTCCACTGACGTGGTTGCAAAGCGCTGTGCAACATGCATGCCTTGGCTGAAGCATAATTATTTCTCAGCGTTGCGTGCCCAAATGCCTCTGGGCACTGTAGCAAAATTTAGTAAGCAAATTATGTGAACAAAAAAGCTCAACTTTGATGGTTTTGCACACACCAAAATAGTTGTCAGTGAAGCGATCAGCTGCTGGTTTGATCACCTATTGGTGGTGTCTTCCTGGTAAGTCAAGCTGACAGTCTGAAATTTGGATTCCACCAAGGTCCTGCTGTAGACGTAGACTAACTGGCTTGTAATGCTAAATTAAGACAAAAAAAAATTGGATTCAAATTCGATTGCAGGTATAGGGATTTTCTGTATTTCTGTATTATATGTACATATTGTGTACTTTTGACCAGGGCTGCAGGCAAGTCTAGGTTCTTTCAGAAATCTGCGTTGCCACTAATACTCCTGCCCCAGGAGAGGGTGGTGGCTTTAAGGTTAGGTGTCACTAAAGTGACTGCTTTTTTTAGGGAAACTTCACCTTTTAAAAAAAAAAAAAATTCTTCCCCATGCAGAGCTTTCCTTTGCTCACAGAAATAGTTTCTATATTCATATTTAATTTACAGTAGCTCAGAGGAATGAAGAAAATACTGGACTCTTCTTTTTTTTTTTTTTTTTGGTACAGTCCTTATTAAATTTCTTTGGAACAACTCTTGGATATAAACAAGGAGGACAGAGTGTACTGGGCAAAGTAGTGAGACATTTTTTGTTAAAACCGTTAGTGTTCATGGCTTTAACATTTGAAGGTAAAAACCAGTGAAGCCCATTAGATACCTTAGCGTAGTTTTAGTTACTGCTTGCACTTTTCCAGTTCCTTTTCCGCTGTGATTCTTTGTAGCTTTACCTCTTGATACAGATTTTAGGGTGGGTTCCCCCCCAGTATTGAAAACCTTGCATTTCTGATGATGACAGAAAAGAGCTGTGCTCTGTAGCTTCGGAGAAAGTTTGGTCATAATTCAAGACATGGTCCTGGAGAGGCTTCAATTAAACCGTGTTGAAAGAGGGCTGTATTTTGCAGTTTTGCAAAGTTGGAGATTTTTTCCCTGTTAAAACCTTGGGGATCCCTGGGAAAGGAGGTTGATCCTGGCTTTTTCTGCTGGGTGAGTAGGAATTTAAAACTTCGCCCCCCTGCTTTGACCTAGTTATGAAACCCTTGCCTGTAAAAGTATTAATTCGTGGACTCTTAAGCCATTTTAGTATTAGAATTGCAGAGTGTAGTGTATGCTTTTCTGTAGAGCCACCTTGAGTTTAGACATTAAAGGATGGTGATAAACCTGATAAACTTAGTAACATATTCCAGTGTGCTATGAACCTTCTTCATTACTCTGGAATTAATCAATGACTTTGACTTCTTTTTTCCCCTGCTCAGCCATACTTTCACAAGGTATAATTAAAAAAAAAAAAAAAAACAAAACCAACCCAAACCTATAGTTTTCTTTTTTGTTCAACTCTGCTGTTGTTGAACTATGTGTGGTTTGGACTTCAGCCCTCCAGAATGTTGGCAGAAGTTCTTGTCTGGAAAGAAATGGTAATTCTTTTGGGGTTGAAAAATGGGGAAGGAAAGATCTCTGTAGCAGAGATGATTTAAAGCAGAATAAGTCAATATGCGTGTGTATATATATCTCAATGTACACTAAGGTTTGTGTGATTCTTACCTAGTATGTTCCTCATTTTTGTTTTTGTCAGGTTTGCTTGGTTTTAGTTTATTGTAGCCAATCCTATTTTTAAACTTCTTATGAAGTTTAATGCACTAGCTAAAATTGCAGCAATTGAAATGACTGAAATTTAGATATTACATTTGAATTGACCTGAAGTGATACAAAAGTGACCTTAAACTATCTTTTTCATATGAACCGCTTTTCTTTTGCCTTCTGAGTGCGGAGCAGAAGACCGTACCCATCCCTCTGGAGCCACGCGTGTCCTCTCTTGGGGTCGTAGTCTCAAGCCAGCGATCCGTGCGCCAGGCTATTCTCAGGTGGAGCCTTCGCTGCGGAAACAGCCATTAGAGGAGGAGGAGGAGAGGGCCCAGGCCTGGTGCCCCAGCCGCGTCGGGTGTGCGTGGCGGGGAGCCGCTCTTCCCAAATACGGAAACCTTAGCGGGGTCGTATGCTTGAGCTCTGAACTGTCGTCAGCTCGCTGTCTGGTCCCGGGGCATTGGTGCGTACCTCCCAACTTCGTGTTCGTTTACAGGCAATAGTTGAAGAGCCGGGCGCGTGGTGATGCTCATCCTGCCTAGCTTACAGCCGCAGTACCCGCCAGGCTCCGCTTGCGGGGATGCTGTGTTGTCTTTGCAGGCTGGCGAGCGCCTCGGCGGTCTGCTGGTGCCAGCCTGGAAAACGCCGTGAAGGCGCAAAGGGCGCTGTGCAGCAACGCGAGACCTTCCGTGGCACTGCTCTAGGTGGCTGTGCTGGTAGTTCTGCTTTTGTTTCAAAACCAAGCAAGCTTACGGAAACGGGTAGATGTGTATATATATGAACCGAAAGGGGAAATGTCCGCTTCTTTCAGCTGGGAGACTTGTCGTCTTCTCTTTTTCCTGGACACGTTAAGAACACTTTAACAGCAGCGCTGATGCTTTTGTACTGGCAAGATTATTGCCTTGGCGATACTGGAGGTCAGAATAAATTCATAAACCTTTTGGGTCGGGCTTCCCCTCCTTCCCCGGCAGAAAGATGGACAGCAGCTTTCCCAGCTACTCATCGCAAAAGAATTAAGTTTTTGTGGAAATCTCTATTCAAACATAGGATCAAGCTCAGAGTTGCTCTTCGTCTAACAATGCTAACTCCTATGTAGGTTATTTTTATTCTTTTATTTAGCTTTGTTTTGCCGTGCGGGTGATGTAACTGCTCTGGCTGGAGGGGCGGCTGTGTCACTGCGTGTGTGCAGTGCTCGCGGCCGAGCCGGCGTGCCTGGCTGCTCCCGGCTCCTGGGAAGCAGCAGAGCCGGAGCTTGACTCCTCCGGGCTATGGTGCAGGAGGTGAGGCCAAGGCACCCGAATCCGGCGGCTTTCCCGGCGTCCACGTGTGAAGCTCGGCTTGGATGTACAGGAGAAGGGTCTTAGCTGGCATTCCTTTTGGAACGGTGCGCTGTAAGGGCTTGCACCCTTTGAAGAAAGCAGATGTGAAACCGATGTGAATCTGCGTCACGCTTACAGTTCAGAAATGGGAAAACTCAGTACGTGGTTTCACTATAGGGATATAATGCTAATAGCGCCGGTTTAGAGCTGTTTTAACGATTTCTCTGACTAGCTGGAGCTACAGACGTCACCGCGGGTTTACGTTTAGCAGCCCCCTTTGTACCTTTGTGATGTTAGCGGGCGATGAAGCAACGTAGTATTGAAGTACTTGAACAAAGAATGTATCTGGAAGTGGCTAGTGGTCATTCTGGCAGATACTTAAGACCAAAGCTGCTATTGTTTTTCTCTTAGTTAAACAACAGTCAAGCTCATGCTGTGGCTTTTTTCTTTTCAATTGCAGTATAATGTTAGCTTTTATATATCCCCCGGGCCCACACCCGGGTGTGTGGTGGGCCAGCACACAGATGCATTGTTCGGGGTCCCGCATTCCAGGGAGATCAAATGCTCTGTGCACCACATCAGCTGCACATCTGCAACTGCTAAATCCTCCGCAGTCCTTCCGGATCCAGGTGCCATGCAATTACTAGGTTAAAGGCATCAAGAGCTGCTGCTTCCAGGTCCTTTCTGTTTAATTCTGCCTGCTTTGATTCACTACAGCTGGTGAAACAGTTAGACTTGGTTCAGGCATGTGTGGAAGAGAGCTCATTTCATGCTTGGAATTGTAATTATGTTCTTTTCTTTCAAGCTGCCAGCAGTAAAAGATGTCTTCCAGTGTGTATTATCTAAATAAGCTGTAGTGTTTAAATGTTTTCTTATTTCATTTTAAGAATGTGGCAAAATAAATTGTGCTTACTCTTCTAGTTTTTGTTCTGGAGCAATTAATTCCCCATAGCTCTCTCCCGTGATTCAGGCACGCTCGTTGTCTCTGTGCAGCGGCTGTGTTAACGCTGCTTTTAAATAGCTGTGCGAAGGAGAGCCGTGTGCCAGTGCGATGGCACTGCCCTGGCTTGCCCGCTTGGCACTGGGGTGTCTCCTCTGGTGCACTCTGCCTGCAGTCGCTATCTGGCGTCTGCAATCTATTCCATCCCAGTCATCTCTTATGCTTTTTAGAATTCAAGCTTCTTGCTTCTAGTGAATTTTAATCTGTTTAGTATACGTGAGCAAGAGACAAGAGTACAGTGCAAATATTAGTCCTCTCTTTAAAACAGCCTTTTCTGCACCCGAGTTTTCCACGATGAAAAGATGCCCTTCAGTGCGCCAGTTAACGGCGGGCACCGCAGCGATGCTCCAAGCTTACCTCTGGAGGCTGCAGGTGTGAAGTTTTGGGCATGTGGGTTTCCGTGTCGGGCTCTCGGTACTGTCGGCTGGATTTGGGGCGGAAAAACCAGCTGTGCTCTTGCCCAGCTCTTAACCCGTGCTCGTGGGTGTATCTGCAGCTTGGATCCGAGTACCCTTGTAGTTAGCACCTATTACCTCTCTCTCCTCAACTTTATTTTTCATATAGTGCCAGCTGTACAGGTCAGATCTTTCCCTTCCCTTGGCAGATAAATAGCGTTCCTCGAGAGCCCGTCTTTCCGTGGCCTGATCTTTGGAGGAGTATGCTCTCTCAAAGATGGTCTACAGGAGACGGCTCCGCTTCTCTTCCCCCACGGCCGAGAGCCCTGGTGACTTGGAGCGGTAGCTGACATTTATCCTGCAGGACCGTTCTCCAGCGGGGAAATTGAAGGCTGCTGTGGGGCACTGCCTTGGCTTACGGATGTGCTGCCCTGCCTTAGGTAGGGAGCGTGCTTCTCTGCGCGCCAGCCCAGCGCACCGTTCTTCCTCCAACGTGCCTCATCTTCTGGAGTGGCCCCTACGTGTGCTGTGAGCCAGGCAAGTTTCTTTGGAGCTGAGTTTGTGCTCTGGTCCTGGGCTTTTGACTTCCTTACAAAGATAAACATGTTTGGGGTTTTTTATATGCAGCTGTTGCAGCTTTTCTCTGTTTTTTGGGTGTCTGGAATCAGCACTCTGATCTGCTTTCCCTTGTCTCTGGAGTCTGTCTGCTCATCCTGTGGTCTCGAGATGAGAGTGCCTGATAGCCATTTCGGTGTCTTTGTGATTGACTGGAAGTCACAGTGGATAAATCTTTCATGATTGGAAACCACTTAAGCCACGAGGTGGCTGATGATCACTGGTTATTAGTGGAGAGGTTCTACCAAACAATCAGAGAAAATTGAGTGGCAGGGCGTATAATTTATGACTTCATCCCAGCACTGTGGGGGCAAGTCAGTGAGAATCGAAACAGTGAAAGAATTATATTTGACAGATATTTTAAAGAATGACTCCAGTTAGTGTCATTTATTGCTGGAATGTGTGGACAGATCCCGAGTCAAAGCCCTCTTAGGGGCAGTGCCAAAACCAGATATGAAAGAGTGTGCAAGAAAATGAGAATGCGGTATGTGGCCAAAGGCTTAAATTTTCTGACAATGGGCAAAAAGAATGTTCTAAGGGTTTTTTTCAGGCATTTTCCTTTGATAATAAAGTTTACGGATCCTATGTAATGTTTGTTGAAACCCCCGCCTGAAGGGGATTTGTTGGAGCTTGTAAATTGAGCAGTACCTCTATTGCATTAAAGGCATTATCAACACACAGAGGAGAGCAGTTAGAGAAACTTCTGGAACATTCGGGGAAATTAATTTTCTTGCTTTTAATGAGTGCTTGCAAAAAACGCCCATAAAATTATCTCTAGGATTATCTTAATTTTTGCCTAGCAGTGATACACGGCATAGGAGAGGTCTCGCTCTGTTACCCTTTGCTGGCGTTGGTATTAGAAGTACCTGGGCAAAAGTCTGCCGCTGTTCAGCGCGGCGGTAGCTTCTTCCGCATGCATGCGACGGATAACTGCCGTTAATTCCAAAGGAGGAAAAACTCTAGAAAAACATTCTTTCTTCAAATGTTTTGTCGTAGTAATGTCTCTGAAAGTATTAATCTCTCTTGTCACAATTTGGCACTCGCTCTAGTTCCCGGCAGGGGTTTCTCAGCTAATCCCCGCCTGGAAGACTTTGCCTTACCTTATATTAATTTCTGCTCCCTTCTGCAGCCTGACGTCGTTTGAGGGTTTGTTTTCAGCTTAAAGTACGTCGCAGGCCTTCCTGTCTGACTTTGGGTTAAAAGATGGGGGCAGTTTCAGTGCCCATACGTGTTCTGGAGCACCCGCTGTGCCGCTCACCTCTTCCCTTCCAGCCCTCCCCAAAGCGTTGTGCAGTGGGCTGCGGCACTCTTACTCCCTCACAGCCCTGGAGAAATTATTTGAGACATTTGTTTTCAGGTGCAGGATTTCCTTAATGCGAGTAGCTCGCTTTGAGAGGAAAGTGGCAAGATGTTCTCGCTCTATGAGTGACAGCTACTGAATCAAACATCTGCCTTGCTGCTGGACTTGTCCCCGAAAGCTGCTATGCTTGAAAGCCCGCCTAAAACTTGCTGGAGCCAGATAAGCCCGTGTTCCGTGTGCCGTTGGAAACGGAGGCAGCTGCCATCAGCGCTGCTGTTAGCGAAGGCAGCGGGTGGCGGAGGGGTGGCCAGATGCAGGGAGGAGCGAAGTTGTCACAGCGCAACTCCTTCCTCCGCTTGCCTCGAGCATCCGAGCGGCGTCAGCCAAGGACATCGCCGCTTCCTGTGCAGACAAACTCATTCTTGGCGCCACGGCCGAGCCGTGCGGATAGCTCGGTGTCAGACCGAAGCCAGCAGCGCTATGACTGTCCGCGCCAGATGTGTTTGGGTTTGGTAGATCTGACCCCATGGACACCGAGAACTGGTGTCAGCATGTCTTGGTGAGGATTGTCTCAAAGTAGCGTCCCGCTTTTCTCTGTGTAAGTGCACAAAAACTTTGAGAAAAAGGAAGAATCCAAAATTTTAACCTTTTAAACTGTGGCATTTCTCCTGTCGCTTACCTTTTTGACAGATGCATTAATCCATTCTGTGACTACAAGGATGTGAAGCTGTAAGCCTGGATTAGGGCTCTGTCTACTGCAAATGCATCCCGATGTGGATTCAGTCTGGGGGAATGAGCCTGCTTGGTTTATTCTCAGGTTTTGTAACTTAAATTCTCAGGAGCTAAAGTTTGTGCCAAGCATCTGCTATAGACCCAAGGAGGGGCGGGGGGGTGGGGAGAAACCCTTTAGCTAATAAAACATTTTTGATTACCTTTTTTGGGGATTTAGATTTGTAAAAACAGCTCAAAGTTTTCAAAAGCAGTCATCTTCGTTCTAAACTTTCCAGGCTTAGCCTACAAAGAGACCCAGCTTTGCTTGATTTGTGCTTGGTGGGTTTTGTTGGGGTTTTTTTTTTTTCCTTTTTCCCCTGTTGCGATGGAAGTGAAGCTACTGGCGATGCAGCTCGAGGGCTTGCGCTCCCCTGCAGGCTTCAGTGCTTCAGCCCTGCCTGCCCGGCTGTGAGCTCTGCCTTGGGTCAAAAGTACTGAACCTCAGTCTTGAATTCAGACCTAGTCTGCTTCTTGTCCTAGCAAAAGTAATCCTGAAATTGTCTGCCTCAGCCCCACCATGCCTAGGTGAAGATTCTGCCTGGCTTTGAAGAATGCCTGTGGTGTCTAAAGAGGAGCCTTGAGAAAGGGAGCTGGCAGTCACACGCTGTAGAGGGGGGAGCGTGTAAAGTTAGTCTAAAGATAATTTATGGTTTCTAAAGCTGCTGCTGCTGAGTAAAACTTTCCAAGGCTGGCTTCTGACCTAGCTATCATCAGTGCTAAAACTGAGAACAGTCATCTTAAAGTAGCATTTTTAGTTGTGTGGAGGGGAAGGAAGAAAATAGGCTACCTTATTTCTTAACGTTTAATCCGCTATAGTTTTGTAGCGCATGTGCAACTTTTTTTCTTTCGGACTCGAACCACAGGGTAACTTTTCCATTACATGAGCCCAGACTGGTTTAAACTTGGCTTATCGCTTAAGACTGGTTCAACCTTGGCTTATCGCGTAGCGTATTGTGCATTTTTACTGGGCTCATTTTAACAGCAAATGTGATGTCAGGATGATAATAAAGCTCCTCTTAGCTGTCTCTGTACAAATGCGGAGCGCGTCTCGCTCCCTCCCCGCGTCGCCGCAGTAGCACGCCGGCACCGGGAGGGAGAACTTTGGGTCACGCCGGGTTGAGCTGTTGGCAGCGACACCCGCGTGTTGGCAAGAGCTTTCCCAACAAGATGCGGGAGAGCAGAGGAAGATTTCTCCTTGTTTTTGCAAATTAGCAAATGAAACCCTAAATAAGGTGCTAAACTCAGTTTCCTTCTGTTGGGTTAAGAGTGGTGTGCTTGGAAACCTTCGAAATCTTAATTGGCCCGAGCGTGCTAAAAACACCTTCTTTCCATCCCAGGCGCTGCTTGTGTCTTTCCAATACATTTGGCTCGCGTACTGGCAAATCATTTTTATAACGCTTGAGAAACTGTATAGCTTCAGAAAAACAGGATGTGTGCCCTGCCTTATATTTTGGATTCGCTTTCCAAGTATTTTTTAGGGCTGCTAAAAGAAAAAGAACCCAAACCCCAACCCCCTTTCGGGGAGCGCCCCGTCGGTTCAGCGCTGGCAGGACAGATAGCGGCACTTGGGTGCCCGCTCATCAAATGATTGATGCACTGGGTTAACGAAAGTGTGTTTTAATTTGGACGCAGATATCGGGACAGGCTCACCAGCCCGTCCCTCGTACTGGTTAACTGAATTTCTTTTTGCAAAGGCCGAGTTTCTGTCGGTTCCTCAGCAGGAGTACCCGCCGAGGTTGTGTTCAGGTACTGTCCCCCTTCCCCTCCCAAGCTGGGGACGACGAGTTTCTCATCTCTTCCTTGGACTGATACGGCAATTCCTTCTTCCCGCAGAAGGCTCTGGAATTTTTTTTTTTCCCCAAGTACAGCATTAATACTAACTGTTTTCCAGGGATTTCTATATTGAATGGTTTGTTTCCATTCTTCATGGCTTTGCCCACTTAATTTTGCATCTGATTTGGCATTTTAAAAAATTCTCTTTTACGTTCAAGTTTTCCGTGAGCAGGGCTGCAGTAGCAGGAGAACCGCAGGTCGTGGTGAAAGTCCCATTCATGTTTCTGTTTGGGCAAGAAGCAGGAATTCTTAACAAGCTCCGGTGGTGCTCAGAAGCCTGGGAGATGGCATGTGTGAGGGTTTGCTGGGAGTGGAAGGGGACGGCAGAAGAGTGAGGCGAAGGAAGAAGATTGAAAATTTCGCTCTAACAGTGGGTTGGAGATGGAGTTTATCTGAAAAGACCGGCCAGAGCTGGAAATGCGAGGCTGTCTCTCTGTTTATTAAAATACTTGCTTGCAAGTAATTTGCAGAGTAAAGAGCCAAAGTTTGGGTATCTTTTAAGACTGTGAGGTTTTTCCTCTAAACCAGTAAATGAGATTGCCCCAGAAGGAGCTCGCTTGCACCTGAGGTATCAGCGTGTTCTTGCAGCACGTTTCCTTCCTGGCAGTAACTGCACATACATCTGCTTATTTAATTAAAGTAGCCATCGTAGTACTTTATGCGAATCTAGGGGTAAGAAAACCTTTTCAGATGAACTTACATTTTCAGGTCTGGCAGAAGCATTTTTGCGCCCGTTTCCTTCAGCTAAGTGCGAATGAGCGTGGGTGGAGGGGGAGCTCGCTGGGCGGTGGGTGCTCCTGTCCCTCGCTGCCCGCCCACCCTGCCAGGGACGGCAGGAGAACCCGCTGCCTTTCCAAAAGCAACCTCCGGTCTCGGCTTACGTTTTCTTCCTAGTCTGTTTTTTTACTGTTTTTTAAATAGCATTTCACTGCTTTCGAGCATAACCACATTATAAAATGTTTCATCTCAAATAATGTGTCTGAGCTCCGGTGAAGCTCCTTTCGGTGCATGCAGTAGCAAGGTTTCTCGCTCGGGGAGAACGCTGATCTGTTTCTCTGTCCATTTTTGTTTCCTGAATTTTTCTGACTTTCTCCCATCCACTCTCGTACAGGGCAGGGAGTGACAAGCTACGCGAGATCTTGCTGTGTGTTGTGATTTCTTGCTTTTAGGGTTTCGTGTAGAGAGCACTTCAGTTTTTACAGTTCCCCAAGGAAGTGATGTGCCATTATTAAAAATAAAACATTGACTTATCACGTTTTAGACCTGGCCTACTGGCTTGTGATTGCAGTAAGCTTTAAAGTGACAGTCAATGACTTGTTGCCATCCCCAGCTGCGGTGTCCCAGGGTACGATGGTTGCGGCGCAGTTGACGCGAGGAATGCGGAAGAGCCGGGCAAGCCCCGGCCCAGGTGCTCACGGCCGGCTGCCCGCAGCCGCCCACTTCTGCAGATCTTGGTAACGCCATGCCTCAGTAAGCGTGGTCTCAGGGCGGGCGTCTCGTCACCCAGAGCCCGTGCAGATGCCTGCAGGTCGTGAGTACGCGGAGGCTTCCGGATGGGGGAGAGCAAGAAGCTGGAGAAATGGTCTCGCTGTGCATCTGGTCGAGCGCCTCCCACAGTTCAGCCCACGGTGATTTGGGTGGCTCGGTTTCGGAGCAAATCGAGTCCCCTGCGGCGGTACTTCTCCTTCCCCCGTTCGGCAGGACAGGACGCGGCGCCGGGAGGGCTGCTGAGGAGCGCGGGGTGTGCTGGTGGCCAGCCGGGGGGCACGGCTAGCGGCCGGGCTCTGGCCTTGCCGCAGGGGCGAGCCCGCGCGCGCGTCTCCCGCTCGGCCGCCTGAGCCCCTCTCTTCCTTCAGGCCGGGCTGCGTGTTGGGGAGAGGTGGGCACGCTGCAGCTGTGGGCCTCATTTCCTCAGGAAACCGAGCTAAAAATACACGCGAGATGTTATGGGAAACGCTACACGTCGTCGTCGGTCCTGAGCAGCCTCCGTTCAGCCTGTCCCTGAGTTACGTACGCCCTTGAAGGCTTGCGCTGAACGTAGGCGCTCGCTGGCTGTTTCTCATTCTCCGCATTCCTTTCACTGTAAACGTGCTGTTTACAGGCCTGTCTCTTAAAAACAGCCCCCTTCCAAATCCTTACTCCAAATTTTTGTTTCCTTTTTGATGATGGGAGAACATCCAAGTCACCTGGAGCTTTCTATGGAGAAAATAAAGCTGCGGTTGGAGTCAGAAGAGCGGACATAGAGGCCGTTAAGAGCTTATCTTTTAATGAAAACGATGCGCTTTTCCTCGTGGCTTACTGGCGGTGGAATATTCTTTGATTTGAGCAGCACAGATGGCAAATGACTTGTGGCTGTGGAAGACTGGGGTGCAGCAGGGCTCTGCCACGCGTTGCCTGCGCCTGTGGGTAATGTTTACTTTTTAACCTGTCCGTTTTGTAGAAACAAACCCGCAACGGGTGCTGGCTGTGTTACTCCTCGCACTTAGAGCGTTTCCCCTCTGTGGCGGTTTGGTAACGCGCGGGGGTCCAGCTCCGCTCCCGGAGCTGAATGCCGGGAGGAGGAGGAGGATGCGCAGCATCCTTGCGGGAGCACGTCCCGCTCCTCGTCCCTGGTGCTCTGCGCCGGTGCCTGCGGACGCTTATAGAATCATGGAATCGTTTAGGTTGGAAAAGCCCTTTAAGATCATCCAGTCCCACCATTAACCTACACCACCAAGTCCACACTAAACCAGTCAAGGGTAGACCGGACTGAACCATGTCCCCAGGTGCCACCTCTGCCCGTTTGTTGAACGCTTCCAGGGATGGGGACTCCCCCACCTCTCTGGGCAGCCTGTTCCAATGCTTGACCGCCCTTTCCGTAAAGAAATTTTTCCTAATTTCCATCCTAAACCTCCTCGGGCGCAGCTTGAGCCCATTTCCTCTCGTCCTATTGCTTGTTCCTTGGGAGAAGAGCCCGACCCCCCTCCCTGCCCCCTCCTGCCAGGAGCTGCAGAGCGATCAGGTCTCCCCTCAGCCTCCTCTTCTCCAGGCTGAACACCCCCAGCTCCCTCAGCCGCTCCCCACCAGCCCTGTGCTCCAGACCCTGCCCCAGCTCCGCTGCCCTTCTCTGGCCACGCTCCAGCACCCCAATGTCCTTCTTGTGCTGAGGGGCCCAAAACTGGACGCAGCATTCCAGGTGCGGCCTCCCCAGCGCCGAGCACAGGGGCACAATCACCTCCCTGCTCCTGCTGGCCACACTTGGAATGAAATAAAGGATTTTGAGTCTATCTAGTGTCTGGCAATCACATTTACATACACTTACATTCTTAAAATATTCCATTTTAATAAAATCGGGGTGTGTAGCCCTTGGGTTCGTGGCGTGCTGCCACGCTGTCCCTGGGCTGGGCAGAAGTTTCGTGGTCGCTCATCAGCGGCCACCCGTGGGTGGGATGCCGGCGGCCTTTCATGTGGGGAGAAACAGTAGCCCATCTGGCAAAATTTTCATTCTAATACTTTATTTTGTCTCTTCCAGTTGCTTAGCATAACCTGAGCAGGGAAAGAGTCCAAGTTTTTAGGTAAAATTTTTTTCTTTTTAAAAAAAAAAAATATATATATATATATATATCTGAAGTGGCTGCATGCAGTCAAGAAATAGGGGTCTTAAATGGGGCACAGCCCTGGGTGCCATCGTCTACTGCTCCCTGCCCTTGTCCTGCGTCGCTTTGTCGCGTTCTTGCTGGGGGAAGAAGTGCTCCCGCGCCGCGGGTCTGCAGTCCCGTGACTAGAAACCTCGACTGGGATCGCGTCGAGGTGCGAAAAGAGATGTGTCACTGGAAACGCATCTCCGGCGAGAGATTTGCATGAAGAAAGTTGACTTCCGTGGCTATTAAAAAAGCTCCCATTAAAAAAAAAAAAAAGATTTCTTCCAAATATTAATTGAAAAAATGACCTGAAATATGGATGTGTTCTCTTCTAAAGAGCTTTAAAACATCACACTGAAATAATAGACAAATTGAAGCTGAAACATTACATTTTTTCCACAAATGTGGACAGGCTCCAGGACCATAAAAAGAGCTTGGAAAGGCTGTAAAACACATGTTAAACAATTTTTTACTTGAGGCACCTCTAGAAATATTTCTTTTCAAATAAATTAAATATTTAACTTGAAAAATAATCTTTTTTTTAAAAAAGACTTTGGTAATTAGAAACAGAATGTTTCTTCCTTAGCAGATGCGTATTAAGAAAGCGATACAGCAGCGTAGTAAAATAAAATTCTGTGTAAACCAGTGACTGTATTTGTGGATGTTCCTTTCAAAAACAAATGTTTGACTTTACGGGCATAAGCAGCTCCTGTGGTGGGTTTTCTTTTTTTTAATATTTACTATAGCGTACATCCTAAACCAGAATTAGAAAAATAAATGATTGTGAGATTTAAAATATGTGGAAAAAGTGGGCAACGTGTAGGCTATGTTGCTTTAGGGTCTTCAACTCCTAGTCTGATCAAAGAACCTTAATATTTGATGCTGAAATTAGTTTATTAATTAAGCACCATTCCATTTTGTACAGGAAGTAAAACTAGCGTACTGATATGTATAAATGGTATATTTAATGTATTTAAAGTGACTTAAAATTATTTTTAAAATGTATTTAAGCTTAGCATTATTTGAAAAGGAGGGTAGATGCTAGATCTCAGCATAGAATGCATTAATCCAACTCAAATGTTGAAGCAACGGGCGCTTCTCAAATTTTCTGAGTCCAGATGCATCTTTCTAAATGGCAGAGGGTTTTGAAGAGAGTGCCTCCTAACTGGAGGTTGATTCAAGCCGTATAAATGCCAGTGATATGTCATGTGTTAAGCATGTATTATTTTCAGTTTTTACAGAGGAGTAAATTTTGGTATTTAAACTTTTCCAAATGTCAGCTGCTTTTGCACAAAATAATCTTGCCTTAAGCACTCGGAGATAGGTGCATGTGACGGTTTCACTTGTTCCGCCGATGCCTTCGCAGTCGGGAGACCTCGTGGGAATTGAAAAGCAAGAAAGTTCGTCCTCCTGCCCATCTCAGAAGAAAGCGGTGCAGGCGAGGACGTTGCCAAGGGGCGTGCGCACGAGCTCGTGAAGGCGGACGTGCGCGCAAGAGTCATCCTCTCTGTGCAGAGGCGTCGAACAAACCGAGCGCGGGCCCCGAGGCACGTTGGTAGGCAGCGGGTGTCTCTGAGCACAACGGGGAACGGTGGTCAACGCTTAAAATTCATGCTGCTGTATTAAAGCATTAGCTCCCTAACGCTTTCAACACTGTTCAGTTTCCACCTGAAAACACATTTCCAAGAGGAGCGAGTAGTGTTTTAAATGCTTCCCCCCCGATTTCTAATGCGCGGTGTGGTCTGAACCAGTGTCGAGCCACGTCTGTATTGAAATGCAGATGCCGTGCATCCCTCTTGGCAAAGCGGGCCAAATTCAGTGCTAAATCAGTAGCGTTGTCAATATGTGCCAGTTTCATTATTGGTTGTGCAATAAACATTCTTATGGGAAGCAAATACAACGTTCAGTCGATGCAGCAAGCAAATTTGAAGTATTTCTGCCATCATCGTCAAGTTTCTCTGAAGGAGAGGCCACTCTTGTTAGACCAGCGTTTGTCTTCAAAGCTGCTCCTTGGACCTTGTGTTAGGCAGGGAGTAGAATATTAATTTAATCTGGTTTGTAGCTCTCGCTGCACACCTGACCATTTCTCCCTCTGAGGCTTTATTGAACAGAAACGTAGGTAGTGTGTTGGACTTAAACAAACAAAAGAACAGTTCAAGTATTTGAAGAGGGTAAGGCCAGAATTTATTGGTCTCCTGAATGTGTCCATAGCCATGGAAGCATGTGTTGCTGCTTCTGTTCGTGGCCGGGAACAACTTCAAAGCCTTTGTGGAAATACTTACTGGCATTTTGCAAGCAAGACTTCAAAAATGCCCCAGAAATAATGGATGAATTAAAGCGCCGTTGGCTGTAGAGCCCAGCCGTGTAACTGGACCTGCTCGCGCAGCAGGTATGGGAGCACTGGTATCATCTCGGCACCTTTGCAGCAGGGAAATCGCTGTTCCGGATGCTGTTTGGGAGACTGATCCCCGCTGTTTTCTCTTCTTCTCCCTATATCCAGTTCCCAGCTGCTAAAGAATCAGCAAAGTTATTTCCTTTGTTTTTAAAAAAGTTTTCATCTACATGTGTTATAATAAATGTCTTGTAATTAAGAGGATAATTTGCTGACTTCTTTGACACTGTTTCTTTGCAGTAAAGCCAGCCAGTGTTACATGGGGTCATAACATGACAAGCATGGAAAAAAATTCACAAGTTTGGCTTTTTTTTAAAATACCATTTCTAAGAAAAATCCAGAAATCATTCCTGGCCCTTGGTGGAATGGATACTACCACCGTGTTAGGGGATCTGGTGCTACCGGCAAGGCCAGCGTGCCGCGAGCCCTGGTCTAAACCCCGTAGTGCTAGCTTTGCCCGCTCTGCTCTCTCCAAGCCTGTTGCTGACTTGGCATTTACAAACTTCTGTCAGTGCAGGATCTGAGATTTTGGATAACTCACCAGGCTGATAAAGCTCGCATCTACCCTCCATGTAGAATTCTGCCAGGATTGCAGGCAGGAGAAGCAGCTGCCTTCGAAGGTGCCGCTTGGCACTTTGCAAAGATCCTGCCCGCGCGTCCCGGCGTGGCTGTTGGAGCATCCTTGCGAAAGCAGCTGGAGGTGTGTTCTCTCTGCAAAACCCTCCGTCGTTATGTCCCACGGGAGCGCTTGTCGGACTGGGAATTTCTGTGCGTATTAGTCCCATACTAGAAAAAATGCTCGGTTCCTCCTGACAGCCTGAGTAATCGTTAGGGCTGGTGACTTTCAGTATTTTTCCGAAGCCTCAGCAGAACTTAGCTGACTTAATCGTTAATGAAAATGTAGAAAACAGCATACTTGAGACTTTATATAGTAACTAGACCAACCAGTTCAGTTGTCCCACCTCCCTGGGAGGAATTGCTAAGGAGCTCGTTGGTCTAGATGCTTTTAAGTATGGTATTTAAGGTGTAAATGTGGTTAACCTTCTACACATGAAAGCTTGCTTTTTAGCCAAAAAGATACTCTTAACGCACCCAGCAAGGAGGCCAGCTTCAGAACTGCTCAGAGAATTGTTCACAAACAAACAGTTTCTTTGAGAAAAGGAGTTAATTCTTCTGACCGCTTGTTTCCGAACTGTCTGGTCTTTGGGAGTAATGCCAGGAAAAAACCCCACCATCCATTTTCTTATGGATGGAGGAGTGTTATGTGCTTGCAGTGTAATAGCAAGTGCTTCTATTCTGAGAGGCCGCTTCTCTGTCTTAAAGGGGAGAGTTGAAGGACTCTAAAACCTAAAAGCAGAGGCGGTGGATTGCGGGAGTGTCCACTTTCTGCTGTCAACAGGCAGCTGTGGGTGGTAAATTAAGGCTGCTGAGGAGGAGCGCTGTGTTTGTAGGAACAGATTTTGTTAAAAAACCCAACCCAAATATAAAGCTTAGTTTCAGAGTTGCAGTTGAAAAGGTACCAAGTTAGTGCGTGGCTTTTCCTTCTAATTATTTTTAAAACTGTGCTGTTTTCTAGCCTTGATGTGGTGCATCTTCTAACCGAACGCTGCTGGCTTGTTCGCAGAAGCTGTGCTTGGTGAGCGGCACACGTGCTCTGCTGCGGCTCCGGATCGCTGTAGCTTTCAGTAACTGTGTGCAAACGTACGCAGCTATTAAAGAAACTTCCCCGAACCACTTGGTTTCTCAGGCTGCATTGAAAGCGTGCGACTGCTGGAGGGGAGAGGTACCGGCGGTTCAAAAGGAAACGGCTTTTCAAGATAACTTTCTGAAGAGTTGTCTGTAAATGTTGGATCATTATAGTTGTGAAAATTGTGTAGAAATCCAAAACGGTCACCAGACGTTGCAGAGGTGTTGCAGAAAAACTGCTTGGGGAATACAGTTACAGATTTTAGAAAAACAGCTTGGGGAATATCATCATGCATTGTAGAAAAATTGCTTGGGGAGCACGGTCGTGTATCTAGAGCTTTGGAGTGCCGAAACACGGCGGCGCGGTTCTGTGTTTGATACGGCTTCTGCAGGGTGAGATCCTCCACGCAACTTGGCGTGGGCGTTGATTTGAGTCGACTTTTCAATTCCGTGCGAACTGGTACACGTGGTCGTGTCCTGAAGCAGCTTTCGGGCATCGCTACCCTCTGGCTACGGGGAGGTGGTTCCTGGCTTAAACCCCCAGACCTGGGGCTGCTCTCCAGGCGGGCTGCTCGGCTGCAGAAAGCGCTGGTGAGGAGGCGGCTGCCTGCGCTCGCCGGAGCCTCTCCGCGCTGGAAGGCATGGTCCCGGCAGGCTCCCTTGAGGAGGAGCTGGAAGAGGCTCCAAGAAAGGCACATGAGCGGGGCAGCCTGCCAGCTCGCGCCTCTGCTCTGCGCCGGAGCACGTCGGCTGAGCCGGGCACGGCAAGGACCGCTCCTCTTCTCGGGGCGCAGGAGTGCTCGGGTGTTTTCCTCATGCGGACGCAATGCCATTTAACTGCACGTTTTTGACGCACCTCAGCTGTCCTGGCCGGGCTGCGGGAAACCCGGGAGAGCTGTGTTTCTTGGGGTGAGTTAACGTTTGAGCCGAAGCCCGTCTCGCCTTCTCGCGCGGAGCAGGACCGACCCAGGCGTGCGCAGGGGCGAGGTGGTCACAGCCTCCCTTCCTGTTCCCTCCAGGAAACCAGACCGGAGGAATTTTTCGCATCTGGCAGTAGCAATGCTTTTTTTTTTTTCCCCTTTTTAAAAGGCAGAACAGCTTTTCACCGATTTCGATTCAAGAGGAGCCGACTCAGTTCTACCTACCGTCGCGTCGCGTGATGTGCCGAGGGCCTGCTAACAGCGCTGGGTGGATTGCCGTCCTTCCCTAAAGACGCGGCAGTCGGGGCAGCTCTCCCCTCCCCTTGGCAGCGCAGCCGTAGCTGTGCGTGTCTCTGCTCCGTGAGTCATTTCATCTGTTTCAACAAGTTTCTGGTCCCGGGCAGCAGCGGAGTCCAGTGCTCTTCTGTGGGGTTGCTGCGGCGATTGTACAGCGGCGTTGCCTTACGGCCTTCATGGAAAATGCCCCGTTTTAATCCGGTTTTTGATCTGGCTCCTGCTTAAATATTGAGTATAGAAATAGATTTATTGGGGTGAAGGACATGAAGGCCATTTCTGCGTATTGTAATTCCCATTACTAGTCTTAGTTTTCTCTAAACCTGTTAAAGATTATATTCCACGTGGGCTCTTTCTGCTGCAGTGCAGGCTTAAATACTTCTCATCAGTTGTGCCAGCACAGCCGCTTGTGGGCTCGTCAGATTTGGATTAGAGATAGCAGATTTTATTTTTCTTTTTTAAAGAGAGGAGCTTTTTTGTCTGGCTGTGTTTGTTTCCAGCTGAATTAGTTTCTAGATCGGACCTGCGAGCATGGCAGGTCGGTGAAGAGGGTGGAATAATTTGACACGGTGGTGCTTTTGAGTGAACCTTGGGTGTGCTGGAGCGCGCTGGCACCGTGTGACAAGGAGTTAGAAGTCCATTAAAAGGGGTCTTTAAAGATGGTACAGTTACTAAATGCCAGCTGCGGTTTGCCAAGCTCTTGGCTGTGTGCTTTCTATTGAACGATCCACTTAGTGCGTGTTTAAAAACAAAACTAAGAACCTTAAGATACTGGAATAAGTCGGTGCGTGCGAAGGCACCGGAGATCACCTGGTTGCCCTGGTTTTCGTCGTGCCTCTGGTGGGGTAACCTGTCTGAAACTGGCTCCGTCGCTGGCTGATGCGCCTGCCTGCTTGCCAGCTCTGTAATGCTTTATGCATGCATGGCTGCTGCCGTACAATCTGCAGGGACACGTTCTGGCAATTAGTTGGGCTTTTTCTTCTATACTTAAAAATACCTTATAGGGAAAATGCATCAAATTGAGTCTGAGCTTCTGGAGATGCAGTGACAGAAATAGCAAACGGTTTTATTGTGAACTTGCTGGCAAGCGCGAGACATCTCTGCGCTCAGTTTAAAGGGATTTTTCCCCCCCCCTCCCTACAAATACTTTTCAAATTCCGTTATCCTGTTTGGACGAGGGGGTTTCTTTCTTGAGATGAGTTTCAGGTGTTGAAGGCATGCCTGTGTTTTCCTCTTCCTCGGACGAGCCGGGGTAGTGTTGCAGCTCAGGAAACCCAGGTTTGCCGGGAGAAGCGATCCGTCCCGATGGAGACGGAGCCCGTGCGCGTGTGGTGGGAGGGCCGGGGAAGGGGAGCTGCGGGCGAAGGGGCCGAGCACGGAGCACCCCCGCCTCCCCCAGCCTGCTCGCTTCCTCTAGGCTATTGCTGGCGTTCCGTGTACATTCTCCCTGGGAATTAACTTGTCCCCAAATCGCGGAGACGCGTACGCGCCGATTTGGTAAGCTTCCTTGCACCTGTCCGATGCGCTTTGCAGCCTCAGCGTCACCAAACTGTTTGCTGTTCGGGGGGACAATGTCCTCTTGTGTGCCGGGCTCCCAGCAGGGAGGGGACGGGCGGCCGCGGCTGGGGCACGGCCCCGCTGGCGGATGGGCTTCCCATGTCAAATGAGATGGGAAAACAAATTGCTTCCAGACCGTCGTTTCACAGAGTCGGGAGCAGCGATCCCGCTCGAGCTGCGTTAGCGGCCCGGCTGTCATTCACGTTTTCCTTATCTAGGTTAAATATAAAAGGGTATAAATGTGGGTAAAGAAAACAAGGATAAAGGAAAGAGCTTTTAGAGAGCTCCTAAGGCTCCGTTGGCGTGCTGCCTCCCGGAGATCGGCTGCTGCTTCTGATGGTACTTAAAAACAGGCCTTGAGCAGGGCCAACGCGGAGGATGCAGAAAGATCCCTGCTCGTGCTGAGGAACTTTCTGGTCACATTTGCAGAAATAACTTTGTTCTTGTTCAAGGTTTCTTTTCTGGGGGAACTTTCTGCGTAATGTTCTTCTCACAAGGACCGCTTATGCCTGTAAATATCGTGAAACCTTGCATGTGACTGGCCTTTTAAGAATAGCTTTGTGTTGTGTGTGTGCTTGGAAATGTTTGACCGGAGGAGAATCCAGTAGTTGTTCCATGCTGGGTAGGTATATCTTAAGGAAGACACGGCTATACGACAATAACTTTCTTCTGATAATTCAATAGAAAGAGAATTCAGGATTTTAAATAAACGTAGGACTTAAAGTTCAGTGGAGGTAATACAAAAGGTACAGACTCACCTGAATTGTCTGTATCTTCGCAAAGCACAGGTATTCTCACAACCTTGTTTCAAAGCTTCTAAAATGAAAAGCTTAATGTTATGTAGCACAAACTTGCAAGTTTGGGGTCATTATGATATGATCAAGAAGAATGTTTTATTTGGGAAAATTGTGATATTGCTGCTATATCCAGGTTGTTTGTGAAGCTTGCTGTTTGTTCTCACTCCGTTATGCTCAGAGAAAGAGAACGGGTCTGCAGTTCTCGTCACATGCGTTTGCAAATGTTGCAGGCCCGATAGTTAAAATTTCAGTAAAATTTTAAAACTTTTCACGAGATGGGAGCTCTTGCCATTTCTAACTTGTTCTAGGTAAAGGAAGAAGCAGAATTCAGTTGGGTGCCCCATTAGGAAAGAGGTGAAAGAGAAGCATTTCCATTTTCTTGGTTGCGCTTGGCGAGTTAATTCCCCGCCTCGCGGCGTGCCCAACGCGGTGTCACTTTAAGGGCTGCATTATAATATTTCGTTAGCGGCAACTACAGCATCAGCACGGCAGACGATGGCATTGATTGCTGGCCACCCCTGGAAGCGCGGCGCGGGAGCAGCGTGCTCGACTCTCCATCCACGGCCCGCGTCCCTGCCCAGGTGGTGGCAGGAGGTGAGTGATGGGACACGAGCCCCCGAGCCGGCTGCTGTGCCCAGGGAAAGCGGAGGTTGAGTTGCCAGCGGAGCAAAGGATGGGCAGCGAAGGGAGAAATTACAGGGGGTGGCGAGGGGAGGTTGCAAGGTTGTAGGGAAAGAGTTTCTGCAGCGAATTTCCGAATAGCGAGCCAACACCCCAGTCCTCCTCAAGCCCACGGAGTGAAACTGGAGTTGGAAGCCCAAACCGGTGAGGGTCATGTAGTTAGCAAAGTGTTACTACTTCTTGTGTTTACTTCAAGGCTCCTTGTATCGTTGAAATGGGTGAGGGGAGAGTCCCTGCCCGGTTCCTGCCGGGGTGAGTTGGTGTTTTTTGTCAGCTGTTACCTGTGGCCGGCTTTCTCATGAGCTCGGCGTTGGGCTCCTGAAGTTGAGTTGCAGAGGGACGTGTCTGAAACAGCTTTGCCACCGTTAGGAGGCACGGAAGCAGAGCGCTGAGGGTTTTTGACGAGGGCTCTGTGGCAATAGCTGTGCTGTAAAGTCCCTTTTGAAGGTTGTTGCTGAGGTCGGGGATCCACGGTCGCCGACCTGCTGCCAGCGCCGTGCTCCGAGCTGCAAACGCAGACGCCCAGCAAAGCCCTGCTGTGCACAGGGTGGCTTGTCGGGGGGTGGGGGGTGGTTTCAGTGGCTCCGTGCTGCTTTGCAGGAAGCCTCAGCGAAAACCTCCTGCTTCGGGTCCGGTGGCTGCTCGGCACAGAGGGCCGTTGTGCTCCGTGCCGCGAGCCTCCCTGCCGCCGCGTTCGCTGGGCCTGGGTCTCCCAAAGGACCCCATACAGGTAACGCAGCCTAAGTGCTTAGTCTCTCTTTTACCGTCCCGTTTTCCCGTGTGTCCCCTGTGTTACGAGCAAGCCATTGCTGAGTCCAACTACCGCGTCCTGCACCAAGTTGAATGAACCCTCGTTTGTGGGTTTAAATAGTAGAGAGAGACGACAGCCTTCATCGCGGATACGATTGTGTGAGGGGGCAGGGAAGCGCCCGTTTCCCATAGTGCCACCTCCTTCTCCTCGCCATCGCTGCTCCTCTGACGATGTCGGCTGCGGTGCAGTTCCAAACTGTTTGGTTAAAACCCAACATTTTGGCCACATAAGTATTCAGCCAGGTAAGTTACCTAATAAATTAGTTGCTCTATTGAACCAACGGTTATGCTGGGCCCATGGGGAGAAGCAGTGTGGGTGCAGAGGAGTCATAGGCAGTGCTGTCTCCAGGGCAGGTGTCCTGAACGTCCAGTTGGTTTTTCATTGACTGGTTTGTTCCTCCGGTGAAGAGAGTTGAGCAAAAACCTTGAGTAGCGGAGCCTTGAGTAGCGGTTGCCAGTGAAAGATGATGATGCTGAAGTCATGCAGATGTCTGTCATCGCTGTGAGTGTAGGCTTGGTGGTTCTGAAAAATAGCAGAGGTTAAAATGTGTCATTGGATAGTGCCTTTTGAAGAGGAAATACGGGGCCTGACAGCTCATCGATGGTACCTTGCCTCTGTGCCAGGCAGGGGCTCCTGCTGTGTTCAGGCAGCGGGAGATGCTGCCGTTCAGGGGACACCTGCCCTGGTCCTGCCTGCGCTCTTCCACATCTGCCTGCGTGCCGTGGAGTGACGGCTCTCCGCTCAGACCGCATCTTCCTTGAAAGCTGTAGAAAACCTGACCACGTCTGAGCCATTGCTCGCGCTGGTAACAAACTCAAAGCGCGCGCAGGCAGCGTGCAAAAAGCATCCGGCTTCAGTGACTGTGAGGGCAGCCCCCGGTTGGTCTGGAGGTGCTCTTATCGCGGCTGCAGCTGGAGCACTGCTGTCCCTGCGGCTCCGGTTGTGCCGAGGAGGCCTTGCGACTCGTGCAGAGGGTGCGCGTCGGGCGCCCTGCGCTGGCTGATGGACCGCTTTGCTCCTGTGTCTTGTGAATGACAAACCCCGGCAACAAGTAGCAGGGCCGCGCACGTCGAAAATAGTGGAAGAAGGGGTCTGTGGAGCAAGAAGTTCAGTGTAAGATGCCATAGGCTTCGGGTTGAGCACCGAAAGCTGTACAAAAGGAGGTCAGAGATGGCCTCAGTTTACAGGGTTTTTAAGGAAACCTGGTTCTCCTCACAGCTCTGTCTAGTTTATTAGAAGAAATGTGAACGCTTTTAAGTGTAAGCAAAGCCTGTTATTTGCAGTACCTAGAAGTTCATTCTAGCAGCTCACGATCCACGTGCGGTGCTGCCTCAGACCTTCGCGTCCGTTTTGGTTTGTAAGCAGTGTCTCTTTGAAACAGAACGTTCTCTTGAAGTCGGGTCGGTATTAAGCAAAGTGTGGACCTGAGGAAGGGTCTGTGAACAGCGGTGCCGTGTGCTGGCGCAGGCACGTGCCAGTGTTCTGCTTGCGCTGAGGGAGTGCGCGGTCCTCTCGGGGTCCTTCCCAGCCCGACGCCGTACCCTCTGCTCTAGATACATTTTTCATTTGTTTGCATAGGCATTGCTTTATTTTTCTGCCCGGCTTTGTAAGCTTCCACTTTCCATCAACTCAAGCTGGGCGTGCGCCTGGCCCCCGCCCCGCCGCCTCCGGGCACCTTCCCCTTGCACACTTGCATCTCACTGGCGTTTCTCTTCTGCTCTCGTCCTCATCCCGCGCCTGCTGACCAGGCTGCCCGAGCGCTTTACAACTTCGGTACTTCACAAAGTTTGACAGCCTGGGCGCAGCTTTCCTGCCTAGATGTCTTCTCGCCTGTCTTTAGCGTGTGCTTGAGGCTCCAGTCAAAACATCGGTCAGCAGGTTCCGCCCGAGTAGTAAGATGAATCAACAATCCTTGTAAATCTGGGATGAAGGGAAGCGGGTGTAGGTGGTTTCGGGGAGCACCTGGGTGAGGCGCTGCTTTTCACTTGTACCCCATGAAATTTTGCGCAGATGGCCGACCGCGAATGGTTCCAGATTTCTTGTAGAAAGGCTGAAAAGCGTGTGTCGCTCAGGCTGCTTTGGGATCTCCTCCAGATGAGCGTTGTTAACTCAGGAGCAAAGCTTTGGCAGAAGTTGCGCGTCTGTGCCCGTGGGTGTCCCGAGGAGAGCAGTGCCCCCTCTCAGAGCCACGGGGCGAGGGCTGGGACGCTGCTGTGAGCGACGCTACGAAGATGCGGATGTGTGGAAAACAGCGCAGTCGCTTGTCAGATGCTTGGCGTCCCTCTGAGGAGCTTGTAGATGCTGTGGTGCTGACGGGACTCTTCAGCTTTTATGGTATTGAATGAACACGGGGACCGGGTGGGTGGCGACGAGGTGGCACTGAGCTGGTTCCAGCACGCTGACGTCCAACGTCTCGGGCATCATCTCTTTGCACGGGGTAAAAATAGCTCTGCAGCTTGCCTGAGTGTGCAACAGCACTAACAGAGGCTGCAGGATAGGCCAGGCTCAGTTTTGTGGCAGAGGCCATAGTTTGAATGCCAAAAAAAGAGCAAACCAGCCTACCTCCCCGAAAGAGGTGAGAGCGGTCGTTTTCTCCTTGTTAGGTTTTGGCTCAGTTTGTTGCACGGGAGCGCTGGAGGGTGTGGAAGCGCTCCTGATGGTGACCGTGGTGGCTTAAGTTTAATGTGTTTCGTGAAGTGACTGTCTACGTAGTCCGGTGATGAAAAAACCCCTGGAGCCTGCCCCGTGCTCCGGCCTCTGCAGAGCTGAGCTGCACGGGGCTCGCTGCTTCGAGCCTGGGGCTGCCGCCAGGAACCCGCCAGGCCACAGACGCTGCCGCTTTCTCGCCCCTGCCGTGGGAGGCAGGCGGCCTCTTCTAGTCAAAGGAAGTTTCGGGCTGACTACATCGCGATTTTCTTAGTCATTTATTTGGTGCTTTTTAGAATTGGGATTATTGTGCTTAACGCGGTGCCCGGCACGAAAGGGCGTGTACGTGTTTAGAGAAGATGGTGTCAGGCTGGGGGGGATACGGAGCTGCTCTGCCCTGGCGCCAGCGCGGAGGAGGCTGGCAGGAGCAATCGGTTGTACGTGGCTTTCTCGATCCGGGCTAGAAGAAGGGAAGGAGGAAAAAGAAAAGGCTCAGCTTGCTGCTTGTTTTGCTCTTCTCAGCAAACTTCGTTTCCTGGGCGTCTGGGCAGAGGTGAGTCTGCAGGGGCCGGCTGCTGAGATTGTATCGGGGAATTTCTCAAACACTGCGATGCTCGAGGGAGAAGCCACGTGTCCTCGTGCTCGGTGACGGTCAGGGCGTGGGCTGGGAAGAAGCTTCTGCCCTGGGCGTTGGGATGGCAGCATGTGGGAGCGCAGCTCGTACCCTGGCTGCGAGGCGAGCGGTGCAGGGCTGAGCACCGCGGCTGAGCACCCTCTCGGGTGGTTTGCTGGGCGGCACGGGGGGAGAGGGCTGCAGCGGCAGAGGATGTCGCAAATACAATATTGGGAAAGATGAAAAAACGAGTGGGTGGCAATGAGAAGGAAGAGGAGGAGACAACCCAGACGATGAAGGAAAACAGGATCTTCTGTAAGAGATGGGAATACTGGAAAGAAGCCAGGAAGGAAGCCTGAGAAAATGGAGAGAGCGCTAGGAAGGCCGGCGTTGCTCTGATAATTTCAGCAGGTATTCCTGGCATTCAGCTTCGAGAAACTGCAAAGCATTTGAAAGCCGGGTGAAAACTGGTGATGTGCACTGAATAATTTGCATACGTTTATTTGAGTTAAACTTTTATTGTCTTGACGGGTTTTTTTCAAACGGGATTCGGTGCGCGCTGTTGACTTGTCCAGGGAGGAGGGAGCTTGACCTTGGCAAGGGCTTAGGGTGCAGGCGGATGTCATTGGGGCTAGGAGGAACGATCGCCTATTTAGGCTTCTCCGTGCTAAGCGATTTAATGGATTTTTCTGTGGATTCTGATGGGGAAGCCTCCCTGCCAAAAAAAAAAAGAAAAAAAAGAGAAAAGAAAAAATCACTTTTGGAGTTGGTGCTTGTCCGTGTGGGCAGAAAAGCCCCGGGCTCTGCGGGCGGCATCTGAATTCCCTCCTGGTCCGGCAGCGGTGGGTGCTGGGCTCCCAGCTCAGCCCCGAGAGCCGCCCGGATCCCTGGAGCCCGGCTGAGCGCGGTGAGCCTGGCTCGGAGAGGAAAAGCAGCTCCTGCTCCGGCACCACAACCCATTGGTTAGTAAAAATAGCTCGGCTGCTGGCGTCAGTGCCAGGCCTCGCATCTGGCTTCCCCGAGCGGCTCCAGCACGCCCGCCCTCCCTCCAGACAGGGTCTGCTGGAGGACACATGGTGCGTTACGGCTGCAGCACCGTGCTCTCCCCTCCTTCCCCCGGCACCGCCACCGTGACAGCCCTGCCGCCGTGGCAGCCCTGCCGTGACAGCCCTGTCGTGACAGCCCTGCCGTGACAGCCCTGCCGGCTTCAGCCGGGGGGTTTGGGAAATGCCCCTGTGCTGGTGGCTTTCTGCAAACCGTGGTTTAGTGAAAGAATCGCTGCTGCTGCTTGGTAGCCCCATCTTAATAAAATGGGGAACAATCTTTGAGTTAAGCCAAAGGCGTCTCTGTGAAGGCCCGACCCTGCAGCCGGAGGTTTTGTTCGGAGCTTTTTGGGTGTTTAGGGAAAAAGTGAACACCTGAATGAGTGTGCAAACCGCGTCTCGCTCCCCTATTGCGCAGTTTTGACCAAGTAGGTGTTTAAAAACAGTTTTTATGAAGACGGCTGTTTCCAGTGTCGTGATTTCTTTTTTTAGTCTTGCTTTTTTCAGCGTTTAAGCTGCTGAAAACAGGGAGATACCTAATGAAGGCAGCAGTGCTCTCTTTGCAGGCACAGAAAGAAAATGAAGCGGCCTTGCAAAACTGCTCTGAAAATTTAGTGGTGTGCTTGCATCTGCTCACCTGCATGACTGATAGTGGACACTGAATGTTTTACATCCTTTTCTAAAAAAAATATGAAATTACTCTGGCTGCAAAGGATGTTGCAAAACTGTTAAATAAGGCAGGCTCCGCGGGAGCGCTCGTGGTGAGGCATGGCCCCACGGACTGAGCTCCGTTCCCAGCCGGGGTTGCTGCCACTGCTCCCTGCCCCAAACCCAGACCAGCCGCCTCTGCCATCCGATCAGGGATTCAGCCGGTGTCTCACACGTGCCAGGAAGAGTAATTTAACTCAGAAGAATGCCGTGGACGTGTTCCGCTTTGGTGTCGGTCTGCGATCAGCGCTGGCTCGCTGATGGGCGCTCGCTCTGCGCACCATTGCCAGCCTGCAGAGGATTTCTCTTCCCGTGCCACTGGTGAGCCCGGGTGGCTGCCTGCTACTCAGCAGATGTTTCTTCCCTTTGCAGCCCGTAATTCCTAATCCTCCTCATGAGAAGCATCCCAAATGGAGCTTCAGGAGCTGGCGAGCCCAGGCGAGCTGCTCCTCACCCCGTCCCCAGACCTCCTGAGCACGGCAGCTCCGGAGGCATCCGTCCTCCCGGCGGAGGGGAGCAGGAGAGCCGTGCCAGCCCCGCCGCTGATCCAGCGCCGTGCGACGCGTTGGTGCTTTAGGTAGACTTCATTCAACGGCCTTAGCTCTTTTTGTATCTTACTGTGTGGAGTCTGAGTGGATGAAATTCTTAGTTTTAGAAACTACGAACTAGCTTAGTAGATGTGTGAGCTTTTGCAACTTAAGTAGTATTGATGTTGCTTCTACGTTGAAATTGGTTCTGGAAGGCAGAGGGTGATACAAACCCACCCTCCTTCCAAAACTGAGCCTGAGGAGCTTTGCACGTGGGTGAGGAGGAGGGGAACAAAACCCTCCCGGGCACCCGAGCACAGCTCCGCGTGTTTTGGGCCGGCACAGGCTTTCGAAGGGGGCCGCCAGCGGACCTTGAATCCTGGCAGCAAACCTCACTGCTGTAATCTGGGAATTTTCCTCGCTTCTGTTTAAAGCGGAGGATGCATGGAAGCATTTCTGTTGTAGTAACTGGAAAACTATTTTCAAGTTATCAACGGTTTTGTTTTCAAATTACTCCGTGTGAAGTCTGTAACTTTCTTTTTCGGGGAATTCAAAACAATTAGCGACATATACCTTATGTAATTACTGCTCCGCTGGAAATGTCATGTTTTTAACATATATGCATGGTGCGTGTTCGTGTGCTTTAATTTGGGGATGCTAGCCTGTTGCTTCTGAAATCTGCCCGTTCAAATGCCATCATATTTTTATCATAAACTGCTTAAAGTGTTTACTCGGTAGAGGATAAATGAGACTGTCTAGGGAGCGCGTAACTCGGGGGTCTTCAGAGGTGCAGGCGGGCTGGAGGAGGAGTAAGTAGGGAGTAATAACAACATTTTTGCTTGAATTTCTCCCTGCCCCTTAACTAAATGGGGCCCGAGGAGCCAAGCCTGGCCCAGGCAGTTCTGGCTTCTGCCTAGGGAGCTTCCAGGTGCTCCCAGCACCCATCTTTAAAATAGGCTGTCTCCAGCTGCAGTGTTAGCAGGTAGATTTTTTTTTTTTAATATAAAAAGGAGATTTTATTCCATAAAAAGAAAACCTCTTTGCTTTAAAACTGTGCTCTGTTACTGCTTTAGTATTGCCTTAAATTATTTAAGGTATAGTGATGGTAAGGAAATAAACTTGTATGGTTGAGGGCTGTGATCTACAGAGAGTTAATCTCTCTTCCCTCTGAGGAAGCTCTGTGCATCATGTAAAGCATTATCTTTCATTTCAGTCATTGATTAACAGCTCCCAAACCTACTCTACAGCCTGCAAATCTTGAATTTTGAATAACAGAGATTACAGCTTGTAGTCAGAGTGGCATAATTTAGCCTCAACTATTTTATGCTTTCTTTGTTTGGTCA
The DNA here is from genome assembly GCF_030463565.1 of Pelecanus crispus. Classification (NCBI taxonomy): domain Eukaryota; kingdom Metazoa; phylum Chordata; class Aves; order Pelecaniformes; family Pelecanidae; genus Pelecanus; species Pelecanus crispus. The sequence continues at coordinate 47,431,677 of NC_134650.1, read as the reverse complement.
GTCAGCTTGAAAATTTACCTGTCTGTGATGAAAAAAAAAAAAAAACCAAACCAACAAACAACTGTACACTTTGCATGAGCTGAGGTTTAATTTATTTTAATTCACTGTTAAGCATGCAGAAGTCTGTTCTTGCGCCGGGGAGTTGGCAGGGAGCAGCTGCCCAGCTCTCCCGGCTGCCGGTTCGTAGCCGCGGGGTTCCTGGGGTACTCGTGGGCCCTCAGGTGCTGCTCGTCTCCCGGAGATGGGTCTTTTTACTTCTGCTCACGTCTGGTGCTTGTGACTTTTTTGAGATGCAGACTTTACAGGCTCGTCCTTTCCGCTGGTTTAATGTGTTATCCTGCCCAGGTAGCGCTGGGCATCCCGGCTGACGGAGGCGGCTGCTGCTCGCTAACGCAGCTCGTGAATCAGCGACGGTTTTGGTGTGTTTTGCTGCTTCCATCTGCAGCCCAGCTGGACGCTTTGCCCCCGGCGAGTGCCAGGCTCTCTGCCCTGCCACCCCTTGCCCGTGGCAGTCGGCATCCCGGCGAGAGGCAGAGCCGGGGCTCGGGGTGCTCCCAGGACCCGGGGTGCTCCCCGGACCCTCTCCACCCCTCCTCCGGCTGAGCCACGCTCATGCTGCCGCGGCGGGGTGGAATTCCGGGTGGTAGCAAAACGCCGCGCTGAGCAGACCAAAGAACTAAAACCTTATCCCCGCAGCTCATGGTATTTTGCTTTTTATCTCCCGTCTTGCCTCTATTTACAGGTAGTATTACCCAGCCCAGGGGTCGTCTTTGGGAGATGCCGCTACTGGGGACCCCTGTAACGGCGGTCTGGGTTTGGGACTGGGTGCCAGCGGTGCCAGGGAAGCCTGCCGGCTCTGCCTGCGCTGGGAAGCCACGATGCGGGCAGGAGCCATGTGCTTGTACTTTGTCACTTGCTCTAAGTTGCCCAGCTTGAAGAGTTTCAGTATTTAAACTTGAAAGAGCATGCGTTAATTGAAGTAATGCTTTGGAGCTAAAGGAACTCGGATGGGAAAGCAGCTACTTGGTGCGCGTTCCTGTTCAGTGTTGAGGGAAAGCACGCTTGTATAGAAGATACAACCCCGTGTGCTGGCTCACGGGGGCTTTTGGGAGCTGGCCGAAGCTTTAGCCTGTCCTTGCGGCAGCAGAAGCTTTACAATTGGACTCCAAAGTAATTTCTCCTAGAAACCGCGTGGGCTGTTGGGTGGTACGGTTGTCTGGGTTTTTGTTGGTGTCCCCCCCCAAGTGATCATACTCCTGTGCTCCTGATCCTGTTTTTATACATTTAACATTACATCAGCTTTTTATAATTGCTTCCCACCGAAAATAAACAGCAAGTGCTTTGGTGGAGGTAAAACACTATTTTATTTCAGTAGGAGATTGGGGAATCTATCGGTAAACAACACAATTCAGCTTCAAAGCCTTTTCAGCTAAAACGCATTGTTCATCCTTTGAGCCGTTCTGCCTCGCACCCTAATAAAAGTGGAAATCAGGCGTGGGGGATGGGGACGCGGCAGAAAACACAAGCTGAGAAGTGGAGATCAAAAGGACAAACAGAAGCAGAAGGCAGCGAAAGGGAGGCACAAAGAGTCACAGCTGAGCGTGCGAAGCCTGAGAGCGATGGAGAGAAAACGGCTATTAGAAAAGGGGAAGGAACAATGGGGCGAACATAGCACGTTTTTAGCTTTCATTTCGGTGTAACAAAGCCGCCTTCCACCAGCGTAACTCCACGGAAGCGGTGTCCTTAATTCATCTTGAAAATTGTTGGCTTGCTGCTCGCCGGGGTGCTGGCTGGAAACCGGCTTCGGCACAGAATCTGCCCCTCGCCGAATACGTGAATCTGAGCGGATGGACCCGTTCGAGGGCCGCGGTGATGCTTGTTTTCTCCCAGTACGTACCATGGCAAAACGTTTCCCAGTTTGTTTCGGGTTGGTGAGAGTTGGAGTCGAGAGGGCTGTGGGCAAGAAGAGCCGCCGCCAACAGCGGCTCTTTTCACTTAAATTGTGTCTTGCGAAGCCTGAACGCGCTCCCTAAACGCGCTAACAGCTTCTCCAGCTGATTAAACCAGTTCTCAAAACCTGGCAGCCTGCGTGCAAACCCAGCTTTGTTAGTAAAGCCCTCAAGGCTTTCAGCGCAAGTATTTATTGTAACAAATAATTTAGACTGGATCAAGAACGAGGAATATTATTTCTGTAGAGCCAGCAGTAGGTATTGCTTAGGCTAGCACCGGGCGAGAGGGCTGGCCCGCAGCGTGGCCCCCCGGCCGGCTGCGCTCCGGCACCGCGTGCCCCCGGCACGTGCGGCACGCAGGCTCAGTCTTGCCTTCCCCGGCTTAGCGGTGGAAGCTGCTTATTCCCTCTCCCCATCTGCCTCGCCCCGCTCGGAGCTGCGCCTTGCTGGGGGCTGATCTACGGCAGCCCCCGTTCCGGGGGTGCAGGGGGGTCCCCGGGGAAGGAGCGGGGTTTGTCCGGCAGACGGAGAGGCGACTGCTCAGCCTCCAGCGGTTATCTGCAGCCAGCGCCGCTGAGCTGGGGCTCGAGAGGCTTTCCTTTTCCGTCCGCACACGGGATGAGGGCTGCGCTGCTGGGGAGGCTGCTGCGAGGCGTTCTCAGGCGGGCGAAGCCTTCCCTTTGGCCGGAGGAGTTTCTAGACCTCGGCGTGATTGCGAAAATAATAGCTGGGCAGGTCAATGCGGTTGTATCCTGCTCCTCCCTTGCAGCCCGTGTTTGCTTTCCTTTGTTTGGGCCTCGTCTTGCTCCGACTTGCCTCCGTCAGCCTTGCTGGATGCGGCTTTGCGGAGCGAACGCTTCTGTGCGAGCTGCTCTCTACCTGGGCGCTTAATTAAAAGGAGGAAAGATGCGTTCCAAAAATACTCGGCTTTCTCGTCTGACATCTAGCGCGCCGCGCGGCTTGCTGAGCTGGTGTTTGAGAGAGGAAGCGAACGCAGCGTTCAGCTGACATAGCATCTGAATAGCCGTTTGGGGCCCAGGGAGCCCTAGTTCGGGAGGGGGGAGGGAAAGCGAAATGGATGCTGAAATCCTGAATCTGCTGCTTAAATTCCCTCTCTCCCTGGAGAGGGAGGGAGCGAAGTTCAGCGTTGCGTGTTTGGCTTGGCTCCCTGTTACCTGCTGTCTCCTCCTCAGCTGCGCGCTTGTGGCAGAGATAAAGGATGGAGGGTTTTTTATGGTGTGAGAAAGTACTTTTTCCTTCAGCAACATTTGCTTGTTTGTGGTTGAAGCGCATTAAAAAAAATAATCCAGCATTATTGAAGAACGAGTGGGCGAATAGCTGCATCAACTACCATGGTAACTTTCAAAGGGCTTCACCCATAACTGTCAGAGCTAGATTTTTAGTGCTATAGTGACTTTTAATGTAGAATAGTTTCCAGGCCATTTAATTATTTGGTCTCCTCGTTTCAAAACCAAACCAAACCAAACCCCTTCTTCTCTGGACTACCTTTTTGTTGATGTTCTCCTTTCTGCCCCGCATACGTCCATACGGTGGGGCCCCGTGTCAGGTACGTCGCCGGTGCTCGTGTCTCAGGTGTATCGGTGCTGCGGAACGCTGCTGGCCGCGCGCTGCGTTTCAGACAGCCCGTGGCAGAGGGTCCGGCTTGCGTCGTCCCTGTGGAAGGAAGCTCAGTGGTGGGTCTCGAGTCCGGCGGGGGACCTCCCTGGGGAGCCATCCCACTGCAGGAGGGCAGCGGGAGGGCTCCTGTCCTCCACGGCGCTGCGGTGCTGCCCGTTTCTTTCTGCAGGCTGGCCCCGTCCTCCCAGCAGCGTAGCGGGGTGTTGCCTTTGGGACACCTCCGCGGCCTCGTCTCTGCGGTGCCCTGATGGGAGCTATCTCCTCCCACCCAACTGCGGCAGCAGCCCACAGCCTTGGGAGCCTGGGCGTGCCCGGTCACCCAGGCGGAATTTGGCAGCGGTCAGACTCCATGTGCCATCCCTGCTTTCATCTCCCGTCCCCGCGGGAGAGCAGAGGCGGGTCTGCGGGAGCATCCGTGAAGCACATCTGGATGTGTGATGGCTGTGAGGCCGCCGTGTTGCTCACCAGCCTGCCCTGGCACGTGAAGGTCACCGTGCAAACCATACTCTGCTCAGCTGTCCTTATTTCTGCCGCTTTATACCGTGCCAGCAGGAAGAAAATACAGGAATAAGGGCATTTAGTGCTCAGGCATCGCTGATGGGTGGCTTTGTGGGAGCCTCCCGTGAATGGGCTTGGCGTGGCAGGTCCCTGGGCCTTGCACTCAAATTGGTGTCACGTCTCTGGGTGCGACCGGGTACTCTGAGCTTTGTGTTCAGTTATTTCAGAGTGCTTCGTGACACCGGGTTCGAGGCAGGATCGGCTGTAATTGCACTTGTAACCTCCTGCGTGAGGAAGACCTGCTTTCTGGTCATGTCCCTGACAGCTTCCTCTGCAGCACCACCCATCTTAGCTTTGCTCAGCATCCCAACAGAGTTTAAAATGGTTTCATTCTGAATAATTTATCTGCCGGGGAAAGAGAGAGAGAGAGAGAGATGGTGGGGGGAAGCGGGGAGCCGCTGGCGAGGGGCGTGCTGCCGCACGGGCAGGAGCGGGCAGCACGGCGTGGGGGCCGGGGCCCCGCTGCCCGCGGCGGGCCCACCCCCGGGAGCGGCGTGCCGTGCACGGCAGCCCCGTGGCCTCGCGGGGCTTTGTTGCTCCCGGCATTTGCTGCCGAACAAAAGCTCCGGGTCCCGGGCAGAGGCTCCCGTGGGAGCCCTCCCGCCTCCTGACCCGCCGCCCTGCCCTCGGCACCGCTTTGTTTCCCCGCGGGCCTTTTCGGCGCGCTCCCCCTCGCCCCGGCCTCCCTGCCTGCCACGGGTGCCTTGCCGGCCCGGGCAGCGGGCGCGACGGTCGGTGGTGCGGGCGGGTGGCCGAGCGGCGGCGCGGCCGGCTCGGCGGGCCAGGGCGCTTCTTTATTAATGGTTGCGAGCTTAAGTGAAGAGTTTCAAAATGGAGGCAGCTCTGCCTTGCCTCCCCATCGTACGGCGGGGGTATGCGCTGCCCTACTTCTCGCCGGGATCAGACAGCCCTTTCTGAAGCCGTACAAAGAGGTTTGAATGCATTAGTTTACATGGAATTAATCTCCAGATTCCAAACATGCTTTCAAGCTGGTTTGGCCTTATTTTCCTGCAAAAGGAGGCCAACTCCGCGTTGTAGGCAGTGACTGTTGTAAGTGAGAGTTGAGCTGGAGCTGTGAGAGACTAGCACAGGCACCATATTCAGTCCATTAAAAGGAATTTTTGGCTCACGGACAAAACAAATTGAAAAATCTCATTCTTTGTGTACCACATCAGCAGTGACGGAAAAACAGAGCCAGGTTGCGGGGCGATCCTTCTAGTAACCGCGGTGCCTTTCGTAAGGGAATTGAGGTCTGATTTTTGGTAGGAAAAGAATAAACAATTAAAATGTGCCACAAATGACTGTATAGAAAATCTGGGGTGAGGGGAGCGCTGGAAAAATGTCGTTTTCAGAGGTCAGGAGAAATTTGGTATGCTGAAGTAAGGTGAGGTGCTCCCCGCAACAGGTTGGTCCGAAATTCCCAGCGCTCCTTTGTCTGCCGCCGGAGCCGTGCCATCCAGGGAGGCAACGAGGAGCTCGAGCGCTCCCGTTATTTTTTTGGATAGCCTGTCATCCCTCAGAGAGGAACAGTTGTGTGGGGGTGGGGAGCGTCGTATTCAAAAGTGGGTGAAATGGCAGGGAGCCAAAATTCTGCAAATTTATAAGGAACAGCAAACACTGATTTCTTTGAGAAAAGGTCGGTGCGTTTACTTGTAAGCGCAGCCTTGGTAGGAGTGTGCGAGGAAATGGAAACTGTGCTCCACTATGCAGGTTTTTTTCATAATTTAACCGGGCAAAGATACACAAAGATGCTTATTTTGGGAGATTGTGGAATGTTTCTGTAATAATTTCAGCAAATTTTGGTTCACACAGAGCATCTGTAAGAGTAGCACACCCACAGTTTCATGTAATATGTTCTATTTGTTGAAAAAAAATTGCTTTCCCTTGAATTTGGAAGTGGTTTAACCCAGAAGAATCTATGCTGCGTTTTATTTTTCCTCCCTGTTTAGTATCCGAAATCTGCCAGGCCCTCGCTGCTTGCCTCATTGAGGAACGTAAGGCATTTCTGTCTGACGGTACCTGTCCCGGCTGCAGGTCCTGTGAAGCACACTGATCTCAGCTAGAGGAAAATAATTAGAAAAGAAACCGAGATTGTTCTCAAAAGGAAAGGGTTGAAATGAATGCCGGAATATCCCTGCGGGGTCTTCGCAGTGCACCTGGTAGCCTGACGTAGAGCTAATAACTCATATTAGGAAGACTTCATTTTGGGCTGACAATTTTTTCCCCTTGTTGACATTGAACGTGTAGAAGCACGTAGTGTTTGAAACACAATATGCAAACCACTGTATTAGTAACCGACTACATAACATTCCTGTGTTGCAGCTAGGCTGCCTACAGCGTGCTGATTTTATAAGCTCCTCCTATGAGCTGGCAAAGGGAGGACATGGCAGCGGTGAGCTGGAGTCACAAGAGAGCACAAGCGATTGCCTTTAACCATTTGCACAGCACTTAGGCTTCCAGCGGCCGCTGGAGTCCGTGGGCGTTTGCTCTTTCCAAAGGGAGGGAGATACCAGGCTTCTGCAGCTTCAGCTGGTGTCGTGTCTCTGGAACCAGGACGGAGTATTTTTGTATCGGCACTGGCGGTGCCGGCGTGGGCCGGCTGTGCCTCTCGGAGGCGGTCGGTCGTCAGAGAAGCGAGGGTTCGGGCACGTGAAGTCGCCACGAGGTACCGGGGAGGTATCAGCTGGTGAGCATTTGGCTAATTGCCCGTGGGCAAGCAGAAACCGGATTTATCTTCAGCAGATAAGCAATAGCAAGAAAACACGACAGCGTGCTTTACTGCATACAGGAGGCTGTTTTTTCTGTAAACAAGTTCTTTTGCAAAAATACCTGCTTTCAGGCAAACGGCAAGGAAACTGAGAAGCCAGGTAGCGTGAAAACGTTTGGCTTCAGAACAGGGTTCTTAGTTGGCCGTCTTGGCATAAAAAGGAGATGCTGCCACAAATTGCTCTGCCACATTAAAATGAATAAAGAAAAGAAATTCAGATCAACAGCGATGCTGGACTAGAGCGCAGCCCACTTGCTACAGATATATGAAGAAAAAGCCACCAAAATAGAAAATTTCATCATTGCTCACGGGGCGGCAAGAGCTGAGCGCAGCACGTTGCTGAGAGCGATTGCAATAGTGGAACAGGAAGTCTCCTCCCCCTCCCCGGGCTCCGTGCAGAGCGCTGATCAAAAGGATGTAGGGCTTGTTTACAAGATGCACGCAAAATATATTTGGGAAGAAATAGAAGGGCTTTACAGACCGGGATGCACTAAGAATACGTGACGTCATGTTAATGATATAGGTTGCAGTCTGAGGCTACAGAGCATGTGACCCAAAGTCATCTTCGCATTGAGGAGCAAACCAAGAAGGTGCCTTTCTCCGTAGGATTGCATCCGGTGAGCTGCTCAAAATACACGCCGAGAAGGCTTCCTGTGCGCCTGCTAACGAAAGCTGGTTGTCATGAAATCTTAATAGCCCTCCAAGGGAAGCCTCGCGTCCGCAGCTTCCGGAGCCAGCGGTGCTGCCATCCTTGGGGTGGTTTGTCTCGGGCCGAGCGTTTTGAGTAGCGCTCCTGGTCCTTAGAGGTGGGAAGGAAAGCGTTTGGCATTTGAAAGATGTCCGGTGGTTTTGAAGCCGCTTCAGAGTCTGGAGCGAAATGGCAGAGGTGTCGCTAGACGATGGATCAGCGACAGGCTCGCTCGTGTTTGCGCGTATAGAAACGGGTCGCTTTGGCGGTGATGATGAAGTCGCGTTGTACGGCCTTCAGCCTCGCTCACCTTCCTCCGCTTCTGTGAGAGCGGCACTTTCTTACCTCACAGGGAGTCTTAAGGCTTAATCCATTGTTTGTAAAGCTCTTTAAGATCCTTGTTTGGGAGCACTAGAATCTGGAGGATTAAAAACCATTTATTTTTGTGTATCTTGTACAATGTGCATCTCAAAGACGTTCCAAAGAAGGAGGAATCGTGAGCCAGAGGGAGATGGCAGGTCTGTAAGGTAAACACGAGGGAGGAAGCGGCTTGGAAGAACAAAGAAGGTAAAAGCAAAAGGCTGGTTCCCTGTTGCGGAGACTTGGCTGGAAGGAGGGCGAGTTTCCAGCCTTGGAGGAAAGGGCTGGATGTAGGAGAGCCGTCTTCCTCTTAATCCCATTTAAAGACCCATCTGGTCAGTGCTGCTGCCTCCTCGTGAAGGGCAGCGTGCAGATTTTCCCTCTGCCGTGTTTGTGCCCTTTGATCGTACGTATCGGGAAGCAGGAATCTCACTTGTCCTCGCCCGCTCTGTTTTGCCAGCTCTAAACTACCAAATAAGCTCGCAAGGATTCACGTCAGTGATCTGGACAAGGGTGGCTGTTCTAAAACCAGACCTAGAACGGTCGGTGAATGGCCCCGCTTCCCTCTCGCCACGCTGTCTGCAGGCGTGTGCAGTATTTGCCCCGGTTCCTGCTTGCACATCCCTGCCCTGCCCGTGGACCTGCCAGGGACATCGGTGAAGGTGCTTCCTCCCGGGGGACCCCGCTGCCCCTCAGGGGGGGACCTTTGCCGTGAGGCTCCTTGCATCTACCAGAAAACCATCGCCGGAAGCGTGGCCCCATCGGGACGTCCCTCCTGGCCATGGGGACCTCCCCGATGCCGCTGCCCCTCTTGTGAAGCCGTGCGTGTGCAGACATCGGCGCTCCCACCCTCGCAGAGGGCTTTGCCACCTTCCCCGTCCTCGTCCCCGTGTCCCTGGCGCGGTGCCGGTGCTGTCGTGCTCCAGGGCGGCTGCCGCAGCTTCTCTTCGTCTCCGGAGCCTCGCGTGCCAGGTCTGAAGCGCTGCAGAAGTGACCCAGAGCTTTGGACACAGGTGGTGCCTTGGCTCCCGTGGGGAAGCAGAAACTGGTGATTAAATTCTTTCCCCAGGCGCAGGCCGGAGCGTTTTGTGTGGGCGTGTTGCCATCATGTGACTCGTTGCATTTTGAACACAAATGTGTTCCCACGTGAACCTGGTTGGGGTCACGGAACGGGAGTGTTTCTGCTCTCCGTCGCAGCTGAACCTAAGATGGGGCCGAACTTTAAAGACTGCTCTGCTTGGGGTTTCTGGTTTGGGTGCTCACCAAAAGGTCTCCTAAATACTGGCGATGCTAGGAGCAAGCGTCAAGGCAGTGGTTTCCAAATGGCGTCCAAGCGCGCTCGCGACCCTCGGTATTTTGTCATTTGAGCCCTGTGATTTTACGGAAAGAGGCGAGCTCAGCGGAAGCGGCCATCGGCTGTGATGTGCTGCTCACCGGCACGCAGGGGAGCCCGGCGTGGGGCTGGAGGTGGCTGAGCTGTGCTGCGCGTTGGCGAGTAGGCGTAGGCGTGGCACGCGGAAATTCCTGAGGCGCGGGCGTGCTGGAGCCAGGGAGGGCGAGCGGCCGGTGCCAGCGGCTGGGTCAGGCCGGCGACAGGCACTGCTCGCCTGCACACGGCGCGCGGCAGCGTCGGGATGCGACAGAAGGGGAGCTCTGGCTCCCTGGGCCGCTGCCGTTTTCGCTGGCCTGGCGGCGTACGCTCGGGTTTATCCCAAACCCGGTAGTATTTCTTGTTCCCCGGTCCCCCCCGGGTTAGAGGCGCGCTGTGTTACGGGAGCCGCTGAAGATTATTTGGGGAGTAGGTGGGACCAACTCGCAGACTGGCTTTGCAATAGCATAGCTAACGAGATTAACCTAGTATTCACTTAAAAAAGAAAAGAAGAGGCTGGTTGGTTGAATGGGACCGAGGAGACGCATTTCATGCGTTAGGGGTTGGAAACAAGCGATTTAGCTTAGCCAGGAGAAAGCGGAGAGCATCTGATGGCTTGGAAGCCCGTCGGTTGCTGACTGCCAGGGTGCTGGGCGTATGTTCGCCTTCTGAACATCTGCTCTCGGGTCTCGGGCCGACCTTGCCTGACACCCCTCCGGCTCGCTTTGTTGCGGGATGTCTTTTAAAAACAGGGAAAAAGTCCCTGCCTGCTGGAAGTTGAAGCTGAAGAAATTCAACTGAAAAATAAAGCACCGGATTTATTCGGGAGGTTGCTAGTATGAGAATAGCTTAGCTTGCGGCTGTAGCGGACCCCGCGTCCCATAAATATTACGGTGCTAGGCTTTCCTGTAAATACTGTCTTGGTTTTGAAATACCTGCTGTAGTTGGTCCGTATCTGTAGAAAACGCAAGGAGAATTAACTCAGGGAAGTTCTGTCGCCTGTTGCGCTGTTTGCTGAGATGACTGCAGCAAGTCCTTTTGGCCTTGAAAACAAGTAATTTCATTAATTTGAAATATTTTCCTATTTTTGCTGTTCTTTCTTCACTTCTCTCCCTCACGTCCGTGCCTCTCTTGCCTGTTCCACTAATTGCTTCTTAAAAACCAGTTGCTTCACGAGGGCACTCCAGCTTACCTGGTACTGATGAAGCTGTGCTAAATCCCTGCAGTTCCAGCTGCCTTCGCGTTCCCCGCCCGTGAGCTGGTAAATCCGTGCTGGTTTCCCTGCTCCCTCCTGGTTCCATGCAGCCTCAGTGGAAAGTTATTTGGTGGGGACTTCAAGTGCCGTTGGAGCTCTAGAAGTAACATTTCCCTCAAAGTATTCTTCCTTTTGTTCTGCTTGATCTTGCGACTATTAAGTAGTTTTAAATAACGATTATTTTCAGTCCCTTGCATCCCAAAGCAGGGTAACTTTGAACAGGCACCGAAATTTTCTCTAGCGCGGTAGAGAAATAATTCCAAACTGGACATAAACTTTCTCTTCCCGGGGACCTGGTTCGCTGTACACAGGGCTGGCGTGCGTCCCCCCGTCCCCAGACCATTGCAGTGAATCGTCGTAAAGCAAACGGCAAATTGTGCACGTTACAGCAACCCGGTGCACGAAGAGCAGAGGGGGATGAGAGCAGATTTCCTCACGTACCCGGAGGAGTGGGAGTTGAACATTTCAGGAGAATTTTTAATTCCTTGGGGTTAATCCGTGGCACGTGAAGAGCCACGCCGGAGCTCTGCCTTCGGAGCAGAATTTTTGTGAAACTCCACTGCTGACACCGGGAGCTGCTGGCAGATATTTAAGTTTTTACTTATGTCAGATATAACCTTAGCCGATGTAAAGCTCTGATGCAAAGCGGCTCCACACATCTTACAGTGGGCAGATTCGCTGGGGTTGCTATAGCGAAAGGCTGGAGATGACTTCAGGAGTTTAAATTAGGCCTGCGTGCTGGTAAACAAGGGCTCTGCCTATAGTACAAGCTGCTGCGGCATTTGACGGCGCTTGTGTCGGATGGGGTGGGGGGGTGGCGTGCGTCGGCGCGCGGGGAGAGCGCGAGCGCTTGCACAAGCCCGTCAGACCGAGCGTGCCAGCGGTGTGCCCGCGGAGGAGCGGGCAGGTGCCAGGGGCTCGCCGTCGCGGCGGGGTGATGCTCAGGAAAAAGAGAAGCTGGAGGTGCTGGTTGCATTCAGAGATCTGCCGCCGATTTTTTGTGAGTGAGCAAGAGCCAGTTCTTCCCGGTGCCTGAGCCTCCTCCCTGCTGGGGTCCGCGGGGTCTGTGCCCTGCGGCTTCACCCCCTGCGATCCAGACCGACGGGCTGGAGATACCGCTGGCTGTACTATCCAGCCAGGCTTTTATTGTCCTCTGCTCCTTGACTTCATTACGTCTTGATCTCTGTAACCTCTTTAACATGCGTAAATACTGAAATTAGATTATCTTTAAAGAGCCCTTTATTAAAAATGTACTGACCTTCCTAATCAGAAGAAATGTTCCCGTAGCTGTTTTTCTCCTTTTCCTGCATTTCGACAAGTAGCGAGGGCAGAGTGGTGAATCATCTCACCAGGACGACAGCTTGGGCTGAAAACCGGGCAGGTTTCTTCAGACGCCGCGCCAACGCGATGCTCCCCGCGCGGCACGTTCCCGGCACCCGCGACGCTGGCCCCTCTGCAGCACGGGAAGGTGGGATTGCTCCCACGGGATGGTCCCAGGGACACGTACCTCTTGCTGGGTTTGCAGTCTAAAGCAACTCTAAACCTCGTTAACCTGCAGCTTGGTGGCCCTCGGCGTGGCGAGCGCGGTGCTGAGGGCCCGCTCTGCTCGGCTGCCTCGTGACCGAACTTTCTGGGCCAGCAGTTGCAGCCGCGGTCGCTGCGAGCTGCGTGCCGGCAGCCGCCAAGGGGTTTGCGCGTGGTGGGCACGGCTGGCTGGTCTCTGGTGCATCGGAAGGCGGCCCCGACGAATATCCTCGTCCCTTCCCCTCCCAAACCAGCCCTGGGTCCGAGCAGCTCGAGGTGACACGGGACCTGCACCCCAGTATCGTGCCGGTAACGCCGGTCGGTGAGGCCAGCCCGCCGTCCCTTCCCCGGGGCTTCGCCCTGCAGACCTCCCGCTGGGGAGGCTGGTCTGAAGCCGAGGGAGCGGCCGAGCAGCCGCGGCGGTGGGCTGCCTGCAAAGCCTTCACCGGGCAGAGGGGACGTACCTGAATTAAGGCTCTTGGGCCCTGCTCGGGGACTTGGGGTCCCTTGCAGAGGGAGGGAGGACCTGCCGCAAAAGACTGGCACGCGAGGGGCTAAATTGCAAACAGTTTGAAGCCTTCTTTCGGTGCGTGCTTTTCATGAGAGCTTTACGGTTATTTGAATCTAGTATTTGTTGCGGAGAGCAGGGGCAGGAAGGCAGGCGGTTTCCCAGGCGAGGCGGCCGAGGCCCCGGTGCCACCTGAAGAGCAGATGGGTGCCGTGCCATGCCGGCGGCGCCGTGCCAGCGGTGCCGTGCCATGCTGGCGGTGCCATGCCGGCCGTGCCATGCCGTGCCATGCCAGCAGCGCCGTGCCGGCCGTGCCAGCGGTGCCGTGCCGGCTGTGCCATGCCGTGCCGTGCCAGCGGTGCCGTGCCATGCCGTGCCGTGCCGGCGGTGCCGTGCCGTGCCGGCGGTGCCGTGCCGGCCATGCCATGCCCCGGCGGCCGCGGTGCTGCCCGTCCCCGGGCCCTCCGGTCGGCATTGGTATTTCTCCTGCAGAGCCGTTCCCTCGGAGCCTGCGGGCAGCTGTGCATACTTCTGCCTGGGATCCTGGGTTTCCTTAAGGGATTGCTGGAAACTCCCCACATCCGCGGGGTGTTTATCGCTTCGGAGCGGATCGCGGGATGAGCAGGGTGGTCTTAACTGCTTTGGCATCGGTAATTACTGCTGGAGCTGATGAGCCTTTCCTGTACGGTTCTGGTGGAGCCTTCGGCGTGCGAGGATGATCAGAGAGGGTTTGGGTTCCCCCCCCCCCCCCCCCTTGTAAAATATATTCCAGCTCCAGTTTGTAATGTGGCGAGAGGGGGAGCGAGGGAAGGGAACAACAGCATTAGCGGATGTAGAAGTAGCTGGAATGAGAAGCTTTTGTGCCATTAATAACAGTCCTGGCTGGCAGCCAAGGCTGGGAGTGTGGGATTAGCCTGAACAATCAAGACTGCAGGATCAAAACAAGGAGGCAGGAACAGCGAGGTCACGCTGCTGCCATCTGCGCTGCCGCAGTGGTGGGAGGGAGCGGAAGAGGGGGCTGCGCTGGAGGAGCGATGCCGATAGCGCAGGCGGCGGGGCGCCCGCCGGCTCCCCAAAACCGGCCCTGCGCCGCTGCCGCCGCGCTCGGGGCTTCGGGCTTCGCCTCCCGAGCTCTCGGCAGGCACCGCCGGCGAGCCCGGTGTCATTTTTAGGAAATGGCTTCTGAAAAACAGAAGCGGCTCGCTGGGGCTTGGTCGTGCACTCCTGCGCTCCGGACTGAAGATCTGAACGGCGTTTGCGGCTGTGGGTTTGGGACGGGGTGTCCTCGTGCGACAACGCCGATAGCCCGCCCCGGCGCTGGCGTCGCCGCCGTGCCCTTTGCCAATCCATCTGGTGACCGGGGGGTGGGGAGAGGTCACCGGACAGATTCGGCTGCAGCTTTGCTGTGGGCGAAGGCAGCCTGGCTTTCTGCACCGCCGCTCTGCCGGGGCGCGCGGACCTCGCCGGGGCTGTGTGTGCTGGTTTGCATCACCCTTGTAAAAGGGGGGACTTGACATTCCTGCTGAAAGATGATTTTCGAAGCAGATGGAGGCAAACCTTGTTCTGTTTCACTCCGGTCTCCATCAGCTTTTGCTGAAATACCTTCCAAGAGTACCAGAAAACAAAATCATTCGCATCGTTTACGTTGTTTCTCCTCTCTTTTTCCCTCTGACCTAGTAAATCTTACTGTCCTGCAAATGTAAATACAAAAGCTGAAATGCAATAGAAGCAAAACAGTGTCCCACAAACAGCCTCCCAGCTCTTGCTAAAAATATCTCTGTGCGGTGCAGTAACTCCCAGGCATTCTTTTGTCTGACTGCTTTTGAATTCCCTAATTGAAGTTGGTTGGAGGGCAGTGCACCAGTTTCCTGAATAGCTCAGATGTTGATTGTGAGTTAAAAAACAAGAGCAAAATTGTTTTTCCTTTGTGCAGCCGTGCTTTTATTTACCCCCCCCCCCCTTTAAATCTCTGTATTTTTACTTGCAATTTTATTTTGTAAGAGAGCTGCATTAAATACATCTGCGGCGAAGGGGCCCAGGAGGCAGCGAGCGGGAAGACACAGTTTTCAGTACGTGATGCCACGTGCGCGTTGGAGCCAGAGTTTCGCTCCGTCGGAAACGTCCAGGCTGGCGCAGAGATGCGGTGCAAATGGAGCTTAACGTAGTAGGAAGTGTTAATAATGGCTCCTAATTGCCTACTAATAACTAAATCTGTGGAATTTGGCAGCAATTGGGATAGAGTTTTCTCCTGCAATCTGTCCGTTCCCTCCAGAAAGAACAAAGTTGCTTCTTTGACACACAGCAGCGAATCTTAAATTCACCGAAGGTAACTGGGGAAAGTTTTCCAGATTCCGCATGGCCTCCACCCCTCCCCAGAGCCCGCGAGGGTGCTTCCCTGGGCGAAAACCGCCGCGTCGTGGTCCAGGACTCCAAGATTTCACAGAGGAAGATGACGAAAAGCAGGCTGTTTTCCTTTTTTCTGGTTGGTTTTTTTCTTTTTTTTTTTTCATTTGAACTTAGAGAAACGCAGGCTCGTTTCAAGTGTTCCCGAAAGGCTGCTGGAAGGACCGTGTGCGTGGGTGGCTCGCCCGGCCGTCCAGGGACGGCTCCCTGGGCTCTCACGGGGACAAGGAGGAAAAGTTTGTGACCGGTAAATTGTGATAAGCCACGGCCGGTCCAAGAAGCTCCCCAAAATATCTGTTGGGTAAATGTGATAACCCGGGAGTGCTCAGAGCTCCTCTGTGGCCAGTAAACAAACACAAATGTTGCTTTCGCTCGAGCCTCAGTAAATTAAAGGTTTGAAATTGTGATGGAGATTGGAGAGAAGCTGATTTCAGATGCTGTTTCAGGAGCCGGGATTTATTCAGGCTCTCCGTGGCAGGAGACGTTTCCTAGCTGCTCAGCAGCAGCAGCAGCAAAACAAGCACAAATTTTTCTGTCTTCAGGGATAACTGCAGTGAAGCATGCGAGGGGGGAGGGCTGTGCCGCTCGCTGGTACCGAAATACCTCCCCATCCCCCACGCACGTCAACAGGCCCCGAAACTTCCCCGGCGCGCGGGGCTGGGTGCTGGGTGCTGGGTGCTGCACCCGCCCGCAGAGCAGGAGCAGGGACCGGTGCCTGCAGCCCCTGGCCTGGGGGGCCGCGGGGGAGCCGGGCTTCTCCGGCGCTTTCCTTGGAATTGGAGCATCTTCATAGCTCGACACGCACAAAAATAAGACGCCAAACGGGTGTGAGCTGGCAGCCTGCTCGCTGGGTTTGCTGCCTCTCGCTCTGCTGTAACGCAAAACCAGGAAAATGCGTCTGGGGGAGCCTGGGGCACGTGCGGCGGCGGGGAGGGCGACGTCCTGCCTGCAGGCACCCCGCTTTGGGGCACGGCGACGGGGAGCCCAGGTGCCGGCTTCCACCTTGCTTTCCTTGCCCCGCTTCCTGCAGGCAGATGGACTCTATAGGTGAGAAACACCCTTATTGTCCAAAAATCTCCCTTCCTCTCCAAAACCACAGCACGGCGGGTGCCAGCGCCTCCGGCTCGCGGGAGAGGTCGGGGCATGGCCGGTGGCCTTGGGCAGGAGCTGTGACGGAGGCAGCGCGCCGGAGCCGGGCTGTCGGCGCTGGGGCAGGATCGCAGCGCTGCGGTCGCATGCCCTCCTCTTAGCTCCTCGGTTAACGTTTAACCTATTTGTGTTTCGGTACCTCGGGTTGTTTGATGTTATGGGGCAGTTTGTGCGGCTCTCGGCACATCTGCAGCCTGACGGAGGGGTACTGCTTACCTGCTGCGGAGGAATGTGAAGAATTTCATGGGGAGGAAGATGAGATTTTCCCTTTCCCAATGGAGAGAAACTAAGTCTGGGCGGGTGACATTGGAATGTTTTCTATACGCGGGCAGCTCCCTGCTTTGGGAGCCTGTATGTTAAGTTTCCACCTGGCCAAAACATTTTCGCTCTGACTGTAAACCGTAGAGGGGAGAGCGCTCAAATGGAAAAGTTGACGCAGCCTTATCTGCGGTGCAGCCTCTGCACGAGAGAGGAATCTGAGCCCTGGCTTATGTCAGGCTTGAAGCTTTCCCCTTTCCTTCCAGCAAACTGCATACCGCTGCCTCGGAGCCGTTCCTTCGTTGGGGGCACATCCTTCAAGGAGCGTAGTTTGGTCAAGAACACAGGTCTGCGTTCATTTTAAATAGATGCCGAGTTCCCCGCTGGCTTCCTCTGCTACCTCCTTGCAGCAGCCCGGTGTCTTTCGAACGGTCCTCCTTGGAGTGCTGTGGCATCGCCCTCCCAGCAAACAGCAGCATCCCTTTTCCAGAAACTTTAGCCCTTGCCTTCAACGTGCAATTATTCTTGCAGGAGACATTCAGGTCATCCGTTCCCCTCGTGCAGTAAGTGACGCTTCTACAAATGACTGATGCTTAACATAGTCAAGGGTCACCTTACCCAGCTCTCGGTGCCTAAGGCGCTCATTGCAGTGTGCGTGAACGGTCTTTCAAACTTCCTGCCGGCTCTGCTGCCGGCAGTTCATTAGCAGGAAAAAAAGCCTGGAACTAAATTTGCCAGCTGTGCCCAGACCCCGTTGCTAGCGCGGTGGAGCCGTCGCGTCTCTGCCTGGTGAGGTGGGAACCACCGCCGGAGCTCACCGTTCCCCTTGCACCGTAACCCCGATAACTGACCCGAAACGGCGGCTGCAGGGTCAGGCTGACATCTGGCACGCTGCCGGCACCGCTGCCGGGAGGGGAGGGAGGTGGGAGCACCGGCTGGAGGGGAAGGAGCTGGAGGAGGACGGGAAGGGAGGGGGAAGGACAGCCAGGAGCTGCTGAAGCCGCGGGGTAAGAAATTAAACTGGAAAAGGGGCAGAACAGAATGCTCGGTGATTTTTGCGAGCGGCCAGCTGCTTCCAGAGGGTGTCTCAGGGCTAAGGGCAGTGCTTGTTTTCTAGCAAGACGCTGCAAATGATAACGGTTGCAGTTAATTGCCATGTATCCATCACGCCTTGGTTTTCATTTGTCTCCAGGCAGGATGCGTTTGCAGATGAATTTGGAAAATAGCTGAGGATCAAATGTTGTTTTTTGGTCTTTGGCACTGAGTATTTTGCTCACTGTTCATGTGCGGTGATGCAGATCTGCGTGTGTATTCAAAGTCTGTAGCTAATGTTACAATTTCCTTCCTGCTATGAGCTTCTGTTTTCGATGCTCACACCTTTCTGGAAACCTCCTTTCAGGCTACGATATTCCTTACTTGGTTTTGTATTAAAGGAATCGTTCTGTAAGGGTTGAGAAAAGCCTTTTAGCTGTAGGCACATAAAGGAATAATACCCTTTTCACCTGTTAAAAAAAAAAAAGCAAACCCACAGACCAACGTTTCAGGAGGCTGAGCCTGCTACAGTCTTGGCCCGTGTGTGTTCTGTTGAGGAAAAAGCATTTCCCCAAGTGGAGAAGCGTTTGCTGCTGAAGCAGAGGTGAAGGGTTGACGGCGTGTTGTCCTGCTCGAAATCCCGGTCCCCAGCTCTCGGGGGCGAGGACTCCCCTGCTCCCCGCTTCCACCCCGTGCCGCCCAGCGCGCCGGTTTTGGGAGCGGGGCGCGCTCCTGGCCTTGCGCTGCGGAGGCGGGGGCTGTCCTGCTCCGGCGGCGGGTGGGCTTGGTGCCCGGGACGCGGCCGGATCCAGCCCGCCGTGCCGAGGGAGATGGGGAGGAAGGCCACGGCGCCGGGCTGTTACCGAGATCGCCACAAACCGGCTGCCTCCGATCGGGCGCTCCGAGCGCGTCGCGTCCGCAAACGGGGGCTGGTGCTCGTGCAGAGCACAGGGTCTGCTCATTTGTTCAGATGGGAATTTACTGTTTTAAAATGGCTTTGATTATCATATGGAAGAATTGTTTACTGGCTGTACATGTGCTTTGCTGTCTCCGTCCCGTGCTTCGCCAAGAATAGAAACCAGAGCATTACTCTGCGCCTCTTGCAGCTGTGGCTCTTGAAAAACTGGCTTGCCCGAATGTTTTGCACGTCTGTGGCTGCGTAGGCAATGGAGCTGAGGTTCAGCGCTGCCACTGCTCCGCTCGGACCGCGAACCGGCCTTCCTTCTTGTCCTGGTTTCGGCTGGGATAGAGTTAATTTTCTTCCTAGCAGCAGGCATAGTGCTGTGTTTTGGATTTAGTAGGAGAAGAATGTTGATAACACACTGATGTTTTTAGTTGTTGCTGAGTACTGCTTATGCCAGTCAAGGACTTTTTCAGCTTCCCATGCTCTGCCAGGCGCACAAGAAACTGGGAGGGGGCACAGCCAGAATAGTTGATCCAAACTGCCCAAAGGGCTATTCCATACCATATGGCATCATGCTCAGTATAGAAACTGGGGGGGGTTGGCCGGGGAGCGCGATCGCTGCTCGGGAACTGTCTGGGTATCGGTCGGCGGGTGGTGAGCAATTGCATTGGGCATCACTTGCTTCGTGTATCATTATTATTATTATTATACTGTTACTATTAGCATTACTATTTTACTTTATTTCAATTATTAAACTGTTCTTATCTCAGCCCAGGAGTGTTTCTCACTCTCACTCCTCCGATTCTCTCCCCCATCCCATCGGGGCAGGGGGAGCGAGCGAGCGGCTGCGTGGTGCTGAGCTGCTGGCTGGGGCTGAACCACGACACTTCTGAAAGGACTGTAGATAGCGTGTGCAAGCTGGTACTACAAAAATAAACTTTTCATAACCTCCCTTTGTTTTCTGTAAATCCCCCCAGACTTGCAGGTCTCCGCCATCATCTGTAGGCACTCGGGAGGCCGTCCTCACCGCGCTGTTCTCGCCACTCTCTTTAATTGCAGAGGAGCCTTTTGGGTAGCCTTTAAAAATCCCTATCACCGTTGCGCCGTCTTCATTAAATGAATGGGGCTGTTGTACATCTGACAGCTGCCATTTTAATGCTGTGGTATTGTATTTCCTTGCAGGAGGCTCAACCTCACGAGGCAGATTAGGACTGAGAAAATCCAGGTTCCATTAGAAACCATTGGAAATGAGTTCCCAAGTTGTTCTAAGGTAAATCAATAATGCATATAATGTCCCTGGCTGGACTTAGTGACCGAGCCAATGGTTCGTTTAACCACTTTTTTTTTTTTTAAAAGCACTTTCAAAATCATTCCTGTTGAGACTTCTCACTCTGAATTGCTGTTATGAAATTCTCAGGCAGCATTTGTTTTCGAGCGCTGCCAAAACTTTGGTAATTTGCTCATCCCCGTGATTAGGAACCGTAGTCGCTGCTGCAGCGCCGAGCCTCGCGCCGGTCCCGAGCTAGCCGCTAAATTCCTGCAAGTTTGGGAGCGGAGGATGCTGCTCGGCTCGCACGCGCCTCCGCTCCCGGACAGACTGCTCGCGTCCCACGTCTGGGTCCCGCGTCCTCAGACGGTGCTGCGTGAGCCCGCTGCCTGGCGCGTCCCGTGCCCCTTGCCGCCTCCCGGACCGTGTGCGTAGCCGGAGCGTGCTCCTCGCCGGAGGCAGAAGGACATTGCTTTGGTTACGACCGCTCCCGAGCGCTCCGTCACGCCTCCTCTGCTGTTTTGCAGAGCGATCCTGGAAGGAAAGAGGAATTTGGTTAGAGAATAATCAAATCGAGAAAGATGAATGCTTTTCAGTGTGGCAATAACAGGTTTTGCTAATTTTTTAATTTATTTGAAATTAGCTTTAGTAAGTGAATTGTCCTTTCTCAGAGCAAATATTCCAAACTCATGAATCTCTCAAGCTAAATATGATAAACAACCACTGATTTTTTTTTTCCTCTTCTACTTAGGCTGATGCTTGAGTGAGGTGAGGAAGATGATGAGCTTGTAAACGAGCGCAGGCGCGCCGCCAGCTCCAGTGGCTTTCCACGCTGGCGCTGCTGGGTCGCTCGGCACCACGAGCCTGGTCGGGTTCAGGCGTGAGCAGGCTGTTGCGTGTCTGTCGAATGAGCCCGTACAGATTTGTGGTGAATCGGTGCATTTTTTTTTTACTAGATAACCGCTTTGTGTCACATGATAGTCATCTTTTTGATTCTGTAGTATAGGTACCTTGCAACAAAGTTTATCGTCTCGCGGAAACTCAGCCTTATTTAACTGTACTTGAACTGCCAGATATTAAAATAATGTCTCTTGATCCACTTGAATGGGATAAGGCTTGGCTTGATACAGGGCTGTGGTCTTAGAAAAGCTGTAATTCCTTGTCCTCCCCCTCCGGCATTGATATTACTGTCAGATTTTTCTTTCTAGCTGTGGCAAAGAGAAGATTGAGTTGCTAGAACAAGATCTATTTTGATTACTAAAAATCTTAGCGCTGCTAATTTAGTCAGCTAGTACGTTACAAATGTAGGTTCTCTGTGTTCAAACTGTTCTTGGGTTTTTTACTTAATAAGTTCTCCGGATAGTTGCCATGGAAATAATCCTGGCTTCCGAGAGGATCCGAAGGCCCTGAAGATGCTGGCGCGTGGTCGGCACGCTCCAGGCTCGGATCCTGGTCAGCACCCGGTTTTTTGCGGTGGTGCCGGCTCTCGGACGGGAGCCAGCTTGTTCCTCCCATGGCTGTTCCGTTCCCCCCTTTTCGGCGCTTCGGGCAGAATTCTCCTCGTTTTCATAGCACAGGAGAGTTGAGGAAACCACTCGCTGCTGGTTTTCACTGCTCGAAGGTTAATTACGGTTTTCCATCTTGCGTTTGCCTGAGTCACGCTGATGTGAAAGGGGTTGGCTCTTGCCGTTGCCTTCCCTGAGCCTCCGTGGCTGCGCTGGGGTCTGTGCCAAATTTAAGGAACTTTCCCTTGCTCTGCTCCCGGAGCGCTGGGTGCCTCCGGACGGTGCCGGCCCCGGCGGAGCCGCGGCAGGAGCCTCTCCCGGGCCCCTGCTTGTGCCGCGGAAGAACCAACCTGCTTCCTCGGGGCCTCTGTTTTCTTTTTCAACAACTTCCTTTTTGTGCAAATGTTGTGTTTTTCATGAAATTGCCGTGCGTTGTTTTCAGACACGAGCGTCGGAATTGTTTTGTACGTCTAAACCAAACGTGGGTACTTCTTGTTGATTGAAATAAGACAGCCAGTCCTAATCGCAGGAAAATTCAGGCTATTTTCCTGGCTTCGCAAGACTTAGAATAGAATCATCGAATCGTTTAGGTTGGAAAAGCCCTTTAAGATCATCCAGTCCAACCATTAACCTACGCTACCAAGTCCACTCTAAGCCAGTCAAGGGTAGACTAGACTAAAAAATGACTTGAAAAATGCCTTCTTATTTAAGCTGGAATTGACTTTAGTTTGAGGCATGGGACAGAGATTTGATGCAGCATACGGGATATTTGAATCCCGTGGGTCAGCGGGATGGGACCACGCGCAGGAGGTGCAAAAGCAGCAGCTCATCTTCACGTACCCGATTTTTGACGGCGCGATTTCCTAGGGAAGCATCTCTTGCAGCGGCAGGGACCCTGGAGCAGCTAAAGTTAAAATTTAATTCCTTTAATACAGATATCGGGCCAAATGAACAGCGTGTTTAAGAGCGTATTTCAAAGGTCTGAAAAGTGGTCATGGTAGGTATAATTTTCGGGCGAATAGTGGAAGAGGTGCGTTGGCGAGTTGTAGGGATAAAGCCTTGAGAGCCGCTTTCCTGCGTGGTGGGCCAGTAAATATTTTAATTTTAATTTAATTTTAATTACTTTTAAATTTTTTTTTTTTTTTCTGGAGAGCTGAAGCGCACTTTCTCCTTCCCCCCCTCATATTTACATACATTATTGAATAGCTCTTGCTGCGATACGTAGGAAAAGGTGTAACGCAGCCTGCCCTTCGTGTGGCACGGGAACAGACGCGGAGAACCCCGTCGCGCCGCCGACGTCCCACCTTCCACCTCCCCGAAGCACGCCGTGCGCTTGCCCTGAAACACTCCGTGTTTCAGTCGTCCCAGCGACTGGTAGAGTCTCAAAAGGCAGATTTTAAACAGCCGAGTCAGCACTTTAATGAAGATTATTGAGACCCCCACCGGCTCGCTGTGAGAGCTCACCTTCCTATGCCGGCTCGGGGAGGGACAAACGCAAGCGACGGTCCTGCATCCTTTTGCACTGCTCTGGGTGTATTAAATTAGTGAGCAGAGTGACAGCTGGGCAGGAGGCTGGGAACAATGAAGATAAAGTTAGCTTTCAGCGATGTGACCCTCTCCAGGCTGCGCGCCAGAAGACTATAAATAATTGATAGGAGCAACCACCCTCGCCAGCACGCTAATGTACAGCGCGGTTCATACAGCGAGCGGAGCCGCATTACCCATTACATCACCGCGGCTCTCAGCCCGGGCTCTCCTATCAGCAATGTAATTTTACTGCTTTTAAATAATAAATTGCACTGGGAGTTGAAATACTCCTTCGCCCCATTCAAGCCTACTAGGGTGTGCAACTACACAAATGAATTTTACATATGGTAAAATAAATTTTGTATCGAGCTTAAAAAAAAAAAAAAAAAAAATTTCTTGCAGGAGGAGTTTAGTCCCCCGGTCTCGCCCGATACCGGTAACAGGGGTTTAGGGTATCAAAGGCAGGTGGTTCCAGCTAGTGACTTTTGAGCTGGCTCGGTATCTGGAATGATTTTTTTTTTAAGCTTGACGTGGGGTCATTGGCCTAAGTTCACGGGTAGTTTCAGGGGGTAAAGTTCTCCGGTGTTGCAAGTCAGAAAAATCCCCTTGGCTGTGGCCGTTCCGTGCGAGCGGCGTGCGCGAGCTCTTGGGTCCCACGGAGCGGGAGCTTTCACTTTCAACGGCTGTAGTTTTTGAGCGGTGAAATAAGCTTGATGTAACCCAAAACCTGATTTCTTTCCCCGAAGTCTTTAGATAAGTTCTGTAACCTCTGCTTATCCACATATTTGTCTGGAAAAGCTAAAACGCACTTTGACTGCTCCAGGCTCTGGGGATGGGGGGGGACGGGAGGGTCTCTGTGCACGCGGGGACACTTTTTTGGTGGACCCTTGCAGCTTGTTATGCTCATTTGTGTAGGTCTCCAAAGATGTTGAAAATATGAATTTTTTTTTTTAAAAAAAAAAATCATACAACTGCTATACTAGAATCTGCAAGCATCAAAAATTGTCCAGAAATTGGGCGGATTGCGGTGCCCCGTTCCTGTTAAGTTCGTGGCGAGTAAATGGAGAAAGCACACCGCAGAGCAGTCAGCTGTTAGGAGGGAAGAAATGAGTGAGATTTTGGGGAAAGCGCGGAGCAAGGACCTGCGGCGCGTGACCGGAGCGGGCTGGCAGCAGCGGGACACGAGGGTGGAAGATGCCGAGGATGATGCAACTGCAGCCGGTGGGGCTCGGTGCGCGGCGGGACGGTGCGCTCGGCCGGGTCGTGCCCGCTTCCAGCGTTGCTGAGGTGGGTGCTGATCCGGGAGCGGTGTAGGGAAGCACACAGCGTCATGCAGCGAGACGGAGAGCCGCCGGCCGGCCGGTGCTGCCGGGAGCTGCGCTGGAGGCGGGCTCTCGGACGTGGTGATTTAAGTACAACCAGCCTTGTTTCTAGGAGAAATAAAATGTCAGAGTGGTATCGTAGGAGATGGCTTAATTTGTTGAAAGAAGGTCAGGAACAGATTTTGGCCTAAGCCAAATTTTTGATGCTTGCAGATTCTAGTGTAGCAGTTGTATGATTTTTTTTTTAAAAAAAAAATTCATATTTTCAACATCTTTGGAGACCTACACAAATGAGCATAACAAGCTGCAAGGGTCCACCAAAAAAGTGTCCCCGCGTGCACAGAGACCCTCCCGTCCCCCCCATCCCCAGAGCCTGGAGCAGTCAAAGCCCCAAGGGTAAGACTAGAAACGCGTTTTGACAAGGGCTTGCATCC
Source organism: Pelecanus crispus (assembly GCF_030463565.1). NCBI lineage: Eukaryota > Metazoa > Chordata > Aves > Pelecaniformes > Pelecanidae > Pelecanus > Pelecanus crispus. Next base: position 47,407,260 of record NC_134650.1, on the reverse strand, counting down.
GGGTGTAAAACTTCTTCTGTGATCCCTCGCAAAAACTCCTCTTTGCTCACCACCGAGTATGAAGTAGATGTTTGGGACCCTCTTCCAGGAGACATCTGTCCTGTGTGCGCATCTTACAAGTGTCAAAATCTGCGCAAGGTGACTGTGAAGACGGTGGTTTTCACACCTTCTAGAGCAAGACTTAAAAGAATTGTTATTTCCAAATGGGGAAGCGCGCGGTGTTGCAGAGCTGTGTAAGAACGCACGGGCTGCTTACGGTGGGTTGAAATGACTGACCATTTAGCTATGCAGTTCCACGGGGAGATGGTGTGATAAATCGTGAGTAACTCCCTTCCCTGTCCCGCGATGCTCTTTGTCTCCAGGCACGTGTGCACCACTTTCCGTAGGGTGTTGGAGCGTCTGCTTTTAAAGGCATAGGTCCCTGAAAAGAGGGCGAACGCGCGTGCCGCTTGTACAGTTTTACGATGTCTCTTAGCTATCCTTGAACGTCAGGTTTGCCCTGCGGTTAAACCGTAGCTCTTTCCAGAAGCGTCCAGGTGTGCGTCACCGAGCTGTGCTGCCGCGGGGCAGCGGGGCTGCCGGGGCAGGCAGCAGCCGCAGCTCCTGCTCGGAGGCGAGGTGGGGGTCCCGGGCTCCTCCGGCACGAAGCCACGCGCCGCGAGGCCCACGAGGACGCCGGCACCAGCCTTTCTGTGCCCTTCTTAAAGCGAGACAGCCGGCCGCTTGTCCACCTCCTACCGACGCCGTAAGAGCGAGTGCAGCACCCACAAGCTGCCGTGCCGCGGGGCCTGGCGGGGGGCAGGACGGGCTGTAGGGAAGGAAGGTGTTTTCCAGGGGTGCTGAGCTGCATCCGCATCTCAGCGTCGCGCGTGCTTCTGACAGGACCGTGCGGTTATCCGGCAAAAGTCTTCGGACGACAAGGTGATGCTTGTTGCCTCCAGCCGCTGAGCGTGCATATCCCTGCAAAGGTTTGAGGTGTTACCGGCTTAGATTTGCAAATGCTCTGGACGTAGGAAAGCTTTTATAGGGCAGTAATGTGTAAAATACTTTAAAGTGTCTGTCGGTCAGGCTGCGGGGTGATCTGACTACCTGGCGGCCCTGAGGCGGGTCGGTCCCTGCTAAGGCAGCCGGCCGGCCGGCGCATCACTGCTGGGAGGCCCCGACTCCCAGGACCAGCGATCCAGCGATGCCGGGCTTGCTTCTTCCCATCCTGAGAGCTCTGCCTTACCTTCCCCCAGCTCAGCAGTACCTCCATTGCCTCTCACAGATGTACAGCTCAGCAAAAGCGTTCAAAATGCTTTAAGACTTTGGCCAGCTCCCGTTTGGAGTGCTGGCCGGTCGGAGACGTGATGCTCGTACAGGAAAGCAGCTCAGCCCGTGCGAGCGCTGTTCAGCGTCTCTCTCGTAACGACGGCACTGTTGGCATCGACGGCACTGTTGGCATCGGCTGTTCCCTCGGGCGGCGGTGACAGGTCGCTTCGTGGCCAGGCAGGAGCCCGGCCCCGCAGGTGCGCTGGCTGCACCTGGGGGACAGCGATTCTCGTGCTGAGCGAGCGATCCGGAGTTTTAGGACTTCCCTCTGAATCTTCCCTCTGAAGATTTGACTCCGAAAGCGCTGAGGTACACAAACTGTGATACGAGCTGTGGAGAGGGGACTTCCAGACGAACGCGGTAGCTGATCAAATGCCAGCCGGGCATCCTGGAGATCTGCGAGCAGGAGGAGGGCAGGAGGCAGGAGATGCTGCCCACCAGCCGGCCCCGCGCCGGCTGCCCCCGCCTGCACGGCCCCGTCTCCCCCTGCGCCTCTCAGAAACGGCGTCCTCCCCCTGCGCCTCGCCTCGCCCAGCGCTCGGGCAGGGGCTTTGCTGTTCTTAGCACCTCGGCAGAAGCGCTGCCGCTCCAGCGAGACGCACGCGGGAGCCTTTGATAAAAGGAGCAGGGGAGTAACCATGGCGGTCTCGCTGAAACCGGTAACCATGGATTACAGAAATTAAAGGCATAAAGCAAATAGCAGGATTATCTTTGGCGTGGTGGTTTTCTAGTGAACAGGAGGCACTACCCGACTTCCACGTTTAGGTGAGGCACTGTAAATTACCTGTAGTTAAAAAATAATGCTAATTAAATTCAGAGGCAATAACGATTAACACTGCTGCTCTCAATTCACTGAATTTCCTTGCAACTCTAATTGACAGAGAAAAAAAAAAAAACCCAACCCTATACAGAAGAAAGGAGGGGGAATTTCTTGCTTCTGGCTCCTTGCTGCATCCTTCTTCTGATGCAGCTGTCAAGTTTGCATTTTCCGTTTCCCTAGCCTTATTATTTTTCATTTTTAACGCGGGGCGCCTCACAAATAAGACGAGCTTGAATTGCCGGTCCCTTTGCAGGCGAGCGTGCCGCGGGCAGGGCGCTTCGCAGGCCGGTGCCCGGGGAGCTGGCTGGAAGCACCGCCCGTGCTGCACCCGAGGGACCTCGCCGACTGCGCGGCGGACGGGCGGCACGTGGCGAGCGCCGACGCCGAGCCCCCCGGCACCCCAAACCCTGCCGGCACCTTCCTTGCCCTGATGTGGAAGGCGCTCTGCCTTTCTCTTCTCCTAATCGTCCGGAGGCGAGGGTGAAGGAGCCGGGTGCTTTGTGCCGCAGGAGCAGCGGTGCTGGCCTCCGCTTAGCATGCAAGCTGTGTTCTTTGCACAGCAAATTTTGCTTTCAAGTTCAGCGAGTGCTAAGACTCTGCGCAAATGGGCCTGCTAAAGATATTTTTTGACATTTGAAAATCCTATTAAGCCCGTTTCTCCCCTCTCCTCTCTCTCCCTCCCAGCGTGCCAGCTTAACATGGAGGCACTGCAAAGGTTTCTTTAGCCGGCCGGGTCACATCCTGCACAACAGACCTCAGAAATATGGGTCACAACGAAACGAGGAAAACAAAAAGTATATTGTCCTCGTGTCTTACGCTGATGGCTGATTGAGGGACTCCCTAAACGGATGGTTTAAGATCTTAATGAGGTACCAAACATGAGGTAATTCAGAATATGCCCCTTTCACGCTGTCTGCTCGCCGGCGCGGCCTTCCAGAAATGGGTTCCTCCTGCGTGTCCGTGCTGATGCCGCTTTAACTCTTCTTTACCAAAGGCGCAGGCCTGGCAGCGCGGCCTTGAAGCGGAGTTTGCCTCGGTTCCTGTTCACAGTTCCTGCATGAGTCAGTGATAAAGCCCATGAGCGCACTGTTTGCTTTCTTATTTACAAATAATTCTCCTAAGTTGAGGTTATTACTCATTGACTTGAAACAGAGGGTTGTAGTTTGGAGCGGGTCTCCTTTAGCGTTGCTTCATGCTGTGTGGGGTTATCTGCAGATTTTTCTCCGGGCTTTTTAAAATGAAATTTGAAGAAGGATTTCTGTTAAATCGTCGTTTCTGGGAAATTTCTGACACCGAGAGTAGCCTGCGGCGGGACAATCGCCAGTTGCGCTGGTAGGTGTGTAATTACACAGGTTTTGGGGAGCGGGGATGCAAACAAGTTTGCATACATTGAATTACAGGCGGTGTTTTAATAGTATGTTTTTTAGGTCTTGGCTTCAGTCCAGAATTTTTTCGTGCTATTATCCTCTATTTACAGCTTTCAGAAATCAGCTGATGTCACTGCACATATGTTTAGAGCCGTTGCTAAGGTGATTAGCTCCAGAATTCAACGCCTACGCAGTCCTGATGAAAGGCTGAGAAACTGCTCGGCAGCGTCTGTTCAGAGCGGTGCATTGTTGGTCTGAACTACTAAGAACCATAAAACAATATTACCCAATTTTAGGCTAAATACGTTGCCCTTGACTGGTAACCGTGCATCAGGTTTTACAGGAACGGAGGCTGTATCTGGCACGTTTAACTAAGTCTGAGAACGTTTTTCTCTGAGAAAGCGTTTGAAATTACCGGGTTCCTAATTTCCACGAGCCTGTGCGGTGTTGGTGCATTCAGGGTCGGGAGGCAGAAGGCGGCAATCCAGGGGCAGGACTGCTGTCCGTAGGCGTCCCGTGTCTGCCCCATCGCTCGGTAAAGCTTGCAGCGCGCGCAGAGCAAAGCCGTGGGCTGCAGCCCGAGCGGGCTTGCTTTGCAGCCGAGGGGTTGCCCAATCTCCCGTTCAGTGGTCACGTTAAACCGGTCCTGCTCACGTTAAACTGGAACCGTCCCGACACCAGCACAGGGACCGGGACGCACGAGAGCGTACGTCTTGCCGCTTTCCGGCGTTGCCTGCTCCTCGGCTGAACAGAAATCCCTCCTGAGGGGAGACGGCCGCCCGCCACCTCAATTTCCACATTTGCCGTTTCAGGCGTCCAGCTTGCGAGGTGTGAGGTGCTCCAGCAGAAAGACTCCAGTGGGAGTCTGTCCTCTCTAATAGAAATAGAAGTAATTTACCTTCCTCTCCCCTTTTAGAGCGCGGTATCGAGTTGCCTTTACCGGCAGGGCTGGGATCCTGTTACCTGCCAGGCTCTGCTTTCGGCGCAGCAGCAGAATGGCTTTTATTCATGGCGGAGAAGCCATCAAACACAATAAAGTTGCCCACAGCCTGCACCAGGAACAGGCTACCAGATTACATTTTAAGAGCGTTACAGGTGAAAACTCCTTTTCGGTTTAAGTCGGTGCATGAAACGTGTATTAAATATCTTCTTTCCAGCCCGAGGTACTTTGGTGTCCTTTTAAAAAAAAAAAAAATACCATTTAAACTTTGCAAAGATATATATATATAGAGAGAGATATAATTACATATATGTATTTTTCTCCCCAGTCATCTAGTGCACACTAAGTATCTTAAATGATAACAAACATTTTCTTCCCTGGGAGCTCACTGTTCTCCCACTGATTATTTTTTTTCTTTCCCTTTTTTTAAAGGATACTGGCTAAGGCTTGACCTAATTTGGCTGTCATCACACCGTGAAACAGTGCAAACGTTCACCTAACATAGCTACCTGTATTTTTGTTCTACAGGCTGTGCAAAAATAGCCACGCACGGCAAACAGCTGCGCGCGAGCAGCAGTGGGGTTTTGCAAGGACCGGGGCTGAGAAGATGGGTTTGCTCGGTGCCTTCCCTGGTCCCTGCGTCGGGGGCTCTCTCCGGGCGCAGGCGGAGGTTGGATTCGGTCAGTGGGAGGGGAGGTGTTCGTCTGCAGAAGTAAAACCTTGTTTACAGCTCCCGTCCCCCACTGAAAGGAGGAGGCTTGGCTGATGGAACGGGTGTGCCGGCACCACTGTGGGAAGCACGTCCCTGGGTAGCTAATTTTAGCGTAAAATATAAATCGTGTTAATCACTGACTGTGGGAGAAACACTTGGGTCAGGGGAGCGCAAAGGCACTTGCATCATCCGAAACGCGTTTGTCCGTTTGCAGGGTGAACCGGGGTCTGTGGCGTTCGCCGTACGGCTGCGTGCCGGCACCCCCTCGCTCCCGCCCAGGCTGGCGGCCGCTCGCAGGGTGCTGGCGCCGGCGGTGAAACGCTCCCTGCCGTGGGTCTGGAGCGCTGGCGCCAGCGGTGAAACTCTCCCCGCCATGGGTCTGGAGCGCTGGTGCCGGCGGTGAAACGCTCCGCACTGTGGGTCTGGAGCACTGGCGCCGGCGGTGAAACGCTCCCCGCCGTGGGTCAGGAGCGCTGGCGCTGGCGGTGAAACGCTCCGTGCCGTGGGTCTGGAGCGCTGGCAGTGAAACGCTCCGTGCCGTGGGTCTGGAGCGCTGGCGGTGAAACACTCCACGCCGTGGGTCTGGAGTGCTGGCGCCAGCAGTGAAACGCTCCACGCCGTGGGTCTGGAGCGCTGGCGGTGAAACGCTCCACGCCGTGGGTCTGGAGTGCTGGCAGTGAAACGCTCCACACCGTGGGTCTGGGGCGCTGGTGGTGAAACGCTCCACGCCGTGGGTCTGGAGTGCTGGCAGTGAAACGCTCCACGCCATGGGTCTGGAGTGCTGGCGCCAGCGGTGAAACGCTCCACGCCGTGGGTCTGGAGTGCTGGCAGTGAAACGCTCCACGCCGTGGGTCTGGGGCGCTGGCAGTGAAACGCTCCACGCCGTGGGTCTGGAGCGCTGGCGCCAGCTGTGAAACGCTCTGCGCCGTGGGTCTGGAGCGCTGGCGACAGTGGTGAAACGCTCCCCGCCGTGGGTCTGGAGCGCTGGCGCCGGCGGTGAAATGCTCTGCGCTGTGGGTCTGGAGCGCTGGTGGTGAAACGCTCCATGCCGTGGGTCTGGAGCGCTGGCGGTGAAACGCTCCACGCCGTGGGTCTGGAGTGCTGGCGCCAGCGGTGAAACGCTCCACGCCGTGGGTCTGGGGCGCTGGTGGTGAAACGCTCTGTGCCGTGGGTCTGGAGCGCTGGCAGTGAAACACTCCACGCCGTGGGTCTGGAGTGCTGGCAGTGAAACACTCCACGCCGTGGGTCTGGAGTGCTGGCAGTGAAACGCTCCACGCCGTGGGTCTGGGGCGCTGGCGGTGAAACACTCCGCGCCGTGGGTCTGGGGCGCTGGCAGTGAAACGCTCCACGCCGTGGGTCTGGAGCGCTGGCAGTGAAACGCTCCACGCCGTGGGTCTGGAGCGCTGGCGCCAGCGGTGAAACGCTCCACGCCGTGGGCCTGGAGTGCTGGCGCCAGCGGTGAAACGCTCCACGCCGTGGGCCTGGAGTGCTGGCGGTGAAACGCTCCACGCCGTGGGTCTGGAGCGCGTGCGTGCCCGGGGCCGCGCGGGGACCCTCCCTGCGGGGTGTCCCCGTGGCCTGCCCGAGCCGGTCCATGCACAGCACCGTGAACGTTCCCCCTCCTGCTTAAATGCACCCGGCGCTGTGATTTCTGGCGTGGCCTTTTCTTTCACGAAGTGGCTTGTTTGGACGTATCGGCTGGGGGTGGTTGCGGTCTTGCTGCGTGGATTCCCACGTGCAGGGTCCATACCCATCCCCTCGGAGGTTTCCGATGAAGGCAGCAAACAGGTTGACGCAGCGCATCGTCCTTCCGCCGAGCCGCGCTGCCCCACTGCCCCCGGGCCCCTTCCCTGCTCCTCCTCCTCCCCCAGCTTTCCCGACCCTGGCTCCAGAGATGTTCCCAGGGCTCGGCGAGGGTCAATAGAGGTTGCCTAACCCGGCTCCCGCTCCATGGGGCCGAGAGGCCGGGAACAAAACCCAGATTACGGCCTTTCTCCGCGGAGCTGAGGGGGCCGGGGGCATTGATATGCAGATCCTGTGTGGCGGGGCACCGGGGCCGCTTTGTTTTGAAACGTCCACATGTAGGGTTCCTGAAGCGATATAGAAAAGAAAGTAAGTGAAATATTCTGTGCCGGAGCGTGGTACGGGAAACGCTGCGGTGATGTAGCAATTTTCTAATACAACCGTATTTCCAGGAGGCCTTGACTACTAAATTGCACCGTTTATATAAAATTTTTACACTTTCCCAACCTTCTAATTTTCTAGGGTTCATTTCAAGTGGATTTTTTTTTTTTTTTTGCTAGGCTCTCCTTTTGCACGAGTAACATCAAAAATTTGAAAGTGACGTTTGGGTGACTTTGGTTCTGCTGTCCTGGGGCCGGGCTAACGTGCACAAAAGCAGCGGGAGGATTGATCATTACCCGATGCCTTTTAAATAAGACGCTCGTGCTTCGCCCTCTCCCCGGAGCAGCACGGCACCGTTCGAGTGCGCCCGGCTCCTTCTGCTCCTTCTCTCCTTCAGCTCCCGGCAGAGCAAGCGGCTTCCCAGGGGCTGCCCGTACGGAGCAGCTCGGACGAGTGTCTGTTCGTGACCCGCCGGCCCCGTAATGCTGTAAAACGTAGCGGTGAGCCCTTTACTTCGTTGTGCCGCGGGAACGGCAGCGTGCGTAGGGTGTACCGCAGGAAAACACTTCCCAGACCGAAACGTGGTGTGAGCTGCTGGAGCTGGAGCCCATCTCAACTCTCTAGAGGAAAAAATGCTCTAAACCAGAAGGAAAGTTGGCGGGCTTGGTCGAGTTTCCTCGCACAATGAGCCCCTGCTAACGAATGTATGAGGTTCAACAAGGCCAAGTGCCGGGTCCTGCACTTGGGTCACAACAACCCCATGCAACGCTACAGGCTTGGGGAGGAGTGGCTGGAAAGCTGCCTGGCCGAAAAGGACCTGGGGGTGTTAGTGGATGGCCGGCTGAACATGAGCCAGCAGTGTGCCCAGGTGGCCAAGAAGGCCAACAGCATCCTGGCTTGTATCAGGAATGCTGTGGCCAGCAGGAGCAGGGAGGTGATTGTCCCCCTGTACTCGGCGCTGGTGAGGCCGCACCTGGAATGCTGTGTCCAGTTTTGGGCCCCTCAGCACAAGAAGGACATTGGGGTGCTGGAGCGTGTTCAGAGGCGGGCAACGAAGCTGGTGAAGGGTCTGGAGAACAAGTCTTATGAGGAGCGGCTGAGGGAACTGGGGGTGTTTAGCCTGGAAAAGAGGAGGCTGAGGGGAGACCTGATCGCTCTCTACAACTACCTGAAAGGAGGGTGTAGTGAGGTGGGTGTTGGTCTCTTCTCCCAAGTAGCTAGCGATAGGACAAGAGGAAATGGGCTTAAGCTGCGCCAGGGGAGGTTTAGACTGGAAATTAGGAAAAATTTCTTTACGGAAAGGGTGGTCAGGCATTGGAACAGGCTGCCCAGAGAGGTGGTGGAGTCCCCATCCCTGGAGGCGTTTAAAAAACGGGCAGATGTGGCACTTCGGGATATGGTTTAGTCTGGTCTACCCTTGATTAGTCTAGAGTGGGCTTGGTAGTGTAGGTTAATGGTTGGACTGGATGATCTTAAAGGTCTTTTCCAACCTAGATGATTCTATGATTCTATGATTCTATGCTGGAGAAACCTTGCGGCGACGCAGCGGCCAGCTTGCTGCGAGGACGGGCAGAGCATCCGCGCCCTCCAGCCAAGCTGCCAGCCGGCCGCGGGCTGACGCCGAAGGCGAGAGCTTGAAGGCTCAGTAAAATCAGAAAAGAGCTTTTTTTTTTTTGGTTTTTTAAACGGTGCATTGAGACGTGTTATTGTAGCGCGAGTAGCAGACCTGCCTGCTGCTCCTCTTAGTGTCGCCTGCGCAGGTACGTGGGAGCGTGTTGTGCTTCGTCCCCGTAGCGGTCCCAGGCTCCGGGATGAGCTAAGGCGTAAAAAGAGGACGGAAGCAGCGGGAGGCGGATGGGGAAGAGCCCCAGGTACACGTGGCGCATGAGTTAACTGCTGACTCCTGGGGAAAGGAGGTGGTAGGTTGCAGCCGTGGAGCCGAGTAGGTTTTGGAGCCCAGGAGGTGAGTTTTGCAGGCTGGCTTTGGGAGCGAGGGGCCCGGGCCGGGGAAGCGCTGTCCCGTCCCTTTGGTTTGGTTCAGCTGCTTCGGAGCGCAGGACCCCCGGAGAGGACCGGCTGCGGCAGAGCTGCGGGAGCAGCTTCCAGGGTCGGCTCCTCGCTCGTCTGGCTGGCGGAGTTCAGGGCCGTGGCATGGACGCTCCCGGAGGCTGTTGATCCGCGGTGGCTGTAGGAAAACTAAAGAAACAACAAATAGCTGAGGGTTTATCGTAGTATAGAGGAGCTTTAGGAACTGTACCTTGGATAAACGAGCCAGCAGAGCAACTCATAACTCCAAAATGGCATTGCACGCTCTGCCGCAGTGGCGAACTCTGCGGTTTCTCCCCTGCTTCGGAGGAGCGCCGGCGTTCCTGAACGGAAGGGTCTGTGCCCGTCACCTTCCCGACATCTGCAGAAAGAGGGAAAAGTTGCGCTTGTTCCGCCGTTTCTAGAAAAGTCTTCTGTCTTGCTTTCAGCCCGGCTTCTTAAAGAGCGCTGGGCTCTCTTCTGTCGTGGTCCTCAACCCGCTCCCGTGTTGGGGCATTCGATGGCTCCTGCGGTTCCCGCCCTACCGGCGTGCATCCTCTGCGCGGCGGGTGCGAGCGCGGAGTTGCGTGGGGGGGGGGTGCGTAGCCGGGCACACCCTCCTCAAGATTTGAGCTTTTATTCTGGGAATCCAAATATAGTTCCATGTGATCAAGTGCTGACGAAGAAATGGAGTAATCCATACTTGGGACAAGTCCAGGGCTTAAAATTCTTAACGGCCTTGTTCCCGGGCTCTGCAGCATGTGCTGCGCTGAACGCGTTTTGAGAGTCAAGGTCTTTGCTTCTGATGGTTTAATTTGGACAATGAGTATCACTTAATAGTAGCATTTTATTACATTCGTTTCACTCTCACTTTTCAAAGAATTCTTCTGATGCATTCAAGCTCCTGCCCTTTGGATGCTAATGGACTTCTGCTGAGATTTTGTTTTTGTTATTACGTAGCGCCAGGGCTCCCATTTGCAGGGGCTCGGTATGAAGAATGCCCTGCCCTGAGACAATGCCTCCATTCACGGGCCCTGATACAATGGGGGTGGAACAGTTATAATGTAAATTAGTATGCAAAGCCCCATCCTAATCAATGCGTTTTGCTCGGTGTCTGCGCGCTGCGTGCACCGCTCCCGCAAAGTGCTGAGCTGTTCCTTCTGCACAGCCAGACCGTCCTGCACGTTTCAGCGCTAAAATAAATGTGTTCCTGAATCAGTTTCTGAGAAAGCAAGAAAAAATTCCCAGTTCACATCTTAGCAAGAGCGGAGCACCTGCAAAAACCGTGGTCGATGGAGACCAGCTCTATGTGAAGTCCACAGCTATTTTTCCCCGTCCTTTTTGAAGTAAATCCGCTACAAATAGTGGTGGGTCCTTGCTCCTGCATCTGTGCGGGCTGCTGAAGCGGAGGGACGGTGCAGTGCTGGCTGGTGGGGCGAGCAAAAGCCGCTCCCCCGGGAAGAGCCCGGCTCTCCACCCGGCACTGCACAGTCCCGGTGTCTTGATGTGCGGTATCGCTCATCTTCCTGAGAGCTGCAGGTAAGCATTAACCTGCGGCAGATTATTTTTGCAACCTGGCCTATATTCTTAGTCCACGCGCGTTGTCCCTTGTTCCTGACGGTCACAAACACCTTAGCAGCCACGCGACACGTGTTTTGGTTGATGGAGTGGTGACGGCGCTGTTTTGTCCCGGCCTGAAGTTAGGAATGGCTTTTAAATGCGCTTCTGGTAATAGAGTTGTGGAATGTAAAATGTAAGAGAGTAAGCGGTTCTTTGGACTGACCTGCACAAATCCGGCAGGCTGAAACATTAACTTCCCTATTCTATAACCGACAGAGACCGAGCCTGAGCAGGGGAAAGCCTGGAGCAGGATCTGGTGAGGGGTGGGGAGAGGGAATCACCCCCAGGTCCAGGCTGAGGTGGCTTAGGGAGAAGCAGAAAGGTCGGGATCCTTCAGCGTCCGCATCCATGCTCCCTGTCGTTTTCCGAGTGTCGTGCTGCTCTCATCACCCCAAGCCGGCTCGCAGACCTCCCCGTTTAGCAAATCGTTGCCGTTCAACGATAGCCAGGCCCTGAGAAAGTGTTCCGGCTGGTGTTTCTGCGTTGCTGGAGCAGGGCAACATTGCACGTTAGAGGGATTTGCAGAAGCTTGTACCGGAGGAGCTGTAAGTAGTGGCTGTGCACGAAGTAAGCACAAAGTCCCAGAATTTATAGCAACCTTTGCAAAGCGTCATCATCGAGAGCCTGGAACAAAGCTCTGATGCGCTGGGAAATATCTGTATCTGTTATGAAAGCAGTGTACGGTTCTCCATTGTTCCTTTGATAACACCTTTTGATCTGCTGCCAGAGTAAATTAATCCATCACAAAGCGGGGAACAGAGACTCACATAAATCCTTGCAAAACCGGGGAAAAACGGCTAATGGGGGAACGTCTCCTGCGTGGCTCTAGCCGGGCAGAATCGGTTCGTTCGTCCAAAGGCTAAGCCTGCGATCCAGAGGAGGGTACCAGATTCATTTAATCGCCATCGTTCACGCTAACAGAGGGCCAACGCAGCCGCGTTTTGCTGTGATTCCAATACCAAAACACCCTGCGTATCCCGATATTGCGGGATGTGCTGGGCGCGTGGCGTCGGCGCAGCCTAGGAGCCCTGCACGGGCTCAGCGCGGCGGCACGGCTCTGCCCCTCTTACCAGGGTCCTGCGCAGCCCCGGCGCGTCCCGGCGCGGCGTGGCGCTTGCATCTCGTGCCATGTCCGCGTGCCGCGTGCGGCGGCTCCGGTCCTGTGGGATGTATCAGTTAAGGGCGGGCGTTACATGGAAACAGCTCCCCTGTTTCTGTGTCGGAACCGGCTCTGGAGCAGCACAGCGTCACGGATAATCTGGCCGCGGAGACCTGGGGGCCGGCGGCGTTCGTGAACGTCTGGGCCCAGAAAAGTGCGGAGGTTGCGGGAATGACCTGGTAGCGCCCAGAGCTGGAGGGGGCCGGGGGGGGAAGCGAGGGGTGCCGGCGGCGGCTGAGATGTGCCATGGCTTGCAAAAAAATACTGAGGTCGGGACATGCACGGCTTGTCCTTACGCCCTCTGCGTGGTACCTGAAGTAAACAATTACGTCTTGTGTTGGGAAAGGGGAAAAAAAAAAGGCGTTTTCAATCTCTCTCAATCTCAGTCATGAGGCTGTAAGGTGGAGGGGTTTATAGAGACCCAAATGAATCGGGCCCATCCCCTTTGGCACCGGGAGGCGGCTGCCGAGCGATGCAGTCCTGGAATAGCTGGAGCGTGTGATCCGACGTGCCGGGAGGCCGCTCCGCTGCCCGGGATGGCCTCAGGAAAGGTCTGAAATGCAGCGGGGACCGGAGGCTCCAGAGGCCCGTCTGCGGCGGCTCCTGCTGCAGCGCAGCAGCCAGCGGCGTTCAAGCCAGTGGTAGCCATGTCTGGCCTCGAGGAGTCCTGTCACTCGTGCTGTTCTCTCGGAAGGCTTCTTCGACCTCTGTCAAGTGACAAATTAGCCGGGCGGCGTGGGTTGGAGACCTGGCCCTCGAGTCCCACCGCGCTGAGCTGCCTTTCCGAGCCGCAGCTCTTGCGAGTGTCGGTACCTCGATGGTGTCCGTGCGCCGAGCCCGGGGGCACGAGAGGGCCTCGGAGCTGTGTCCAGGTGGTGCTGGTGCGCGCCGCCACCATCCTGCCTCTCCAGCCGCCGAGAAGAACAAGTCCAGGAGACGAGACAGTTCAGAGGAGCTCCGCTGCAGAGGGATTTTCAACCCAGGCAGGCTCCGCCGTTCAGCTCCGGGCATGGCCCCAGAAACGATTGCACTTGGTGGAATGAGATGGCAAGCGGCAGGGGAAGCGCAGGCGGCCTCAGAAAGAAAGACATTGGGGTGCTGGAGCGTGTCCAGGGAAGGGCAGCGGAGCTGGGGCAGGGTCTGGAGCACAGGGCTGGTGGGGAGCGGCTGAGGGAGCTGGGGGTGTTCAGCCTGGAGAAGAGGAGGCTGAGGGGAGACCTGATCGCTCTGCAGCTCCTGGCAGGAGGGGGCAGGGAGGGGGGTCGGGCTCTTCTCCCAAGGAACAAGCGATAGGACGAGAGGAAATGGGCTCAAGCTGCGCCCGGGTAGGTTTAGGATGGAAATTAGGAAAAATTTCTTTACGGAAAGGGCTGTCAAGCATTGGAACAGGCTGCCCAGAGAGGTGGGGGAGTCCCCATCCCTGGAGGGGTTCAAAAAACGGGCAGAGGTGGCACTTGGGGACATGGTTCAGTCTGGTCTACCCTTGACTGGTTTAGTGTGGACTTGGTGGTGTAGGTTAATGGTTGGACTGGATGATCTTCAAGGTCTTTTCCAACCTAAACGATTCTATGATTCTATGATTGGAGTAGCGAAGAGTTTGAGCATTTGCTAAAACAACTAAATAATACCACTGTTTATAAAACATTGCCAGGTATAATTTCTACACGGGCTACGTTCAGCTGTCCTTCCGAACCTGAGCCTGCCCTGACTGCCTGGGGAGGACCTGCGTTTCAGAGCATGTTGTGGGGTATTTGCCCGTAGAGTTTTCCTCGCCGTTCGTCTCCTGGACACCATGGAAGCACTTCCCTTGCTGTCGTTGCACGGAAGGTGGGGCCGGGGGGAGCAGCGGTCGGTGCAGCCCCCCCGTGCGCTGCAGGCAGGGCTGGGGGAGCTGCTGGGAATGGGCAGGGCCGGAGATGTTTCCCAGCTCCGGCGGTTCGGTCCCCGATGGCTGATGAGCCGCTGCAGCGCAGCAGTTCGGTGCGATTGGGGTAGAGATAGACTTTACCCATACAGTACTGAGGTGTTAACGTTTTCCCTTGAATTTTACATAAATTGCTTCATATGCAGGCTTGGTTGTGACTCACACCCTTAGGCTGATGGCAGCAGCAGCGTGTTTAACTTGCACTAAAATGAGGACAAAACTCAGCTTAAGCACGTGCTAAAGATGCAAAAGAATAAGGACGGGAGAGAAAACCGGCCGGGTGAAGTCCCCGATCCGGCCGCTCCGGTCCATCCAGCGGGGCTGCGGCAAGCCGGCGGGGAGACCGGAGAGCCTGCTTCCAGCTCCGGACCTGCAGTGCTCCCTGCGCACGCGCGCACGTATGGACAACACGTTATGGCCCATCAGAACTAGAAAGGGGCGCTTTGTGGCGTTAGAAAGTCAGAAAATCGCCCTCTTCGTGGCGTAAGGGTCGTGCTCTGTGAAGTGTTTAGCGGGCCTTCAGAACGGAACAGAGTGGAAATGCTACTGTGGATGATCTTTGGTTCCACGTTGAGTTAAGACTATGGAAAACCGTACTGCTGATTTAAAAAGAAAAGAAAGGCCGGGGGAGCAAGCTGGATTAAATGTCCTGGTTGGAGCTGTTCTTGTAAAACCATGTGGCCACTTCTGGGTCTGGCGGGGTGGGGACATGCAGAGCAGTAATGGGAAATGTGCTTCGGGAGGTCCGAGGGGAGAGGGAGAGAGGAGAGAATAAAACACAGACCCAGAAAGCGAATGGCACGGGAACGGCTGACGTGACTTCAAATCCTTGCGCTTTTATTTATCTTGGTGAAAATAGGTTGTGACAGTGCATGGGCCATAAAAGGCTTGGAAATAGAGGGGGACACGAAAATACCTTTGGATTCGCTCAGTGGAGAGTCTGCCTATACAGGTGGGCAGTGAGGTGCGGTGATGTGATAGGAGTGGAGCATATAGGCCCCACGCGAACGGAGCGCGCGGGTCTTCTCGCTGCTCCTCGCTCGTTAGTGGTGTCCGTGGGGCGGGAGGAGAGGGAAGGCTGGGGAAGCCCTTGAAGGTCACCGCGCTCCTGAGCTGTTCGGGCTCACCTGACTTGCAGAGCAGCACACCAAGCCCCTTAGCCATTAGAAGAATAGAATCATAGAATCATAGAATCATAGAATCATCTAGGTTGGAAAAGACCTTTAAGATCATCCAGTCCAACCATTAACCTACACTACCAAGCCCACTCTAGACTAATCAAGGGTAGACCAGACTAAACCATATCCCGAAGTGCCACATCTGCCCGTTTTTTAAACGCCTCCAGGGATGGGGACTCCACCACCTCTCTGGGCAGCCTGTTCCAATGCCTGACCACCCTTTCCGTAAAGAAATTTTTCCTAATTTCCAGTCTAAACCTCCCCTGGCGCAGCTTAAGCCCATTTCCTCTCGTCCTATCGCTAACTACTTGGGAGAAGAGACCAACACCCACCTCACGACAACCTCCTTTCAGGTAGTTGTAGAGAGCGATCAGGTCTCCCCTCAGCCTCCTCTTCTCCAGGCTGAACACCCCCAGTTCCCTCAGCCGCTCCTCATAAGACTTGTTCTCCAGACCCTTCACCAGCTTCGTTGCCCTTCTCTGAACACGCTCCAGCACCTCAATGTCTTTCTTGGAGTGAGGGGCCCAAAACTGGACACAGCATTCCAGGTGCGGCCTCCCCAGCGCCGAGCACAGGGGGACAATCACCTCCCTGCTCCTGCTGGCCACAGCATTCCTGATACAAGCCAGGATGCTGTTGGCCTTCTTGGCCACCTGGGCACACTGCTGGCTCATGTTCAGCCGGCCATCCACTAACACCCCCAGGTCCTTTTCGGCCAGGCAGCTTTCCAGCCACTCCTCCCCAAGAACGTGAAAGAATTTCTGTGCAGATCTATTGCAGATCTATTGATATTGATATTCTCAAAAACATGGCGAGTAAAAAGCTTTTGGAACCACTGGGGAGTTCATTTCAAGTATTGTAGATATGCGGCCTGCTCTTTCCTTCCAAAAATAATAGAAGGGGAGGGAGGGCCGGAGCGTACGGACTGGCGTGCTTTGGTGAGCGGCCTCTCCGGCAGCGCCGAGCAGCGCGGCGCGGAGGGAGGCTGCGCCGGCGCACGGGGCGCAAGAGCCCGTCGCGGGCTTACGGCTGCGGCGCGTATCCGTGCTCCCAGGGTCGGGCTGCTCCGTCCCGAGGCTGCGTCTGCAGGGAGCTGAACGCTCCGATGGGAGCAGGTTTGTACAGGAACCGCATCCCAGCCGGGCTCTGACTAATTTGGTTTGATCCCTGGCGCTGGCAGGGCGTGCGTGCGTGCAGGCACTCCGTGCTGATGCCAGGCAGGGTTTTATAAACGTGGCTACGTTAGCTACTTTGAAAAACATCTCGGCTTATTGCTGTGAGGTCCCTTGTAAAACAATGCTCACACAACAGTCTTTCTAAAGTGAAAATTGAGCTGCTGCAGCAGGCAGCGCATCCCGAAATCCCTGACAACTGCCTTGTAAAGTAATCTCAAAGCCTATCTGTCTTGACAGTGCCTCTTAATGGCTTACTAATAATGCTATAAGATTTGCTGGAGCTCTGCCACAGCCCTGCTCTAGGTTCGTAGTGGTCTGCTGTGCTCTCCTCCAAGCAGACGTCCCCTCGGTTTTCCACGATGAAGCTAAATCCCCCCGAACTGGGCACCTCGGAAGGTGTTTTCCAAGTGCCCTGTTGCAGGGAGGCAGCCGGGGCGGGCAGGGGGGATCTCCTCGGCTCCTGGCAAAGGAGCCGTGCATGGTGCCGTGTTCAGGAGTACTTCTGTTGTGGCAGAGCCCGTTATCATCTTGTAGCCATTTTGTCATGGGTGGCACAGGAACTACCAGGATTTCTAAGAATTAAGGTAATTGCGTGAATTCCACAAGAAAAAAATTGCAGCTCCATAAACGCATATTTTGCTATGACGCAGGTTTTGTGCCTTTCGGTATGGGGAAGGGTTTGTGTAATCCAGATTTACAGCGCTGGATTAAATTATCGTGTGCTGCAGGGTATTAAATCTCAGTTTTTCCTCTCCTGTGTGTGGGGGCGAAGGGGATTACTGGTACAGACCAGCATCGCTGCTAAGCTGAAGGATGTTTTTAATCTAAAGTAAAATAGCAACCAGAATGCTCGGTGCATACCTGGGCTTTAGTCATCGCCAGAGAAGGTTTCGTGTACAATCCTGACGGCGCTGCTGGAGGGGTGGGTGCCTGCAGCGCCTGTGTGGGGGGAAAAGACGTCAGAGCAAAAGCAAATGGAAGCGAAGAGCTTTGCCGGTGAAATATTTGACTGGTCGGTTTTGCTTGGTAAACGTTTGGGAGAATGTGGAGGTTCAGCCAAGCAAATGAAGAATCCTTGGCCTTAAACGGGGACCAAACTGCAGCAGAAGGCTGGATTTTATATTTAAAAAGTACTGACGTGCTGTATGCTCTAGCGAACAGGCAAGCGCCAGGCTCTGCTCTCCGGCCGGTCTTTCCTCCCACTCCCCTGGGGTTAACTTACGCCGTGTTAATAATTACTAGAATGTACTTTCAGGCAGGT
The DNA here is from genome assembly GCF_030463565.1 of Pelecanus crispus. Taxonomy (NCBI): domain Eukaryota; kingdom Metazoa; phylum Chordata; class Aves; order Pelecaniformes; family Pelecanidae; genus Pelecanus; species Pelecanus crispus. The sequence continues at coordinate 47,389,644 of NC_134650.1, read as the reverse complement.
TATTTGTTTTCCCTCCTCATGATGTGCAAGAGCGGATAATGAAATTAATTTGCACACTTTGTGAGTTTGCAAAGCTGGCTTCAGCCACGTTGCCACGATACTGCGCGGGTGCCGGCGGCTCCCAGGGCCGGTGTTTGCACAGCCGGGGCAGCAGGCTGCTATCGTGGGTAAACAGAGCTCGGAGGGGAGATGGGATGTACCCAGCCATGAGAAATGCTCTCTCCAAAGCCAGCACAGAGCGTGCAGGCTGTAAAAACCCCTTTTCCGATGCGGAGCGTTTAACTGCTGATGCCAATCGGTTAAGCAGGGAAACAGCCGAACGAAGCCCTGAAATTCCAGCGTTGCTCCTGCAGATTGCGGAGCTCACGGTACGGCCGCTCGGGCAGCCGAGGAGCCCGCTGGTGAATTCAGATGTCATGTTGTACCCTTGTCTTGAAGTAATGGGTCCCGTATCCTCCGGCTCGAGGTCTGTGGTGCGCAAAGCACGGAGTTTTCTGGGAGCGCTGGGCAGCGGTCCTGGGAGCTGGCCGGGCTCCGCGGGGCTGCGCTCGGTTAGGAGCTTGCCGGTAAGGCTGCGTGGTCTGCGGGAAGCTCTGGGGAGGTGGCAGGGCTTCACCGTGCAGAGGGTGGGAACTGCAGCTCTTGGCGCTTTCCGTCTCCCTTGCCACTGGGCTTGGCGCGGGGATAAAAGCACTTTGCGGGCGTAGACCTGGCTGAGCCGTTTTCTGCACCCTAATTCACTGCACGGGTACGTGCGGTAAAGGACCGAGCCAAGAGCACGAAGCACCAAGACTGTCGAAGCCCGACGCTCCCGTCCTGCTCTCCAGGCCGCCCGGGGCCGAGCCGTCCGCCGGTGTCCCGGCGAGCACCCGCGTCCCGGCACGGGCTCGGCGTGGCTGCGTGCCGGGCTGGCAACCACCGGGTTGCGTCCCGGCTTGCGAGAAGGTTTAGTCCTCGGATCGCCGAGGCAGAAGCCGGTTGTGCTCGCCTCTCGAGGCTGTCGTTGGCAGGCGGTGTGGTGCTTGGTGCGGCGTTACCGGGAGGACCGAAAATGTCTCCTTTGCCTGCTGTGACCCTGACGAGAGCGCGTGTGCGGCCTGCCAGGAGCCAGCCACGTCAGCCTGGCGCAGACCTGGGGGACCAGGTATAAATAGTCCCGCTCCGGTTGTACCGTTCCTACCTGTATCCCGATGATTTACGCTCCAAGGCTTGGCTCTGCGGGTCCCTTCATGTGTTACCCTGATCTGTCTGCAGACTGGCTTCGGGCTGCTCTTCAGCCAGAGGCTACCTTTCATTCGTGGCTTCTCTTTTTCCCCCCTGGGGTCAACGAGCCTGACTTTGATCCCTCCCTTCTCCAAATTTTGCTACCGAGTGTCACGTTGTCAGGCTGGGCTCCTCAGCCCGGGGGAGGCAGGCGAATCCAGCACGCAGCTGGGAGACAGACCTTTCTTTTTTAAGGAAGACAAGGAGGCGGCAGAGAATGTTGAGGGTTTTTTTTTTTTCCCCCCCCTTAACTTGCCACACATATGTTTTGTCTGAACGTTGCCTTTTTGAAGATGCTGGGGCTGCTGGGCGAGCCGCGGTGGGGATGTGCCATGGGACAGGGACATCTGCGGAGCCTCACGCTTCCCCGCACGGCACGTGTCTGGTCAGCTGCCGAAACGCAGCTCCGGATACTCTGAACTTGGCTCGGTTTTCGGCGAGCGTTCAAGCAGTAGCTTTGTAACAAATTGTCTTACAAGAGGCCTCGTGTACACGTAACTTAATTATGCCCAAAGTCAGGAGGGGCTCTCAGGTTTTTCTTGAAGGGTGGGCGCCCCTGTCCTTACGGAAACGATCTGTTAAAGCAGGCCTGTTCTTACAGCTTCCCATCGCTCCTGCTCTGATGACACGTTCAACGATAGCTTTGTAGAGAAAATTGAATTTCCCCTCTACAAGAATATACTCGTTTTGGTAAATGCATTCCTATGTCTTTATATACAGTAGATCACCTTCAAAAGCACCGTAATTTGAGAGATGGAGATGGAGGAAGAAGAGAGGAGGGTTGCAGATTTGTGGAGAATTAACCTTGATTTGATTCTTGGCAAACCAGCAGCAGGGCTGTGTTGTGCCCAAACCTTTCCTGCCGTCCCCTGGAAGAGGACGGCCGCTTTGTTCTTCGGTGTTCGTGGCCGGGGTCCTCGGCAGCGTGCTGAGCCTCCTGGCATCGGCGCGGCCGCAGGCAGGGACCCTGCCGGTACCTGCGGCAGCGGAGGCACCGCTTGCTGGACCAGCAATGGGAAAACCAGATGGGGAATTTGGCTTCCGAAACAAGACGAGCAGAAGTGCCGAAGGTAACGGGCAAGGTGCTTCTCCCCGTATGCCTGGCAGCCCGTGATGGAGGGCATGTGGTTTGCTTGGAGAAACTCACGCTTCGGGTTTTTTTCTGCGTTGGCTGCAGCACGCAGAGCCCCACAGAAGCCGTAGCAAGCTTTTTTCCTGTCGTACAGCTTGTTAAATAGCAGCGTGGCGGTGGTCTGCCGTCAGCAGACGCACAGCAACAGACGAAGCTCTGCTTCCAGCTTGGGCTGAAATAATCTAGGAAATCCACTGTTCTTATCAGCGGCTCGGGGCTCGGGGAGCCGCGGCGTCTTTTTAAGTAGTACGAAAAGCGTGGTGACAGTTTTGCTGGGAGGGGGAGCGGCGGTGGCTGGGAGGAAGCATCAGCAGTTCAGAACTGCGCGTGGAGCCAGCTCCGAGAGCAGCACCGCGTGTGTGGCTGCCCTGCAGCCCAGAAATGTGCGCAGCAGCCCTTCCGCAGCGCTCGCTCCCCCGTCCCTCCCTGCCTGCCCCGCGACGCAGACCTGTCAAACCGGCAGAAGCCTTTCCCCCTCCGTAGCCCGGTTGTTGCCCGGCCTTGGCTTCGTGCCGGGCTTGCTCCGCGATGCGCGGTGTGTTTGTGAGAAAGGCTTCCGAGTGCTGCCCCGGCAGAAAACTGGAACTTCACGTGGCCTAGACTCCCCCCACACCCCCCAAGTTCCTTTCACGCTTACGGACTCCCCAGTTTAACGCGAGCTATGAATCTGCCTTCCATACCTTGAGGGAGAATATCCCGTGAGTTTGGGGTTCTGCTGGGAGCACAGTGGGTTCGCGGCTGTCAGGCATTGCCCCGCGCTGGGTTTCGGCGGTGGCGGTGGCTTTGGCTGCTGCACCTCGTGGCGGACGGCGACGCCCGCGAGTGCCGAAGGTGGGAGATCTGCGAGATGCGTCTGCTTGCGGCCCGGGGTTTGTTACTGGAGAAGGAAACCCCTTCGGAATAGAAGCTAGCTTAGGTGCCTTGGATATGCTCAGGATGTGGGTCTCCTGCCATGGTGCTCGGGGGTTTAGGAGGCCGGTTTTCCAAAGCCCGGCGTCAGAAGTCCCGTGCGCGAAGCCCGTGCGGTGTCCTGGCACCGTCACTTGGAGAGGGCCTCCAGGTCCCCTGCTCCGCCTCTGCTCGAAGGCAGCTTCTTGCCAGCGCTAGGTCGGGGGTGTTATCCTTCCTGCATGTTTCTGGGATTGGGGGGTGAATAAAACTTTGAGCGATGTGTTAACAGAAGGTTTGGAAGGCGAACGTGGCACTTCTAATGTGAGCCCTGTATAACAGAAGTCTTCTGGTTAGTTCAGAAAATCAGAGCATCCAAGCTTTCGCTGTCTTCCCTTCTCTGCTGGAATGATGCTTAGTGGTTCTGGATTTTTCTGGTTTTTGTGGATTTTTTTTTTTTAATATCCATCTCTATTCAGTTCTTGCCCTGTCATTTAAAAGCTGCCAGTAGTATGGCAAACAGATACCAGTTTTGCTGCAAAGTGGTTTGTATACAGGTAAAACATCGGTCTCGAACCCGCTGGCCTCAGTTGAAAAGGAGAAAGAGGCAGATGGCCAGAATGAAACTCCTGGCTTTGCAGACCCCAAATGAGAGTAAATCAGTGAGGTTCTGCGTTTGCTTTTTCCCCGAAGCCTGATGCCTGCAGGGTCCCTGCCTGGAAAGTGCTGATGTGTGAGATTTGTTCTGTCGCCTAGTACTTGCTCCTAAATTCACCAAAATATTCCGGAGGTTCCCACGCTCGGAGGAGGCTTTCCGTGTTTGCAGTGGGCACGAGGATGCTGGGACGGGGAGAGGGAAGCCGGGAAGAATTGTGCAAGAGCGGAGAGGAAGAGAAATGTTTTGCTGAGATTACCATGGTCTTTCACGCTCACAGCTGGGAGAAGATGTTACTTGGCTGTTGCGACATCGTGGACATCCCAAAGCGTTTGTTCAAATCCGCCACGGCCGGAGCAGGCTTTTCGTTAGGGAGTAGCTGGCGTCGGCCGGCCCGCGCTGCGTGAGGCTGGTCGTGGCAGAGCTCCGAGCTGAGGGTCTCCTCCACTTGAAGGGCCCTGGTGCAATGGCCGTGGCACCTTTTGCAAAATATTTTTTGGTTTCTTTCTTTCTCGTGTAATTAACGTGCTTCGGTCATCGTCTCCTCTCGGGTTTAAGGGCTTAAGTCATGCAGGTTTCTTTGTAGTAAAAGCTGGTCTTTGTCTTAGACTTTTACATAACGAAGCACGTAACGCAGAACATTGGGCAGGACTGGAGCAAAAGTCTCGTTTGGGGTTTTACTGCCGTGCATAGGTACACTATATATGTGTGTTTGTCCCTGTATGTGCACGTACGTACGTATATGCAGAGATAAGCACTAGGAATATGTAGTATTTATTTAATTAAAGCAGCCCAAACTCACAGGAGCGGGTCTCAGTTCGCTGGTAAAATCTGCCTGCTGTGCCCCGGCCCAGCTGCGTTAACGTCAGCGCAGAAACCGAGTTCCCGGAGGCGAACAAGGCACGAAGTTATTGGTGATACAGCCACGTAACGGAGGCGCCTGTGCTAATTTAGACGGCTGAAAATAAAGCACAAACACATTCTGCTTTCTGTTACCTTCCTGAGCCTTCCCTTTCTGCAGCTAAGCAGCAGATGGGGCTTGCAGGAGCCGACGCGAGCTTTCTGTAGGAACGGCGTTCACCCCGCTGCCTCCCCTTGGGACCAGTCACTGGTGCCAGGAACGGGAAGATGGAACGTGTGCAGGTGGGGAGCGCGGATGAGCCTCAGCCTGGCCGAGGACGGAGCGGAGCGCGCCAGCAGACCCTGCCAGCCTCTCGCGCCCGGGTCCCCGGGCTGCCGCCGGGACGCCGGGGTAGGTGACGCAGCTCGCTGCCGGGGCACCGTCAGTCGCTGCTGCTTCATCTGTTGCCCTTTCGTTCACGGCAATTTAGTCGGCATCAACCCAAGGATGGTGACGGTCAGGAATTGTCTGTGCTGACGTGTTTCTCCGTCTTTAAAATGGGGCCCGGCTCGGTTTTGGGGCTTGGCTGATGCCCATGAACCCCTTGAGCTGCGCTTCAGCAGAGCAAACTGCAGCGAGCCGCAGCCGTGGCTCCCTGCCGGGCACGGGGCGGCCCAGAGCCCAGCTCCCCAAACCGTCTTGGGAACGGAGCAGATTGCGCACATTTGTGGCGTTCAAGTTTTGCTAGAATAAAGCAGCCCTGGGGAATCCCTGTTGTTCCCCACGGGTGGGACCTTCAGGACAGGCTCTCAGCACGTTGCGTGAATCCTGCGGTGAGCTGCAGGCAGAGGCTTTGCACTCCTCGTACCTCTCAGCACATGCATTTCTTTCCCATTTTCTGTGTGCAGGATGGTTTGGGCTGCGTTTTTTCCTCTTAAATGCATGTGACATGCAATCCACTGTGCAGTCTGCTTAAAGTTCGTGTTGCCGATCACTCTGTAGGTGCACAGTGTTGCTTTGCCTAAGTCCTTGGGATGTGCTTAATTAGGGAAATATTTTTGCTCCCATATGCAGCAGCAGTGGGCATATCCAAGTGGAGTTCATCACTGTTTTAAGGAGGCTGATGGGCAAGAAATCCGTAGATGATTGTGTTGGCAGTCGCGGTTACGGCTCTTCCCTGGTTGAAGCCTGACGGGTTTCTGTGCGAAGCGGAGAGGAGATGGGCGAAGCACGGAGTCCTCCCTCCCTGGCAGGTTTTGGGCTGCGCCGGTGATCCGGAGCCATCCCACGATCGCACCGAGAGGACAGCGGTGTCGTAATCGGCTCTTCCAGTCTGACTGGAGGTGGTGCGGCAGGGCCGTACGCCGCTCCAGCCTTCCTGTAACATGCCGGCCGCTCCAAAGGTTTCCTCATCGCAGCTGATCCCGCTCCCAGACCGCAGCTCGGAGAACCGACTGAAACAACAGTTTTGTAACCTTGGCCAGAAACCAGATAATCAGCGGCATCCAGAAATGTAGCAATCAAGAGGCAGCTGCATGTAGATAATTGAGGGAAGGGTTTGTGGGAAAAACTGCTCCCGGAGAAACCACACAGGCAGAGTGGTTGCTGGTGGTTTCAGGGTACTGTCAGGGCTCGCTCTTATTTCAGACTCCGTGCATCCCGAGAACGGTATTCTGAATCACAGGGCAGTTGAGCAGAAATTTCTAAATATAATCTTGTTAACTAGTAACACTTAGTGCAATAGAAAGACTTAAGAGTTGTCATAATTTGAGACCGTCGCCCGGTCTTCAGATGCTGGGGCAGGAAATGACACTCGCAGGTTGCGTGTGTAGGGGGTTGTGGTTTGCGTTTAACCCGTTAGCAGGGATGGTTTCGTGTAGCGAGTCATCGCCGGAGAACCGTTGAGGAGCTGGGCTTTCACGGTGCCCGGTGAGGTCTCGAGCATCGTCGTGACCGCGGTGCTTCAAGACGTGGGCGCGCGTCCACGTGCACAAACCGCTCGGCCGGCTGAGCTGCTCCCTTGCGGTATTTTCTGCAGGTCCTAACAAACACCGGGAAGGAGCATCTGTTTCACAAATGTTTGAAATACTAATAGCTGCCTTAATTCGTGTTACTAAGTCGACTTGGCTGACGTGTATTTGAGAAAGCAAGCGAGCCTTGCCTGAGCCCCCTGCAAATACATCCAGATGTGAGTAGTTACGGGCGTATCAGGAGGTCAGGAAGCACTGTGGGTTAAGGCGAAATAAATATTTGTGAAAGGCAGAGGAAAGGGCAGTTATTGTGGGGACCAGGTACTGGTTTTGAGAACAGGAGAGGAGAAGCCACGCAAAGAGGTGAAGAAAAGGTGTTTCATCTGTAAGAAGCCCTGAGAAAGAGCGACATCCTCCTTCAAAAGCCAGGAACAAAAAGATGGCAAGTTCCCCGGGGTAAAGCAAGAAGATTCGGAGTTGAAGGTGAGGGCATGCCGGAGCTGTGGAACTGGGATAACCCCAGACGGGACGGCACACGAGCGTGCTTTCCACCCGGCTGCGTTCAGAGCCGGGAAATGCAACGATCTCTGCGTTTTTCCTTGTTTTGGTAACGGCTGTAAGAATTCGCACCTCGTGCCGCAGTATCTTATTAATAGCTAATCTTGGTGATTGCCCATTGTAAGGCTGCTGAATGAAACGCACCTGTGTTTGCACTGCTGGCTTCCAGGCCTCCCGCTGCTCTCGGGCTTACGTACCCATGGTGGAAAAAGATGGACTTTACTCTTCCGGAGCTGAGCTGGAGCAGAAAGAACAATTGTTCCTTGTTCCCCCAAAGCGCGGGGCCCGCCGGTGCGCACGGGCAATTTTAGGCACTAATCGTGAGTTGTGGAGGCCTAACAGGTAAAGGAGGAGCTGGCGAAGAGCGGGTCTTGGATGGTGGGAGCGTGTCGGTAAACCGGCAGCCAGCAGGACGCGCACGGGCAGCGCTGGCCTGGAGGTGCGGCGGCGGCTGTTGCGAACACGCGGCCCGTCGCTGACGTGCACCGTGACTGTAGCGCGGACTCGGCCGGGGCCGCCGCGCCGCGCCGCGCCGCTCGGGGACGGGCTGGCAAACATGGCGGTGAAGGTGGAGAAGGGCGCAGTTCAGCGTGTCGAAAGACCTCAACTTTTGTTTTTCTGCCCACGCTTTCCAGTGCTAAGGGTGGGGGGGGATGAAGGTTTGGATGTGATCTCTGTGAGTGGTTATTTTAAGGCAATTTTCAAAGATTTGAGGACGCCTGTTTTTCTGGGACAGAGTCCTCAAAGGGAGCCTGAGGTTTTAAAATTTTCCTGTTTCGAGGGGGCTTGTTCATATTCCAACCTTTTCAGACCAAACAAATGTGTTGGATTTGTACAAATAACGTCTGTGCCTCTAATTGCCATCCTTGCGTTTGATTTTTTTTTTTTTTTTTTTGTAACGTGTAAGAGCCTCCAGCCAGCTTTCTTCTTATTGTCTGGCATTTAAAGAAGTCTGCACAATCTTTTTTACTCCAAGCTGGCAGGGTATGGGCAGGCTTCAACGCACAGATCTTGGGCATGAGCTAATTTGTTGTGGCTTCAGATAGAGATGGCAGGAGCCTGGCTGGTCTGCACGCAGCAGGGTGAGGGGCTGCGTGAGCGCCGGGGACGGGCAGCCCGCGGTGCCGGCAGAGCCGGGGAAAGCTGTCGTTCCGCCTTGGAGATACATCTGAAAGCGTCGGAGGACTTCAGCGTCGTTTGCATTTTCTCTTGTCGCAGATAGGGGTGTCGCTCGCTGTGCCCGTGAAGGCGGGAGGGGTAGGGGGTTTAATTGTACACCGGGCCCGGTGGGTTCGTTAACGAGGAATCGCCTCTCCTGTCGGGCACGGTGTTGGCATCAGCTGGCGGGGGCTGAGGGCGGGCTCCGGCCGCGTACATCTGTGCCCGTCCCGATTTGCCCGTCGCCTTCGCCGGGAGCCTGGCCCTGGCTAATGGGTGCGACGGGTCCCGTGCTGCCTCCCAGCCAGCCCAACGGGTCGTCGTCGTCCTCCTCATCCTCCTGCAGCTCAGGGGGGGACAGATGACCCCCCCTTCCCTTCCCATCCCTTTTGGGACCGTTGCCTTTTGAGGTCTTCTACGGAAATGTTTGGTCTCGGTGTGTGGCGTTGGCTTGGCGTGCCCTGGGCGAAATAAAAAAAACCCAAACCCAAACCAAATGCAACATTTTCGACTGGTTCCTCGCCCCAGCAAGGGGAGAGGAGAGGATGGTCTGCGTGCGCAGGGCCGGGGCTGGCTCTGCAGAGCCCTCCCGTTCCCAGCCGGCCTCGGCGGGCACGGCTCCAGCCCCGCTCGTGCTCGTGCTCCCGACAGTCCTGTTTCCCACCCTCCGGAGGGTGCTCAGGGTGCTCGGGGGTGCCCTGGCCCGCAGGGCTGCCCTCCTTCTCCCCGCCACGCAGGGTGACCGCACCGGCTGTCGCGTCCGCTTTTCCAGCTTTCTCCCTGCAGGCAAAGTCGTGTGTGCGATACTCCGGAGGCTGGGACCACCGCGGCCTTGGACCACTGTGGCCTTGGACCACTGCGGCCTTGGACCACTGTGGCTTTGGACCACCGTGGCTTTGGACCACCGTGACCTTGGACCACCGTGGCCTTGGACCACCGCGGCTTTGGACCACCGCGGCCTTGGACCACCGCGGCCTTGGACCACCGTGGCCTTGGACCACCGCGGCTTTGGACCACCGCGGCCTTGGACCACCACGGCCTTGGACCACCGTGGCTTTGGACCACCGCGGCCTTGGACCACCGTGGCTTTGGACCACCGCGGCCTTCGACCACCGCGGCCTTGGACCACCGCGGCTTTGGACCACCGTGGCCTTCCCTGCCGGCACCGGGGCCGCTGGCTGGAGCCGGCCATCCCAAACGGGCGGGAGCTGCCGTGTCCGAGCCGGCCAAGTCCCAGGGCGGGCTCCCCTTCTCCATAGCTGCTTTCCCAAGGGGAGAGGCATGGGACCCGCGCCTTGCCGGCTGCGGGGGGCTGCTGCCGGCCGGGCCGCGGGGCCGGCGTGCGCGGGGAAGGCGGCGCGCGCAGCCGGGGCTGGCTGCCGGCCAGAGGTAAACAGCTCCTTTGTTTTCCCGGAGAAGTGCGAGGGATTATATTCCGTTGAGCTCACTCGGTCTCCCGCTTCTTGTGCGGCAGACATGTAATCATCTAGTTGGGGGAGCTTAGTTGATGGTTCGCAAAATAGGAAGGGCGACGATTGCCTCCTGGTCGGGAGGGGAGGTTGAGAGGGGTGCCGTGGAAAGGGGGTGCCTCGTCCAGCTCCCACGTTAGGAGGGAATTGAAGCCAAATTGTAATGCTGCAGCCCTAGATCTGCGACTTTGAAATGCTCCGCCGTCGCTCCCGTGAGCCGGGGTTAGACAGCTCTTCCAAACGGGGAATTTGTACCTCCCCTCTGACTCTTATAAAACGTGCTTAAAAATGAAAAGGAGACTGCAAGCCTTGTTGGTAATTGTTGTGCAAATGTAATACTCCCTCCAAGCTGTTAAACAGGCCAGTGCTCTGTTTACATGGAGAGGCAGCCAGCTTTCCAAGTGTAATGAGTCAGCTAGATGAACAGAAGGGGTGCAGAATTAATCTGGCATCCGTCTGGCCTTTTCTCAGTTAAACAGGTTTTCGAAGCTCCACGTGAATAGGTACCTACCCCGGTTACAAACAGCCACAAAGACATCGGGAGTGGGCAGAATTTTTTCCAGAATAAATTGACAGCGTGCGGGCCATGAAGCAGTTTTAGCGAGGCACTGGAAACGACATGGTTTTAATTTTTGGCTGTTCGTGGTCGGGAGCAGAGCGTGCCCTGGTCCCAGCCGCGCCAGCCCCTGCGCTCACGACCGGCATAACTGAAGCTGCTTGGTTTTAATATCCTTTGCAAAGTGCAAATAAATTTCCATTGCCCGGCATGTCATCTGGATTTCCACTTCTTAGATCTGCAGTGGATACTGAAGTGAATCCGTTCAGGCGGCCAGCTCCGTGTCCTCCGCGCTGGCCCGGTGCTCCCGCGGGCACTTGCTCATCTCCCTTTTGCCTGCACCTTAACGAGCACCAGTAGGCGAAACCGAGGGGAAAAAAAATCCTTAAACTTTGCCAACTGGTTAACGACAGCTGAGAGCGCGAGGTTCTTCAGGCTGTAACCAGCTGAAGCTGCTCCTAGAGGAAGCAATTGCAGCGCCTGGGACCCCGCCGATGTGCAGCACGGAGGGGACACCTCGCGCTGCGGAGCAACGCCTTGGGTGGAGCGTCGCCAGCGCCGGGAGAGCCGCGCCGCTGCGGAACGTCGCATCTCGCCAGCCGGCGGACCCCCGGCTGGGCGCGTGGGAGCTCCGAAGCCGGGGCTGCTTGCTCTTGGCTTCAGGTTTTGCGAGCTCCAGCCTCTGTGCCGGCGCCGAGCGTGCCCGAGGGCGGCTGAGCTGCCTTTTTAAGGTGCTGTTTTCAGTCAGTCCTTGTGGTGCTTGAACCTTGGCACTTGTGCTGGGCTGCAGGCCCTTCAAATGATGAAGAGCAGAAATTTGGAGACGCGGATTTCTGCACTCGTTCCCTCACTCTAACAGTTTTTCTTTTTTTCCCTTTCCTCTTTATGGACATGCTGGGTTGGTATACTGAGTTTTCTGCACTTTCCCCCCCCTTTTTTTGCTTCTCAGCTGCAGCGATCAGGAGGGCTGGTCAGCCTGCTCGTGTCTGTTCCAGTTCGGATCCTTTCCTGCCCTCACATCCAAAAGGAAAGGGCTGGGGTCTCCTGGCTGGGGGTCCCAGAACTCAGCACGGCACCTTGTCCCCACGTCGAGCAGGGGGGACGCGAAAAGGCCTCAGTCCCCAAAGCCTCCGTTCCTAAACGCGGGTAACTGTCCTCCCGTGGCCCAGGCGAAGGAGTCGGAGCAGAGGATCAGCTGCCTGGGAACGCAGAGCCTGCTGCTGAAAATGCCAGCGCCGGGATGTCTCAGCGCTCTCTGTGCCCGGTGCTTTGGTCTGGGAATTTGTGCTGCTGCAGGGCTGGAATGGGACCTCTGAAGCACTTCTTTCAAAAAACAAAACAAAACAAAAAAACCCAAAAACCCACAAACCAACCCAAAGGGCCCTAAAGCCTCTGAAGTGTACATGAAATTTTTTACGGTTTTTTTTTACAAATTATGAAGGGATTTCCAGGGAACTTCTAAAATACGAGGCTGATGAAAGCACCTAGTGTTCCTCCGGCCTTTAACCCCCTGTCCTGCCCTGGCGGCGCAGGTGCGGGCACGCAGCACCCGGTGAGATGGCGCTGGGCGCTCCCGGTGCTGCCCGGGACGCGGTTCAAGGTCCACGCTGTTTCGTTCCCCGGCCCCGAGCGGGCGGGAGGGTTTGGCTTCTCTCCTCTCCTCTGTTTTCTTTCTCTCTCCCTGCCCACAGAATTCCCATCTTGTGATGGAGTGCTGCATGACTGTGTTCCTGGATGATTTCCTGCAATTGCAGCTCTGCAGAAACCCAGCCGCTATTATAAGAAGTTAATGGGTGCAATGTGTAGTGTTGTCAGGTGGCAATTAGCTGGGGAAAGAGTTTTCAAATGGTGCCTGTTTATGCAGTTTCAGCGTAAGTGCGACGAGACCTTTGCTGTAGGGATTGATGTGGGTCGCTTCTCGGAGATATACTGTTGCACGGATGCTTTTTAGCCTCTGGTCTCGGGAGAGGAGATATTTTTGTTCACCTAAAAAGGCCTTGCCTGCCTTGGCTTCAGCCGGTATTTCTGATCCCTGTTGCAGCTCATGCTTCGCCGTATTTCAGATGTCAGTTGTCTTTTCAGCCCTGTAACCAGGCAACCCATGGCAGGAGCAGGGAGCGCTTTGTTATTCTCCAAATTGTCTTACCTAGGCCAAGGCGCGGCGGCAGCGCCGGTGCCGGGGTGAGGAGCCCGTGGCAAACGGCTCCGGGGACGCTGTGCCCCTTCGGCGGTTTCTGGTCTCGTCTCATAGTGGCGACGCATTCAAAAAGCGCCTTTTGTAAGTCGGTTTTGTAATTTAGCTGTGTGCGTGTTGCTCCTGCGAGCGTCTGGGAATTCAGCGCGACAAAGCGGGGGAGCAGGGCTGGCCCTGCCCCAGACTCGTGCCCGGAGGGTCCGTCCCGGCGGCCCTGCACTCTGGACGGAGCTGTAGCTGCAAGCAGCTTTACGTAGGCTTGCAGTGATGCTGTCAACGAAGAACAGGAGGGATGTTGCTCTCTGTTTGGGCACGATCCGTTTTAGGCTATCCCTTGCACGTGAAACAAGTCGTGTCTGCAGCTGCAGGTCCCAGCTCGCTTCCCGTGCGGAAGGTGGCAGAAGCCAGCAGCGGTTTTGCCCGCCCCGATCTGCAGCGCGCGGCGTTTGGAGGTGTTCTGCCATCCTGGTGTTGCCGTTGAAGAGTTCAGTGGGGGTTTATCCCCAGGGGAAGTGTCTCGCCTTTTTTCCCCCCAGTGGAAAGATCCTTTTGAGATTTCTAACTTCTCTTTTCCTCTCTCTAAACAGACGGTTGATGATGAAGCGATGGCAGCATAAATGAAGATCAAGTAAGGAAGGCAGAACGATGCCCAAGGGTGGGTGTTCTAAAACACCACAGCCAGAAGATTTCTCTCTCAGCAACGACATGGTGGAGAAACAAACGGGGAAAAAGGTAGCGTGTTTGGTTCGCTTGCCTTCCTTTCGGAATGCCGCCCCTTATGCCCGGTGCCTTCGAGCCGTGGCAGTATGTCGTGTGGCAAGGAGGTTGCCGGGGGCTGTTACCGCTGGAATCAAATCTGTGTGTTGGCACTCTGCCAGCTGATGGGGTCCACTTTTATTTCTCGGCGGCTGCGATACTTCCCGGGAAGAGCTGTGGCCGCATAGACCCGACTCAGCCGAGCAATGGGGGGATGCTTTGGGAGATTCTCTTCTGTGAGTACTGTGCATTTTTAAGGCTTTCTGCAGTAAGCTGTGGAAGGACCAAGTAATGCAGTGATCTCGCAAGTGCGTGCTGGGCGAGGGAGGAGTTTCTCCTCCTCCTCCTCCTCCTCCTCCTCCTCCTCCTCCTCCTCCTCCTCCGGCTCTAAATGCTTCATCTGTGTCAGACTCGGTCTTGCTTCACCCAGAAGTCTGGGCTCTGAGTGTGGCCTGAGCAGGACTCGGCGTGTGAGCTGCTCTGCTGAAATTACTGCTTCTGGGGTTTTACTTGAAGTGTTTAGGTTTTGACTGGGCTTGAGGTGAGGTTACTGAGATGAAATCTGAGTTTAAGGATAAGTAAGTTCATACTTCATTCCCAGATTCTCATTTTGCTCCAGACTTAAGCTCTGCCTCCTCTTGTTCGGTTTTTTTTCATCCTTTTCAGTATTGGTAGTTTCCAGTAAATAGTTGTGCAGAAAGCTGTGTACAAATGTTATCTTTAAATAAAAATTAAAAGCTACATCTACTGCATTCTGCTACGGAAACAAGTATCATCTGCTTTCCTTTCACCTCCTTGCTCCAGTTTCTCAGCGTTCCCCCAGGAATTTCTGCCAGGCCCCAGGAGCTGAAGCTGAGCTTTGCGAGCAACAGCGATGCCGCGTCGCTTGCTCTGTCGCTTCCCCTGCAATCCCACCCGTGCTGATGATAGTAACTCCTCTTACGATTGAGGTCACGTTATTGACAAAATGAGGAAAATGACAAATAACCAGCGGGAAAATCCCGGGCAGAAATCTGGTTATCGAGCACGCTGGTAGCATCTGCCCCGTTCCCCTTTCTGTGTCTCCGTGCGCGCGCAGGTTCAGGAGCCGCGCCGAGAGCGGGAGCGTTGCTCTGCACGGGCGCTTTGCCGGGGCACGGCGGGGGGCTTCTGGGAGGGGGACAAAAACTGGGAGCAGGGGTGTTGGAAGTGAAACAGCTGCCCTGTTGCATCGGGAAGAGCCCAGCGTTTACCCTGGCAAATGAGGCTGAGCCCGGCAGCGCAGGATATGTAAATACGGGGTTTTGTCTGCGCTGTGTAAGAAGCTTAATGTTGGCGCAGGTGCTTCGGGAGGGAGAGGATCAGTTATAATATGAATCAGCTCCCATTTTATTTCATCCACTCGCGGCAGCTTAAAGGCTGCATGTTATTTACAGAGCAGGTTTGTCGAGCGGCGCTAGGGACGCCGGGAACCAGAGTTATCTCCTGCTGGCTAAATAACTAGGACACAAATAATTCTATACTTCCCATTCAGTGGCATTGGCACAGACCTGCGGTGAGTGGTATTGAGTAAGGATGGGGAAGAGCCTTTCTGCTCACTGAATTCTGCTCTTCTCAACGGAGGAGAAACTTGCAGGCGCTTGTCCTCCAGGGACTGAGCTGAGACCCAGCCTAAGTGGCCGAAGGACGTCGTGCAGCAGATCGCCCCGTTCTAGTTAAGGCGGGAGCAGTGACTCAGGGTAAAAGCACTCGGTCGTTAGACCTCCTCCTCCCAGACGCTGTTGTACCTGCCTGTCAAGCAAGCCGCTGCTTTTAATTTATCTTGCCTTCGTCAACGCTTTCAGAGGCCCGAGCCTGCAACTTGGCGCGCGCTTCTTGGCGGAGGCTCGCTAGGAAGCGCAGAGAGCGGCTGCGGCCGAGCCCGAGCCGCGGGACCCGCGCCCACCGGGGCCGCCTGCGACGGTGCGCAGGGCGAGCGCGGCGAAGCGATAGCCGCGTTGCCACTTGAGCGTTTCCCTCTCGGCGCGACCTTAATATCGACAGCTGTCTTAACGTGCAACAGGCTTTGCACGTTTGGGCTCCGAAGCTGTAGCG
Source organism: Pelecanus crispus (assembly GCF_030463565.1). Taxonomy (NCBI): domain Eukaryota; kingdom Metazoa; phylum Chordata; class Aves; order Pelecaniformes; family Pelecanidae; genus Pelecanus; species Pelecanus crispus. Next base: position 47,374,131 of record NC_134650.1, on the reverse strand, counting down.
CTGAAGGCAAGTAGCGGTGCAGGATGCTCGGCGGTCCCGGTGGCGTGGCGGGCTGAGCGCCGCAGGAAACGTGCGAGTTCTGCGCTTGAACGCGTTGCAGCCGGGCTCTCTGGGAGGCCGCCCTTTCTGCAGAGGGCTCGTGCTCTGTGGAAGAGGATGTGAGCTGCTGCCTCTCAGCCGTGGAGCTAATTACAAGAGGGAACTCCTCCTAGCCCTGCTCCGCGCACTTCCAATAAGTAGTGAGATGTCGCTTGTGCTGCGCAGCCGCAAGAGCGAGGTGGTTTAAAGGCCCTGTCTCTGTTGCCCTCCGTGGCCGACGGCGCTGGATGCTTCGTCTGCCTCGCGGCTCTTGAGCAAGGAGCTGTTTCTCCCGGCGTTAGCAGAGGCAGCGGGGCGGCCGGTTGGGCCCTGCCAGCCTTATATGGCTGTGCACAGCCTGCCGGGGGTTGAGTTCAGTCTGAAGGGTTTTGTGAAAATATGCATGCCATATATGAATAATTCTCCTTTCTGGTGTAGATCCACAGATCGCCATACCAGAAGCAGATTACTCACGACTTAGGCTGAGCGGAACACCACAGCAAGAATTGTATCAGTTGTCAAAACCATTTCCTGATGTGCCTGGGACCGCTTGCTGCGTGGTTACGCCGTGTGCTCAGAGGCTGCGGCAGAGGATTTGTCACTTCACGGGGAGACGCTCCCACTCGCAGAGGCTCAATTGCATTTTCGCTGCAGTGGTTGAACACCAAGCAGAACAGCACTTGACCCTCGGTTTTGGATGTGCTTGTAGGAGCTAGCAGAGGTTAAGTGAGCAAACCGAGCAGAGATGCCATTAGGAGAACTGCTGAAGGTGCTGCCTTCTCACCCGCACCCTTGCCCGGGTGATAAAGGTGGTGGCTTCTCAGTGAGGGAGCCTTGCTGCGGGAGCACGGTGCCTTGCTGATACCCGTGCTGGGTCAAACTCAGTTGGCTTCCACAGGAGTGAAGGGGGAAGACTACTGCACTTTTTATCTATAATAATTTTAGTAGTGTGAATGTATTTTGCTCCTATTTCATAGTTTTTCCTGCCCTTGAAAAAAGTTTTTGTTTTTTCTCCTTTCTCTTCTCCCAATTCCAGAAAAGGGAACATAGTCCTCATTTCTCGATTCTGCTTGAAACTTGTTGGGCTTGTTAGGGCTTCCCTGCGACGTGCAAACGAGCGCTGGGCTGTGCATCCAGCGCAGAGCCACCCGCCGGGGCGCGAAACGTGCAGCAGCACTGGGTGACTTCAGCACCGCAGAGCCGGTGTCTCAGTGCGGATAAGCCGCCCGTAGTCACTGCAGGGTGGTATTTCCTACAAACCTCGGTGAAGCCCGAGGCACGCAGGATTGGGGCTTCGGTTCCAGTTGTCTCCATAACGTTTAGTTGCAGCATTGAGTGTGACCGAAATTCAGAGTTTGTGAAACTTTGCACGCGCGTGTACGTGTCGTACTCTGCTTTTGGAAAAGCCACGTGGGACCCAGATTTAGGGGATGCCGGGGTTTGGTTTCCACCGTGTCCAGTGTGCTCTCTGGGTAAAACTGTGTCCGTCCCTTTTTGTAACGCAGGGTGCGAACCCTTCTCCTGCCCCTTCTCTCCCCGCCCCGGCGGAGACCCGTGGAGGAAACGACACGCTGCTGTCTGCGTTAGCGCGGGGGAACTCCCGCTCTCGCAGCGTTTGCTTTTTGTGGCGGGGTTGTTTTGCCCACGGCAGGGGTTTGGGGTGCCAGCTCGGCGTGGGGCATCGCCCAGGGCCACGGCTGTTGGAGCCCTCGCTCCTTCTGGGCTTCTCTCCTCCCAGGCTACCGGCGCTGGTTTTGTTGGTTGCTGCTTTCTTCTTACTAGCATTGCAACCTGAAATACTTTCGACTCGTTTTGGAGAACAAAGGGCTTTGGGGATTTCCATCGCTGGCAGTGCAAGTCTTTGCATAAGCGGCTGGGATGTGAGTCAGGTTTTGTCGGCGTTGGAGTGAAGGCACGGCTCCGGCGCAGCTCTCGGCAGTGGCGCAGAGTTTGTGCGTGGGCACTGACAGCACGGCCCTGCTGCGTGCGGCTCGTACGGACAGCAGGGAGGAGCGGGCTGCAGATGCGATGCCCAGCCCGTAAAGCAAGCTGGAGACGCGCTCAGCTCCTCTGCTGGAAGTACGGATTTCTTTGCATGGGTTCGTGCGTGGCTCTGCCTTGCAGAATTTTGCATCTAAAGGAACTATGCATTGGGTTTTGCTCTGAGAACCTACATTTGGACTGTAAGCTGGCCGAGCTGGAGTTCTGCGTGGGGGTGAAAAGTGGTTTTTATTTGAATATGTCATTAACGGCCTGAGCAGATTGATGTCAGGGCCTCTTGCTGATTAGAGAGCTCTGTCATAAAGAGAAGTCCGCACAGACGCTGTTGAGCACTTCCAGTCCGTACGCTGCACGCCTGGCTGACACCGTCGAGGCTTCGGGGGGCCGGTTGGTGATCGGGGTGTGCTCCAAACCGTGACGGCTGATAGCAACTTGTGATGCATCTTCTAACCGTAGCGAGTGTAAGTCGAGGTGGGTTCAGTTATTCATACAGTAAATCTTACTAATAACGTAGCGTGACAGTAGGGGATTTTTCCTGAAGTCATGGTCTGCTGTCTGCCCTTTGCTGAAGCAGCTTTTATTAACACCTACAAGGGGGAACTTGGTTTTGTTGCCGAGCTCTCGACAGTCCCCCCCTTCCCCAAACTCCCTCTCTCACCCTCGGCAAGAGCTTTGCCGGCCTGTGCGAGCCCCAAGCCTGTCTTGCACACGATGTTCACACGACGTTCTCCGCAACGACGATTAATTTGGATTTGTTCCTTCTGTGAAACCTGATTCTTGTATCTTTCAGATGAGTCTGAGCTTAGTTTAAACATGAGATGACCTAAAAACGAAAACAGCTTTTACTCGAGAGAAGGATGACGTTCTTCATTACAAAATGGGAAATAATTAGGAAAGTAAAGCTTAAAATAAGAACATGAAAAAGCATGTTATTTTCAGGAATATGACTCTCCAAGCTGCTTTAATTTCTCTGCGGTGGTTTCACTGCAACTGCTGCAGGCATCCTCAGCAGGTCGCTGCTTTCCAGGGGGGAGCGAAGTTTGGATCTTGCTTGCTCCAATTAATATAAAAGGTTATCATTGTGCTACTGTACAAATTAATCTTCAAAGCAGGGACTGCTTTGCCACTTCCTTCGTTCCTCGGTATTTAATTTTGCCGAACTTACTGGATCAGCAGCTCCCGTTCGTTAGGGCGAATGCAAACGAAGCGTTGCCCGAGCGTGCCCGACGCTGGGATCCATGCAGCCGTTTCCACGCTGGGCTCACCGTCTTGTCTGGGAAGGTTTTTTGCCTAATTCCTCTCTTTGTCTCTGCTCCAACACAGAGCTTTTAACAACAGTGCAGTAACTTTGTAGAGTAAGTCGCAATTTTACCTGTCCTGTGCTTTTTCTTACTCCTGAGCGTGCAGAGATCCCGCACGGCATGAATACGGCAGGCGATCGGCCTGGCTTGCAGGCACCGCAGCCCCCCTGCACCTGCAGGTTCGGGCTTTCTCACCACAGCAGCCAAGTCCAAAGATTAAGGGCATTTTAGAGAAGGTACGTTTTAAACGAGCTGCCACTGATCGTCGTTTGCTTTTAAGTGGGGTGCGAGAGCAGTGGTGCTGCCAGCTGATGCCCGGAGCTGGGTGGCCTGTGGGACAGAGCACTTTTTGGGCAGCAGAGGACATGACATGATGGGTTTGCTCCAGCTGAAATCTGTTTTAAGGTAACAAACAATGAAAAAAAAAATTGTAATTTTTTTTGCGTTGAGCACAATTGACCTCTTGTTGGAGCTCTCAACGTGAAACTGGTGTCTGGAAGAAATGCTGGGAGCGCAGGAAATCCCACCGCGGGGTGCCGGGGGCTCAGCCGCATCCTGCCCGGCTGCTGCGAGAGCAGGCAAAGTGTCCTAGTAGTGAACTGCTGGGTGGAACAGCCTGCTCGAAGCGTCTGGGCGAGGAAGTTGCGGTACGGACAGCCAGCGCGGCGCTGATGCAGGGAAGTGTCATTTTGGAAGCGTCAGCTATGACTGATCCACCTCGGAGTCTTCTAGAAGTACCTGTCTTACCGAGGGCTGCCCCCACTCGGTGCCGGCAAACCTGAGCCGCGGGTGCTGGGCGTGAGAGGTGCAAACGCGCTTTCAGAGCAGGAGGAAGTGCCGGGTTTCACCGCGCCCGATCCCGTGGCTCCCGACGATGGAGCGGCTGGGATGCCACGCGCGCAGGCGTGCCCGTAGGCGTGGGCAGCAGAGGGAGAGACGTGCGCGTGGTCCTCTCTGGTTTTATGCTCTTGTGCCAGGCCCTGGCTTTTAAGGGTAGAAATTGTTGGGCTGATTGTTGTCTTGAAGTGCAGGTGAAGTTTTTGAGGGGAACGCTGGGGCCGCGTCTCTGCGGTTGTTCTGCCCGGGGAAGACGGTGCTTTACCCCGCGTCGGCGCGGCCTCTCGGACACTCGGCGCTGATGCAGCGTTAGCGGGGTTTGAGCGTGGCGTTGCTGTTCGAGTTTGTGGTAAACCGGGGAGGGAAAGGGCAGACCAACCTATCTGCTTGCACCAAGACGGTCCTGGGAGATGGTCCCTGGCCTGACTTACGCCCGCGAGCTGCTCAGAACAGCAGCTGGCAATAGAAGTGGCATCATTTGTTACTGCAAACTATTTTTTGCTCACGTCAGAAAAAATAAGACAAAAGCATTTAAATCCGGAGTGTTTAAATGAAACGCCGGGGTGTTTATTTTGGCTGTTGTGACTTGGTCCCGTCGCTCCGCTGACTCCTGCGCCAAGGAAGGGCTCTCGGCGGCTGCTCTCGGGCCCCGCTGCCCTTCTTTGGGCTCCGAACGTGAAGTCCTGCGTGCCCGCGGCCGAACGTGCCTTGGCTCCCTGCAACCACAAAAACTGCTGTCAGATAGGTTTGTGTAGTTTGCTTTACCAAAAAAAGGGATTCCCCAACCCGTTTTTCCAAGCCTCAACATTGCACTGGGTGAGAGGGGCCGAGCATCGGGCGTGCAGCCGCGGGGCTGTCGCGCTGCCCGTCGCCAAGGGGACGTGCAAACCGAACCCCTTGGTCCGAGTAAACGGTTTCTCGTTAATCTGCGGGTGAGGTCTGGTTGCCAGACAGAAACTCGGAAAGAGGAAGGAGCAGCGTGCGCAGTGACGACGCGGTCTTGTGACTGCTGGCACAGGAGCCACCTGCCAGGGTGCTGAGTCTGATGCAGGCAGCATGACTGGGCTTCTCTAAACAAGGGAATTTCTGTTAGATTTGCTTGTCTTGAGTTTCCAGCGATGGTCTTGCATGATTTAATGTATTGAGATTCTTTTCTTTAATCTGACCTTCTGTCTAAAGCTTAGGGTCTGGGTTTTGCGAGGTTGTTGAAATCAGATCTATCACAAGCTGCTCGTTCTGGCCTTGTTTTTAGAGCAGTGGCAGAGTGTTCAAACCAGAAGCCCTTGCCTAAAATAATACTGTGTCTCAAATACAAAAAACGCAAGTGCATGACTTCAGTCTGTATGTATTCTCAGCATACTAAACTCCTGAAGTTTGAGTTATGTACCAGCTCTTGCTGTTCACGTGAAAAATCTTGCCTGTCTCGGTCCTTGGTAACTTGGCCTTGCTCGGGCTGTTTCTTCAAAATTTCTTCCTGCTGCTCGTACCAAGCAGTCCCCAGCATCGCCTGCTTCACCTTGCTGCACGTTAAAATCCAAGCCAACCCGCATAAACGAGACTGGCACGAAGCAGGCATGGGTCTGCCCCTCCGAGAGAGCAGTGAAATGCTCAGCCAGCATCTGCACCGCTTTCCGTGCTTGTACGCAGTATCGGTAGGTTCGTTCTCAAGGTGGCTTCTCCTCTTAAAATCCCAGTAGAAACTTGTGTGAGAGAGGGACGGCTTAAACGTCCGACCACTGGGAACGCCTGGGCTGGTGTTTGCGCATAGTTGGGGCTTAAAGTTGATCAACCCCAAAACACAGATCTGGGGGAGAGCGAGCTTTGCTGGGGCTGGTGCTGCTGGAACGGCGGCTTCGCTGCTGGGCGTTGCTGCTGGACCCTTCGCCCTGCGATGGAGGCAATGGCGGGAGCGCAGGCATTGCTGGGAGCAGATCGAGCTGCTTGCGCTCGGCTGGCGGCTGCTGCCGGTGGACACGGGCAGAGCTGCACTGGCCTTCCTGGTACAAATCATTAGGCTGACGGTGCAGTGCAAACCTTCTAAGCGCATTTGGCTGCGGTGCTGCTCCTGCAAAGGGCCGGTGATGTTGGCAGACTTACCGGCTGCCAGAACAGTCTCCAGAATAACACGTTATCACATAAGCTCAAGTAGTAATGCTGTATTCTTGTGCTAGAAATGCCGCAGGCCCCGAGGAGAAGCCCTCAGCTCTCCACGTTGAACCAAGGGCTTTAACGCCGGTTTTTGTGTCCCCCAGCGCATGCTGTGTGCGCTCCCCTGCATCCCACTTTGGCTCAGGATTGGGAAACCCTTCCCAAACGCCAGGGACGGTTGCGTTTGGAAACCCTTGGGTTCCCCACCCCAGCCTGCCTTTTCCCCCTGTGCTCGCCGCCGGGCGCATCCCCAGCCGCACACAAGGCGTTGGCTCCGGATTTCGGGTGAATCGGTTGCAGGTTTCGCACCACGCAGCAGCCTTGGTTGGCCTCACTCTTCTCTAGTGATATTTTAGCATTTTAGCTTGGTGGAGGCTCCTTTCTGCAAGATCCTAAACCCTGATGCTGGAAACCCACAGTAGAAAGGAGAGGGCAAGTTGCTGCGTGAGGCTGGTGCAGGACGTCGCGGGGTTTGGTGGGCACAGTCTGGGGACGGCTCTTGTTAATCTAGTCTCTTCTCTTTCTAGGATAAAGATAAAGTTTCTCTAACCAAGACTCCAAAGTTGGACCGGAGCGATGGCGGCAAAGAGGTGAAAGAGCGTGCAACCAAGCGGAAGTTGCCTTTCACTGTTGGAACAAATGGAGATCAAAAAGACTCGGATACAGGTACAGAACTGACATATTCCGCCCTCGAAACGTGAGTGTTGGAGCGGTGGGCAGCACACAGGGTCCAATACACGAGCAATCCATACTGAAGCGTTCTACCAAATTTCCTGTATTTTTTAATTGGAGGAAGAGGCATGTGGACAAGAGGATAACTACTGTGGTACGCGCGTACGCATCTTGAGCTGAGTGGATTAAGGCCCTTACGTTCTTAGTAGTGTATTTAGCTGGACGAAGAGATGGCGCTGTGAGGAGGCACCCCTTCCTTTGGCTGGTGGTCCGTTCTCCTCCGTTTCTAACTGGTCCGGTTCATGAACTGCAGCTTAGACAAGGCGAGAAGCAGTGCTGGACCTGCTAGTAAGAACTTGGAAAATAAGGGAATAAAGCCGAGTACTCTCTAAAAGAAAAAAAACCAAGCAGTAAAATAATGAGCTTGCATGCATCTGCCTAAAGTAAACCTGATGTATATCTGTGTGTCTGTGTAAATACATATGTATACCCCCCTAGCCATGTTTTCTTGTTTGGGGGCTTTAAACTCTCAGCACTTCACTATCTCAAAGCTGGAAAATGATTTCCAGTTGGTGTGTGCGCAGGCATTGTCGAACGCATGTAAAACTGTCCGGAGGTCGTACTGATGGGCTGGAGGCGCGACTTGGGTGTCGTGGCCGTCTGGGCCTGTTCGGGTGTTTAGGTCGGCTCTTTGGGGCTGGTGCGGGTGGTCCTCAGGACCAGAAGGACATCAAGGTGACCTGTTTGCCCCTGTTCTTGGCACTGCCAAGGCGGCTTCGGAGGCTGCGGCATGACTGAGCAACGCGTCCTCAATACACGCCTGGTTGCTGGGAAGCGTCGGCGCTGCTGTGGGTGTTTCAGCCTGGCTGTGTCGCGGTCGGGCAGGTCACATCTGGCAGAAGAGGGGCTGGTACAGTGTCGCGGCCGGGCAGGTCACATCTGGCAGAAGAGTGGGTGGTACAGTGTCGCGGCTGGGCAGGTCACATCTGGCAGAAGAGTGGCTGGTACAGTGTCATGGCCAGGCAGGTCACATCTGGCAGAAGAGGGGCTGGTACAGTGTCATGGCCAGGCAGGTCACATCTGGCAGAAGAGTGGCTGGTACAGTGTCATGGCCAGGCAGGTCACATCTGGCAGAAGAGGGGCTGGTACAGTGTCGCGGCCGGGCAGGTCACATCTGGCAGAAGAGTGGGTGGTACAGTGTCGCGGTCGGGCAGGTCACATCTGGCAGAAGAGTGGGTGGTACAGTGTCGCGGCCGGGCAGGTCACATCTGGCAGAAGAGGGGCTGGTACAGTGTCGCGGCCGGGCAGGTCACATCTGGCAGAAGAGTGGCTGGTACAGTGTCATGGCCAGGCAGGTCACATCTGGCAGAAGAGGGGCTGGTACAGTGTCATGGCCAGGCAGGTCACATCTGGCAGAAGAGGGGCTGGTACAGTGTCGCGGCCGGGCAGGTCACATCTGGCAGAAGAGGGGCTGGTACAGCGTGGCTCTCGCACGCCACGGTCCCTCGTAGGTACAGGGGCGTGGAATGGGCTGTTTGTTTTGTAAAGCAATTGGGAAGAGCTGTTGCAAAGCTTTGACAAGGAGAAAATAATGCTATTTGGTTGCAAGGGGCTTAATATGGCTTTATGGGCAGAGGTTTGCGTGGGTCCTTTCCGTGCATTTCTAGGAAATCGGCACTTGGAAGTAGTTCTGGTCAGGTAAGGATTGTAAATCGTGCAAAGAGATAAAATGGACTAAAAGTTGGGACTGTGCTTAAAAATGGTAAAAAAGGCGTATTCGCTGTTACTCTCCGGTGAGCGCGTGAGGTGGTCTGATGCAGGATGCGGCGCGTCGGCCCGCGTGAGCTGTCGGCCGGTCTCCTCTGGTTCAGAAGCCGGGAGGGTGGATTTTCGAAGGTCACGAGAGCCTCCCGGGTCACCCAGCCGCTGCGGCGGTGGGGGCTGTTTTGCAGGCGAGGACACGTGGTGGCGTGTCCTGGGGCTGGCCCGGCGTTTCCGTGGGTTTCTGTGCGCCGAGCGGTAATTTTCTCAGTTGATGAACAACCTGTCCGGAGAGAAAGTTTCAAAACATTAATTCATTTTGTTAAACGACAGCTCGTGCTGATGGCCGTTTCCAGGGATGAAGTGTCGTTTTTGCATTCGTGGCATGCAGAGGGGTGAGTGCATCGCTGAATGAATAAATTAGGGTTGGCGATCTTCGCTCGCTCTCCGGACGGCGGCGCGGGGAGCGCTTTGGCGCGCTCGCGGTGCCGCAGCAGCTCGCTGGAATAAGTTCAGGGGCGTCCCCTTTGGAGGGAGGGTGGCGGGGGCACGGCAGAGCTGATTAACCAGAACCATAGCCACTGCTTTTTGCCAAGGGTTTTTCTGCCATGTTCAATACTTGGTTGAGAATTTAAACCCAAACTCGCTTCAGGGCTGGCTGCCCCTCGTGACAGCTAAAATGTCACGGTGGGACTCCCCCAGCTTGCTTTCCACGCCCCGCAGCAGCAGTTACCTGCTTCTCACAAGGCTCTGGTCTCTCTCTGGCCGTAGAGATGTTAGAAATGTTTCTGCTGGCGGCGGCGAGAAGGAAACCAAATTAAAAAGAGAGCGGGAGGGTAGGGAGAGCAGAGTGCTGCGGGGGGAGAGGCCGGGGCTGCTGCAGGGTGCAGAGGAGCACCCCTGCCCATTGCCCCCGCCCTACCCCTCTGCTTTCAGCAGGCGTGGGGCTCTCTGGCTTCCGACGCGTCTTCCCCTTCCCCTTCAGAGCCCGTCCTTCCCGGGGAAGCGGGCGTGCAAGCAGCGGGGTCGAGCCAAGGGGCGGCAGCAGCCCGGCTCCCCGCCTGCACGGAGGACAGCCGGAGCGCCGGAGGTGGTCATTGCGCTCAGGGACGCATTTAAAGACAAACTGGGCTCGACAAACGCTGGAAAGGTGTAGGCGAGTCTCTAGCAACCTGTTTGGTGGAGACTGAAGAGAGGAAGTGAATCAGCCGCTGGGGAGGAGATAGCAGCAGGGAGCTGCAGATGAACGTGCAGAGAGGCAGGCTGATACTTAGCAGGAGCCTGTTTCTCTTCTCTGAGATCGTGTACTCCAAGAATCAGACGCTTGAGATGGGAAAGGACTTACGGGCACCGTGCTCCCCTCTTGCACCGCCCCGTTGCAACCGTTGGGGCGTTTCGGGCCCTTCTGTTCCGTGGCCTGGCTCGAGGCCGGCTTTCATTTAGCAGGTGGAGGCGTGTTTGTAGGTGCGCAAAAGCTGCCCACGTCATGCGGGGACGGAGGGCTGCCCCCGAGCCCGTGCACGCGTAGCGAGAGCGGCACTCATCCACCGACGCGCGGCTGGCGGTGCACGCTCAAGCGTGCCTGGCTCGCCGGCTGCCGGAGGACGGGCTTTTGTCTGGAACAAAGGGGCTGCAGCGCACCCACCCTGCAGCCCCGCCGCCTCCCCGCTGCCTGGGCAGGAACACCGCTTGCCCGCGCCCCCGGAGGAGGGGGAGGCTGCTTTTTCTTGTTCTGTTCCTAAACTTTGATTTCAGCTCTTGTGAGAAGCGGGATTGCAACATCGGCGTTGGCCGTGCCGGTTGCGGAGTCGACCTTAGGTGATTTATACATACAACGCCGTTGTGCTTCCTGCGCTGCCGTGCACAGGCTGTCCTGTTTGTTTGAGGGTAGTTTTGCTAGCGCATTCCGCAGCCACGTGGAATTGAGCTGTAAGGACATGGGAGCCGGCAGCTGAGAGCGCGCTCTTTTTGCCTGCAGTGGGATATTTTTTCCCCTCTGAAATTTAAACAATAATATGAACCCTTGTCCTGATTTGTTGCAGCGGCTCGTCTTCCTTAGCGCAGCGTGTCCGTAGCCTTTTTTCCCCGAATAGCTCTGGCTCAGCTTTGATGTACGTACGCTGTACGTGGTGCGAGAAAGCGCCCGCGATGGGTTTGCCTCGCCGTCGAAGGGTGCCGAAGCCCACCCTGGCCAGCTGCTCGGCGGCAGCCGGGTGCTGCGGCGCGGTTGCTTGTCGGAGCCTTCTCGTGTTTGCAAGCCGTGGTGCGAGTGGAGGCTGCGGGCTCTTGGGGTGCCGGCCTGCGCCGGGGCGGCCGGCGAGAGCCCGCGTGCGTGACTGCCTCTGTCTGCCGCCCCGGTGCGCGGGTGGCACCGTCCCCTCGCCGGCAGCTTGCAAACGTTACCCTGCATCCCTCGCGCGCTCATGGCTCTGACCCTGAGCACTGGTGCCTCGCTGGGCGGCTTTTCCATTTGCAGCCAGGTGTTCCCAGGGGAGGGGTGAGGCTGGGGTGTGCCGCGGTCCTTCGCTCGGAGCGGGGCGGCTCACCTGCCCCCCCGTCAACCCGGCTCTTGCAGCCCGCTCCTTGAGTTGGCCGGGGAGCGGGCGCTGCTGGCAGAGTGCTGATGTGTTCAGAAAGCGAGCGAGGAAGCGATTTCGTTCTTGATCTGGTTTTATTTGCAGCAGCCGCCTCCAGCGCAGCGTGCCTTTACTGCGCCCCGATCCCGAGCGAGCGCTCCCAGTGCCGCTCCGTCCGTTCCCGTACGGAGAGGGGCTCGGCGCGGGCTGCGGGAGGTGCTGCTGGCCAGCGCTGCTTTTAAGTGTATGGTTTGGGTACGGTAGGTTCAGTGATGAATCGTTTAAAATTATCTCCTTCAAAATGGTTTCTAGAGCAACAATTCTGGCTCTCGGGTTCTTCAGAGTTAACTAAATAAACTGTCTTTAGGGGGAAAAAAAAATTGCGTAAAGCTGTCAGCCTCCAGACTGTGCATGTTACAGATCCAGCACTGTGGGAGCAGCACCTCTCTGCCTGAGACTTCTCCTCCTTCCTTCTCCTTTCACTCGTGCCACATCTCCCCACATCCACAGACATTGCCGAGAGCCTGCGTGCTGCCTGGCAGCCGCCGAACGAGTAAAGCCAGCCTTTTCCCCAGCAATTTCAGCAGCTCGCGAGGCTTCGTGCAGCTCCTCGTTTGTGCGCTTGTGCTGGAAGGAGGTTAGGCGTTTAGAAAAAAACAACATTAGAAGACTGTAATATTAAGAAGCACGCGGAGGAGCGTCCTGCAGAGACGGCGGGGAGAAGGGGACAGTCCTGCTGGGAAGCCACCTGCGGGGAGGTGACGGGAGAGGTGGGCACGGGCGGCTGGCGCAGCGCGGGGCGCAGCGGCGCTCCTCCCGGCGCTGGTGCCCGCGGCGCTGAGCCGCGGCTGAGTCACGGGCTGACTCAACCGCACCAGGCTGCCGGCGCAGGGCCGGGCGCTCCCCGCCTCCCGCGCAGGCTGCCGAGCGGACGGCAGCTTCGCACGGGAGGGATTTTTTACTGCTCTGTGTCATGCATACCGGAGCAGGTAATGCCGCTCGAAGGTCAGCTGCGAAACGCGCGGTCCGGAGTGCAAAATTCATTATATCCACTCGTACCGCCGGCAGTTTCTTTAGCTTGATGTAAGGCTGTCACTTGGGGCCCTTGGCTCAAGGTGGAGCTGTGGTTTCCAGGCCTTCAGTCATCACTGGGGAGAGTTAGGACTTAATACAAATCGCCGAGCGCTGCGAGTTAATTCTGGCCTCCCAGAGCTCTCCCTGGGAGCTGCAAAGGCACGAGCAAAGCTGGGTCAAAACGGCAGGTCCGCAGCAGCGCTGGGTGCCCCGTTACCTCCCTGGGTGCAGGCCTGTCTCCTCTGAGGATTCACTTCGCAGAAGTGAGGAATACGCCGGAGTTTATTTTTTCCCTTTGCAGGGCTGCTGCTGGTTTTTCGTGCCTCCAGCCCCTCGACTTCCACTGCTGCTCCTCGGGCTTGTGCGAAATCTCGAGGACTGCTTTTGTGTGTTGTTTAGTGGCAAAATCAGTGCATGTAAGAGCGAAGCTCCGTTTTGTCCAGATCACGTCCCAACCCTGCCATTGCTAAATAATACCCAGGCTTAAATAAACGTACTCTTAAAAGCAGAGGCACTGGAGCCATCCTGTGCTCCTGCTCACTGCCGTGGCCACGGAGAGCTACGCAACGTCTGCTGCTCTTGGTCAGCGAGAGCCGCAGATGGGGTGCCCAGCCCTCGCCTCTGCAGCTTTAGTCCACGACCAAACACCTCGCTTGTGTGAAAAGAAATCCTGATTTTGAGGTGTTTTGTCACGCAGACTTTTGTGTCTCTGGCAGCTCTTGAGCCGAGCGCTTTGCAAACCTGAGCGCTCCCTGCAGCGTCCCCGAGGAGGGGGCAAGGGGAGCAGGAGGAGGCAGGAGGGGGTTGCGTTCATCTGAAGGTGCTGCAGAAGGAGGTTTTCGGTGGGTTGCACGCCGTTTAAACCCAGTGGGTCGTAACCTGAAAGCTGGAGCCCTCGGGTCCGGCAGCGATGGCGAGCCGCCTCTGACCCGAGCGTTGCCGCTTCCAGTCCCCGGCCGGGGTGGGAGGGGTGAGCGGCATGTGGTTTAGCAGCATTGTGGCTTCGGGTCATGGGATTTCTCAGCATCGCTTGATATTTTTGTTGTTGTTGTTGCTACGGTTGCTTGAGTTGAACCAAATGTCGCGGCAGGCTGTGCTGCCGTGGCGGGGCGGGCAGCGGTGGCGATGCCGACGCCGTGCGCGCCAGGGCCGGTGGAGGTGGGGGACCCAGAGCAGGAGGAGGCTCCTGTTCTGGAGATGGAGAACAGCAGCTTCCCGTGCCGACAGAAATAACAGCGGCATCATCTGCGTCTCTTGTGGTCTCGTGGCATTTGACCGTCATCTCAACTCGGGGGCGCAGGGAGAGGTGGCTGCGGATGGGGAGGAAAACTGGAAAACGTGGCCTGAGAGCCCGGGAGGCCCCGCAGCTGGAATGTGGAAGTCCCTAAGCTGTTCCTGTCCCCTGCTTGAAAAAAGAAATAGAAGTGATACCATGCTGTGAAGTTCTTGAATAATGAAGTAGGTGTAAGCTGGGAATAGGAAGCTGGTGGAACTGCTGCACGCCCCAGCCCTGCCGTGGCCCCAGCCCTCCGGCATCCCCAGTCCCTTGCCCTCTCTCGCCAGCCCTCCCGGCTGCCCATCGCGCTCCGCGGAGGGGCTGCTGGTGACCCCCCGGCCGTGGGCTGGCGCTGCCGGGGCGACGTGCGTCCATCCGTCCAGCTCCGCTCCGACTTGGGCTGGCGCTGCCGGGGCGACGTCCGTCCATCCGTCCAGCTCCGCTCCGACTTGGGCTGTCTGGCAGCTTCCTTGCCCCCACCCTGAGCTCCCTTCCCGACCAGGCAGCAGGTTTCTGAGGTTTTGGGTTGCCATCCCCGCGATTTATTTAGACCCTGTAATGTATTTATTTAGCGAGCAGCCGTAGCCCCGGAGCAGCTACCGCTGCAGGTGCCGTGGGTGCCCCTGCCCCTCTGCAGAGCCCATGAGCGCTCACCCTGAGGCTCCACCTTGGCACAGGAGGGTTTTGCTTTTTGGGGGAGAAGGGAGAGACAAAACCCCAGCCAGCCCTCCGAGCTGATCTGCGCACACCGACCTTTCGTGGCCCCGGAGGGCTGTCCGGGAGCCCGGGGCCGAGCCCAGGGGCTCGTAGCCAGCTGGTGGACCGGGGTTCGTGTGAGTCCGGTCGGCAGGAGCTGGCCTCGGAGCTTAAAACTTCTGCTGCTTCGCAGCTTCCTTCGTGCTAATCCCCCGAGTATGTTACGTGACGCTAATTACTAGGTTAGAAAATGCTTGATGAATCAGATGACCTAAACCATCTCCCTCTCCTGGAGCCGGCTGCTGGGTTGCCTAATGCCTGCGCGTGTTTTGAGCGACATCGCATGGGAACGGGCTCGTCAGTCACAAGTTGCGAGGCTGGCGAGGGAATCCGTGAGAAGCAAATTGCTGGCTTATTAAAAAACGCATCTGCGTACGAAACTGCTATTTGTACGTGTTTTCTGTCGCTGGCTTCGGTCTGATGTGTGCAGCTGGGGCTGTGCTGCATTGGGTCTTTCTTTGGTTGTATAATTTCAGTCCTTTTACTAAAATAGTCAAGAAACTGTTCTCACCTAGCAACCAGGGAGAGAGTGAATGTCAGAGCTTCTCCGTTTCTAGCTGGGCTCCATAATGCCGGTACAGTGTGGAGAGACTGGCAAACACCAGCCTTCCGATCGCCCTTAGAAACTCCCCGTGTGCATCAGCCATCTGGGAAGTGCTGTGCGGAAAAGCAGGTCGTTTTATGACGGGAGCTGCCATAAATCTCCCTCCTCCCCCCGCATCACCTCCTTAACATGCAGAGTGAGAGGTTGCAGTGTGCTGTGTCTCTGTGAACCAAAAATCTATCAATGATGGCTTTTTCCTTAATACAAGAGCTTTTATCGGCGCTGTCTGCAGAGTGTCCTGCCCCCAGCCCCGGGAGGGGAGGGCTGGCCGGGCGGCTGCGCGGAGCCTTCCTCGCCCGTCCTCCCTCCTCCGGCTTTCTGTTTCATGGGAAATGAAAGGTCTGGACCTGCAAATTGGTCTCTCTTGGAATTATTTAACATGGAGATTGTTGTTTCTGATATAAGCCTCTCGGTTCCTCTCGGCAGTGGCCACTCTGGCGAGAAGGTGCATTTACACATTTCTGCACAGCTGTGTCGGCTGTCCTGCAAGTCTAGGGAAAACACCTGTATCTGGATCGCAGGCTGTCGCACCGCGTTAAACCGCTCCAGCCAAATTACGCTCCTAAAAATACTGCAACCACTGGGGTCGGGGCCTGCGGATCCTCTGTCCGGGAGCCGGGCTGAGCGGCGAGGACGGTGACCTGACGTGGTTACGGACGGGCTTGTTCCTCCCGCCGGCACCTCTCTCTGCTCCTGACCGTCGAAGCCGGCGGCTCCGCCATCCTTTCAGCTTAGCTGGGCAGGATGAGCTGGCTCTGGACCCTCTCCATCCTTCAGATTAGGAAGCAGCTCACAGCTGTACGGGAGCGGCTAGGGCGCCTTCCTTGCCGTTCTGCCAAAGCAGACCCTGCTACAGCTTTTCCTCTCATTTTCCTTCTCGGTTTCCTTTTTGGTGCCTCCTTTCATTTGGCTGATGGAGCCAGACATCATCTCGGGTCTCTGCCCCCCAGCCCATTCGTACTGCAGGCTCCGCAGCGCATCCATGAACTCCTGCTGCAAAGCATGCACCAGCCCTCGGGTGCAGCTCTCCGGCCCGAGTGCCGCGTCCCTCTGCTTTACGGTGGTCTCCGCGCAGTCGTGCCGGCCCTGTTTGCCCTTCTCGCCGCGCTCTTCGCAGCCTCGCGTTTGCCTGGCTTCCGTCCTGCTCCCCTGCTGCCCTCTCTTGTTTCTCTGCCCGTGCCGTTGCGCTGCTTCCCGTTTCACGCCGCCGCTGCTGCGCTTAACCTGCTGCTGCTGTCCTCCCCGCGGCCCTGCCGCCTCGAAGCCTTCCCCTCGGCACCGTCCTGGGTGCTCGTCCTTAAATTCTGGGGTGCTCGCGGAGCCTCGGGACGTGGTTGTATCGTGCTGCTGTAAACCTTTCTACTCGTGATCAGTCGCCTTCATGCGCTGGTCCACGTCTGCAGGTGCCCTGCAAGCATGTGTAAGCATCCGCACGCCGGGGCTCCGGGCTGCCCGCGCTCAGGTTAAACCTGCTTTTCCCCTGGGTTGAGGTGACGTGCTCCAAAATGTTTTACGCCCTGCAACTCCTGCAGTAAAAATGAGTCACTCTTACGCATGCTAGGCTGTGGATGGGGAAAGCAGAGGCTTGTGCGGTCTCTTGGGGGTGCAATGCAGCCTCTGTTGCTGTCTGTGCCGTTCTAATTTATTCTTATTGATCTTTTGTTTGTGTGCTTGCTCGGCAAATAAACTGTTGAAAATCCCGACTCATCGGCGAGCCAGCAGTCAGTTTCTCCGTGCAGCGCTGAGATGTTCAGCATGAGCTGCTTATTTGGAAATGGTATTTTTCCTCGGGGTACCACCTTATATGCATGTGTTGTCATGTCGGAGCAGTTTAAACGGATGCTTTTTGCATTACAGGGTATGACGCGTTCGTGGGGAGCGAAGAGCTGTGCTGCTCAGCCGCAGCTCCGGGTTGGAGCTCCCGTCCCCACAACCTGCCAGCATCTCACAGTGCGTGTTCGAGAAATCTCTGAAAGATTTTCCATCGCCGCCCTTTTCTCTTTCCTTCCCTGCCTCTCTTCTCTCTGCCGTTTCGGGCAGGGCCGGCGGTTCGGCCCGTGTGGTGCTGCCCGGCACACGGAGCCAGCCCAGCAGCGCCGAATGCCTCTGTGCGAAGCAGCGCTTGCCCTGGGACCTCCGTGGAGCCGCCGCCGGGCTTCCAGCAGCCCCGGATTTGTGCTCCCCGTTGCAGTAGTGTGAGCGTCGCATGACCTGGAGACTAATTTGGGCACGAGAACCACCCGCGGGCTAATGCTCAAACCCCTTTGTCCTGGGAACCTGCCCCTGTTCTGCCTTCTGCGAGCCGCGTGGGTTTAGTGTGATGAAAGGAAGGAGCAGCAGTTCCCCGGCTGTGTTCAGGGAACAGCCGCAGCTCTGCTCAGATCCTGCTTTCCCCTTTAAGCTTGTGCACGCTGTTCCTGCTAGCGTCAGCGTGAGGGAAGAGCCGAGCAGGATCCCCAGATTAAACCACGGCAGTGCCAGGCTGAAGCTTTGCTCTGTAGGTTTGCAGAAGGCTGAAGCAAGCAGCAAACAAGCCGCTTTAAAAATAGCGAAACGGAGGCGTGGCTCATCCCCGGGCGGGCGCGCAGCGCAGCGCTGGGTTGCTGTGTTCTTCCTTCCCGCTGGGATCAGCGTGCACGGTCCAGCCACCGTCTCCGGTGATGGGCAGTGAGATGACCGTGGTGGAGGGGGCTCCTTGCCTGCAGACCCCCTTGTACCTCTGGTTTTTGTGCTTCTGTGCAGGCACTGGCGCGTGTACAGCCTTGCTAAAGGGGTTTTAGCGTAAAATAACCTTTATTCCTGTTTGCTGAGGTATTTACGCACTGTGAGTGTTGCTCTTCAGTCGCTCCATGTTGCTGCAAGGTGTGTTACAGAAAAGCGTTTAATTAGAGGAGGAGGAGCAGCCTGCAGGAACCAGTGGCACTTGAAGCCGTTGAGCGGAGATCTTTGTGCAGGTGCCCCTTTTAAATCTGCTGAGAACTGGATTCTGAGTAAAGTCTTCCAGATTGAAATAAAATGCATTTGCAGGTCTGTTAGCCCGGGACCGGCCGGGAAAGCCAACCCAGAGCCTTCCCCACGCTTCGCTCACACGAGGCCGAGCAGGGCCCTGCCGGGTGCTTCTGCTGAGGAACGGAGCTGCCGGCGGCACGGCACGGCACGGCACGGCACAGCACGGCACGCATCCGCTGGGAGCAGCTCCTTCTCCGTCCTTCCTGCTCACGTCTCAGACCCTCTTAGGGGCTTCGCTTCTGCCTGAGTGTCATAGAATCATCATCGAATCGTTTAGGTTGGAAAAGCCCTTTCAGATCATCCAGCCCAACCATTAACCTAACGCTACCAAGTCCACCACTAAACCAATTAAGGGGAGAGGAATAATTTCATGTTTCCTGGCTTGGGGGCTGGATTATTTCTTAATGAAAGTAAAACTAGGGATCATTAAGGTTGGAAAGGAGCTCTGAGATCATCAGTCCAACCGTGAAGGAGGAGGTAGGTCCCTCCCTTCAGCACCCTTGCTGTCTGTCTTGTTTTCCAGCAAACGGAAGGTCCAAAAGATGCATTAAAACACCATTTCACCCTTGCACATAATGAAGTAATCAGGGCAATTCTTTCTGACCGGTAATTTAGCACCAGCGTAGCCCACCAAGGAAGCTGGGGCCCGGTTGTGGGAAGGCCTGGGCCTGGGCGAGGTGAAGCCGGGCAGCACGCCGAGCTGCGGGCACGTCCCGTGGCCAAAACCCGGGACATTGAACCCGGCCCGGCTGCGCGCGGGACACGCAGCCACAGCACCCCCGCCTAACGGTGCATTTATTCACCTAGGCAGGTTTTTGAAAGCCCACGCCCTGTGCCGGCCGGCCAGCTTGGCCGCGCAGGGAGCCCGGGGCTGCCACGCTGCCTGCACCCGGGTGCCGACGCTGGGAGCCATCGGATGCCGGGCGCAGCCCAGCCCTGCCCCGCTCCTTATGCAACCGGCGCAGGAAGCGCAGCCGGCGACCTACTTCCCTCCGAATGCTTCAAGGAGTCGGATTAACCTCTGCGCTGCAGCAGCCGGCAGACAAGCATCTAATTGCAAAGGCGATGGTACTGCGTTTCTCTGCTGCCTTCCGCTGGGGAAGACGTGGGGAAACGGGAGAAATCCCTTTGCTGCGGGGCAGGAGGCACCGCGGAGCCGAGCGCTGCGGGCAGGACGAGCTGGGATCCTGCAGCGCCAGGGACCGGCGCAGCGCCGGGCGATGCCGCCTTCCCGCAGGGAAGCACGCGTGAGCCCGAGTCCTCGGCTGCCTCCGCCGGCCCTCGCAGCCTCACCGCAGCGAGCGAGAGCGCGGCAGTCGCTTTCCAGTTTATTTTTATCTTGTTGATCACATGCTTTTTAATGTTAAATGTTCTGTGGAGGAGGAAATTTTCTGCAACTGCAGAATTAATAGGAGTTTAGGGGGTTTCGGTTGCACTTGGTAATCAATTTTTGCAAATCACAGGCTCATGCTGACAACCTGCATCAGCCGAGTAATATTAATGAAAATGTTCCCGTTCTAATTGCGGCTCCATCCGCACGGAGCAGCCCTCTACCGCGTGCAACCCCTGTGCGTCGCTTGTACTTCAGAGACACTGCTGGCCGAGGCGTGACCCCCTTGGGCATCTTTGTGCCTTGCTTTGCGGCACGGCTGGGTGCGGCCAGGAGCTGCCCGCTGAGCCGAGGCGTGCGGAGAAGCCAGGCCTGGCCAAAGGGGATTTAACCAAGCCTGCTTTGAGCAGCAGCCCCGGAGCCTAACGAGGAGCGGGACGGCGCTGCGTACGCTGATCCGTGTCCCTGTGCTCGGGGCGAGCGTGCCGGGCGGGACGCGCTGCTCAGCAGCGTGGCTCCTGCAGCTGCCCAGGCTAAATTGTTTTCTTACCGTAAGCACGTTGAGTTTAATTTTATTTTAAGCCATTAAAAAACTATCTGCTTTCCTGTGATCTGATTTCATCTTCTAGCTCTGTTACGGCTGCCAGGGTGACTGAAACGTGACTTTGGAGAATGAGACCGGGATTCTCCTTCAGTGCGCAGACGTGTTTCCAGGGCTTGTGTTTGAAGGGGGGTGGCCCGTGCTGCCCGGTTGGAGAGGTTCCCTGCTACGGAGTTGTTATTTCTTAAATGTGCAGGATCCCAGGTGCAGGGGGTCGATGGAAATCATCGGCTCTGGATGAAACCTTTCCCGTGGCAGAGCGGCAGAGGATGGCACCTTCGTGCATGGTGCAGGGAAAAAAGGGTTTTAGGGAAAAGGGTTTTAGGGAAAAGGGTTGTAGGGAAAAGGGTTTTAGGGAAAAGGGTTTTAGAGCTGCCTGGCTCGTCAGCCGAGGGAGTGCGGGTGATGCAAGCGGCACGAATCGAGCTGGAGCAGTGGAGACGTCCCCACGCGCTGCTGCCCTCATCTGCCGGAGACTTTTACTCCACTGGCAGTTTGGTGAATGAAGGAGGAAACCTGGTGCTTCGGTGCAAAGTCCGGTGATTGAGTTTAAACCCGTCCGTTGGTGGTTTTGCCTGTCTTGCTGGACTTTGCGCGGAGGCAAAGCAGGCTCTGTCCTGCTGGGGGCTGCGTGCCAGCGACCCGCGTGGAATTTGACAAAATGACAAGTGGAACTGGATGAGCAGAGCTGGGTTAGAGCTTGCAGGTTGCAGGATTTGCCTTTCCCCGGGCTGCCAGACCCTGCCCCGGCCCAGGGATGGTGGTCGGGAGGAGACTGGATGCAGCTAGTCCGTTAAGCTCGCGTCTCTGGGATCTGTTGCAAATTCTCGTGGACTTCTACATCTCCCCACACGCTTTTGACTCTGTTTCAGGATGCTGGAGCTGGGGACTGGGCAGGCACTGGGTGGTCACTTGGTGGGGTTTCCCCTCGCTGGCTGCTGGGAGTTGAAGCGCTGTTTCTTGGAGAGCGTTATCAGGCATTTACTTGTTTGCAAACCTCCTTGGTCTCATCCCTCTAACGCTTTCTGGGATTCTCAAAATACCTTCAGCAAAATAATAAGATGTTTAGAGTCAAAAGTTTGAGTAGAAGAGAGCCTTTGCCTGTGCTACCTCGCTGGAAGGCTTGGCGTACCGTATCGGCAGCGTAGTCATCCCACGTGAAAGTGCTCCGGGTCACGGCGTCCCGCTGCGGGGGGAGCAGGGACTCGCAGGCTGGCTGTGATAAATAACCCCCTCGATTCCTCTGTGTCTTCTGGCAGCATCCTGGCAAGTACCAGTCCCTGCTGGGGCTGAGCCTGGCAGGACCCGGGGGCTGGTGGCTGTGCGAGTTAAAACTCCTTTTTATTAAAAAGATTTTTACTTTGCGCTTCAAAGTCGCAGGCAGGATTTGCTCTCTTGAAAAGCAAGCGCGATCGGTTTGGGAACAGAGTTTCTGTTTATGCGGGAGGTTCTGAACAGCTCGTCCGTGCGCAGTGCTTTCATTACGCCAGGGATGCAGCGAGGTGTTTTACTGCTCAGCTTTCTCGAGCAGCGTCGAACCGGCCTTGATGGGAGCTGGCGCTGGAGCGTGCGATGTGAGGGCAAGGAGCCACTCACCTGCGTTTGATAACTTTTACAGCTGTGACTGCGAAGAGTGTCGTTACCTGCCCTCTGCACGCAGCGGGAGCCCGGCGGTTAGCCTGGCTATAAACAAACTATATCGGCGCTTAGAAATAGATGTGAGCGAAGTTGGATTTTCCACTCGCACGCACCGTCTCTTCCTTATGCTGCTCTGTGGGTTTAGGACAGTTGCCTGGTAGGAGGGATGCAGCTTGGCTGCTGGCAAGGAATTGCCGTGCTGCTCTGCAGATAGATATTCTGTCTCTCTTGCTTGGCTGGCTCCGTGAAAGGAAACTTAATTTTTGTTTCCTGAACTGGCACCTTGAAACTTTGTCCCTGCAGTGGGACTCTGGCGTGGCTGCGGCTCTGCAGACCCACCGGAGAGCGTGCAGCAGGATTTGTGCTTCCACCGGACAGCGTCAACAAGCAAGCAAACCAGAAGCGTGGAGGCAGGGCTGCTGACTCTCCTCGCATGGGAAAAGGATCGATACTTGCGTAAAGAAAACCAGGAAAATACTTAAGAAAAGCTGTAGAGTCAGGCTTCTCGCAGAGGTTAGGTGTGCGAGCTGGGCAGCGGGGAGGGAGGCAGCAAGTTGCACAACGCTCGGCAGGGTCCAGTTCTCACCAGCTTGCAGCAGGCTGCTGCGTGGGTCGCTGGGAGCAAGGCTGGAGGTGCAGGGAGAGGCTGGGGTTCCGTCTCGCTCTTGTGCACGTGGCATGCCAGCAGCAAATACCGGCTTGAGAGGCGGTTGCGCGCAGTCCCTCGGCAGGAGCTGCCTTTGTAGCTGGATGATTTAGGAGACCGAGTGTCAGGCTGGGATTTGGGGGATGACAAGCCAGGCACAGGGGTTTCTTCCTCCCCTCCTGTTTGTTTGGGATTTTTTTAGCGGGATGTGGGAGTAGATGCGGCTGAGCAGTCGTCGGCCTGACTGCAGGTGGGTGCTCTGCGCTAGGCTGGAAGCAGAGGGCCAGCCCGGCGCTCCTGGGACAGCCCACCCGTTTGGCTGCAGAGTCCTTGGTTTGACGACGGTGAGGGGGTGAGATGGCAACATTTCCGAGCTGTCAGCCTGTATCTTGTTAGCGCTCTTTGTTGATGCTTTTAGATGCCTCCAGTTCAATCCATGCTGTGGTGGTGTAAGGCTGCGTACGCCCCTCGAAGCACCATGGCATGAAAGGGAGGCCCCTAGAAGCAAGATGGAAGGTACAGTACTGGCAGCGGCCCCACGAAGGACCCGCTCCCTCCCTCTCGTGCTGCTCTTTGACGGTGGGGGGACAACTGGTAGAAGCCTGTGCCGGGAGAGGCTGTCAGAGGAGCCAGTGGGCAGCAGGAGCGGTGCGTGTCCCGGCTGCAACCGCAGCGGCGTAAGCCTGGGCGGCTGCCCCACGGACCGGTGCTCCCACCGCAGGGACGCATCCTTCACCGTAGGCTTTTCAGTTTGTGAGATACGGAAACGGAGAGCTGTTAGCGCTTTGCTCAGAAGCGAACGTGGTTTTCAGTTACAGCGACGTTCACGGCTTGTGTTTCTGTGTCTCCTTCCACCGCAGAAAAGCAGGGTCCAGAGCGGAAGAGGATTAAAAAGGAGCCCGCCACCAGAAAGCCTGGCTTGCTCTTCGGAATGGGCCTTTCGGGGATCCGGGCAGGCTACCCGCTCTCCGAGCGCCAGCAAGTCGCTCTCCTTATGCAGATGACAGCGGAAGAGTCTGCAAACAGCCCAGGTGAGATCCAGAGGGTGGTTTTGCTCAGAGGCTCGCGAATACCCGGGCTTCTCGGTGCCCGGCGCCGGGCTCACCGGGCGGTTCAGGTAGCTCCTCGCCAGCAGCAGAGATGAGCTGCCAGCCCCGGCGTGGGGCGGGGGGGCCGGGATGCTGCTCCACGGGGTCTCCCCGCTCTCAGCGCCGTAGGTTGGGATGCTGGAGCGGGGCAGCAGGACGCCCGCTCCCGCGGGGCTCTGCAGGGGACTCCCGGCACAGGCTGCTGCCGCGGTTGGCACGTGGCTGCGGCTGCCCTTCCTTCTTCCAGTATAATGCAGTAGCAGCGGTCCCACGGGCCAAATCCAGGCCACCACCGAGCCTGCCCTGGCTCCTTAACTAGAGCTTCGGTTCCGCAGGAGCCTCCTCCACGTCAGGGCTTCGCCTTTTCCACCGGCATCTCAGGCTAACTCGGTGAAGGAGCGTTGTGAATAAAGTTAAAATATCATCCTCTGTGGGTTTTTTAATGTTTCTTCTTGTGGAGAGGGATGAGACGTGTGACCACTGCAACTGTAACTTGAGATGCGGAGCAGCTGGAATGTGTTTACCAGGGATTTTGTTTTTTAGTAATTTTTATCTGTTGCATACATGACCCCCCGGGGTTTTTCGAGGCACTGTGCTATCTGTATGCGCACATCTACATCCTGCACACAAACGTTGGAAGCTTTTAGCTTTAGTATTTTGTTGTTCTTAACACCAATCTAGTTGCTTATGTTGCTGTTACTTGGGTGGGGGGAGGCAAAAAAGCTGTGTAGTCTTCAGAGCGTTCAGACGTTCTCCCAGGAAACGTTCAGTCCCCTCCCAAGGCTGTCAGACCTCACTCGTACTTGGTAAAAGGCCACTTCCCTTAGGAGATGAGGTTTTAGGGTAAAACTGCTGTGTTGTCCGCTCCTAAATCATGGTATTGCCTACAGCCTTCGCAAGGACTCTCCAGTGGGCTTTGGCAGCCTGCAGTTAGCATCTGCATTGTAAGCGCACAGGCTTTCCTCTCCACATCCACTTCAGAGGTTCGGTTGCCTCTCGGTGCCTCGTGGTGAGCGTTTTGGGGAGAGGCGAGATGAAAAGCGTTGCGAGAGCTCCCTCTAAGGGTTTATGGCTTCCTTTGAATTGCGGTTCTTGACTGTTTCTCTCCTCCGTGCAGTTGACACAACACCAAAGCATCCCTCTCAGTCTACAGTTTGTCAGAAGGGAACTCCTAACTCTGCCTCCAAAACCAAAGATAAAGTAAATAAGAGAAACGAGCGAGGAGAGACTCGGCTGCATCGAGCTGCCATCCGAGGAGATGCCCGGCGCATCAAGGAGCTCATTATCGAGGGTGCAGATGTCAATGTGAAAGACTTTGCAGGTAAGCAGCCCGCTGGCAGGACTGGTGGGGCAGCCCACGATCCGTACCTTTTTCCTTTTTTTTTTAACTTAAAATATAAGAAACGATGTGCACAAAAGTACTGAAAAGAGTGGGTTTGTAAACTCATCGCTCCAGAGTTGAATGGCTGATGCCTACAGCTTCCTGGGGTTGGTTTTTAAGCGCCGAACGTGGGGGTGCCGCTGACGGGGAGCGGTGCAAACCCTTCAGGGTGAGGTCGGGCTCCCAGCTGCGCCAGCCGGGCACCCGAATTAGAGGAGACGGTGACCGTCCTGAGCCTCAGCTCATTGCCTGTGTGTAGTACCACCTCTTCCTCCTCCTCCTCCTCCTCAGCAGTGCTGTGAAGCCCCTGCTTCCAGTGGTGGGAATGGGGAAAGGCGCCTGGGTGTGGGGCTGCGGCTGCAGCCGAGCCTGGGATGGGAGCGGCCGCGAGTGCTGCGGCGAGAAGGCGGCCGTGAGGAGATGAGCGGTGCTGTTCGTGCACACCGGTACCAACGATGGGGCTACATTAGCACGAGGCAGCCTTTCTTCAGCACATCCGAGAGCTTGACTTTGCTCTTCGCTGTTCTCTTTGCACGATTTTGGGGCTATAAATAGATAGGCATGTTCCTCCGCCTGTATGATTAATATCAGTGCTAGACTGAGCTATCAGTTGTGATTAATTCTGGTCACAGGTGCCCCTTTTTAGTGCTCCCAAGTGAAGGTAACAGAATGAGCTCCCACGACGCTATCAGCAAAACAGCGAAGGAGCCACATACATTTGCTGGGAAACTTCAAAACAGTTTCTGCTTAAAAATAGTCTGTTTGAACATGATAAAATATTTCATTCTGTGTTCGTCGGAGGTTTGTTTGAGAACTAGAGCCACTGTTACTGTGGAGACCTGCTGTTTGGTTTCTCCCCGAGCCGGGGGCCTGTTTTGCAGCGGCATGGCTGCTTGCTTTGGAGAGCGCACAGAAAATATTTGTGAGGTCTGTGTGGGGGATGTTTCAGAGCGATGTCTGCAGTTCAGAGCTCAGCCCTAATCTGGGCAGCAGTGTTTCCCTTACAGAGGAGTTGGAAGGGGAAAGGATTTGAGACCTGCCTTCCACAGGGCATCAGCAATTCTCTTTAATTTCCTACAAAAAACTTTGCTTTTCCATTTCCCGGGGCTGTGTCTGATCTGGCAGATGATCTGTCTGTAGCATTGCGTGTCCGGAGGGAAAAGAGGGATTCGTTCAACGGCCACCTGGTTGGAGCAGCAAGGCAGAACTGCAGGTTTCTTCCTGCTGTGCCATGGGGAGCTGGGCAAACGAGACCACCTTGGCCATCAGAGCCACAGACCCCTTGACACGCCGGCATCTGCAGCGTCTGTGGATGGAGGCTACTTTTCACTGTGTCTAACTCTCTCCGTGACGGTTGTGTCCATGTTCTGAGTGTCCCTTTGCTTGCAGGCTGGACAGCATTGCACGAGGCGTGCAACCGGGGTTACTACGATGTCGCAAAGCAGCTACTTGCTGCGGGTGCCGAAGTCAACACAAAGGGGTTGGACGATGACACCCCGCTGCACGATGCAGCGAATAACGGGCACTTCAAGGTAGGTTTGTGCTGGATTTCATAGCTGTGTTTTTAATGACTTTTTGTTTTTGCCTTGTGCTTCAAGCAGCCAACTGTGCAAATACAGAGATTGTGGTTATTTTATTATCATTTGCTGCTGATAGCTGTGTAGTGGGCAAGAATTTCCCCGCCCCAGTGCCATTGAGTGTTTTACTTGGTGTTCCCCTGTGCAGAGGGATAGTTCATTCTTCTTCTTCTGGATTAGGGGAAGAAACATGGCTTTGTGTCTTGTTCTTCTCCCTTCTTTCCCGCCCAAGTTGGTTCATGTTGCTGGGTTTTGTTCCCTTTCTTATTGATGACTGTTAGTACCATAAGGCGTGTCCTGAGGACAGACTGCTTGAGGACATCCTCCTTTTAGTTCTATATGAAAGTTGTACGAAAAGCCTGGAATCGAAACATCATGAGCATCTTCAAGTCTCAATTTCTGTTTTCAGGTGGTGAAATTGTTGCTACATTATGGAGGGAACCCTCATCAAAGCAACAGGAAGGGCGAGACGCCTTTAAAAGTAGCTAATTCTCCCACCATGGTGAATCTGCTCCTGGGAAAGACCACGTACCCCTCTAGCGAAGAGAGCTCAACAGGTGAGATTGACCTTAATGTGAACATGGGAGCGATGTTTGTGGCCTGCAGCTGTCTGTTAATACAGAGACGTTAAGAGGACAGTGAAGTTAGACTCTTGTCAGAATATCTGCACGCTGCTGCCACGGTCAGGAGTCCATCTGTAGCTGTAACCCAAATTCAGACAACATAACTACCAGCCTTTAGCTCCGGGAGCTCTAGCTGTTTGCCCTGGAAGCCTACGTTGAGATCACTTGCCTGGTGCAATCGAGATGTAGGATTGGAAGACAATTGCAGGTAAATGGATGTCTTGCCTTTGAAATGCGGGTAATATTCCAGCTTGTGCGTAGAGAGGAGGAGGTTTGCGTGCACGTCGTGTATTCCCATCCCTGCCCGGCCGGGGGGCACGGCGCTCGGCTGTACCAGTGCTGACGTTTCAGGTTGTGCTCCTGGGCTGTCCCTCAGCAGAGCGCCCTGCTAGAGCCTGTCCCGCGAGTGCCACCACTGTGGCTGTGCCAGGTGGGACGCGCTGCAGGTTTTAATTAGTGCTAATTGGAGTTCTAGTCTTACGGGGAGTCTTGACCTATGCTGTTCGCAGTCATAACCCTGTTCAAAAGTTCTTCTCTCGATAGACCCTGGATGTTGTTTCGAGGAACACCCCATGCAGGTTTGAGACTGGATAGCTATCCCGTTCTAAAAGATCTCCCAGCCTGACGTTTCGAGCTTTCAGCTGCAAACTTAGCAAAGGCTGGGTGAGGCAAAAGGGCAGCAGGGCCGTTTGCAGGGGTTCACGTCTGCAGCAGACTGATGATGTTCCCTCCCCGAAACCCCTCGCAGCCCTTAACGCGTTGTTGTTCTCTCTCTGCAGAGACCTCGGAAGAGGAGGATGCCCCTTCCTTCGCTCCCTCCAGCTCTGTTGACGGCAATAACACAGACTCAGAGTTTGAGAAGGGTTTGAAGCACAAGCCCAAGGCCCAGGAGCCCCCCAAAACCATCACCCCGGTGAAGGATGAGTATGAATTTGATGAGGACGATGAGCAGGACCGGGTCCCGCCAGTCGATGACAAACATTTGCTGAAAAAGGATTACAGAAAAGAGACTAAAGCAAACAGTTTCATTTCCATACCCAAAATGGAAGTGAAAACTTATACTAAAAATAACACAATTACACCAAAGAAAGCTGCCCACCGCATTCTGTCGGACAGCTCGGACGAGGAGGAGACCAGCGTTGCTGTTGGGACGGGGGAGAAGCTGCGACTCTCGACCCACTCGATATTGCCCAGCAGCAAGATTCGGGAGCCCGCCAGCACAAAGCCGCCCAAGGAGAAAAGCAAAGTAAAAAAGAAGCGGAAGAAGGAGACAAAAAGCAAAGAGGTTCGGTTTGGCAAAAAAAATGATAAATTTTGTTCCTCTGAATCAGAGAGTGAAAACGTGGAGAGTGAGGAGGATGATAGAGACTCTCTTCAGAGCTCTAGCTGTGTAAAGGACTCCAGGCTAGTGCTAAAGGAATCCTCCTTGTTTAACTCTCTGTCTGCCTCATCGACCTCTTCTCATGGGAGTTTAGCATCCCAGAAACATAATCCTAATCTCACGGAACAGCACTCCAAGCACTGGAGGACGGACAATTGGAAAACCATATCTTCTCCAGCTTGGTCAGATGTCAGTTCCTTATCGGACTCCACCAGGACGAGACTGACGAGCGAGTCAGACTACTCGTCCGAGGACTCGAGCTTAGAGTCACTAAAGCCAGTCAGGAAGAAGCCAGAGCACAAAAAGAAAAACACCCCACACAACACTGTTTCTGAGAAAAAGAATTCATTCCATAGCAATGTGGATGGAGCAATTCCAAAGCTGGACAAGGAGGGGAAAGTTGTTAAAAAGCATAAAACAAAACACAAACATAAAAACAAGGAGAAGGGGCAGTGTCCCATCAGCCAAGACATTAAAATAATCAAAACGTTTTCTTTTGAGTTTGAGGACTCTAAACAAAAGCCTGAGAAAGGCTTGATAGTAGAGACAGAAAATCCAGTCGAAAACAAATTGAAAGTGTTAAAGCATGAGCGAGAACACGGTAAGAAGGAGGAAAAGCTCCCCAAAGGTAAAGCGGAGGAGAAGGAATGGTTGTTTAAAGATGAGACTGGAAAATCCTCGAAAGAGGAGAAATCATTAAGAAAAGTCAAAGACAGTAGTAAAGACATAAGCAAATCCTTCAGAGAAGGATTAAGTAAATCAGAAAAAGAGAAACCTGTAAAGGAGAAGTCTCCCAAAGAGGAGAAGCCGAGAATACACAAGGAGGAGAGAAAGAAGAAGTCAAAGGACAAGCAGTCAAAATCTGAAAAGAAAAATGAGCTGAAGGAGGAGAAGGTTTCAAAACTAGAGAAAGACAAATCCTTCAAGGAGGAGAAAGAAAAATGCAAAAAAGAAAAACTTTACAGGGATGAGTCTGGGTTTGATGAGTTTAATAACAAAAACCAATTTCCCGAAAGCGAGGACACGAAGTTCAGCCTTTCGGATGATCAGCAGGAGAGGTGGTTTTCAGACTTGTCTTCTGATTCATCCTTCGATTTCAAAGGTGAAGATAGCTGGGATTCTCCAGTAACAGATTTCAGGGAGATTAAAAATGATACCGTGGCAAAACTAATCATAGAACCCGTGAAAGAGGAAATTAAAGACAAGAAAAAGGAAAATAAAACGAAAGAGAAGAAGGAATACAACGAGAAACGTAATGAAAAGGACACTTTCTTAAAGAAGAAAGAGAGGGACTACGTGGACAAAAGCTCCGAGAAGAAAAAGGACCAAACGGACAGACACAAAATTACTCCTAGTTATTTGCCTGAAAAGGATAAGAAAAGGAAGGATTCTGCAGAGAGTGTCAAGGAGAGGAAAGAAAAAGATACAGGTGAAACCAACAAAGACAGAAAAGATTCCTCTGATGGCTCTAAAGATCGAAAAGATACCAAAACAAAGCAGGAGGAGCCCTATCGAGATGACTTTAAGGAATACGGCTGCGAAACGTTCTTCAAGGATAAGTCTGACCCTGAATTCAGTGGTAAAACTCTGGAGACTTGGGAGAGGCACCATTCTGGGAAGGAAAAGGAGAAGAAGGATGCTCCCGATAAAGAAAAAAAAGAAAAGGTGAAGCCAGAAAAATACAAGGAAAAATCCAAAGAAGGTGACAAGGAGAAAAATGAAAAAGCTGCTCCTGAGAAAATCCTGAAAGACAAAGAACTAGACAAGAGCTTCAAAGAGAAAAAAGAAACTAAAGAGAAATACAAAGACCTGCACAGCAAAGACAAAGAAAGGAAGAGTTCTTTCGACCAGGTCAAAGAGAAGAAAGAGAAAAACTTCTCCGCGGATCGAGAGGACTTCTCCGAGAAAAAGGATGAGAAGAAAGGCAAGGAGAAAAGCTGGTACAGCATTGCAGACATCTTCACAGATGAAAGCGAAGATGAGAGGGACAATTACAGCTTGACTGGGTTCAAAGTCGGTGACTCCGCTGGGAGCGAAATGCATCGGCTGGACAGTCTGCAGGAGAAGGACGACGGCACGGCTGCTGAGAAGGAGCTGTACCCTGACAAGCACCGCAAGTACTCCTCCGACCGGCAACATTCGGGAGAGAAGCAGAAAGACAAGGACTCCAAGGAGAAGAAAAAGGACAAAGGAACATCGGAAGGGGGAAAAGAGAAGAAGGAGAAGAGTTCCTTCGAAAAACACAAAGAGAAGAAAGAGAAAGACTCTAACGAGAAGTACAAGGACAGGAAAGACAGAACGTCCATAGATTCCACTCAAGAGAAGAAAAACAAGCAAAAGCTCCCAGAAAAGGTTGAAAAGAAACATGCCAATGACGACAAGGTGAAAAGCAAGCATAAGGAGAAGCCGGATAAAGAGCATTCCAAAGAGAAAAAGTCTTCGAAGGGAGGGGAGCCTGAGAAGAGCCTGCTGGAGAAGTTGGAGGAGGAGGCTCTGAACGACTATAGAGATGACTCCAATGACAAAATCAGCGAGATCTCTTCTGACAGCTTCACAGATAGAGGACAAGATCCAGGACTGACCAGCCTCTTTGAGTCTTCTAACCTCTCTCTTACTGATGCCGCTGAAGAAAAGTTTAAGGACTCTCTCCCTTTACCCTGCTTGCAGGACAAACTCAAGGAGAAGGAGAGACACAGGCATTCCTCATCTTCATCAAAGAAAAGTCACGAGAAAGAAAAAGCAAAGAAGGAGAAGACAGAGAAAAAGGAAAAAACGGAAGAGTTCAAAGACTCCAGCAGCAGAAAGGATTCCACTCATTATGAAAAGGATTTCTCTGCGGATGGGGAGGCTTTTAGCACTTCCTACAACATGAAGGCAGAGCCTGATGAGGAACCAGAGAAAAGCATTGATTACTTATTTTCTGAAAAGAAAGATAAAAATGATTCTGAAAGAGAGCTGTCAAAGAAGGCGGAAAAAGAAAAGACTTACGGTTCCAGCGCCATCAGCACAGTTAAAGAGAAAAAGAAGCGAGATAAACACAAGGAAAAATGGAAGGAGGAAAAGGAAAAGCATAGAGACAAACATGCAGATGGTTTCTTTAAACATCACAAAGACGAGCCAAAGTCAACACTTAAAGAGAAGGACAGTCCTCAAGTTACCACCTTTAAAGAGAAATCAAAGGAGGACAACCTCAAATTCAGCGAAACCAAACTGAAGGAGAAGCTCAAGGAGAACCAAGAGAAAGACAAATCAGAGTCAATAAAAATAAGCAATGGGAATGAGAAAATAACCCTTTCCAAAGACAGCAGCAAGAAAGATACCAGGCCAAGGGAGAAACTTCTGGGAGACGGTGATTTGATGATGACCAGCTTTGAGAGGATGCTAAGCCAGAAAGACCTGGAAATCGAGGAGCGCCACAAAAGGCACAAAGAGAGAATGAAGCAAATGGAGAAGATGAGGCACAGGTCTGGAGACCCCAAATTAAAGGACAAGCTTAAGAGCTCGGAAGAGGTGCGCAAGAGGAGTCTGGATCTGGCGACGAAGAAGCCGTTAACGCTGGATACTCAGCTCAAGGACAAGAAACTTAAAGAACTGGGTCCGCTGACTCCTATACTGTCACCGGAAAACAAGGCACAGCCTGCTGTTGGCACAGACTCTAAGGACTGGATAACGGGTCCTCAGCTGAAGGAGATCCTCCCGGCATCTCCCAGGCCGGATCAGAACCGGCCGACGGGAGTCCCGACCCCAGCATCCGTTGTCTCCTGCCCGAGCTACGAGGAGGTGATGCAGACGCCCAGGACTCCCTCGTGCAGCAACGAAGACTACACGGACCTGATGTTTGAATGCGCGGACTCGCAGCACTCGCTGCCCATATCCACGATGTCCATGAACGCCTGTTCTCCATCCTTCTTCGACAGATACACGAATGTTTCCAGTGGGCTCCCCGAGAATCCAAGTCAGACCCCGACTCGTACCATACCCTCCACAAACCTTTATCGTTCCATCTCGGTTGATATCAGAAGGGCACCTGAAGAAGAATTCAGTGTCGGAGATAAATTTTTCAGACAGCAAAGCGTCCCGGCGACATCAAACTATGACTCTCCAGTGCAGCATTTAATGGAGGAGAAAGTTCCCCTTCCTTCTGTTCCTGCTGAGAAGTTCCAGTGTTTATCTCCTGGGTATTACTCACCAGATTACGGCGTTTCATCACCGAAAGTGGAAGCTTTGCACTGTGCGCCAGGAGCTGTCAGCGGCGTCGCCCAATCGCCTGAAAGTGTCTTTTCTGGTTTACAAGCAAAATCCTCCCCTTCGCACAGAGATGAATTGCTGGCTCCTTCGGTAGAAAGTGCTCTTCCCCCCGACCTCGGCATGCCCTTGGATACCACGGAGGAGCAGCAAGCCACTGCCTCCATCATGCCACCAGAATCTACCTACTTACCACCAATAGAAGAGAACCATTTTAGTTCAGGTATGCCAGAACAAAACAATATAGACTGGGATAACCCTCCTTCCAGAAACCCTGACACCGCCATTCCTCCCAGCCTGATGGGTAACCCTCCAGAGCACTCTGTCAGCTGGTCCATGGGCTCAGAGCTTCTGATGAAATCTCCCCAGAGGTTTTCCGAGTCCCCTAAACCTCCGCTCTGTTCCCTAGAGCCGATTCATCCTACGCCGGTAGCCTTCATTCCCACGGATACTTCCTACCCTGTTTCTCCCATATCTTACCCTCTGTCAGTGTCTGAACCGGGGCTCGATGAAGTCAAGGAGGATGCCGAGGAAGCAGTTCCAGCAGAAATAGCGAATGCCGAAGAGCAAGCTCCATACATGTCCCCTACTAGGTTAGACACCTTCTTCAATAACTGCAAGCCTCTTCCAGAAGAAGCACCTGAGATACCTCCAGAGCCCCCTTGTATGCCAGCAGAACCTCAGGCAGAAGTTGTTAGCGCGCCAGAAAACAACTATTTGGAAAACAATAACGCCGCGCCTGCAAATACGGAGGAGGCAGTAACGTGGCCTGATCCCTTCACCAACACAGAAGATGACTTGGACCTTGGCCCCTTCTCGCTACCAGAGCTGCCGCTCCAGCCTAAGGATGTTGCAGAGACAGAGATGACGGAGGCAGAAGCGGTAGAAGAAGGCCCAGCAGCAGCTTCAGAAGCAAGCGCTGGGATCATTAAAGTGAGCGCGTCCGTGCTAGCATCCGGTGAGCCGGAGGAGCCGCCAGCCGGCCAGGCGACTGCTGTCCTGCCCGTGGAGACGGAGCCACAAGCAGAGGAGCAGAAACCAGAAGCGGCCGCGCAAGAAGCCACCTCGGAAGCGCTGAACGTAGCTGAGGAAAAAGGAGCGGAGGACTCGGAAGCACAGATTTTCCAGCAGACCCCGTCCGAGTCTGCTCAGGCGGAGAGCAAAGAGGCGGAGGCCGTGCACGAAGAGCTGTCTTCTTCTGGTGGGGTGGCAGAGAGCAGCTCCCAGGCCTGTCCCCCACCGGTGGCCGCCGCCGAGGGCAGCGTTTCACAGGAGGGTGCTGCGGCGCGCGGGGGGAGCCAAGCCCCTTCCTCCCAGGCAGATGCGCCTCCGGGCAACGCTCAAGCAGAAATCGTTGAACCAGTACAAAAACCAGTAGCAGAAGCTCCCAAGCCGCCCAAAATAGAAGAGATTCCTCAGCGGATTACCAGGAACCGGGCTCAGATGCTCGCCAACCAAAACAAGCAGAACGCCGCCTCTTCGGAGAAGGAATTTCCTCCCGTTTCTGCGCCCGCCACACGTGCCAAAGGCCGCATTACGGAGGAGGACGATTCCCAGGCTCAGCACCCGCGCAAGCGCCGGTTCCAGCGCTCCAACCAGCAGCTGCAGCAGCAGATCAACACGTCCACCCAGCAGACGAGGGAGATGATACAGCAAACACTGGCAGCTATCGTAGATGCTATAAAACTGGATGACATTGAACCTTATCACAGCGACAGGTCCAACCCCTACTTCGAGTACCTCCAGATCAGGAAAAAGATTGAAGAGAAGCGGAAAATCCTCTGCTATATTACTCCCCAAGCTCCGCAGTGCTACGCTGAATATGTCACCTATACGGGCTCCTACCTGTTGGATGGGAAGCCTCTAAGCAAGCTCCATATTCCCGTGGTGAGTCACCTTCTCTCTTTAAACCACAGCATCAGGGACTGTCCCCTCCCTTGCTGCTGCAAGCACGGCCAGATTGTCCCCTGCGCACCACGGACACCCTTGCAGTGCCGATGGTGCCCCGGCCGTGGCTTTAGCCTACTTTTAGGACGTGCTCGTAACGACAAATCTAAGCCTCGGTAAGTGGATGGCTGCGTGATAAACGCATCCTCTGAGAGGCTGTATTTTTGCAGAGAACGCCTCGGGCTGTGCTTAGGAACCTGAGATTTGTTCGGGCTTTAGAGCTAGTTTGTAAGAATCCACTGGATTTGAGGCTGGAAGGCAAACCTGGTTTTACAAGCAGTGTAGTAATCGGATAGCGAACCTAGAAGACTGTAGGAAAAAGATGGCTCTTAACTCCTGCCTTCATTTTCCCAAGCTCTGATATTTGACTTGCCGAGAGCACTCGCTCCTTGGCAATGGGATCCGCATTTTGCTGCTGTGCTGCATGAATGGACTTGCTGATACAAACGCATCAATAAACTTAATGCTGCGGGCAGTAAATCCGGGATCCAGCCTGGATGAGGAGGGTCGATATGACCGGCCACGTCAGGCTTCGTTCCCTGCTGCGGGCAGGGTGAAATACCCCAGTCCGCGGGTATTCCTGTTGCAGTGCAGCCCATGCCTGCGTTGCTGTTCGCATGAGTTAACACGCGCTTTGTCCGCCTCAGCGCCGCAGCGGTTGTAGCCTGCGTTCCCATCTGCTTCTTCCTTCCTAGAGTAACCCAGAGCCGCCTGCTCCTCTGTTCTGCAGCTTGGGCGGTGCTTGGGGAGCGCCTTGCTCCCCAGGAAAGCGCAGGGCAGATCAGGACACAGGCACCCTTCCCGGCGCACAGACAGCAGTACTTCTCCAGCGGTATCGTCCCCTTCGTCAGACGCGCTCGGGCCCCTTTACAAACTGCCCTTGCAGCGTGGGGATGATTTAGGCTCTGGTTCTGCAGGCTGAGCTCGTCGCTCGGCACTGGGCACCTCTTGCGCTGTTGTCTCGCCCCTCGCTGTGGTCTGAGCGCTGGCGGGACGTTGTCCTTTGCCGCCTGCCTGCTGAGGAAATAGGCAGGCTTACTCCTCCGTCGAGCTCCACGGGGCGGCACCGACTCCCTCTCCGAGCCCTCGGCCGAGGTGCATTTCGGCTACGTGGCCGCGCCGCAGGCAGGGCTCTGCGTGGCAGGGGGAGCGGGCGGCCTGCGCGCCCAGCCGCGTTGCCGGCTCTAACCCCGCGCTGTCGTGTGCCCGCAGATCGCCCCGCCGCCGTCGCTCGCGGAGCCTCTCAAGGAGCTCTTCAAGCAGCAGGAAGCCGTCCGGGGAAAGCTGCGGCTCCAGCACAGCATAGAGCGGGTAAGGGAGCACTCCGGGGAAACTCCTGCTGGGGAAGAGGTCCCGAATTTCCTTTGCTGGGGAAGAGGTCCCGAATTTCCTCTGCTGGGGAAACTGAGGCTGCCGCGCTCACTGCTTCGTTTGCTTTTCCTCAGGAGAAGCTCATCGTCTCCTGCGAGCAGGAGATTTTGAGAGTTCATTGTCGGGCAGCAAGGACTATTGCCAACCAGGCTGTGCCCTTCAGTGCCTGCACCATGCTGCTGGACTCCGAGGTCTATAACATGCCTCTAGAAAATCAGGTCAGTGCCTGTCTTGGTGGTGAAGAAGTGTCTCAGAGGTGCTGTGCAAGACCCCGAGGGAGACGGTGCTTTTCTGGACGGAGGGAGGGATGTGGGCAGGAGTTACTAACGCTCTGTCACCCACCGCGGCACACACATGCAGGACATCCTGCAGGAGCCCTCCCCGGCACGTGCCCGGGTTGCCTGATCTGGCTCAGTTTTGGTGTCGCATGTTCTGGGATATACCCCACGTGCGTGCCAGGGAAGGAAATACATCTGGGAACACGGGGATACAGGGAGCATCGTGTCTCTAGGAGCAGAGATGACTCGCATTTGTCAGTGAGTCTCAGGACCCTCTGCCTTTCTTCTTGATCAGGATCATCTGCACACTTGAAAGGTTTATTTTACTACACTCTGGGTTATCTTTTCCTGTTGAAGGAAGGGGAGGGAGCCGTTAAATTGATTTGTGCCTGAACAGTGACTTTGAAAGAGCCAGACTTTGTCTCACAGCCCACAAAAAGCGGTCATTTCTTTCAATTTCACGTCGTTCTGTGCTGGAGAAAGGGGGAATCGTGTCCGGTTTCCGCAGCCGGCGGCCGTGTGGCTGCCGGTGGTCCTGAGCCATCCCACCAGCACCCTCTGCAGCCTGCGCCCCGCAGCTGCTGCCAGCCCGGCTGCTCGGGGAAGCACGCTGCAGCGTTGCGGGAGGGATCCTGCGCAGGGACAGGAGCCTGGAATTTATTAGTGACCCGGCGTATTGATCCAGGAGCCTTGATTGATCCCTCAGCATTTCCCAGCTGAGTGTGCTTCTACAGCGAAGCCGTTACGATCTGGGGCATGAGTGAAGGAGACGGAGAGGTGCGGGTGCTGTGAGGGGCTGGCACAGACAGATTCTCTGCAAAGCAAGTAAAAACGGGGAGCACGTGCACGCATGCGTGCGTGCGTGCGTCTCTGTCAGAGGCTGAAGCCCCTGGCAAAGGGCTGCAAGAGCAGCTGGGAGCAGCGTGCTCTGCTCTCCCGCCCTGCAGGCAGCTTGCTTGTTTCTGATGAGTGTGTGCCCTAAGAGGGGTTTGAGTACGGCCTGTTAGACCTGTGCCAGCTCAAATTAAAAAAAAAAAAACAAACCCACAATCTACCATGTAATTCCCTTTTGCTGTCTTTTGCTTAGGGAGACGAAAACAAATCGGTCAGAGACCGTTTCAACGCACGACAGTTCATTTCCTGGTTGCAAGACGTGGATGACAAGTACGATCGAATGAAGGTGAGAGGCGCGTGGGCAGCAGCAGGTCCTGCCGCTCTGCCTCCTCCAGGAGGGCTTTTCCTGAGAGGGGTCCCAGCTGTTGCTGTAGCCTGGAAGCTGCCTTTGTGGTTTCCAAAAATCTGCTGGGAGCGAGTGTCCGGAGGTGATCTGGGCAGCGTTATGTGATGGGGGAGGCTTCTGTGCACGGCACGGCTGAGGGGTGGGAGCCTCCGCGGAGACGACGGGAGCACAGTTGCCTCCGCTCGTTCCAAAAAGGGGGAAGGGAGCCACGTTCTGCTTAGGGCCGCCCGGCTGGCCGTTACTCTGCTTCGTGCCATATGGTCTGGAGCTTTCTCGGTCAGTTAAACCCTCGGGGCCTGCTCTTTGCCAGCAACAGATGCTGCAGCAAGCTCAAAACCTATGGCAGGCTTCAAGGTGGCAGGAGCCCGTGCAGTGATTTGCGGAGCGCTCCGCAGAGCTTGGGGTGGCAAACTCTGGCGCGGCAGGGAGCAGGGACGATCGTGCTTTCAGCTGGTGACAGGGAGGGAGCTGGCAGCTCCCAGGAAGGGAGCAGGGCCCTGCGCTCGGGCAGCCGACGGCTGCTGTTGGGGCCCATGGGGACCGTCTGCTGAGGCTGTCGCCAGCGGGGTCGGCACTGGGAGTGCTCACGAGCCTTTAAAAGCCGCCCCGCAAGGCCCTTTCGGGCTTGCCCCTGCTCCTGCTGCTGGAATCGGGCTCAGCAGACGTCCCAAGTCCAGGTTTCCTTCCTGCGAGGATGCGCGTGGCGTCCCTCGCTCCGTTCGCTGCTCTGCCCGCTGCATGTCCGCAGCCTTCGCCGGGTGGGCTGGGCGGCGGGAGCCTTTCCTGCCCTCTCCTGCTCACCCCTCACCTCCGCTTCGTTGGTTTTTTTTCCCCCCCTGATCCAGACATGCCTGCTCATGCGACAGCAACACGAAGCTGCCGCCTTGAACGCGGTGCAGAGGATGGAGTGGCAGCTGAAGGTGCAGGAGCTGGACCCCGCGGGGCACAAATCCCTCTGCGTGAACGAGGTGCCCTCGTTCTATGTGCCAATGGTCGACGTGAACGATGACTTTGTGCTCTTGCCGGCATGACAGTTCAAAACCAGGAGACATCACTGAAAACTGGCAAGGACGGGAGCCCTCCGAGGTCGGGCGGTCGAGCTCACATTCACCCTTACCGCTTGCTGATGAATCCCTGGTCAGAGGAGGAGGAAGCAGCTATCGGCAGAAAACAAAACAATAAGAAAAATAATTGCACTTTCTTCACAACGCGTCCCTCGCTTCCGGACTGACGGCAGCTCCGCCGGGCAGCGGGCCGGGGCGCATCTCCTTTCCAGCCGGCTGCTGCGGCAGGGAGGCAGCCGGTCTGCGCGGGCAGCGAGCACTCACCGGCCAAGAGACTGGCAGAGGCGTGGAGGGAGGAGGCCAAGGACACCATTTGCGTGTTGCAGAAGCTGCTGAGCGGGGCCAGCAACCACGTGATTCATGTACTTGTGAACACCGTGATTTCCAGCTCTCTTGTTTTCCACCGGTCACGGATCTCCTCTCGGAGAAGCTGCAGTAGGAAACCATGGGGGGAGGGGGGGGTGTTTGAGTTTCTCGTTCCATCCTTGGTATGTCTGAAAAAAAAAAAAAAAACCCAACAAAAACACACACACGAAAAAAAAAACCACAAACAAAAACCAATTAGAAACAAAAAGACAGCGTCCAAGTTGGGCAGACGCGGCTCTGAAGGTGTGGACGGAGGCGGGGTGCGCCCGCGGAGCCCCGCAGCAGCCGCTCGCCACCGTTTCGGAAGAGCAGAGGAGCCGCCTGCGCACCGTGCGCCGGGGCGGCACGGCCAGCGGCGGGCGGGGAGACGGTGACGCAGAGAAAGGACTTTGCCAACTGTGTTTTTAATGGAGTAAAATCCATGTGGTTTATATATTTTTTTCCTTTAACCTTGGGCATTTCGTTTCTCTTTCTGAGAACATAACTTGAAAACACTACAGAGCCAATACTCATATAAAGAAAAATTGTATCCCATAAATGCTGTACAGTTTTTATATACATTAACAATGTACTTTTGCTGCCTTCTAGATAATTTATTTTGCAACACATTACTGCACAGTTGTAAATAACTTATGTACTGTAACATCACTTTCAGTTATGTGTAAAGAAATAAATAAATTAATTAAAATTATCTTTGTACGTACAGTTCACCCTAGGCAGCGCTTTCCCCCCGCCAAGACAAAAATAAGGGCCGAGGCGTTGCGCGGCGTTACTTGGAAGCCCGTCTGATGCGCTCAGGTATGCACAGGTAGTCCGAGCCGCGGTCCGTGTTAGAGATCGTAGAATCGCAGAATCACGGAACGCTTTGGGTTGGAAGGGACCTTTAGAGGCCACCCAGCCCAGCCCCTGCAGTGCCAGGGACAGCTTTAACCAGAGCAGGGTGCTCAGAGCCCCGTCCAGCCTGGCCTGGGATGTTTCCAGGGATGGGGCCTCCACCGCCGCTCTGGGCAACCTGTGCCAGTGCCTCACCACCCTCACTGTAAAACATTTCTTCCTTATATCCAGTCTAAATCTATTCTTCTTCAGTTTAAATCCATCACCCCTTGTCCTGTCACAGCAGGCCTTGCTAAAAGCTTGCCCCCGCCTTCCTGCAGCCCCTCTCAGCACTGCCAGGCCGCACTCAGGCCTCCCCGCAGCCCCCTCCTCTCCAGGCTGAGCACCCCCAGCCCCCCCAGCCTGGCCCCGCAGCAGAGGGGCTCCGGCCCTCGGGGCATTTCTGTGGCCTCTGGACCCCCTCCAACAGCTCCGTGTCCTTGTGCTGAGGCCCCAGAGCTGGGCGCAGGACTCCCAGTGAGCTCTCACCAGAGCGGAGCAGGGGGGCAGAATCCCCTCCCTCGCCCCGCTGCCCACGCTGCTGGGGATGCAGCCCAGGGTATGGGCCCCGGATGCTGACCTGATTTTTAACACCATGTCGTTTTTCTCCTCTTTCCCCCGCCCTTTTGCGTTCGGTGGAATTGGAAACCCGGCGGTGCCAACCCTGCAGCCCGTTGTGGCGGGGCGGACCACGGCGAGAGGGCGAGCCCCCCTGTGCCGCTTGCCACGGGGGCACAGAGCAAGGTGACGAATGACGCTTGGGCTGGGGCTGGTGAGTTTTACGCACCCTGTGTAGCCGTAGCGGGTCGAGGAGCTGATCTTTTGGGGCTGCAAAGCTTGGAGAAGGACGGCTGGAGCCCGGCTCTGCCCCGGGGTTGCAGGTTGTCGTGCTGCGGCGTCGGTGCCCAGTGCTTTCTGGATCAAGAGGCCGGTTGCAGGTAGGGCAGGCAGGAAGATGGCTTCCTGGCAGCGGGGACGGTGCTGCCGGGGTGAGCTGGAGCCCGGGAGCCTGCGGCAGGGCTGGCAGCCCGCGGTGCTTCGTGCTGGGGTGCTGCCGGGCTCCCAGGGAGCTGCACCAGCCGCCACCGCGCTCCCAGCCACCTTTTCCGTCCTTCTTTTTAATACCGAACCTCAGAAATCAGTTGCGTGGATCACGACCGCCCCGTTGGCTGAATTCATTCTCGCTCGCGGGGCCTCGCTGGATGCGGCCGGTGAGGATGGCACCGCGCGGCACATGGTGCTCCCGTCTGTGCCGCCTGACGCCGGCCCCGCGCCTGGCTGGGGGCAGCCCCACCACGCATGCTCCGCATGCGCCCCGCGAGCTCTCCGCGTTCGCTCCGTGCACGCTGCACGTGTGCTCCCTTGTTTGCGAGCACCGGCCTGGCTCACGTTGCTTTTCTGAGCTGTAAAACCTGGAGGGAGCTAGCAGGGTGCTGCTGCCAGCCGCGCGGGCTCCACCGGAGGGGAATGGGCAGCCTTGGCTCGCAGAGCGCACGGTGGGAGCCCGGCCCCCGGGTTTGCACCCATGCGGAGACTGGAGAAGTCTGGAATCCCATGGAAAAATCGTTCCTGGCAGCAGGAATTGCACCGTGCTGTGCTCAGCCCCCAGCGTGGCCCTCTCCTCCGCAGCCTGGGAGAGACGGGGGGAGGCTCGGAGAGGCTTCACCTCCTGGCTGGGGACACACGCTGCGTGGGTTCGGGGCTGGGGATGCACGCTGCACGGGTTCATGGGGCTGGGGACGCACGCTGTGTGGGTTCATGGGGCTGGGGACGCATGCTGCACAGGTTGATGGGGCTGGGGACACATGCTGCACAGGTTGATGGGGCTGGGGACGCATGCTGCATGGGTTCATGGGGCTGGGGACACATGCTGCATGGGTTTGAGGCTGGGGACGCATGCTGTGTGGGTTGTTGGGGCTGGGGACGCATGCTGTGTGGGTTGACAGGGCTGGGGACACATGCTGCTCAGGTTGACGGGGCTGGGGATGTACGCTGTGCGGGTTTGGGGCTGGGGTCGCATGCTGCGTGGGTTGTTGGGGCTGGGGTCGCACACTGTGCAGGTTTGGGGCTGGGGTCGCACGCTGCGCGGGTTGACGGGGCTGGGGACGCATGCTGCATGGGTTCATGGGGCTAGGGACACATGCTGCATGGGTTCATGGGGCTAGGGACACATGCTGCATGGGTTTGAGGCTGGGGACGCATGCTGTCCAGGTTGACAGGGACAGGGACACATGCTGCATGGGTTCATGGGGCTGGGATCGCACGCTGTGTGGGTTCACGGGGCTGGGGACGCACGCTGTGTGGGTTCATGGGGCTGGGGTCACACGCTGCATGGGTTGACGGGGCTGGGGTCGCACGCTGCCCGGGTTGACGGGGCTGGGGATGCATGCTGCCCAGGTTCATGGGGCTGGGGACGCATGCTGCATGGGTTCATGGGGCTGGGGACGCATGCTGCATGGGTTCATGGGGCTGGGGACGCTCGCTGCATGGGTTTGGGGCTGGGGCTGCACGCTGCACGGGTTCATGGGGCTGGGGATGCATGCTGCGCAGGTTGACGGGGCTGGGGACGCATGCTGCCCAGGTTCATGGGGCTGGGGACGCACGCTGCACAGGTTGACAGGGACAGGGACACATGCTGTGTGGGTTCATGGGGCTGGGGACGCACGCTGCCCGGGTTGACAGGGCTGGGGATGCATGCTGCATGGGTTCATGGGGCTGGGGACACACGCTGCCCAGGTTGACGGGGCTGGGGATGCATGCTGCATGGGTTCATGGGGCTGGGGACGCTCGCTGCATGGGTTTGGGGCTGGGGCTGCACGCTGCACGGGTTCATGGGGCTGGGGATGCATGCTGCGCAGGTTGACGGGGCTGGGGCTGCACGCTGCACGGGTTCATGGGGCTGGGGATGCATGCTGCGCAGGTTGACGGGGCTGGGGACGCATGCTGCCCAGGTTCATGGGGCTGGGGACGCACGCTGCACAGGTTGACAGGGACAGGGACACATGCTGTGTGGGTTCATGGGGCTGGGGACGCACGCTGCCCGGGTTGACAGGGCTGGGGATGCATGCTGCATGGGTTCATGGGGCTGGGGACACACGCTGCCCGGGTTGACGGGGCTGGGGTCGCATGCTGCATGGGTTCATGAGGCTGGGGTTGCACGCTGTGTGGGTTCACGGGGCTGGGGACGCACGCTGTGTGGGTTGTTGGGGCTGGGGTCGCACGCTGCCCGGGTTGACGGGGCTGGGGATGCATGCTGCCCAGGTTCATGGGGCTGGGGACGCATGCTGCATGGGTTCATGGGGCTGGGGACGCTCGCTGCATGGGTTTGGGGCTGGGGCTGCACGCTGCACGGGTTCATGGGGCTGGGGATGCATGCTGCGCAGGTTGACGGGGCTGGGGCTGCACGCTGCACGGGTTCATGGGGCTGGGGATGCATGCTGCGCAGGTTGACGGGGCTGGGGACGCATGCTGCCCAGGTTCATGGGGCTGGGGACGCACGCTGCACAGGTTGACAGGGACAGGGACACATGCTGTGTGGGTTCATGGGGCTGGGGACGCACGCTGCCCGGGTTGACAGGGCTGGGGATGCATGCTGCATGGGTTCATGGGGCTGGGGACACACGCTGCCCGGGTTGACGGGGCTGGGGTCGCATGCTGCATGGGTTCATGAGGCTGGGGTTGCACGCTGTGTGGGTTCACGGGGCTGGGGACGCACGCTGTGTGGGTTGTTGGGGCTGGGGTCGCACGCTGCCCGGGTTGACGGGGCTGGGGATGCATGCTGCCCAGGTTCATGGGGCTGGGGACGCATGCTGCATGGGTTCATGGGGCTGGGGACGCTCGCTGCATGGGTTTGGGGCTGGGGCTGCACGCTGCACGGGTTCATGGGGCTGGGGATGCATGCTGCGCAGGTTGACGGGGCTGGGGCTGCACGCTGCACGGGTTCATGGGGCTGGGGATGCATGCTGCGCAGGTTGACGGGGCTGGGGACGCATGCTGCCCAGGTTCATGGGGCTGGGGACGCACGCTGCACAGGTTGACAGGGACAGGGACACATGCTGTGTGGGTTCATGGGGCTGGGGACGCATGCTGCCCGGGTTGACAGGGCTGGGGATGCATGCTGCATGGGTTCATGGGGCTGGGGACACACGCTGCCCGGGTTGACGG
Source organism: Pelecanus crispus (assembly GCF_030463565.1). Taxonomy (NCBI): domain Eukaryota; kingdom Metazoa; phylum Chordata; class Aves; order Pelecaniformes; family Pelecanidae; genus Pelecanus; species Pelecanus crispus. Next base: position 47,330,225 of record NC_134650.1, on the reverse strand, counting down.
GGCTGGGGTCGCACGCTGCATGGGTTCATGAGGCTGGGGTTGCACGCTGCGTGGGTTCACGGGGCTGGGGTCGCACGCTGTGTGGGTTGTTGGGGCTGGGGTCGCACGCTGCCCGGGTTGACAGGGCTGGGGTCACACGCTGCATGGGTTCATGGGGCTGGGGACGCATGCTGCAGGGGTTCATGGGGCTGGGGTCGCACGCTGCGCGGGTTGACGGGGCTGGTCTCTGCTGGGGCTGCTCCGTGGTGGGAAGGAGCCACCGGTTTGGCAATGCCCGACTTGCTTTTGGGTTGGGTGCCGGCTCTTCCTGCTGCCGTGTGCCGGCACCACAGCCTCTGCTGCGGGGGATCGCGTTGGACGTGCAGCTCTCGGTGGAGCCGTAACCCAGCCCGGGCTTAATGCAGTTGGCAAAGTCAATCCTCAAGCACAAGCTCGCAGGGACGTGGCTGGAGACGGATTCAAGTGCCTCTTCCAAGCCCTCCGTGCCCGGCCTGCACCTGCTGCCCGACCTTTGCCGGCAGGCAGGAACCCGGCTGCCCGCACCGCCTCTGCCCGCAGCTGCCGACCGCGGGCTGGCGCAGCCGGGGCGAGGGGCTGGCCCCCGCGGAGGCCCGCTGTCGGCGCCTGGTTCTCCTGCTTTTTCTGTTCAGCATTGCCGGGTACCGGGGCTGGTTGAGCGCCTCAGCTGCTGCTTTTGGAAGCGGGGAGGTTACAAACGCCGTTTGGCTCCTCGTCCTCTGCTGGCGCGGCTTGGCGGGGGGGACCGGAGGGGACTCGCCGAATCCAAGACCGCTTTTCAGCCCCGTTGGCCTCGTTGGGCAGCGCCGGCTCGTGCTCAACCCAGGCAGCCCCATACGTGCGACGCTCTGCAGCCGGGGCGGCCCGTGGAGCACCAAGCCCTCGTCGGGTGCGGGCAGCAGCACGGGCTCACGCTGCCAGCATCAGGGCGGCCGCGCCGGTCCCCCCGCAGCCGGCTCCCCCCTCGCTGCCGCCAGCTTCGCAGCCGGTTGAGGAATTTTCCACAGTCCTCGAGCCGGGGACCTCGAGGGTTTCACTCCCACCGCATCGCAGCGGCTCGGTAAGAGCCGGCGCGTCCTGCCTTCCCCTGCCCGACCCCCGGCTCCCGCCGTGGCACAGGGGGCCCATTGCCGGACCAGCAGCAGCGGCGGGGACCGGGGCTCACCGCAGGACGGGCGGTTTGCCGTAGCGGCCATGCCCCGGCCGCAGCCAGAGTGGTTTTTTCCCCTCGTCCTTGCCCAGGGCTGCCGGGTCGGGGTGGGCAACCAGTGCCAGCGCCGGGGGCTGCTTCTGCTCCAGGGGTTTCTTTCGACAGAACACAAGAAAACGGCCACAAGTAACACTTATTTTTTAACTCATTTCCAGCCCTGCTCTTTCTTTTGTTAAATAACAGTAAATTAATCTCTGGAAGCATGGAGAGACCTTTAATTAGCCGCGTAAAGCAAGAAAACTCCGGTCCTTTCTCCTGACCCCAGCGCGGAGAGGCTGGGCGCTCGGCCGGGGTCAGGTTGTTTTTTTTTGCGGATGCCTCCCAGGCCGGGTGCCACCTTCTCTTGGCGCTGGTCGCGCTCGCGTGGCGGTGCGTGCCCGCTCCGTAACGCACCCGTGTCTTCTCTTACGCCGTCGCCTGTGGACGCGGTGCTGGGCACCCAGGGCCCCGTGCCGCCGTGGCCCCCCGCTCCTGCTCGGCTGCACGACGTCCTGCGGAGGGAAGGGAAAAGCGACTGCGGGCGCGATTTTCTACCGTCGCGCGTGCGGAGCTGGGCGCCGGAGCGACGCTCTTATCCCTCAGAGACCGCGTTTGTAAATACATTTGGAAAAGAAAAGGAAACAAAGCTTGTTTGCAACTCGGCCGCTTCCTTCGGCTCTTCCCGCGGGCTCGCCGCCGCGCCGGGTGCGAGTGGGGCTCTGACCAGCCCCCTTCCCGAGGGGGCCAGCCCCCACCAGCCCCCTCTGAGGTGTAGGGGGGACCCCGGTGCATTTGGGGGGGGTCCCGGCTGCACCCCTGGCACCCCCAGCACCACCTGGACCCCAGGGTCCCCCAGGGCCAAGAGGGTGCCTTGGCCTGGAGCACCACGGAGAGGGGGCTGAACCGGGCTGGGGGGGTGGACGGGGGCTGGGGGGGGCAAATGGGGGCTGAGGGGGGCCGAACCAGGGACGGGGTGCGGCTGAACCAGGCTGGGGGTGGCTGAACCCGGGCTGCGGGGGGTGAACTGTGGCCCGGGGGGGGCGAACCGGGGTTGGGGGGAGGAACTGGGCTAGGGGGTGCAAATGGGGGCCGGGGGGGGGTGAACCGGGGCTAGGGGGGGGCGAACCAGGGCTGGGGGGGTGAACTGGGGTCAGGGGATGCAAACGGGGACGGGTGGGGGGCGAACTGGGGCTGGGGGTGGGGCGAACCGGGCTGGGAGGAGGAAAACCGGGGCTGAGGGGGGCAAACGGGGGTTGGGGGGGGGAACCGGGGCTGGGGGGGAGCAAACCGGGCTGTGGGCGGCAGAACCGGGGCTGTGGGGGGGAGAACCGGGGCCAGGAGGGGTGTGAACTGGGACTGGGGAGCGCAAACGGGGGCTGGGGGGGGGCGAACCGGGGCCGGGGACCACAGGGGGGGTGAACCGGGACCGGGGGGGAGCAAACCAGGCTGGGGGGGCGAACCGGGGCTGGGGAGAGGAGAACCAGGGCCGGGGGGGGGCAAACCGGGGCTGGGGGGAGCAAACCGGGCTGTGGGCGACCAAACCGGGGCTGGGGGGGGGGGGGAACTGGGACTGGGGAGCGCAAATGGAGCTGGGGGGGGGGCGAACCGAGGCCGGGAGGCTCGGGGGGGGGCGAACCGTGGCAGGGGGGTGCAAACGGGGCCAGGGAGAGGAGAACCGGGGCTGGGGAGGGGGGGCGAACCGGGGCCGGGGGGGGTCCAACTGGGCTGGGGGGAGGAGAACCGGGGCTGGGGGGGGCGAACCGGGGCCGGGGGGGGGAGAACCGGGGCTGGGGAGAGGAGAACCGGGGCTGGAGGGGAGGGGGGGGGGCGAACCGGGGCCGGGGGGGGGTCCAACTGGGCTGGGGGGAGGAGAACAGGGGCTGGGGGGTGGCCGAACCGGGGCTGGGGGGGGGGAACCGGGGCCAGGAGGGGCGCGAAGTGGGACTGGGGAGCGCAAACGGGGGCTGGGGGGGGGCAAACCGGGGCCGGGGGGGGGGGGGGGGGGGTGTCCCACCGGGCTGGGGGGAGGAGAACCGGGGCTGGGGGCGGCCGAACGGGGGCTGGGGGGGGGAACCGGGGCCGAGGGGGTCCAACTGGGCTGGGGGGAGGAGAACCGGGGCCGGGGGGGAGCAAACCGGGCTGGGGGTACAACTGGGCTGGGGGGAGGAGAACCGGGGCCGGGGGGAGCAGACCGGGCTGGGGGGGGGAACGGGGGGCCGGGGGGAGGAGAACCGGGGCCGGGGGGGGCAAACCGGGCCGGGGGCTGGATTGGGCTGGGAGGCGGGGGGGGGCTGAGCCGGGGGGGGCTGAGCCGGGGGGGCCCGGAGCTGAAGGCGGGTGGAGCCCGGGGGGGGCCCCGGGGCGGGTCCCCGCGGGGGCCGGTCCGAGGCGGTGCCGCCCCCACCTGCCCGAGCGATCCCCGGCGGCGGAGGAGGAGGAGGAGGAGGAGGAAGGCTGGGATGGCGGCGGCGGGGGGGTCGCGGCCGCGGGGCCGGCGGGCGGCGGGGGGGTGGGCGCCGTGCGCGGCGCTGGCGCTGGGGTGGGCGCTGGGCTGGGCGCTGGGCGCGCCGCCCCCCCACCGCTGCCGCCCCGACGCCGCGCTCCTGCCGCCGCCGCTCCGCCGCCTGCCCGGGGCCGCCCTGCTCCGCGCCGCCGTCCCGCGGCTCCGCGGCGGCTGGAGCCCCTGCCAGCTCTACCGGTACCGGCCCGCCGGCGGCGCCCGCCCCAACGGCACCGGGCCCTGCACCCGCGGCTGGCACTACAGCCTGCCCGCCGCCGGCCTGCGCTCCAACCTCGTCACCCAGGTCCGGGGGGGGGGGGGACGGGGCGGCGGGCTGGGGGCGGCTGGGGGGGGCGCGGCGGCGGGGGGGGGCTGCAGGAGGCTGGGGGGGGACACGTGCCTCGGCTGGGGGGGGGCGGGGGGTTCTGTGGTTCTGGAGGGGGCTGCGGGGGTCCCGGGGCCGGGGGAGGCTGCAGGAGAGCTGGGGGGGGGGGGACGTGCCTCGGCTGGGGGGGGCGGGGGGTTCTGGAGGGGGCTGGGGGGTCCGGGGTCGGGGGAGGCTGCAGGAGGCTGGGGGGGGGGGCGGGTTCTGGAGGGGGCTGCGGGGGTCCCGGGGCGGGGGAGGCTGGGGGGGGGGGGGGGTGATGGACACCCCTGGGGCAGGGGGGTTCTGTGGTTCTGGAGGGGGCTGGGGGGGGCACGGCGGCGGGGGGGGGCTGCAGGAGGCTGGGGGGGGCTGCAGGAGGCTGGGGGGGGCGGTTCTGGAGGGGGCTGCGGGGGTCCGGGGTCGGGGGAGGCTGCAGGAGGCTGGGGGGGGGGTTCTGGAGGGGGCTGCGGGGGTCCCCGGGGTCGGGGGAGGCTGGGGGGGGGGGGATGGCACCCCTGGGGCAGGGGGTTCTGTGGTTCTGGAGGGGGCTGGGGGGGGCACGGCGGCGGGGGGGCTGCAGGAGGCTGGGGGAGGGCTGCAGGAGGGCTGGGGGGGGGCGGTTCTGGAGGGGGGCTGCGGGGGGTCCCGGGGTCGGGGGAGGCTGCAGGAGGCTGGGGGGGGGGTTCTGGAGGGGCTGCGGGGGTCCCGGGGCCGGGGGAGGCTGGGGGGGGGGGGTGATGGACACCCCTGGGGCAGGGGGTTCTGTGGTTCTGGAGGGGGCTGGGGGGGGGCACGGCGGCGGGGGGGGGCTGCAGGAGGCTGGGGGGGGCTGCAGGAGGCTGGGGGGGGCGGTTCTGGAGGGGGCTGCGGGGGTCCCGGGGCCGGGGGAGGCTGCAGGAGGCTGGGGGGGGCGGTTGTGGAGGGGGCTGCGGGGGTCCCGGGGTCGGGGGAGGCTGGGGGGGGGTGATGGACACCCCTGGGACAGGGGGTTCTGTGGTTCTGGAGGGGGCTGCGGGGGTCCCGGGGCCGGGGGAGGCTGGGGGGGGGGTGATGGACACCCCTGGGGCAGGGGGTTCTGTGGTTCTGGAGGGGGCTGGGGGGGGGCACGGCGGCGGGGGGGGCTGCAGGAGGCTGGGGGGGGCTGCAGGAGGCTGGGGGGGGGGCGGTTCTGGAGGGGGCTGCGGGGGTCCCGGGGTCGGGGGAGGCTGCAGGAGGCTGGGGGGGGGGGTTCTGGAGGGGGCTGCGGGGGTCCCGGGGTCGGGGGAGGCTGGGGGGGGGGGGTGATGGACACCACTGGGGCAGGGGGTTCTGTGGTTCTGGAGGGGGCTGGGGGGGGCACGGCGGCGGGGGGGGGCTGCAGGAGGCTGGGGGGGGGGGACGTGCCTCGGCTGGGGGAGGCGGGGGGTTCTGGAGGGGGCTGGGGGGTCCCGGGGTCGGGGGAGGCGGGGGGGGGGGGGGGGATGGCACCCCTGGGGCAGGGGGTTCTGTGGTTCTGGAGGGGGCTGGGGGGGGCACGGCGGCGGGGGGGGCTGCAGGAGGCTGGGGGGGGGGCGGTTCTGGAGGGGGCTGCGGGGGTCCCGGGGCCGGGGGAGGCTGCAGGAGGCTGGGGGGGGGGGGTTCTGGAGGGGGCTGCGGGGGTCCCGGGGCCGGGGGAGGCTGGGGGGGGGGGGGGTGATGGACACCCCTGGGGCAGGGGGTTCTGTGGTTCTGGAGGGGGCTGGGGGGGGCACGGCGGCGGGGGGGGGCCTGCAGGAGGCTGGGGGGGGCTGCAGGAGGCTGGGGGGGGCGGTTCTGGAGGGGGCTGCGGGGGTCCCGGGGTCGGGGGAGGCTGCAGGAGGCTGGGGGGGGGGGTTCTGGAGGGGGCTGCGGGGGTCCCGGGGCCGGGGGAGGCTGGGGGGGGTGGTGATGGACACCCCTGGGGCAGGGGGTTCTGTGGTTCTGGAGGGGGCTGGGGGGGGCACGGCGGCGGGGGGGGGCTGCAGGAGGCTGGGGGGGGGGGGACGTGCCTCGGCTGGGGGGGGCGGGGGGTTCTGGAGGGGGCTGCGGGGGTCCCGGGGTCGGGGGAGGCTGGGGGGGGGGGGGGGATGGCACCCCTGGGGCAGGGGGTTCTGTGGTTCTGGAGGGGGCGGGGGGGGGCACGGCGGCGGGGGGGGGCTGCAGGAGGCTGGGGGGGGCTGCAGGAGGCTGGGGGGGGGCGGTTCTGGAGGGGGCTGCGGGGGTCCCGGGGCCGGGGGAGGCTGCAGGAGGCTGGGGGGGGGGGTTCTGGAGGGGGCTGCGGGGGTCCCGGGGCCGGGGGAGGCTGGGGGGGGGGGGTGATGGACACCCCTGGGACAGGGGGTTCTGTGGTTCTGGAGGGGGCTGGGGGGGGCACGGCGGCGGGGGGGGGCTGCAGGAGGCTGGGGGGGGGACGTGCCTCGGCTGGGGGGGGGCGGGGGGTTCTGTGGTTCTGGAGGGGGCTGCGGGGGTCCCGGGGCCGGGGGAGGCTGGGGGGGGGGGGGGATGGCACCCCTGGGGCAGGGGGTTCTGTGGTTCTGGAGGGGGCTGGGGGGGGCACGGCGGCGGGGGGGGCTGCAGGAGGCTGGGGGGGGGACGTGCCTCGGCTGGGGAGGGGCGGGGGGTTCTGGAGGGGGCTGCGGGGGGTCCCGGGGTCGGGGGAGGCTGGAGGGGGGGGGGGCATCCCTGGGGTAGGGGGTTCTGTGGTTCTGGAGGGGGCTGGGGGGGTCCCTGGGTCAGGGGAGGCTGGGGGGAGGCAACACCCCTGGGGTGGGGGGTTCTGTGGTTCTGGAGGAGGCTGGGGGGTCCCGGGGTTGGGGGAGGCTGGAGCGGGGGGGGGGCACCCCTGGGGTGGGGGGTTCTGTGGTTCTGGAGGGGGCCGGGGGGGTCCCGGGGTTGGGGGAGGCTGGAGCGGGGGGGGGGGGCACCCCTGGGGTGGAGGGTGCTGTGCTTCTGGGGGTGTCCCGGGGGTCGGGGGAGGCTGGGGGGACGACGACGACAAACACCCCTGAACCGGGGGGTTCTGTGGTTCTGGAGGGGGCTGGAGGGGCCCCGGGGTCGGGGGAGGCTGGAGGGGGGAGCACCCCTGGGGCGAGGGGGTGCTGTGCTTCTGGGGAGTCCTGGGGTTGGGGGAGGCTGGAGGAGGCTGGAGGGGGGGGACGTCCCTCGGCTGGGGGGGTCGTGTGGTTCTGGAAGGGGCTGGGGGTGTCCTGGGGTCGGGAGAGGCTGGAAGGGGGGGGATGGGACACACACCCCTGGGGCGGGGGGTTCTGTGGTTCTGGAGGGGGCTGGGGGGTCCCGGGGTCGGGGGAGGCTGCAGAAGGAGGAGGGGGCATCCCTGGGGCGGGGGGGTGCTGTGGTTCTGGAGGGGGCTGGGGGGGTCCCAGGGTCGGGGGAGGCTGCAGGAGGCTGGAGGGGGGGACATCCTCGGCTGGGGGGGTTTCTGTGGCTCTGGAGGGGGCTGGGGGGAGCCCTGGATACAGGAGGGGTCAAGGGGTGTCCCTGGGGGGGGAGGTTATGGGGGTGGATGCCTGGGGAGGGGGGAAAGGGGGCTTCGGGGGGAAGTCCCTGAGGGGGAGGGGGCAAGCTGGGGACCCCAGCGAGGGGCCTGCGGGAAAGCCCTGGATGTGCAGGGGGAGAAGCAGGGGGGGCCTGGGGGGAGAGGGAGGGATTTTGCTGGGGGGGACCAGGGGTCCTGGGGGACGGAGAGGGGTCCTCGGGGGGAGAAGGTGGGAGATCCCCAGGGAGGGGCTCTGGGGGCGGCTGGAAGGAGCCCTGGGGGGAAGGGGAGTTGGGGGGGGGGACAGAGGACAGAGCTCTAAGGGCTGTCAGCACTGTCCCCCCACATCCAGCCCCACATTTCTGCCTGCGGGGCGGGGGCTGGCCAGAAGCCCCCCCCAGGCAGCTCATGGGGCCCCTGGACCCCACCCAGCCCAGCCCCGCGGGCAGCGGGGGGGGTTCTGCTGGGGCGCCCACCCCGACGTCCCCTGCCACGTCCCCGCAGTGGGACCTGGTGTGCGCCTCGCGCTGGAAGGTGCCCCTGGAGCAGACCACGCACTTGCTGGGCTGGGCGCTGGGCAGCGTCGCCGCCGGCCTGGCCTGCGACAGGTAACCAGGGGGTCCTCGGGGTGGTCCCCCCGGGGCAGGGGGGGCACGGTGCCCAGCCCCGCTCACAGCCCGTCCCCCGGCAGGTTCGGCCGCCGGCCCGCCTTCGTGGTGTCCCTGGTGCTGGGCCGTGCCCCTGGGCCTCGGCGTGGCGCTGGCCGTGGACTTCGTCATGGTCCTGGTCGCACGGCTGCTCTTCGGGGCAGCGCTGGCGGGGCGCCTTCCTCTCCTCTACGTGGCACGTGAGTGTGCTGGCAGGGGTCTGCGGTGGCACCGGGGGCCGAGGGTGCTCCCGGGTGCAGGATGCCCATGGCACCCAGGGTGCAGGATGCTCTGGGGTGCAGGATGCCCATGGCCGTGGCACCCTGGGGTGCAGGATGCTCTGGGGTGCAGGATGCCCAGGGCCATGGCACCTTGGGTGCAGGGTGCTCTGGGGTGCAGGATGCCCAGGGCCATGGCACCTGGGGTGCAGGGTGCTCCGGGGTGCAGGGTGCTCTGGGGTGCAGGATGCCCATGGCCGTGGCACCCTGGGGTACATGATGCTCTGGGGTGCAGGATGCCCAGGGCCATGGCACCTGGGGTGCAGGGTGCTCCGGGGTGCAGGGTGCTCTGGGGTGCAGGATGCCCAGGCCATGGCACCTGGGGTGCAGGGTGCTCCAGGGTGCAGAATGTCCATGGCCATGGCACCCAGGGTGCAGGATGCTCTGGGGTGCAGGATGCCCAGGGCCATGGCACCTGGGGTGCAGGGTGCTCCGGGGTGCAGGGTGCTCTGGGGTGCAGGATGCCCATGGCCGTGGCACCCTGGGGTGCAGGATGCTCTGGGGTGCAGGGGTGCAGGATGCTCCTGAGTGCAGGATGCCCATGGCACCCTGGGGTGCAGGATGCTCTGGGGTGCAGGATGCCCAGGGCCATGGCACCTTGGGTGCAGGGTGCTCTGGGGTGCAGGATGCCCATGGCCGTGGCACCCTGGGGTGCAGGGTGCTCCGGGGTGCAGGATGCTCTGGGGTGCAGGATGCCCATGGCTGTGGCACCCGGGGTGCAGGATGCTCTGGGGTGCAGGATGCCCAGGGCCATGGCACCTGGGGTGCAGGATGCTCCAGGGTGCAGAATGTCCATGGCCATGGCACCCAGGGTGCAGGATGCTCCGGGGTGCAGGATGCCCGTGGCCATGGCACCTTGGGTGCAGGGTGCTCCGGGGTGCAGGGTGCTCTGGGGTGCAGGATGCCCAGGGCCGTGGCACTCACGGTGCACCCCTTGCCCCCCCCCACCAGGGCTGGAGCTGTGCGACCCCCCGCACCGGCTGGGGGGTGACGATGGTGGCCGGCTTCTTCTGGATCGCCGGGGAGCTGCTGCTGCCGGGGCTGGCCGTGCTGTGCCGGGACTGGCGGGTGCTGCAGGGCGCCGTCACCATGATCCTGGCTCTGCTGGCTGCCTGCTGGTGGTAAGGACCCCCCCACCCCGGGCCGGGGGGGGCTGCGTGCGCGGTGGGGGCTGCCACCCACGCCTGGGCTGAGCCGTGCCCTGGGGCTGGCACCCAGCCGTGCTCGGGGAGCGCCAGGGCAGCACCCCAGCCCGGCGCACCCTGGCCGGGGCCGCGGCGGGGGCCAAAGGCTGGCCGGGGCTCTCCAGCTGGAGCGCGGGTCCCCTCCGCCCCGGGTAAATGTTTGCTCAGGTGTGAAGTTGAGAGTTTCTGGGCTTTGAAGCCGGGAAGCGGTGGGGTCAGCGCTGGAGCGGGGCCAGGCCCTTGGCGAGCCCCGTGACGCCGACGCTCACGCCCCAGGTGCCCGGCGCTGCTGCTGGAGTCGCCGCGCTGGCTGCTGGCCACGCGGCAACTGGAGAGGGCCAGGAAGACCCTGCAGGCGCTGGCCGAAAGCAGCGGCCCTGGCTCGGACGACAGCTCGTGCCGCCAAGAGAGCCTCCTCGCGGGTGCGTGGCAGGGGCTGCCGAGGGCGACGCGGCCGCCGGACCCCCTCCCCAAACCTGCGGTGCCGGGGCGGTGGGACGGTGCCGGCTCTAACCCCGGTTCCCCTGTCCCGGCAGAGCTGGAGTCCCTGTCTGAGGGCTCCCCGCAGCCCCGGTACCATGCCGTCTGCGAGATCTTCGGCACCAGGGTCATCTGGAAGAACGGCGTCATCCTCGGCTTCGCAGCGTGAGCAGGCGGCGGGGCAGTGGCAGCGGGGGGGGGGGAGTCCCGCTCGCGGCCCCCTGACCCCCTCTCCCGCAGGTTCATCGGCTCCGGCATCCGCCACTGCTTCACCCGCAACCTGGCCCCCCACCTGCCCCACTTCTTCTCCTCCTACTTCGTGCTGGTGGGCACCGAGGCGGTCGCCTGCCTCTTCATCTGCCTGACGGCCGAGCGCTTCGGGCGCCGCGCCATCCTCCTGCTCTGCACCGTCCTCACCGGCATCTCCTCCCTCCTGCTGCTGGCCCTCACCCAGTGTAAGGACAGACGGACGGATGGACGGACCCCCCGCCCTCCCTGCCGTGGGGCGCAGCCCCCAGCTGCGGGGCTGGGAACAGGATCCTTGTGGGGGGGTGTGTGTGCAGGATTTGACCCCTGACGGTGCTTCCCCCTCGCTCCCCAACCAGACTTGCTGGACCTCATCGTCCTGACCCTGTCCGTGGTGGGCATCACCGCCTCCCACGCCGTCACCATGCTCAGCATCTTCTTCGCCAGCGAGGTCCTCCCCACCGTGGTCAGGTAAGGGGGGAGCTGCCACCGTCCCCCGTGCCACGCTGGGGTGCGGAGCCCCCGGGGAGGGTGTCGTGTCCCCCCCCCCCCCCCCGGACCCCGCTCTGAGCGTGTTTCCCCCGCAGGGGCGCCGGGCTGGGCCTCATCGTGGGGGCCAGCTTCGTGGGCAAGGCGGCCGCCCCCATCACCGCCATCCCCAACAGCCGCGGCTTCTTCCTGCACCACGTGGTGTTCGCCTCCTTCGCCATCCTCGCCGTCCTCAGCATCATGCTGCTGCCGGAGAGCCAGGGCCGCAGCTTGCCCCAGTCCTTGCAGGACGGCGAGAGCCAGCGCCGGCCCCCCCTCTTCCACCGCCCACCCCGGGAGGACCACCTGCCCCTGCTCGCCCCCCACGGCATCCCCCACGACTACTCCCGCCTCGCCGCCTCCGCCAAAAGGATGCTGGGCTCCCCGGCCGCCCCCGCCGAGACGTAGCTGGGGTCTCCCTGCTGCCGGCATGCTGAGCACAGCGCCAGGACCCCCACAGAGCACGGGGCCCCCCCCAATCCGTGGGTGCTTGCGGGAACAGTGGGGTGCACCCGGGACGTGTGCGATAGCTGGGCTGGGTGGGGGGGGGTTCAGCGCACCCACCCCACGGCGGGGCCGGATCCTGCCCCAGGAGGAGCTGTGCTGGGAGTCCTGGGGCGGGGGTGATGCCCCCCTGGGGTGTTTGATGCCCCCCAGGGTGTTTGCAGCGGGCGCTCGCGGGCTGCCAATAAAAGTGCCTTGTTTCTACGGGCAGCTGGCGCGGTCGGGGGCCCCACACGGTGCCCCTGCCACCGGCCCCCTTCTCTGGGGTCTTTATTATGGGGGGAACCCGGGGGGCTCCTCACCCCCCTGGCTCCGCAGGGTCTTTCCCCGGGGCGTCCCCCTCCCCGGGACTGCCCCTGCGCTCGGCCTCTGCCTTCCTGGGGTTTGCTGGGCGTGCAAAACCCCTGCGCTGAGGTGTCTGTGGGTGCACACACGCGTGCAAAGCCCCCGCATCTGGGTACCTGGCGCACGCGCCTCTGCAAAGCCCCCGCATCTGGGTGCCTGGCGCACGCGCCTCTGCAAAGCCCCTGCAGCCGGGCGTGTTGCGCGTGGCTATCTGCAAAGCCGCAGCATCTGGGCACCTCGTGCACACGCGTGTGCAAGCCCCCCACCGTCCCTGCTGCCCCCCCTGCCCCGGTCCCTGCTACTGCCCGTAGAGGTCGGCCAGGCGTCGGAAGCGCGGCCCCCACTCGCTCAGGTAGTCGTAGTCCTGGTCCTCGTCCGTCAGGCTGGAGACGATGGAGCTGAGGGGGCTGGCGACGGAGCCCGAGCCCTCGTAGTCGTAGATGAGGGCCGTGTCGTAGGGGGGCACGCTGGGGTCGCTGTCGGCCGCCTCCAGCCCCTGCGGGGACAGGGGGGGACACCGTCAGCCCCACTGCGGATGGGGGGCCGGGGGGAAAGGGGGGTGCCAGGCCCCGTCCCCACCTCGTTGATGAAGTCCTCGATGTCGGAGGGGCTGCCGGGCAGCTTGCGGGGGGCCGAGGGGGGTGGCGGAGCTGAGCGGGGCATCCCTGCGCACCGGCGGCTTGGCCCGGGGTGCGAAGAGCTCGGGGTACCGGAGCTGGTTGATGTCGTATGCGTCCTGCGGGGACGGGAGGGGGTCAGGGGTGCGGGGTTGGGGTGGACCTCCGCCGGGACCCCCCCCTCTCACCCCAGGTCCCGCTCACCTGGTCCTCCTCGCCGCCACCCTGCTCGTCGTAGTTGAGGATGTTGTCGCGCATGTCGTCCCGCGAGCGCTGCAGCAGCCCCTTGCGCAGAGCCCGCCGGCGCCCGCGCACCCGCGCCGCTCCCAGCCCTGCCAGCACTGCAGGCAGAGGGGGGGGGGGCACGGGCGCGGTGGGACATGGGGCGAGGGGGGTGCTGGTTGGGTTGGGATGAAGTTGGTGGGGCTGGGATGGGGATGAGGTAGGGATTTGGCGGTGGGCGGGTGATGGGATGGAGTGCTGGGGGGGTGGGGTGGGGTGGGGAGATGAGGGACATGGTTGGGGGGTGTTGGGGTGGGGTGTTGGGGGTCATGGATAGGGACTAGATGGGGTGGCCAGGATCAGGATGGGGCGACTGGGATCAGGATGGGGCGATGGGTGGGGGACGAGGTGACGGAGCGTGCCGGTGGGGTTGGGGATGGGTGGCCAGGACCAGAATTACACGGTAGGGCACAGGGATGGGGTGCTGGGTGGGGGCAGGATGGAGGGGCCAGTAAGGGTGGGGGTGAGGATGGTCGGGGGTCTCACTCACCGAGGAGGAGGATGCTGCTGCCAAGGATGATCATGAGGGCCCCGAGGGTGATGCCGGCCCCGGCGGTGGCGGCGGCCAGGACGCTGTCCTCGCAGGTGCCGTCCCGGCCGCAGTGGCACACCGAGAAGTTCAGGAGCTGCTGCCGCTCCTGCGCGGGGGTCCCCGAGTCCCGGAGCAGCAGCGGGAGCGAGTAGGGCCCCTCGGGCAGCTCCACCAGCACAGCCAGTACCGCGTGGGTCACTGCAGGAGGGGCAGGGGGTGAGCAGGGACCCCCCCCATGCAGCGGCACCCACCCCTCGCCCGCCCTCACCATTGAAGCGGGTGATGCTCCAGTTGCGGGCGAGCTGGGGGTGCTGGGGGCTGAGCTGGAAGTGGAAGGGGGCACCGTGGGGGGGCCGGTCGTCATCCGTAGCCCCCAGGAGCAGGGTCCCCCCGCGGCCCGGCCGCCCGCAGACCACCCCGGCCGGAGGCTGCAGCAGGGGCGCGTGGTCGTTCACCTCCAGGATCTCGATGGAGAGGGTCCCGGTGGCGGAGAGCGGGGGCTCGGCTGGGGGCACAGAGCAGAGGGGTCAGGGGGGGACATGGCAGATGTGGGGGACGTGGCAGAGGGGGCTGCTCACCGTCGTCGCGGGCGAGGACCAGGGCGATGTACCAGCCGCCCTGCAAGAAGGCGGAGGGGTGCAGCAGCTCCCGCTTGGTGCGGACGGTGCCGGCGTGGGGGTCCAGCTGCAGCCAGTCCGCCGGGTCGTAGAGCAGCGCGTAGCTGTGGGCGCAGGGCGGGGGGTGCATGCCATCACCCCTCCCCGAAACACCCGCCACGGGCTGCAAACGGAGCCTGAACGCGGTGGGTGCCGGGAGGCAATGCGAGGGGACCGGGTGCCGAAACCCGTGGCTTGGGACTCACGTGAGGGTCTGGAGCTGGCGGGTATCGGGGTCGCTGGCGGTGTAGGTGGTGACGGGGGTGCCCGGGGGGGTCCCCTCCAGCACGCTGACCCGCCGCGGGTTCTCACGGAAGACGGGCGCCTCGTTCACGTCCCGCACCCGCACCCGTACGGTGGCCAGCGCCCGGGGGCTGGCGGGGGCCCCGGGCTCCAGCGGCCGCTCGTTCTGCACCGACACCGTCAGCTCGAAGCGGTCCCGCACCTCATGGTCCAGCGGCTGCTGAGAGGGGCCGCGGGTCAGCCCAGCCATGGGACCCCCCAATTCCACGGTCCCCCGGCTGCCCTGCGCCCACCTTGGCCACGGAGAGCACGCCGTCGTTGGTGTAGGGGTCGGTGCGGATGGCGAAGGCGCCCTCGGGGTCACCCTCCAGGATGGTGAATTTGGCCAGCCAGTTGGGCGAGCCGGCCAGGTCCTTGTCGTGCACGAAGACCTTGCCCACATCCACACCGGCTGCCTGCTCCTCCACCTCCATGGAGAACTGGGGGAGAGCGGCGTGGGGCTGGTGTCTGCCCCTTTGGGATGCTGCTGCCCCCGGGGGGGGGCCCCGCTCCCACCCCGCTGACCCCCCCAACCATCCCCGGCCGCTACCTCGTCCTTGGTGAATTCGGGAGGGTTGTCGTTGATGTCCTCCAGGTAGATGACGGCTGTGGCGGTGGTGGTGAGCCCGTCCCCAGACATGTCAGCTGCCTGCACCGTCAGGTTGTACACCCCCACGGTCTGCGGGGAAAGAGGGGGGCCCGGCGCTGAGCCCCTCCAGCCCCCCCTGGGAGCCCAGAGGTCCCCCAACTTCTGGCCACCCACCCTGTCCCCGCGCCTGGGTCTGCTCATGGCTGCAGCTGTGGTTTCACCAGCTGGGGGGCTCTGGCTGCCCCCAGCCCCGGTGCCGCCCCGGTGCCGTGCCCGTGCCCCCCACCCCCGGTGCCCGCTACCTCGCGGTCGAGGCCGGGCCACGCGGTGCAGATCTCGCCGGTGGTGGCGTTGATGCTGAACATGCCGCCAGCGCCCTGCTCCAGGATGGAGTACCGCAGCGCCGCGTTGTCCGTGTCGGGGTCGTCGGCGTCGGTGGCATCCACCGTCATCACGCAGGTCCCTATGGCCACAGGAGCGCCCCAGTGGGTGCCGGCGTGGGGGCTGGCTCGCCACCCCCGCCCCCAGACTTGGTCTCCTGGCTGGACCCACCTGGCTCAGTCCCCTCTACCACGCGCCCCGTGAAGACGTCCTGCCGGAAGAGCGGCCGGTTGTCGTTCTGGTCCACCACGATGATCTCCAGGTCAGTGGGGTCCTCCAGCGTCGCGCCGCCCAGGTCCAGCGCGAAGGCTTTCAGCTGTGGGTGCAGAGCGGGCGGGTCGGGGCCCAGCCGGAGGGGCTGGGGAGGGGGCTGCGGGCAGCTGGGCAGCATCCTTACCCGGAAGCGGTCGTTCTCCTCCCGGTCCAGCATGGCGTTGAGGAAGACCTTCCCGGTGAACTTGTCGATGGAGAAGATGCCCAGGGGCTCCTCGTCCACCCCCGGCCCCTTGATGCTGTAGATCACCCCCCCGGGCTGCTGCTTGTCCGACTTGATCTGCCCCGGGGAAAGCAGGGCTGGTGGTCCCAGGGCTGGGGGGGACTGTCCCCCAACCTGGGGTCCCCCTCCGCCCTGAGTCTCCCCCCATGCCATGTTCCCCTCCTGGGGTGCCCCCGTGCAAGCCCCCTGCCCAGGGTGCCCCCCCACCCCGCCGCCTGGAAGAGAGGGTGGGGGGTCCCTGCCTACCTGCACCAGGAGGTGGGGGATGCGCTTGTGGTTCTCCGAGACGCTGATGGGGGGGATCACCCAGGCCCTCTTCACCCGCCGTGGACCCTCCTGCTGCCGCAAGGCCCGGGGACTGCCCGGGGCTGCAGCACCCGGCTGTGCTGGGCTGGCACCCTGGGGGGGGGACACAGTGCTGCTGGTGACCCCGAAACCTCCGGAGTGAGGTGCAATGCCAGGGCAGTGGGCAGGGCCTCGCACCCCAGCTGGGTGCATGGTGTCGGGGTGTGTGGTGCCGGGGTGCATGGTGCCGAGGTGCACGGTGTCGGGATGTGCAGTGCTGGGGTGTGCGGT
Source organism: Pelecanus crispus (assembly GCF_030463565.1). Lineage (NCBI taxonomy): Eukaryota > Metazoa > Chordata > Aves > Pelecaniformes > Pelecanidae > Pelecanus > Pelecanus crispus. The sequence continues at coordinate 47,314,035 of NC_134650.1, read as the reverse complement.
GCTGAGGTGCACGGTGTCGGGATGCGCGGTGTCGGGGTGTGCGGTGCCGGGGTGCACGGTGCTGAGGTGCACGGTGTTGGGATGCGCAGTGTTGGGGTGTGCGGTGTCAGGGTGCACGGTGCTGAGGTGCACGGTGCTGATGTGCACGGTGCTGGGGTGCACGGTGTTGGGATGCACGGTGTCGGGGTGTGCGGTGCCAGGGTGCACGGTGCTGAGGTGCACGGTGTTGGGATGTGCGGTGCCGGGGTGCGCGGTGCCGGGGCGCGTGGTGTCAGGATGTGTGGTGCCGGGGTGCACAGTGCTGGGGTGCACGGTGCTGGCACCCCCGATGGGGTTGGGTCTGGGGGAGCAGAGAGGTCACCCCAGGAGCTTCATGGCAGTGGTCCCTGGCACCCTGGTGTGATGGTGATGGGCGTCCCACCGGGCTCACCGGGAAGGGGTGCCCCACAAACAACCCCTCTGGTGCCCCAGCAGTGGGGATGAAGGGGTTACCCCAGGCTGGCAGCGCCTGGCGTGGCCCCAGCCCACGTCCTGTCACCGTCACTGTCACCGCATGGACGTGGCAGCGAGGGCGGAAGGGTCAGGGATCGGTTTAGGCTGTGTGGGTGGCCCGGCCGGGGCACAGAGCCGGGGTGCCGGGGGGGAACAGGGAACTGGGAGGGGCTGGGATGGAGCTGGGGGCTGTGAGGGGGGGATTCAGAACGGAGAGTGGGGGAGCAGGAGTTATGGGGGGCTGCAATGGAGGTCACAGAGTTGTGGGCGCTAGGATGGGTTTAGGGGCTGTGAGCGACTGGGCTGGGGGCTCAGGGAATTGGGGAGGGTGCCATGGGGGTCCGGAGCTGTGGGGAGCAGGGGTGGGGGCTGGGAGAGGGGGGCTGGGAGGGGGCAGGGAGCTGTGGTGCGGGGCTGCAGTGTGGGGGGCTGCATGGGGGGACCCCCACACCCCTCGGCTCTACTCCACGCCCCTCAGGGCTCACCCTGGGGACACGCGCTGTCCCCTCCCCGCGAGGGAGCACATCTGGGCAGCGCCAGGCCTGGCGCCCAGCCACATCTGCACACATCTGGCTGCGCTGCTGGGTGCCGGGGTGCCCCCATCCCCGCGTACGCACCCTGCCCGGAGCGGGGATGGCTGCGCTGGGGGTCCCCGGGGACGGTGCGGGGCTGTGCCGGGGAGGGGGCTGCATGCTGGTCCCATGGGATGGGCAGGACAAGGGGCTTGTTTTGAGCTGCCTATGGCCTCCGGCTGTCCCCCCAGGAGAGACCCCCCCTGCCCTGGGAGGCTGCTGGAGCTCGGGCGGGTGGGGAGGGTGCTGGGGGGTGCTGGGGGCCCTGCTGCCGGGGGGCCCTGCCCTGCAGGTCTCCCTCCCTTCCCTGGCTCTGAGCACCCGGCCGTGGGGCGCAGGCCAGAACCCCAAAAGCCCCGTGAGGCTCAGGCCTGAGAGCGCAGTGAGGGGCTCTGGGGGAACACGCACGGATGGGGGGGGTGCAGAGGGGTCTGGGACCGCAGCTGGGGTGGGAAAGAGGGGAGCAGGGTGTTTCTGAGTGCCTAACCCTCCCCCAAATCCCATCTCCCGGTTCACAAACGCAGGGCAGTGTGCCGGAGCTGCAGACCCCCCCCTGCTGCCACCATCTGTGGGGTGGGAAATGCCCCAAAAGGGGCACCGAGCCCCCGTCACCCCCAGCCCCATCCCCGCCACCCCCAGGGAAGCGCCTCCGCGGGGTTTGGGGTCCGGCTGCCCCCCGGCACCGCATCCGGGCTCCCCATCCCAGCCGGCCCTGCCAGGGCACGGGGCTGGGGGGGGTCCCCATCCCCATCCCCATCATCCGCCCCCCATCCCCGTCTCCCCGCACCCCCTTACCCGAGCGCAGAGGGGGGCGAGCAGGCAGGCGAGGAGGAGCGGGGGGCCCATGGCGGAGCGGGGCGCAGTCCGGCCGCCAAGCCCCGAGCCGTTCGCCGGCCCCGAGCTAAAATAACCGCGGGGCTGGCTGAGTGACAGCACATGTGCTGCGAGCGGGCCGGGCCCCCCCGGCCGGGCAGCTGTCCCCACCGCCGCCCCCCCGGCCCGCGGCCCGCACCCCCTGCCCGCCGGGGGGCCCGCCGGAGCGGGCGGCGGGGGGCCCCGGGGGGCCCCGGGGGGATGCGGAGGGGAGCGGGATGGTGGTGGGGGGCTGTGGGGGGGGTGGGGGGTGGGGGGTCCCCCCGTTGCCCGGGGAGGGGGCCGGGGGTGCGCGGCCGGCGGGGCAGGGCGGGCGGGGACGCGGCAGCTGTCGCCGGGCGCGACGCGGGGATGCCGCGACGGGGCGGGCGGGGAGGAGGGAGAGACCCGGCCCCGCTGCCCCCCGCCGCGGCTGGGCCGCACCGGCACCGGCACCGGGACAGGGCCCGGTTCTGCCGCGCCCCCCGTCGAGGCGAGGCCGCCCGGGCCCCCCCGGCCGCTCCCGGTGCTCCGGAGAGGGACGGCAGCGTCCGCGGTGCCCCGGCCCCGGAGGGCTCTCACCGGGCGGAGCGGCCCCGGGCTGCTCCGAGAGCCCCGGCCAGGCCCCCGCTCCCGCTGCCCCCGCTCCCCGGGGCCGGTCCCGGTGCTTCCCCCGACCCCCGGTGCCGGTCCCGGTGCTGTCCCCGTCCCCCGGTGCCGGTCCTTGTGCTTCTCCCCGACCTTCGGGGCCGGTCCCGGTGCTGTCCCCGACCCCCGGTGCCGGTCCCGGTGCTTCCCCCGACCCCCGGTGCCGGTCCTTGTGCTTCTCCCCGACCCCCGGGCCGGTCCCGGTGCTGTCCTCAACCCCGGTGCTGGTCCTTGTGCTTCCCCCAGACCCCCGGTGCCGGTCCCGGTGCTCCCCCCGACCCCGGTGCTGTCCCCGACCCCCGGGCCAATCCCGGTGCTTTCCCCGACCCCCGGTGCCGGTCCCGGTGCTGTCCCCCACCCCCGGGCCAGTCCCGGTGCTTTCCCCGACCCCCGGTGCCGGTCCCGGCGTTGCCCCGACCCCCGGGGCCGGTCTCAGTGCTGCCCCCTGACCCCGGTGCCGGTCCCGGCGCTTCCCCTCGACCCCCGGTGCCGGTCTCGGTGCTCCCCCCGACCCCCGGTGCCGGTCCCGGCGCTTCCCCTCGACCCCCGGTGCCGGTCCCGGTGTTGTCCCCGACCCCCGGGCCGGTCCCGGCGGCGGCACCAGGTGGCAGCATCGTCCCGGCCACCGGCCCCGACACCGGCGGTCCCCGCCGCCCGGGTGCCGCAGCGGGGAGCGCCCTCCGCCCGCGGGTCCCGGGGTGCCGGCTGCGGCCGGGCTGGGGACCCGCCACCCCCGGGGGGGCGGAGGGGGGCCGGGGAGGCTCCTCGCCCTCCCGGGGAACCACGGCCCGGGCCTGGCAAGGGAAGGTGCGGCGTTTCGGTGGCACCGGTGGCCTCGCCACGTCCCGCTGGGCTGCTGCGGGGCCTCCTGCCCGGCCAGAGCCGCGCCCCTTCTTGGGGACAAGTGGCCTCGGTGCCCCCCGGTGCGGGGCGTCGTCTGGAGCGTGTGCGGGGCGCTGGCACCGGCATAGGGTGCAAGGCGTGGGAAAAGGGATGTGGGATGCTGGACGTGGGATGCAGGACATGGGATGCAGGACACGGGATGCAGGACACGGGATGAAGAACATGGGACGCAGGACATGGGACACAGGACACGGGATGCAGGGCACGGGATGCAGGACATGGGATGAAGGACATGGGGCGCAGGACACGGGACGCAGGACATGGGATACAGGACATGGGATGAAGGACACAGGATGCAGGACATGGGACCCAGGACACGGGATGCAGGACATGGGATGAAGGGCATGGGATGCAGGACATGGGATGAAGGACATGGGATGAAGGATGTGGAATGAAGGACATGGGATGCAGGACATGGGATGCAGGACATGGAATGAAGGTGGGATGAAGGATGTGGAAAGAAGGTCACGGGATGCAGGACATGGGATGCAGGACACAGAATGCAGGACATGTGATGCAGGACATGCGATGCTGGACACGGGATGCAGGACATGGGATGAAGGACACGGGATGCAGGACATGGGATGAAGGACACGGGATGCAGGACATGGGATGCAGGATGTGGGATGCCGGACATGGCATTCAGGACATGGGATGAAGGATGTGGCATGAAGGTCATGGCATGCAGGACATGGGATGAAGGACATGGGATGCAGGAGGTCTTCTGTCCATCCCCAGAAGCTGAGCCGTGGTGGCAGGGCTGTGTCCCCAGGGACAGTGGGAGGGGACATGGAGCTGTGCCATGAGCGGGTGAGCGTCAGACACCAGTGACCCGCAGCGTGGCTGGGCCCTGATGCGGGCAGCAGCGCTCACTTGCCCGTCTGTCTGTCCGATCCCATCCATCCGCCCCGCTTGCCCTGCCACCCTGCATCAGTGTCACGGCAAGGAGCTGCCCTGGCGGTGGTGGCTGGGGGGTCCTGGCCAGTTGCCCCTGACCCTAATGTGCTGTGGCAGCAGGGTGGCCAAGCAGATGTTCCCTGCCACCGGCACCGTGGCACGGGGGTGGCAGACGTGACGGGCTCTGACAAGGTGCCAGTCCCAGGCCGTGGTGCCGGTGCTGCCGGCCACGGGAGCTGCCTGGTGCCCATGGCACGGCTCTGGCTGCGGCACGGCAGCAGGACTCCCACTCCCCCGCCCCTCTCCCCCTGCAACCCGGGGTTTCCACTACAGTGCAGGGACTTGGGGACCCGCAGATGCTGGGTCCAAATGGCACCAGCCCAGGCTTACGGCTCCCCTTGCCATGCTGGGTCGGAGAAGGGGTCACCTTATTTTGGAGGCGCCAGGTCCCCCCCTCCCAGCTGACACCCTCTGATCTACCCAGGCCAGTGCAAGAGCTGGTTTTGGGACCAATTGCACCCCCATTGTGGGTGATGGGACCAGTAGCGTCCCTAATGTGGGTGCAGTGGGACCAGTCGTGGCCCCAGTGCCGGGACTGGGGGGGTCTGGGCAGTGCCCCACCCCGCCATGCCCAGAGATGGGGAGAGCGAGCAGCTGGGAGCGCCGAGCCGAGCAGCGAGGTGCCAAATGCCGGCGCAGCAGCCATAAAGCCACTGGAGCTTCAGCTTTTATATGGCAATAAAAGATAATGTCAGCCATAAAGCGCGAGAGCAGGTCCCAGCACGCTGAGCCGCCCGCTGAGCCCGGGGCAGGGGCGAGCTGCTGGGGGGGCACGGAGGTGTGGGCAGCCCCCAGCTCCCCGGGGACACCCCAGCAAGCCGATACCTTGCTCAGAGCGAGCAGGTCCCCGGGTGCCCCGGGGTGGGCTGCAGGCAGGGGGGGCCGCTGCAGCGGGGCGGGAGACGCTGCGGGACGGCCGGCATCGACGGTGGGGCCGGCGTTCCGGCCAACGCGCTAAAGATGCTACTTTGGGCTGTTGTTGTTGTTTTAATGGTTTTATTGCGCGATGCCGGGGACGGGCCTGGCAGGCCTTAATGAAGGAGATTGATGGCTTAATAGCCTGTAGCCATTACGGGGTAATTGAATGGTTGTGTACATATGATCAGACCGTCCATGTGGACGTGGCTCGCAAGCGAAGTGCCTGGAGCTGCCGGGGGGATGTGTGCAGCCCCCCCCTCCCCAGACAGATACAGCGCAGGGGTGGCAAACCCCATGGCCTTGGGGACCCCCGTCTGTCCCTGATGTCTGGGCCACATCCAGCGGCGAGGGGATGGAGCGGGTCTCCGGGTTCACCCAGTGGCACCAGCTCACCAAAAACCATCTCCGGCTGGCTCAGCTCCCGGCCTGGGCTCTGGGGCACCGAGCCCAGGTGCTTTAACGAGGCTTTTAATTAACAGGTCCCATCTATAGGGATGGAGCAGAGGTGGGAGCCGTGGGGGTCCAGCATGGATGGCAACCCCAAACCGGGGGCTGCAGCCACGGCTGCCGGCACGCGAGGGCTGCGGCACCAACCACCCTCCCTGCGAAAGCCGCCGCCGCCGAGGACAAAACCTGGCAGAGTCACAGCCGGGTCCCCGCACTGAGGTGTGAGTCAAACTACTCATTTTAGTGTGTGACAACCAGGTGTTTTACAGTATTTGCTACCTGTGATCATCCATCAAAGCAATCGATAGCGTTCCTGCAGAGTTTTATTAATGATCTTGTCACCGGGCTGGTGCTGGGTGCCTGGGGTTGTCGAGAATGATAGATCATTAAGAGCTTTTGCTGCTATTTATTCTCCAGTGACCTTGTCTCTCTCCATAGTTGCTTGCTTAAGAGTTATGAATGTGAGACATGATAATTTGATATTGATCTATTTGGTAAGTTAAAAAATTTACTGCATCGTTGATGTTTTAACAAAGGATCCGCTCGGTCCCTCCTGCAGACCAGTGAGAGCTGGCGGTGCTTGGCTCTGCACGCCGTGGCAAGGGAGCAAGCCGGGTGCCGGCGCGGGACAGTGAGGGGTGGCTGCGTGAGCTCTGCGTGTCCCTAAGGGGCCCCGTCCCAACCCCTTCCGAGCCTGAAGTTCCGAAATCCAGGTGCTGGCGCTGCCCTGGGAGACGCGGCCGTGGGCAGGGTGCGGGGATGGACAGAGCGGGCGCAGGGCTGGACCTGGCCATGCAGGTGGTGGGGTGCAATGGAGGGGCTGCAGTGGTGGAATCCTGTCCCCATCCGTATCCCCTTCCCCTTTCCCGTCCCCATCCCACCCCTGCTCCCTCTGCCCAGCACCACGTGTCTGCCCGCTGTCCCCTCCATGTCCCCTCCACGTTCACTATTTGTCCTCCCAGATGTTCGGGGCTCCACTGACCCTAACGAAGGTATTCGAGGTAATTACTCGTGCTCCCCATTCCTCTTGCCCTCCCTGGTGTTCCCAGCGGCTGGCAGGGAAATCTGGGGCTCCCTGTCACCCCCTTGGCACCGGACAGGACCGGACCAGCATCTCTCTGCCGCGCTGTCCCTGCGCCGGCGATGGACCCACCGGTCAGGGAGCCGCAGGGCACGACCGCCGTCCCCCCCGGCGTTATCGATCCCCATCGCATGGCCGGCAGCTCACGCCTGAAGTCAACCAGGGACAAAAATCCGTTTATAAAGGTAGAGTTTATTGATACCGCCTCTCCTCCAGGACATCCATGACCTTCAGACGTGGGCGCCGGTGTCAGCACGCACACACGCGCGCAGGCACAGGCGCGCACGTGCCGTATAATTCAGGCTGCATCTGCTCCCCGCTGCCTCCAACACCCTGCCCGGCTCTGCGCCCACCCCATGCCGCACCGTGCGCCCACCGTGGCTTGCACCCCTTGCCACGCCGCGGCCATGCTGCGCGCTCATCCCAGCCAAAAACCGAGCCCACCTCCGGCTCCTGCCTGGCCGCGCCGTTCCTCCCCACCTCTCTGGGCTCCCTGCGCATTACTCAATGCTTCACAGCTCTCCTATCGCACTGAGGTCACCGCAAGCCCCCGGCAGCCGCCCCTGCCCCTTTCTCCCCCGTCTTTCCCCCTCTGTTATGGGATGGATGTCGCAGGCGGAGGAGCGCTCCCCAGCACCCCTGCCATCGCTCCATGCCGGAGCCCAGCTGGTGCGGGAGCACCGGGCTGGGGGAGATGCAGTGGGTTGGTAAGCGCAGCCAGTATTTCTTTGTGATTTTGTATTTATTCTTCGCTTCTGCTAGGAAATGGGAGCTGGCGCTTGGTGGAGCGGGGAGGTGGATGGCACCGATTCACAGCAGGTTATGGGGCATCCCACGGCAACCTGGATCCCACCGGTGAGGGGATCCACTCGCTCTCTCCGACTCTCCCTAACTACAGGGAAAGTCGCCGAGTCCATGGGAAAGGCCAGAGAGGAGGCAAAATTACCAGGCATCACCGCAGCTGGCTGAAGGCAAGAGTTTAATCTAAAGAGTAATTTCATCCAGCAATGAGTTGCACGTGGCCTGAGGCAGAGCTCGAACAGGAACGGGGATGAGCATCCAGAGGCAGACGAAGGCAAGGCGGGGGAGCCGGGACGGCCCTTCCCACCCAGGCGGAGCAGCTCCGGTGGGCCGGCATCACGCGGCGGAGACCCACCGAGGGCTGGTGGGGTTTGTCTGTCCCCGAGCAGCTGCTGCTGGGACCAGCTCGGGGTGGCTGCGGAGGTGTTTGTGGTGTCTGCTTTTCACCTGCATCCCACCACCTGCGTGGGAGCTAAACAGAGCAACTTCGGCCGGCACGTGCCTGCTGCCAGCGCTGGCATGGGGGGCAGTCCTGGCCGGGGACCCCGCAGCGTTCATCCCACGCTTCGCTTCCAGACCCAGGACTGCCCCGAGCCTCCTGCAAATGGCTCCTGCACAAGGACGGTGGCCCTGCAGCTGTGGCTCAGTTCAGCCAAAGAGACCACGTGGGATGAATCCTACTTTTATTGGACTTTATTCATGGATCAGACCGCAGTGAGCCCAGACCTGCCACTGCTAATCACCGCTGGTACCTTGTCAGCACCGTTGTAGAGGGAGAACGGATGCAGTGGAGGACCGAACGCCCACGGGGCTCCAGGTCCCGGCCCGAGGCCGTGCTCTAGGCTGGGTAAAAGCGCTGCAGAAGCTCCTTCTTGTTGACTTTTCCCATCTGATTGCGTGGGATCTCCTCCACCACGATCAGCTCGGTCGGGATGGTGTACGGTGCCATGGTCTCCCTGCAAGGCAGAAGCGCTGTTCGTTATGGCCGACAGACCAGTGCTTCCAGACCCTCCATCCTACCGAGCCCGGCCCGAGACCTTGCAAACACTGCCGGACCCGGCGGGGATTTGCTCCGGGACCCTGCGTCCTGCAGCCCGTCGCAGTGTACAACTGAGCCGCCCCAGCCGTGCCTCTGCAGGCAGCGGGACCGCAGGCAAGCGGCTTTGGCTGAATGCAGACCGTGGCCTGGCTCTCTCCTAAGGGCTCAGCGCAGACCCCGGGAGAGCGGCGGGGCCCAGCGGTCGCACTGTTCAGTGGTCGCACTGTTCAGTGGCCACGCATTTCTGTGCTGCAGAAGAAGGGAGCTGGCGAGCGGCCCCTTTGCAGGACGAGCTGTCCTGGGAGAGCACCCACAGCCCTAACAGCCCTGAGCAGCCCCACCTGGGGCCCCCACCCACGCCCCAGGAGCCCATTTAGGCTCAGCCCTGCGCCCTAGCCCCCTCCTGAGCTGTGCTGCGGGGTGCCTGCACCCAGCCTGTCTCTGCAGGGAGCTGTCTTGCCAGCGGTTCATCCCCGGAGGGACCCCTCGGAGGTGCAGAGCTCAGCCCCAGCCCTGTCCTTGCCCCTGTCTCCTGGGAGGACTTTGGCCCCCATGCTGTAGCTCATCCCTGGCCCTGTTTTGCTCCTGCCTGTGCTCCCTGGATGCACCCTGGACCTGGCTCATCGCTTGCTGTGTTTTGGGCTGGCGATGGACCCCGTTACCGGTACCTGCTCTGCCTGCCGCGTTCAGCCCCATTGGTGAGGGCAGGGTGCTGGGTCACCCTCGGCTGCCCGCTCCCCTGCACTTTGGGAGCAGCTTCCCTCGCTGCCAGCCCCGCCACACCGCACCTGGGGAGTACAACATCACCCACCCACCCCTTGGGAAGGGGCGCGGAGAGCCTTCAGCAAGCGACTCGGAGGCAGAGCCCCTGATGTGGACTCATCGATCCTCCTCGTTAGAGACGGCACGGGGAAAGCGGTGCAGCGGCGTGACGGATGCTGAACCCCCACGTGTGCTGGTGCCAGTCCCCGAGCACCGAGACTGCAGGTGAGCCACCTCCCCGGCACACACCGGTGACTTGCCGGTGACTTGCCACCACGTGCTCCGGCCCATGGGGGAGTCTTCCCGCTGCCGGAGGGAGTCTGAGCGGCGAGCATCGTCCCCGTGCCCTTTGCAGAGCGCAGCGGGGGGCTCTCCTGCCTTCTGCCGCCTGTGTGTCACCAACCTGGGGCCGTGCCCGGCTCCGGCAGCGTCCTGGCACTGACTCTAACGCGAGATGCCAAGTCTGCTGAGCCCTTCAACCATCGCCCGGCCCTCCTCCCCCTGCCCGCCACCAGCACCCCCTGCCATATGGATGCCTCTAACTCGGGATGGCGCCTGTCGCCGGGGAGCACGATTGCAGGCGAAAGCCGCGAAATGAATCACTCTGAAGAGGGACATGTGTCTCCTGCCAGGGAGCGCGAGAAAAAGGGCCAAACGACTGTAAGTGACATAAAAAATAAAGGGGAGAGACAGGGCGAGAGGGAGAGGCAGGCGGGGGGAGCCGGAGCCGTGCCCGGAGCCAGCGCTGGGCAAGGAGCAGCAGTGCCGGAGGAGCCCGGGTGGGCGGCCAGCCCCTCCGACCCTCTGGGGGCTTTTGTTTCAAGGGCTCCTGCCCTTGCTCTGCGCGGGCAGAACAGCACCGAGCTGGGGACGGCGATGGGAAGAGGCGTGCAGGGACAAGGGGGACCGCCCCGGGAGGGGGGCAGGCGGGGGAGCACACGGGGGGCCGAGCGCAGCCCCCTGCCCTGCGCCAGGGACCCCCAGAGCGACACCCGGGTGACCCGCAAAGCGCAGCCGTGGGTGGCGGGTGACGGGATCTGCTGGGGTCACCGAGGTCCCTGCCAGGAGGCTTAGGGATGAGCAGCCGCCGCGCGGCATGGTGAAGATGTCCCTTCCCCGCTCTCCATCACTCCTGCCCCGCGCTGAGGCCACGAAGGGTCCTGGATGGAGAACCCTGGAGCACCAGACCCCGTACCGACCAGGACAGGCTGAGCCTGGCCAGGAAGGGGCATCTCAGCTTGCAAGAGGACATCAGTAAATGAAAAAAAAAAGCTGCTGGTGGCCGGGGGCTGCCCTGGGAGGAGCAGGAGTCCCAGACGACCAGCAGCCGGAGGGTTAACGTGTGCACAGCAGCGGGAGGGACACCCTGGCAAGGTCTTGGCCCCTCTGCCCCAGCAGCAACCTGGTGTGGGTTTGATTTCTTTGTTTGCTTCTCTTCCCCCCACCACGTAGCTGTTTAATCAGAGCAGCAGCCGGCCAGCTAGTGTCTTCCTTGCATTTGCTAAATCGCAGTTCCCCCAACTGTGATTTTTGCAGATCCAGGGGAAATCTTTAATTGGCTGCTGCGCAGCCCCTGATGAAACAAGTGTTCCTGCCGCTTACAAAATAGCGCCAGCCTCGCCAAAAATATCCGCAGCCTGAAGGAGGGAGTTGCCAGGAAAAGAAAGAATCTGCTATTAAATATTTTGCTAATGGAATATTAGCGATAAACCTGGTGATTCTGCTTTCTGGCTCCCGCCTGCTTACGCTCCCGTGGCTGATGCCCGAAACCTCGGTGCTGGCCACTCGCTGACCGAGCCGAACGAGGAGGCGCAGGTTTCCACGCTGGAACCTTGCAGGGTGGCAGGCAGCTGCTCTGCGCCATGCTCTCCAGAAAGGCACAGGTCATCGGTATTGCGGTGACGCCGAGCAAGGTCCACGAGCTCTGGTGTCTCCCCATTCTCCAAACCCCGTGGGAGAGGTCTCGGGGGTTAACTGGGGACTGGGCTGGGCCGGCTTCCAGCGGGTAGGAAGGCAAGCGAGGAGCAAGTGCGGCAACACCGGGGAAAGCTGAGCAAACGTTCTTGCCGCTGAGAAAACACGAAGCTTCGCCTGCCCTGGTGCTTGCTCCGTGCTTTCTGCTGGCAGCTGGGCTCGGGGCTGCGGGGTAAGAGCCGCTTGCCCGCACCGTGCAGGTCGTTTATCAAAGGCACTTTTGGGGTGAGAGATGCATTTATTTCCATTATCTCGCGTGCTCGGCGACCTCCTGGCTGGAGCTGTGTTTTTTTTCTCCATCCCCAGAGCCTGAGGCACAACGTTGCTGCCGGCCAGCCCGTCACCCCTCCTCTGACGTGCCCCTAATGAGGGTGCTGCAGGCTTTGCGCCCGCTTTCCCCACGCCGTGGCACTCCCCGTGCGCTGCCCCGTGGCATCTTACCTGGCCCACTCCTTCAGGTCCTTCACAGAGAGCATCTTGCCCTTGCGCAGCTGCACGACAGCACTGACCCGCTGGCCCCACACCATGTCGGGAGGCCCGATGACGGCCACGTCTGCAGAGAGAGCAGAGGACGCGGCTTGAGAAACCCGAGCAATTCCCGGGGTCAGGAGCGGGGTAGGAGAGGGGCTCAGCACCGCTGGCAGGTGCCAGCAGCAGCGGCATGCGGGGAAGAGCAGCGCACGGAGGAAGATGCCGTGGGATGTTAGTACAGGGCAACACTGGGACGTTTGTGCTGACACGATTGCCAAGAACAGAGCTTTTCACCAAGGAAAAGGCAGGCAGCCCCACAGTTTGAGCAATTTAGAGTCAACAGGGAGGAATATGATGTACAGAGCAGTGCGGAGCCGGGGGCATCGCTTCCATCCCCTTGTGCAGGGTCACACGCAAGGGCAGGACAGATTTAATTACAGTCTCATTTCCAAAATCAGATGAGAGCTGCTGCTGACTTGGCACTCGGCCGCAGGCTTCACAGCTTCGGCCCCGGGAGACGAGTAACAGCAGGCTTTAAATGCAGCCTGCTCTTCGCTCGGACCCAGCCTCGCTAATGGGAAGGTTGGGAAAGAGCCTCCAGGCACGAGCCCTCGGGCAGCCTCGTGTCTGCAGCCGCTGAGCCGGGGCTGTTGCTAAAGCCGGGCTCCCACACATCGTCCCTTCTCGGCACGGCATGGCACAGCAGCCGGGGAAGAGCGGCGTACCTGTGATGTGCGGGTGCACGAGCAGATGACGCTCCACCTCCAGGGCACTGATTTTGAACCCCCCATTTTTGATGATGTCTACTGAGGTGCGGCCCTTGATCCAGTAAACACCGTCTTTGTACGCTGCCGTGTCTCCTGAAAAGCAAAGCGGGTTCCGTCAGAGGCCGTCCCTTTGCTTCTCCTCTGCCTTTCCCGACACGCGGATGTTGACGCTCGGGCGATGCCCCGGGCGGGCGCTGAGCCCGGCTCCCCGTGCTGACACCTGGGGAGAGCCACGCTCAGCGCGATGGCCACGAGCACCTCTGCAGAGATCCCAGGGACAGGCTGTCAGCCTTCCCCATGCGGCAGCCTGCTCCCGGGGTCACGCATTGCTTTTCTGTGGAGGGAAAGGGAGGAATAAGGCTATGCACCCAGAAGTCCTTTAATACGGAAGCAGTGAAAATAGGAGCCATGGCTGTAGGTGGACATGTTCCCCAGCGCACTCTCGATGGGCCACAAGACAAGCAGGCTCCAGCTCAGCCCCTTCCTTATCTTCCCAGCAATCGCCAGCCACAAAGACCTTGGCTGTCTCGTCCCGGTAGGACATGACTCCTCCTGGACCTCTGCCATCGCCGGGGCTGCTCAGCCCCCGTCGCACCATCCCCAGCCTCCTCTTCCTCCCACCCGCGTGCCAGCGATGAGACGCCCGCCTCCAGCAGCCTGCAAATGCCACGGCGGGTCTGTCCTAGCAGCTCCGGCATTGTGTGCGTGCCCCGACCGCGGCCACCAGCCCTGACCACGGCCACCACCAGCCCCTGCCATCCCCTGGAGCAGCCCTTGCCCTGGGCACTTCCAGCCATTAACGCCGCTGCTCGCGAGGGCGCCTTTCCCCCACGCCTGCGTGGCTACTATGACTAAAAAAAAAAAGGTGACATCGGGAAGACAAGAGTGTCCTAAGCTACATGTTGGATCCGACCTGTCCTTGCCGCAGGGGGAGAAGGCGTGTGGCAGGTGTGATCCGGTAATTAGCCGCTTGTGCCGAGGCTGGGAAGATTGAGGAGAGAGGTCATGTCAGCACAACCTGGCTAAACGCTTAACAAGCTGGTGTACTTTGATAGCTACTTAAGATGATTACTCACATCCTGCTAATAGAGCTTTTGCCAACCGGTGGGCGAGGGCGGGGGGGCTCGGGACCTCGCATTTCCATTTCAGAGCCTTGATGGCAGCACCGGGGGGCCCTTCGCTCTCCCCCCCGCATGTCAGCCTCCATCCTCTCCTTAATGATACGCGCTGCCATTGTGTCCACACACCCGGCCCACTCCCCGCTGCGGCTTCACTCGCAGACCTCATTTCGCTGCCGGCTGGAAAGCTCAAACGCGGAGATGAGACAGAGATTGGCAGCGGGGGAAAAAAAGCAGCTTCCAACAAAGCAGGGTGAACCGGCACCGCTGGGGCTGCAGGAGTTCCCATGCTCACTTGCCTTGCCCTCTGTCCAGGCGCATGTCCCAAATCTGGGGAATGAGGAGAGCCCGGGGTCCTGGACCCCAGCATCCCTGCGGCCGGGAGCCCGCTGAGCCAGGAGGACCTGCTAAACCTGGTTTGGGTGAAAGCTGTGCAAGGAGCATGTGGGCTCTGGTACCTGTCGAGACCTGGGGACTTTTTTGGGTGGCCCAGGGAAGAGCATCCCCACTGCAAGGACCACGTGGACCCCAGCCCTCTCCTTCGGAGACGAGGTCCCCTCTCCTCTGGGGGACTCGCAGAGTCCCCCAGCAGAGGTGAGCACACCCCACCGTTCATGCTGCTGAACCCCACCTCCTCCTCGCTCCCCTCCTCTCCAGTGCTCCTTCTGGCCCCCCCAGCGCGGCTCTGCAGCGCTCCCGGCACATTTCACAGCCCAGGTACGGTAGGTCACGTCCACCGGCTCCGCGGCTTTCCAAAACGCCGTTTCCAGCTCACCTCCGGCACGCCACGGAGTTTGCACGTGGCGTGTACAAAGGCAGCGGAACGCCCAGGGATTTATGGTGTCAAAGCAATGAAATATCAGAATCAGTTCTGAAGTTCGGGCTGCTCCCCAAAAGAGCCGTGTCCCCGCTCAGCTGGCACATGCCAAAATCCTGAGCAGCTCATCTTGCTCAGTTCAGCCAGGGAATGATTAATTGTTCCTGTATTTGCCTGCCTGCCTCTTGGCACTCTCCTGGATGTTGAAGGCTGTCTGGAATATTTTAAAGTTGTGGGAGAGTTTTAAACCCGGGCTCTCAGGGTGTTTGGCTGCTCGGGGTTGAAAGGAATTCATGACTGCTGTGATAAACTACCTTCTGCGCCCGGTATCACTGTGGCATGTGTGACTGACACAGGACTGGAGAGCGAACATTAATTAAAACATGGCACAGGGGGACGGGAGAGCCACGAGCTTTCGGCTGGGAGATCAGGAGCTGCTTATTCATACAGAGAAGACAGGGAGAGGAGAGGGAATTCAGACCTGGTTCAATGACACGCAGGTCCCATGTTGCTCTTCAGGACTTAAGCACACGAAAGCTGCCACATTTGCATTTTCCCCTGCTCTGTGATGGGGAGAACGGTCCCAGGGACAGCTCCAAGGGACGGTTGGGTCCATGAGACAGACCCGGGTGGGGGAAGGAGATTTCTCTGCACCAAGGTCTCCCACTGTGAAAGCTGAAGGGCTCTGCGCCTGCCCGGACGACTCGCTCCCCTTATCTCTCCTTACAATGAGCGAGGACTGAATTCACATCTCTGCGTGCCCTTGAGTCTGTCGGGGAGGTGTCAGCCACGGCTGATTTCTCCGGCGCCTGTTTGCAAAGCAAGCTGCCAGGGCAGAGCCTGTCACCGGGGCCTCGGCCCTGCCCCACTCCCGTCCCGCTGTGCACGGGCCCCGGCAGAGAGGGACACACAAAGCCCCAGCATCGCCTGGCCTCAGAGCCCACTTCCAGCGAGGGAAGCCTCTGCGCTTTGCTTGCGGCAGCGGGTTTTCAGGGCATGGCTGTACCATAAGGAAACACCCGAGCTGGCAGCAGCCTGAGCGCCCGGTGCCATGTGGAGTACCCGGCCCCACAAGCCGTGGGGCGATGTGGGTGCTGCGCTGGAGCCCGGCGCTGGAGCAGGCTCGTTAGGCTGGGTGCTGGAGCAGGGCTCATTAGGCTGGGTGCTGGAGCAGGGCTCGTTAGGCTGGGTGCTGGAGCTGGAGCAGGCTCATTAGGCTGGGTGCTGGAGCAGGCTCGTTAGGTTGGGTGCTGGAGCTGGAGCAGGGCTCGTTAGGCTGGGCGCTGGAGCAGGGCTCGTTAGGCTGGGTGCTGGAGCTGGAGCGGGCTTGTTAGGCTGGGCGCTGGAGCTGGAGTAGGGCTCGTTAGGCTGGGTGCTGGAGCAGGCTCGTTAGGCTGGGTGCTGGTGCAGAGCTTGTTAGGCTGGGTGCTGGAGCTGGAGCAGGGCTCGTTAGGCTGGGTGCTGGGCCCAGCTGGCTCAGCTGGGCGGCAGCTGGAGCCAGACTGGCTGATGCCTAGCCCACGTGAGCATCCCTGCATGGCCACCGCCAGCGTCCCTGCTCAGCCACTGCCAGCGTCTCTGCATGGCCATTGCCAACGTCCCTGCACGGCCACCGCCAGCATCCCTGCATGGCCAGTGTCCCTGCACGGCCACCACCAGCATCGCTGCTTGGCCACCGCCAGCATCCCTGCTTGGCCACTGCCAGCGTCCCTGCATGGCCATTGACAGCGTCCCTGCATGGCCACCACCAGCATCCCTGCTTGGCCACCACCAGCATCCCTGCATGGCCACCACCAGCGTCCCTGCACAGCCATCTTGGCTCTGGCAGGAGCACAGGCAGCGTCTGCCCACACCTGCCCGTGGAGACGTGCCCCACGCTCAGAGAAGTGCCACTGCCAAGTGCAAAATGTGCTTTTTGAAGGAGTCGCGCTCCCCAAGCTGTCGCCCTCCCAGATGTTCCCCACACAGTCGGGGACAGGAGGAAGAGTCATTTCAGATTGGGCAGGGAGAGGGAGGGGTCACCCCCGCTCCTTGCCGCTCACCTGCCATCCCCGTGCTCCCCACAAGCGCCGTCGCTGCTTCTCACATGGATCCCTCCAGCCCCATCAGCAGCACGGCACGGCGGGTGGTTAGCGTTATTACTGTAAGCTTCTGGGACGAGCTCTGTAATTTCCACCCTCCCCAGTCTCTTTCTTTCTTGTTTCCTCTCTCCCATAAGCCGAGCATCAGGGTCTTGCTGTCACTTCCCGCGCTGACAGGACGGAGCACGCTCCGGGGGACCGCCGTCCGCCGAGGACAGCCACATTACCCTCTGCCCTGCGCCATCTGCTACCAGCCGAGCACATCAAGTCGGCGTGTGCGCCGGCACATCCAGCGCAGCAAAGCCAGCCGGGATTTCCTGGGCCAGTGAGACGAGTTAAAAGGATGCTGTCGTTTGCTTAATGACTCTCCCCCAGTGCGCTGCCGTTCAACAGCGCTAAGAGCGTCACTTCCAAAGCTGGCACCGTGCCGAGGGCCCGTGGCAAGGGTTGTGCCCTCCTCCCCGGGGCTCCCAACATGGGTCCCTGTGCCCAGTGGTGCACGAGCCCCCCCAGCCCCTGCAGGTAGCCCTGCTGCCGGCATTGCGCTCCATCCACCCCGGCTGTCCCGGCTTTTTCTGCTCCGTTACACAGGCCACCACCTCCACGGGCTGCAGACCACGGTGTTCCTCGCTCGCCCAGCATCATCGCTGGCACGGGTGAGTGGGTGGGAGGAAGAGGAGGCTGGGGACGATGCGATGGGGGTTTTGCCAGCGTGGGTACCTCCTCCCCAGCTGGCAGGGGCAACAGAGGCGACGGGGCGGGATTCTGAACAGGGAACAGAACTCTCCCCCTGTGAGACAACACCACTTTCCAAAATATGTTTCTGCTGACCCGCCTTTCCCAGTGGCCGTGCCCGCGGCTCCCGGATGCTCCCAGGGAGCAGCCGGTGCATCAGCGCAGGGACAGAGGGGATGCTGTGGAAGCGGCTCACCAAACAGCGGGTTCAGTACGTGTGTGCTCCTGCTCCCGAACCACCATCTCATCTCGTGTGAAGCGGGGACAGCTGCCCTTGCTGTCGCCTGGCCATGTCTCCTCTCTGTGCAAGCCTTCAAATGCCTCAGGGCTCCCATGTGCCCAGCCTGGCCAGGAGCCCCAGGGCTGCTGCGGCCGGAGAGGAGCCCAGCCAGCCTGGAGAGACGCCTCGCCCTCCCGCTACACCAACCTCGCGCCCGTTCAGCCTCCGGAGCTGCCCGGTGCTACTCTGCTTTCGGGAGGACTGACGTGAGCTGGCAGCAGTGAGGCAATCCCAGCTTGGGAATGGTGAACCCCAATCGCAGCCCATCACCTCTCCATCCTCGCTCCCAAAACCTGTCCTTTCCTCCTCCCTCCGGCGCAGGGATTGCCCCGGCAGCACGCAACAGCAGGGTCAGGCCAGCCGTGCCCGTGCTCGGATGCTTCCCGCAGCACGCAGCCAGAAGCAGTCTTTCCTCACAGCCAGCTGCGCAGGGAAGGGGATTTTTGGCTGATGAGAAGATTACGGTCTCTGACACCACATCTCCGCCTCTGCTTGCCCGGGCCACCTCCGACCGGGCTCCTTTCATCAGACAAAGCAGCCAGCGGCAGAAGCCTCCGTCGCACGTGGCTCAGCGCCGGTGCTGCGGCGCAGCTGATGCTGGCGAGGCCACGGGATTATTGTTTCCCTGACAGCAGCCGTCACCGCTATCTTTGGATTTGTTTCAAGATGCTCAGTGGGCATCTGTTCTGCGAAATGTTAAAGGCTCTGCTGAGCTGCATACTGAACAGGTCCTGCGCTGGTTGAGCTGGGGGTGGGCTGCACTTTGCTGGAGTTTCAGGCAATTTTTTATATATATATATATATAAAAATATATATAATCATAGAATCATAGAACAGTTTGGGTTGGAAGGGATCTTAAAGATCGTGTAGTTCCAACCCCCTGCCATGGGCAGGGACACCTTCCACTAGATCAGGTTGCTCAAAGCCTCATCCAACCTGGCCTGTTATATATATGTATATATATATCAAATATACACAAAAACCAGGCGGCAGGCTGGCTCAAGCAGCACGGCTCCAAGCAGCGAGGGGGGATGTGGCCAGGCCAGGCCTCCCCATGAAGCTGCCAAGGGCTGCCCGTCCAGCACCCTAAAGCAAGCTGTGGGCATCTCCACCAGCCTGCGGGCTCGGCGGGTGCCACGCCAACGCCGAGCCACGGCTCGGCCTGCGGAGACCGCAGGCTGGCACAAACCATGCCATGAACCGTCAGGCGCTGAGTGAAAGGCATAGAAGACCTCTTCCAGATCACCTTTGGTTTTAAAATGAGGCTTTTTGGTAAGATCTGTTTAGAGGGAAGGGTTGTCTTTAGACAGAATCATAGAATCATGGAATCGTTTAGGTTGGAAAAGACCTTTAGGATCATCCAGTCCAACCATTAACCTACACTACCAAGGCCACCACTAAACCAGTTAAGGGGAGAGGAATAATTTCGTGTTTCCTGGCTTGGTGGCTGGATTATTTTTTAATGAAAGTAAAACTAGGGATCATTAAGGTTGGGAAGGATCTCTAAGATCATCAGTCCAGCCATCAACCCAACACCCCCATGCCCACTAAACCATGTCCCCAAGTGCCACCTCTGCCCGTTTTTTGAACGCCTCCAGGGATGGGGACTCCCCCATCTCTCTGGGCAGCCTGTTCCAGTGCTTGGCCACCCTTTCCGTGAAGAAATTTCTCCCAATATCCAATCTAAACCTCCCCTGGCGCAGCTTGAGGCCATTTCCTCTCATCCTATCGCTTGTTCCTTGGGAGAAGATGCCCCCTCCCTGTCCCCTCCTGTCAGGCAGTTGTAGAGAGCGATCAGGTCTCCCCTCAGCCTCCTCTTCTCCAGGCTGAACACCCCCAGCTCCCTCAGCCGCTCCCCACCAGCCCTGTGCTCCAGACCCTGCCCCAGCTCCGCTGCCCTTCTCTGGACACGCTCCAGCACCCCAATGTCCTTCTTGTGCTGAGGGGCCCAAAACTGGGCACAGCATTCCAGGTGCGGCCTCACCAGCGCCGAGCACAGGGGCCGATCCCTGCCCTGCTCCCGCTGGCCGTGCTATCCCTGATATTCCTGATAGTCACTTGGCAATGGCCGCTGGACCGCAGACGCATGCCTTGCCCAAATGAACTCTAAGAAGCAGACACGCTGCAATGGAGACCCTATTTCCAAACTCAAACCCCAGAGATTTCGGCAACGAGGTTCTTCAAGTTGCGAAATACTTGTTGCAAAGATGAAAGGACCCTTGTGATTCTGCCACTACAGCCTTTAGCTTGTGCCCTTCCTTCGCAGAGCGGAGAGATCTCCCAGTGACCAACACGGTGCCTGAGCCGCTTTCCCAGGACGCGCTGAACAAGAGGCTCTTTGCTCCCGAGAGCAGAGCTACAGGAGCAAACCCTCCCTGGAGCTCCTGTGCCAACACCCCAGCCCCCAGGTCAGCTTGCTCCTGGCAAACCCTCCAACGTTTCGACATCAAAGGTGTCATGTGCAAACACTTGAGCCAACTATTGACCAAGAGAACACTTTGGCTGGAGAAATGAAATGCTGAGCAGCTTGGAGAAGCTCTGAGAGAGCAGAAGTGCACAGGAGAAAAATGAGACTTTCCAGGTAAATCACGAGGAACGGTGACTTCGGCCCAGTCTAGATGCAGAGCTGAGACTGTTTCAGGATCTGCTGGAAAAACCCAACGAACAGGGATAGCGTTGCCCTCGTAATGGGTCTGGCCCACCGGGCTTCATTAAGCAAAGATCTCGGCTCTGCAAACGGGTGCTGAGGAGAGGCAGGACAGCACAGGCACCCAGGGACATGCGCTGCAAAGTTTGCAAACCAAAGCCACGCAGTCTACCAACGCCACAAACAGAGCCTGGCCCGGGAGCGTCTGTCCGAGCGGATTTTGCTGTTTGCAGCTGCAATATGAAAGACTCGCTCAGCACCTCCCTGGGCAGGATTGAAGCTGGGCAGATCCGGCACTGGTAATGCTTGGCACGGCAGCATTCGTGCACGTCAGCAGTGGGGGAAAAGCAGCAAGAGATGGGATGGGAAAAGCAGGAAGGGATGCCAGTGCCCTGGACTTGAGTCCAGCCTCAAGCACAGCCTTTCCCTGGGTCCTGCTCCGGCACTGGCAGCGTGGCGAGGACAGCCTGGGCTCAGGCCAGCTCCAGCTTCATGGGGGCACTTGCAAAAACTGAAGCTAGAAGCGGAGAGTGTATGAATGCTTTGCTGGAAGCACACGGGAGGCATCGGAAGAAGCATCCTGCACAGCTGTGGTGTCAGAGGAGAAAGCCTCAGCCCTGCTTTGTGTATTATCAAGCCTAGTCCAGCGTGAGGACGTGGCCCCTGAGGGACAGGAGAACTGGGACGCTCATGACTCTGTCTCCCCAGGGCATCCCCTGGCAGAAGGGTCTGCAAACGTCCCTGCCATTCTTGTTCACAATTACATGGTGCTTTTGCAGACCACGCGCGGCACAGCAGAAAATACCAGGAAACAGCAAACCATCCCTTTGGAAGGGAATCTATTTCATTGAGAAGAAAAAAGTGGATTATTTTTACCCCCCTGCCATGGTGGCAGCTAATGCCCTCACGGGGAGCTCCAGAGTCTTGATCAGATGCTGCAAAACATCCCCCTGCGTGGGGCACAGCCCTCGCCCCGCGTAAATGGTGCTCTGGGGCATGGCTGGGCTCGGAGTGCTGCCGTCATCCACCCCACGGTACTGGCTAAGTGATTTGCTCCTGGTGGAAAGTGCTTGCTGACCCAGCAGGCTGGAGCTGCTCGTTTCGCATTTTCCTGGCTGCCGGAGTGGTTTTTCCAAGTTTCAGAAGTGCCTGCGGAAAAACGTGAAGGTGAGGAGCCGAGGGAGGCCAGCCGGGTCTCCGGGGCCGTAGTGGCGTGGGGGATGCTGGTGGGCTCTTCCCTGCCAGCAGCAGAATGTGGTTTGAGCACGTCCTAATTAGACCTTTGGCTATGAAGGAAGCATTCCAGATTTTGCAAACTAAGTCTCGGCTTTCGAATGCTTCATGCAGAGCACAGCCCAGCACTTCCTCAGAGAGCCGCGGGAGCGCGGGGATGTCTGGCAGCCACTTTTCCAGGAGACACTGACCCGCAGGGACACAGAAGACACCCGTATGGCTGCTCCTTTGGGGACAGCCCCCGTGCTGCCCATCAGGGCAGGATGGCAGGGGACAGCCGGCAGACCTCCCTCAGACCCCACAGTGTGCCCTGGAGGGTCTCTGTTGACAGCCCAGCCTGGATGGTCCTCAAGAATGCATTTTGATGGGTCACGCTCCCCTGCCGCAGCACGGATCCCGGCCCGTGGCCGTGCCCCCAGCCCGGCTCAGGACCAGCCCTGCTGTTGTAGGGGCTGGACCAGCCCCATAACCACTGTGAGAAATTTCTTAAAGTCCTTTCTTAAAGGTCTTTTCCAACCTAGATGATTCTATGATTCTATTAGGACAAGAGGAAATGGGCTTAAGCTGCGCCAGGGGAGGTTTAGACTGGAAATTAGGAAAAATTTCTTTACGGAAAGGGTGGTCAGGCATTGGAACAGGCTGCCCAGAGAGGTGGTGGAGTCACCATCCCTGGAGGCGTTTAAAAAACGGGTAGATGTGGCACTTTGGGATATGGTTTAGTCTGGTCTACCCTTGATTAGTCTAGAGTGGGCTTGGTAGTGTAGGTTAATGGTTGGACTGGATGATCTTAAAGGTCTTTTCCAACCTAGATGATTCTATGATTCTATGATTCTATGATTCTAAATCAGCACCAGCCGCTCCAGCTACACCGAGCTGAAAAACAACCCCAAGCCAGCCCTGTTCCCTCTGATGGGCGGCTGCTGATGGGCTGTCGGGGGGTGTCGGGGGGAGCGGGGTGCTGCTCCGCACCCAAACTCCGAGCCCAGGCTCCCCCTGCTCTACCAGCACGGCTGCTCCCAGCTCCGTGCCACCGGCTGCAGCGAGCTCCCGGTGCTGCTGCTGCGATGTTGTCGATGCTCCGCTCCTGCCGGCTCGACACCTGCTCTTTTGGGAGCCTTTACGCTTTTTTTTTTATTTGTTCCCAAACACCAGGAGGAATCCCCTGCTGTCAGCTGCTCTCCTGGCACAACGATCCCTCATTTCCACGGATATGAGATGTAGCAAGGCGCTCACCCTCCTGCATTCCTCTGCGCTGCCGGTACCTGGAGAATTGCCCCTGTGAGCGTGTCGGGGGGACCGGCAGGCTCCCAGCTGGCAGACCCCCGGGAAGCTTGCAGGGAGGCAGTCGGAATAATCAGTCTTTGCCCTTCTCCGGTGCCTTTCCGCTGAGGATCTCAAAGCACACTGATCCGGAGGCTAATTAGGCAGAAATGGGAACAGCTGGCAGGACAGCGGAGGGATGCGAAGCGGCGTCCCTCGCTGCTCACACTGCAGAGGTTGTGCATCCATCTCTGCTCTACCCTGGGATTAACTCTTACCTGTTTCCCGCTTCCCTAAAATGGTTGTTGATGCTCCTGGTCCATCCCAGGCTGAGGCAGAGCTCACTCTCTGGCAAGGAGACACACATTGGTGATTAAGATGATGATTTATTTTCCAGGCAGGATTGGTCCAACAGTCTGGGCAGGCGGTGAAAAGCCTGAGCCCCGATGCTGATACTCTCACCAGTTTGGAGAGCAGAGCAAAAATCCGGGGGCTCAAACCCCCTTCACCCAAACGGGGCTTTGCAGGAGCGGGTCTCAGTCCCCGGGCCAGATTTCACCAGCACGCACAGCAGAACGGGGGCACACAGGGGCCTAGCCGAGGCTTGCGATGGCCACCCTGCCCACTCAGTTGTGATGGCCAACCTGCCCACTCAGTTGTGATCGCCAACCTGCCCACTCAAGGTTTTGATGGCCACCCTGCCCACTCAGTTGTGATGGCCATCCTGCCCACTCAAGGCTTTGATGGCCAACCTGCCCACTCAATTGTGATGGCCATCCTGCTCACTCAAGGTTTTGATGGCCACCCTGCCCACTCAGTTGTGATGGCCAACCTGCCCACTCAAGGCTTTGATGGCCACCCTGCCCACTCAATTGTGATGGCCATCCTGCCCACTCAGCTTTGATGGCCACCCTGCCCACTCAGTTGTGATGGCCAACCTGCCCACTCAAGGTTTTGATGGACACCCTGCCTACTCAGTTGTGATTGCCAACCTGCCCACTCAAGGTTTTGGTGGCCAACCTGCCCACTCAATTGTGATGGCCATCCTGCCCACTCAGCTTTGATGGCCAACCTGCCCACTCAATTGGAATGACCACCCTGCCCACTCAATTGCGATGGCCATCCTGCCCACTCAAGGTTTTGATGGACACCCTGCCCTCTCAAAGGCAGCTGTGGGACCACAGCCGGCAGGCACGTCCTCCTGCCTTTGGGCACAGCTTTTCTGGAGAAGCCGGGCAGGATCAGGTTCCTGCCTGCAGGTGAGGTCCATCCCGGGCTGTTACACACAGCGCAGCGGCAGACTGCAGAAATGCTCCTTCCGGCTCTGACCACCAAGCTTTCGGCTTCGGGTGCATCCTGCAGTAACGAACTCCACGTACCCATCACACCTCACATGGACGAGCACTTCTTTTCATGGGTTTCAAGCTTCCTTGCTCTTTCCAGGGCAGTTCAGTGTCTCACCGGTCTCCCATATCCATGCAAGCTATTTTTTTGTAGGTAACACAGACACAGTGGGACCGGGAAGCTGCAGAGCGCAGCATGGCAGCGACACTCCTGCAGCCGTTCTGCCCACGGCCAGGGAGAGGAATGGTTTTCCAAGCTCCCCGCGCAGCTCCCAACCCCAGCGCTCAAAGCAACGTTTTCTTCCCACTGCCAGAGGTTCCTGTGCTTGACAAAAGCCGCGGGAGGAGGCGTGGGGTGGACAAATGATTAGAAGGCGAGCGCTAAAGGACGTCTGTAGGAATTAGGCAAGCTGTCCTCTCTGCGGCCAAGTGCCCACCTTGATGGGCAGAGGGACGGGAGGCTCTGCGATACGTCTCTGTTATGGACATAAACCCTTCCCTCCCCCCACACAATGAAAACTGCATCAATAGATCCCCCATCTGCTCACATACATCACACACTTCACTCCAGTTTATTAGCTGGAATAAATCATAAATATTTCATTATACATCAACGACGCTCGACTCCGGGAAGGCGCAATCCATCACCTCGACACTCCTTGCGACCTGCCGCCATGCAATAAGCTTTCCAGTCTATTAAACAAGATTGATACAGTGTGCTAGGATGGACTAGGGGAATTTATTATGGAGCGCTGGGAGAGGGAGGGCACCGAACGCCTGGTGCCACACGGGCAAACTGGAGCTGCTCCCATTAGCCCCTTGGACCAGGCAACCCTACCAGAAAGCTCTGGAGCAGTGAGCGGCTGAGTCTCCCCCTGAGCACGGTGCGAGGTGAGAAGATGCTGTGGCTGAACCCCGGGGTGCCCAGGTGCGGGTGCAGGACCCCCAGGTCCTGTGCAAGGAAGGGCTGGACCGCACGGATGGATTGGCAGAGCTCCAGCAGAAAGCTCCCACCTCTGCCCTGCTCAGCATCCCCACACTCATCGGCACAGAGAGGACAGCCCGGCGCTGCTGTGGCTGCACGAGAGCCGTAGCTGTTCCGCGCTGGTGAACAGGTTCCTCAGTGCCGTGAGAGCTGCGTGTGCCCAGAAATACTTACTGTAGCGTTTTGCTACTCTTTGAAGCTCCAGGATCATTTTAATCACAGAACAGAATCATTGAATCGTTTAGGTTGGAAAAGACCTTTAAGATCATCCAGTCCAACCATTAACCTAACACTACCAAGTCCACCACTAAACCAATTAAGGGGAGAGTCATAATTAATTTCATGTTTCCTGGCTTGGTGGCTGGATTATTTTTTAATGAAAGTAAAACTGGGAATCATTAAGGTTGGAAAGGATCTCTAAGACCATCAGTCCACCCATCAACCCAACACCCCCATGCTCACTAAACCATGTCCCCAAGTGCCACCTCTGCCTGTTTTTTGAACACCTCCAGGGATGGGGACTCCACCATCCTGGCTCCACTCCACTGCCAGAAAGCCCAGCGCCAGCCCAGCAGAAGCATGCTTCCTCCGACGGGGACCTTGCAGACGGTTGCAGATCAGCCCCCAGCTCAGGAATCCAACCTCACCCATCCAAGAGAGACCTCGTCTCTCCAAGCCACATCTCCCTTTAGGAGCAACAGCAGCATTGCTGTCAGTAACTCTCTGGCTGAATAGCGGGCGTGCAACCGGCCGATGAGTTACCAACGCCCGATGGAAGCTCAGCAAGATGCTAACCGGGCACACGGTAATCCGGAGCCCCTCCGCAGCGTGCCACGCTGCTGGGATTGATTAGAAGCAGCCTTGTTCCTGAAGGGGATTGACACAGCCTCGGCAACGATGATGTATGTGTACATATCTATTTAATGAAATGCTAAATGACAGGCGAAATAACAGAAGCAACTTTAACTTGATTTATTGCATGGAAATACATAATGTTTGTCACTGCTGTCAGCCATCTTGGCTAAGAACAGAGGTTACGAGCTCAAATTGTAGCTAATTAACAGTAATTAGCGCTTCTGAAATTCTGGATTTTGGCTCCTCCGCGGAGGCCGGTTGCGTAGCGGCGCCTGTCGCAGCTCACAGGTCGCTTGCCTAAGGCTCGTTACCTCTCCCCGCTCACCCCCCATCCAGCCCAGCACTTCAGCTCACACGTTCTCTGAAACCAGGCTGCCTTCCCAGGGCTTGCTCCGTTCCTCCTCTGCTCCTCCGCTGCTGCTTCACGTCCCCGACCGCTTCAGCAGGGAATCGCGGCAGGAAAACCCTGGGCTCCTCTGGCAGCCTCCCGGCATCAAAGTTAACCAGAGCCAACCCCTGACCCTGCCCTCCCCGTCCTCCCCACAGCTTCTTGGATCCTCTTTTGAGTTCCAAGGGGACCCAAAAAAGTTCCTGTTAATCCTGATCCAGGGTGTAAAGTTGGAATCTTGAACCTCTGCTTTTGCACACCTTTTCCACCCTGCGCAGACCACGATGGTGAGCCCTGCTGAGCTCCCAAAGACCGGCTTGCTGCTGCCTCCAGAGCCTGTCACAGCAGCGGAGCGGCTCTTCGGGGCTGCTCAAGTCCATCTACCCTCACCTGGTCGCTTGGACCAGCAAAATGCCTTCCCTGAGCTCACGAAAGACAACGACCAAAACTAAATGGGCTGCTTCTGCAGGGGCATGGGGCTGCTGCAAGGCACCGCTCCCGTTGCGGTGTACCGAGGGTTTGGTGTGCACCGCAATCATTAATAAAGCATCAAAGGCTCCTGAGGGGGGAGTTTGAAACTTCTTCAAAACACACATGCATATTAATAATGCACCAATTATTCATGAGGAAACCATCTCCCCTCCCCGGCAGCTTCCAGGGCTCCTATTTGCTCGGGTGCTGCCTGGGTGCAGTGCAAAAGCTTCCCAGCGACCCAGCCCTGCCGCTGGCACCAGCTCTCCGCCGGGAGAAGTCCCGGCACCGCGCTTCTCGAAGCAGCAGCTATCCTGGCAGCGGCAGCCCCGGCACAGCGCCTCAACGCTCTCGCTGGCAGCAGCCCTACCTATCTGCTACCCGTCTTGCTGCCAACAGCTCCGTGGAGCCAGGGAGCGGAAGAGAGGAGAGCGGCTCAGCAGCTGCAGCCCAGAGACGTGCCAGTGGTTGCGAGCAGGCAGGTCAGCTCGGAGACGAGCCGGCTGCTCTCCTCGCAGGTCCCGTCGACTGGTGCATGGTGTCAGGGACCCTGGTGAGCCCCCGGTGCTGATGTTCTGCAGGGGGGTGATGGGTCTCCGAGCAAACCCCAGCCTAGAGCCTCCTCAAGGTCCTTTGCTTCAACCCCCTGGAAGGGAAGAGCCCTTCACCCTCTGGTCAGATGGAGGAGCTGCCCCGAGGGGTCTGGATGAGGACTTTTGTTCTCCAGACACAAGCTGTGCAGCCACCGAGCTCAGCCCAGCACGGGGAGGTTTGCTGTTGCCTTTACTGCAAACTGCCGGGCGGTGGTGGGAGCCCAGGACGGAGGTGAGGACATCCAAAGACACCGATGCACCCAGGACGATACTGGTTGCTCCCCGCCCCAAAACAATATCTGAGAGTAAGAGGTGGCTGTCACGCTTTGCGGGCCACCGTCCACTGAGGCAGAGCAAGATTTCGACGCCGTTACAGATTTCTACCTGCATGAAATCTGGAGGTAATTTAATGGCTCACGAGAAAGGAAATAAATCTATTAGAACGGAATCGCTGTTTGTTTACGTATCTTGCCATGAACATCACCACGAGCAGCAGCAGCAGCAGGTGTATGTGCAAGCACCATTTATTTACATAATAAAATTGCCAAGTAGATTTGTAGCTCAGGGGCATCCTTGCCTCTCCGTGCGCCTGCCTAACTCCCATTAGCACTAATGGCAGGCGCTGTGTGCTCAGCAAGCGGGGAACAGACCCTCCGACTGCCCTAATGGCTGGTACTAAGAGATGTAGGGATGCAGATGTCTCGATGTGCCGGTTCCTCTCCCCCCGACTTGGTCCAGGAATGGGAATTGC
This sequence comes from Pelecanus crispus, assembly GCF_030463565.1. Lineage (NCBI taxonomy): Eukaryota > Metazoa > Chordata > Aves > Pelecaniformes > Pelecanidae > Pelecanus > Pelecanus crispus. The sequence goes on along the minus strand of NC_134650.1, from coordinate 47,285,794 downwards.
ATCGCAGCTTCAAGCTGCGTTGCAGTCCTCCCCATCTGCAAGAGCCGTCAGGTCTGCTGCGAGCTGCCTGCTCCTGGGAGAGAGGGGGTTAAGCAACTGACTCCCCACTCTCAAAACTTCTCCAGAGACCCCTGGAGCACCCAGCACAAGGGAAAAAGAAAAGCTGAAAAAAAAAGAAAAAACCCAAAACCCCAGCCTGGAATGAATTCCTGTCATGCTCTGCAACGGGGAAGTTTGTTTGTATTCCACAGGCAACAGCGCTGAGCCTGCTGTCAGAGCCATGCTGGGAGAAAGGGCAAAACCCTGCCGAGATGAAAGAATGTGAAGCACTGGTACAGCCTCCCCTGGCATTTACACCTGGGGGAAAAAAAAAAAAAAAAATCACTCAAGGGCATCTCACAAAGAGCTGTGCTAATAAGGCACTCCTCTCCACGCTGCGTGGCTGCGCGGGTGGAGCAGGAGATGGAGCGGTGCCGGGAACGCTGGCAGCATCTCCAGGTACCCGGGAGGTGAAAGCTGTGGATAAGACAAGTCTGATTGCAACCCAGCAATCCCGAGCTGCGCTCTCCCCCACTCCGCTTCCAGCTAGGGGACAGGGGAAGTCGGGGACTTGCTGCTGGACAGACGAGGTGTGCAGCTACCCCTGTCTCGGCTGATAAATCAGCGACACCTTCCCCTCACAGCTGTATTTTTTAAAGGCCCCTCGAGTTTTTTGCACCTCTCGGGCAGCGGGGTGAGAAGCCAGGATGATGCTCGCTGACCCCGTGCTGTACCCTCAGGGCTTGCCTGCACATCCTACGTCCTTCGCCATCCTGAAACCTGTTCCGTGCAAATCGCCCCGTCCGTGCTCTGCTCTACAGCCCCGACCCGACCGCTGCGAGCGGGCTCGTGCCACCACACAGACCTGGCTCTGCTCACAAGAGGACTCTTCTCCTGGGGCACCTGGCTCGATCAGAGCGCTCTGCCTAGCACAGGAGGGAAGGCAAGGCAGTGTTTAGGCAGGGGCAGATTAACCTCTTGTGACGTTTAGTCCTGCCGCACCGTGCCTTCACACAGGATTCACCCCAGGGTGCATCTTCTGGTCGCTCTGGTTTTAAAGAACTGATGTTCCAAAGAGAAAAAAGCACAGAAGACTACAGGACAGGAAAGATGTAGGTTATTTTCAGCCCAATTGGCATGAAAATAGGCCATAACCCCAGCCACGGGACTGCACCGGTGAAGTTGCGGTGGACCTACGAGGTGGGCTCTTGGTTGCGTACCAAATTCTGGAGCCTTGGGTTCTGCGCACAAAGCCGAGGCTGAGAGATCCCGCAGCAGGAGCATTCCTGATTGGGATGGGCAGGAGATGGGCGCAGAACACACACACGCATCCAGTGGCTTCCTTCTTTGTGAACTGCGAAGCTCACCCCATCCTCAGCACCATTTCATGGTCCTTCACAGACACAGAGGGTTCTAGGTGAACGCAAAGGCCTGGTTTAAGGCTGGCAGTGGTGTTGGCAGCGCCCTAAAACCCACAGATGAACAGAGCTAGCAGCTTCAGCTTCATCTGCAGACATGAGCTTGGAAAGCATCATCCACCACATCCCCTCCAAACCCTCTCCCAGCCCTGTGAGATGGGCTTCCCAGCACGCCCAAATGGCCAGCAGGTTTGGGCTAGCAGATACAAAGGCCATACATACATCTCCACACTATTGTTTCAGGGCTTCGGGGATTGCCGCATATGGTCCCCGCTCCAGCCTTGGCTTGGGTTGGCGTTAGGCAATGCCAGCAGACAAAGTCCTGGGCACCAGCTTTCAGCCGGGAGAGGACAGCACCAAATGGATGAACAGAAACCCAGACCTCGGCAGAGTCTGGCAGCACCCCGGCTCCTGCCTGCCCTTGGCAGAGGTGCTGCACCTCATTTCTGGGTACGCTCTGCACATGTAGCTCAGCACGGCCAAGAGCCTCTCCAACCCTTCAGCACTTTGCAGACCTGAAGGACACGCAGCAGACGAAGCCTCCCCAACCCAGGCAAGCTGCACAGCCTGCTCCAAGGGTGCCACGCTCCCCTAATGGGAAACAGCAGATAAACCAGCCGAACCTTTGAACGTTTCTGCAAGCCAGGCAGCCAAGACTTTGTAGGTTCACTCATCATTAGCAGGAACTCATGGGTGACTGATATGACACAAGTAGGCTGGGCAGAGGGAGCCCCCGCCGCTGCTTACAGCCAGAATTACTGCAGATGGGTTTGCCCAGAGGACAAGCCAGAAAAGAAAATGGGTAAGTAAAAATGAAAAACGTTGGGTTTTTTTTTTTTCACATTAGCATTTAAATATTTATAGAAATCCCTGCAGACAACAAGATGAAAAAGAAAACTCAAAGACTAATAAATAAGTAAATGCTCCAAGGTGTGGCAACCCAGCTGAACGCAGCTGCCACTCAGCTGGCGAAACTTTGAAGAGCATGGTAACCATGCGTGCACGGCTAAAAATAATAATTGTAATAATAAAAACATTAGACTAAACCCCTCTGCTTTGGCTTCTGCCCTCTGCAGAACAGCTGAGGGATCAATTACACCTTAGCTAAAGAGAGCGCTACCTCTTCTTTTCCATGCCGTGACCTGTCCCAGTCTCTGGTGAGACGAATTATTAAATAAAGCAGAGATAACGATGGGAGGTTGTTGACTAAGAGAGGCAGCGGTGGGATATGAGGAAAGATATCGGCCTTAAATTGTTTGCTTAAATATACAGAAGCCTATACTTTTGCTTACAGCATAATACCATTAGTCGTAAGTAAATATGTTCTCAACTGTCTTGAGTGAAACCCAGAGGGATGACTCTCGTTGAAAGTAAAGAGCCTCTCAAAGCCAGAGACGTTCAGCTCTTCGTCAAGCACTATTACCAGCCCAATAAAACACCCAACAAGAACCTCACCACTTCACGGCGCTTGGTCTTGGATCACTTGGCCTGCTAAAAGTGATCCCTCGCCTTCCCGTGCTGGGGAAGGAGGGAAATCAGGCTGCTGGCCTCCCGGCTCGTCCTACGAGCTGTAATCAATTTGTGCAATTCCCCGACCCTGCTCCACTTAAGGCTGTGCTGGGTTATGTAAATCAAGCGCCAAAAAACATTCAGCAGGCTAAACAGATTGTGTGGGCATCAGCAGCGTGCCTCAAGCAACGGGAAACCCGGCAAATGAGGAGGAAGGGAAAGCTGAGGACATAAAATAAGGCAGAAAAATGATAGATGGGCAAAGGTGGAAGGAAGGGCTAGTTTCAACAAATTTCCTCTTGAGCCGGGCAGCTCTGGTGACAGGCAGGTGTCAGGACTGAAGATAAACCTCCATCACCGCCCAAGCTTGAAGAGCAGGCGTCCCCACCGCCAGCGACGCAGCCTTTCCCACCCGCAGAACGGCTGCTCTGACAGTGCCTGCGAGGGGACCGCGGTCCCGTCCTCTGCCCGCCCGCCCCGGGGATCTCACTCAGCCGATTCGATGCCGACCTTCCCCCATGGGCTTTTCAAGTCTGCGCTGGAGGAGACGTGCTATTTCTATAGCACTAAGTAGCCGCGTGAAAGAACGCCTGGCCAATGATCCAGCGGGCTCTGCCAAGTACCATGAGAAAGACGACTGTTCAGCCCATTTCTTCACCACATCCTGAGCTCAATCCTGCACTTCCCCACTTGCCGGCCTTGCAATTCTCCTGCTAGATCTTCTGACAGGCTTGCAGAGCTCAGCTTGACATCTCTACAGCATCACCCAGCCGGAGCTGCGGATGGGACTCCTTGCATTAATCCCTGGGATGGGAAGAGTCACTCCCGGCGGTCAGAGCCCGAACGAGCCCCTCTGCCTTCAGGCTGCAAGGGCAGCGCTGCTGTAGCGCAGCTGGAAAGGCAAAAGCAAACAGAGACGGAGAGGGAACAGCCTGGATTTTGGAGATGCGGGTGCCTGCTGTTCCCACCGACTCTCAGCTGGGGTGCAATTGCTCCACACCTCTGAAAATGGGACACCGTGTAGCAGAGGTTCTCAGACAAGTAAAGGGCTGGCATCCGAGATGTTTGATACAACCAGAGTGGAGCTTTGTAGAGAGTAAACAAATTCTGTGCCAAAAGCTGCTCTCATTTACAGCTACAAAAATCCCAAGTCACTCTCTGAACTGCTGAAAACATCAGTCTCGCGAGCAGTCAAGGAAACAGAGGGTTTCATTTCGCTGTGTCCTGATGACCCTAAGACTTCCAGCCATCGGGCAATATTGTCTCCTCAAGGAGAAAGAATAAATACTGAGGCAGGAAGCAGAAAAAGTGAATTCTCCCTCCACAGTGTTAGAAGTGTGTGTGTATAAGGAACATTTTTGAGATTATAAAGGAATCTTTACACACGGCTGATACACCAGACACCATGCCATCTTCTCTACGTTTTTACTTCTAGAAACACCTCTTAAGTGAGGGCTGGGTGGAAACGTGAGCCCAGCGCACGGCTGGTCTGGCTCCACCGGAGAGGCTGCCCGGTCGGTGCCTGCAGCCCCTGTTCCCGTCCCACGAAGATCCGGTGGGATATCCTTCCTAAAGCAGCACATGGAGCTGTGCTTGGGGTATGCTCGGCATTTTTTTGGGTGTCCTTTCACATCGTTTGTGGGAATGTGGGTCCGAGTTATAAGCCACTAATGAAGCAGGTGAGCGTACCTCCCCCCTGCCTCCCGCTCCCGCTGCTTTTCAGCTCCAACGCTTGATCACGGACCTGGAAAGCGGAGATAGAGCCTTGCGCAGCGCTCGCGGCCACCCCGCCCGACTCACGAGCTTAAGCTATGGCAGACTCCAAACGAAGCTCCTTCAGCCCAGCCTCGCAGGGAGCCCACGCTTCATCCGGTGGGCTTACCGAACCAGTAAGTCGCATCATCTGCAACGCATTATAATTAAGGAATCATTTCTTTAAAAATGGAATTTGCATTAACTGGATTTGTGACTAGGAGAGACACTGCAAACAAACAGAAAACCTGCAGATTAGGATGCTAATTAGATGCATTTCTATTTATAATCTGCCTTGATCAGGCAAAAGTATTTTCTGTTTCAGGTGTCAGTGCTACACCCACGAATTCAAGCAATTCCCTTGGCAGGGAAACACCTGCTTGTCTCTGGGGACAGGCAAGCGCCAGGGAAAAAGCCTGTGCCGGAGGGATGGGGCGTGCGCCGCTCGCTGCTTCTCCTGCCCCTTCTCCTCGGAGACCAGCCCGCGAGGAGGAATGGGCTGCGTCTGGCCAAGGATGACCTGCCCAGGACGTTTCCTACAAACACCAGGTTTCTCTGGGCTGGAAAACTGCAGGCAGCTTTGCTTTTTCCATTAGAAGTGGTGGGGTGGAAATCTCCAAAGAGCCGGGGCTGGGAATGGCAAGGACCCACAGCCGGTGCCGGCAGAGCTGTCCAGCTACGGGCTGCAGAGCTCAGTCTGAAGAGGACAGGTGGACACGAGGAGGTCCCTGAAACCAGCCTGAGATTGTCACTGGGCTTCTTCCCTTGACTGGGGACTCACGGCAAGGCCAGGTCCCATCTCTGGAGCAACCTGGGAACGGCAGTGCTGAGTAGGATGCTCCCAGCAAGCGCAGGCAGACGCACAGCGCGCTGACGGCTGCTCAAGCTTGGCAGCGCCTGAAAGCCTGCCAGAACTGAGGGGTCCTTCTCATTTCTCCTGGTGACATCTTATTCCAGATTAATTTCTCCTATTTTTTCCCCCCCTGGAGCCTCCTCTTGTACCGCAGAACATCCAGAAGGAATAAAGCGATAGCAGGTCCCCCCTGTTCTCCTTTTCTTCTCTAGGAGCCTTCAACAGCGGCATGTGGGATGTCTTTTGACCCACAGGAATTATAGTTCATGGCAGCGTGGGGGGCTCGTGACCTGCGTAAAAGGAGCTAGCGAAAATTCAGTGATAAACCAGGACTTAGCGATGTGAAAAACAGCTACAAGGTTGTTTTTTTTAAATGCAGCTTAAAGAAAGAAACTTAAAAGATATGAGTCATCATTTTGAAATGTGCATCAAACAAGTTAAATAACTCTTACTTTCTTAACGACATATTAATCAAAGTGCATTGATTCTTGAATCAGATTCTACTACCAACAAGCTTTCTATCTTCTCCATCCTGATGCATGCATTAAGAGAGTTTTATTCTGACAGATACAATATAGCAATCAATAAAATCTTATTATATGGAGCTGAGATACATGGATTTGTTGCAGGATTTATGCACTACTTTCAAACCCGGTGCTATTTCATGTCTCAGCCTTAACCTGTAATTGAAAATAAATCTCCCTGAATATACCAGATTCTAATTTTCTGGATGTATGGGCAAATGTGAATGGAAGCCGGCCTTCCCTCGGGGAGAAGCTTGCTTTCCGATCGTATCGCTCCCCCTGCGCACACCACTGTATTGCCAGATTCCTCCGGAGAAAGCGCCCTGCCCGGCCCTGCGCAGGCAGGAAAACCTGCAGGCAAAGGGGCAGCGCCCGGGCACCGCGCCGCGCAACTCCATCACGCTCCCAACCCTGTCCCCTTGCTCGTGAGTCCGAAGCCGCTCGCTGCCTGGCGATCGCTGCCTCCCGGGCAGAGCTAACGCAGCCCGACAGCGCCAGAGCCTGAGCGCCGCGAGCGTCGCAAAGCTGGGACGGGAGAATAAAGACCAGGGAGCGGGATGAGCAGAGAAGCTGGTGTTTGCTCGGCGATTGCTCATAGAATCATCGAATGGTTTAGGGTTGGAAGGGACCCTTAGAGGCCACCCAGCCCAACCCCTGCAGCGAGCAGGGACAGCCTTAACCAGCCCAGGGTGCTCAGAGCCCCGTCCAACCTGGCCTGGGATGTTTCCAGGGATGGGGCACCTACCACCTCTCCGGGCAACCCGTGCCAGTGTTTCACCGCCCTCACTGTAAAAAAAATTCTTCCTTCCTTATTTCTTTCTTCTTTCCTTCCTGCTCAGCGGCATGTGAGCGTGCTGGGAGATTGCCTCTCACCTCGCAGGGTGCGGGACAGCTGGGAAGGTATCGCAGCGGCAGGAGACAGCCGCTGCAGGCATTTTTCCTTCGGGTTTGTCTCGGTCTCCGAGGGCTCGGTGCCGCTTGGATGTACGGCAGCAGGTGGGTACCCAGCAGTCTCCCTGGAAATGGCTGGAGGGGACTTTGATCTAAGCAGCTCTGTCAACAGCGTTAATACAATAAAAATAATCAAATTCACTCAGATGGAAATGAGAGAGATGGAGAGAGAGGCAGAGAACGGTGCAAATCGGAGGGAATAAAGAGGACGGGAGCAACAGTAAATCACCTACGCAACGCCACGAGTTCGGATGCTTCTCAAAAGAGCCACGATCTTGAATTCATCAAAGAGTCACTGCAGCATCATGCCTGTTTATCAGCTTTTTTTTCCCCTGTAACACACACACACACACGTACTTGTTCCTTCTCTAACTGGAGGCACAAGATGGGCACGTTTGCAGCGGGATGCCTGCACAGGCTTCCTGCACAGAGCACACACGGTGTCTGCCTCTCGTCCCAGGGGAAGGGAACACAGGTTTGCAGTTGTTGCACCGAATGCCTGTTCTTTCCGAGATTTCCCTAGAAACCGAGCAGGGAGCTGCAGGAGCACACTGCGGAGAGAGTGCCGGTGGCCACACTCTGCATCGCTATTTTTTCCTCCTATCATAGAGGGAATGACCATCCCCAGTGCTCAACGTGAGGTTGTTTTCTTGGGGAAGACAGTTTCATGGGAGAAAAGGGGATTTTAATAAAGGAGCTGTCAATCAGAAAGGAAAATGACTGCTGCCGTGTAAGTGTTGGCTCTTTTTTTCTTTGGTTCCTATACTTTCTCAAAAAAACCCCTATAATTCAGTTTACAGGAACATCAACCAGAAACAGAGAACTGGTCCGAGGAAGGTACCGGGGAAATAAATCACCTGCAGCCAGAAAAGACTTAAAAATTCAAGATTCCTTTGTGGGCCTTGCATTTCCAGAGGTAGCCCAGAAAAGCACCCGACGGAACACTTCAGCAGGCACCTTGCAAGGTTTGAGCATCACCCCTCACCCTGGGGGCAGGCAGGGAAGGGAACCGGCGCCCGGACCACGCGAGCCCCGTGCAGCGCTTCCAGGTTAACTCCGATCACAAAGCGAAAGGAGGGAATGAGCTGCGGTGACTCTTGGCTTTGAGTAACAGGACGGACACCCAGGTAGAGCCCCGAAGTGGTTATAGGCAGCAAAGCCGGCGGGACATGCCACCCCTTGAGACGGCACGCACGGGGAGGGTACGCACCGAGCCCGCGCTCGGCGCTCGGCGTGCGGAGACGTCACGCCGCTTTCTGTTTCATCTTACGGCGAGTGCCAGCATGCCCCGTCTCCGTGCGGTGCCACCCCAGAGCAGTGCCCGTCCAGAGACGGGCTCCCCACGAGGCGCAGCACGAGCGACACGCCAGGGTTCCCCTTGCAATAATTATTCTTCATTTGCTGACCCGCTGGTTTTTCAGATCGCCACTACCATTGACAGCTGAGGAGTTAGCCGCGCTCTCTCCAAGCTTCCCCGCTCCAAACCTCGTCCCTGCCGCAGCCGAGTGCGCGTTCCCGTGTCCTTGGGGGGCATGCGGGGGACCCGGCCACCGCCTGCAGTCACACCATCATCTGCTTTAGGTGAGCGGTAGGTCACTTGGGTGGGAACGCACACGAGGGTCCGGCAGCGAGAGGAACGCTAGCGCGGGGTCAGAAATGCCATCGCCCGGGTTTCGGGAGCACCGTGCGCACGCACGCAGCCTCAGCTTTAAACCGCTGACCTGCAAATGGCAGATATCGCAGATTATAGCCCGGCGGCAGCCAAGCTTTGCCTCTTTTGGGTTCTGCCAGCACGGTCTCCACTCCAAAGTTACCCACCACTGCTTCATGGGGGCAATTCACCCTCCAGACCCCAGTCACTATGGTGGGACACAACCTCCTCGCTTCCCTGAAGTAGTTTTTTTTACCACCACAGGGACGTTTGTCATCTGCGAGTGATCTCCAAAGGTTGCCACCACGGCAGGCAGGGCGAGCGAGGGGCGACGGGGCTCGCTCACGGCGCTGCCAGCTAAATGAGGCTTGGGAAAAAAAATAGCCCCATCGATTCGACGTCCGCGAGAGACCGAGCGAGCGGGCAGGAGAGGAACGAATGGAAAGAAAGGCAAAGAGCGAGGGAACGGGATGGGGCAGAGAGTTAAAAGCCTGCTGTCCTCCCCAGGCAGCTGCGGGGGTGTCGGGGAGGCGGCCCGGCCGGGGGTCTGCTGCTGGGGGGGCCGGCCAGGCACCCCCCGACCCAGCCCGACCCCCCCCAGCCTGTCTCCGCTCCCCCCCCGCCTTATTTCTAGCTCTGAGCTCTGCTCGTGAAAGGGTTAAGTTTAATTTATACTGATTTCTATTTAATATCATTCTCTCCCCGTAGGAGCCGGCAGCTGTGAGCTGATTGTACTCTCTCATTATGCAGTCTGTATCACTAATGGCCTGTGACAAAGGCATGCCATCTTCCCGGCCTTACCCCCGAGAGCCAATTAAACACACATACTCCCTTCCTGTTTGCAGCGCATTACAATGAAATTAAACTGAATTTCAAAATCATTTTCTCCTAAAGACATCTCTTTGCAATAATTAATGCATGCTATTCCTTTGCATCTGAAATATTCATCAGGAGCGTTGACTAAAAAAATTTTTAAAGCTGATTGCCCTGCACATCGCCTGATGATGCTCCAGTCTCAGCCCGCGGTACCCGCCCGGGATGGGGACCCGCGGTGACACTGCCGGCAGGGCAGCTCCGCGTCTGCTTCGGGATAACAATAATAATAAATCACAGCTTCTTCAAGAACCGTAAATAAGATTACGCAGAAGGCACCAGAAACCCAGCCTGACTCGATGGCGCTGCTAACGCACAGTAAAGGAGGGGAATGGGGAAGTCAGAGCTGCGGCTATGTTAAGGTTAGGCAGGAATGAGCCACCCGCCCTTCCGCACCGGCAAGATGAATCGGCAGCGGGCTCGGTGCAGGCAAAGGCGCTGCCGGTGTTCGCCCCGCTGCCCAAACGGCTCCCGGCTGGCGGCGGGGCGGCGCAAAGGGGGCACGCCGAGATACCAACCGGCAGCCGGGGCCAGAGCCTGCCAAGCCGGCCCGCGGCTAATTCTGTATTTCATCGAAATTGCAGAGCGGCGCCGGGGAACAGGAACCTCTGACCGAGGAGGTCTCTGAGCGCTCGCCACGCACGGAGCCCAAGGCATAATTTGAAGCACATAACTTATTCATGGCCTGTCACCTCTATTCCGTTTGGGAAAAGTCTTCAGCCCGGTATCCTCTTGAATTTGTTATCCCACGTGATGGGCAGGATTAGCCCTAAGAGCTCTCCTCCGAGAACTTGCCGTCCCAGCCGCAGCAGCTTCAGGTAGGGACAGTCCCGACGGTACCCGCTGCTATCGCGGGATAACAGGATCTTTTCCCTGCTTGCAAATATTTGATAAAACCTACCAAGGCGCGCACAGGACCCACCTGCAATAGGTATTATTATTATTATGGTTTTATCTTCCGGTGAAATTTGATTTGAAAGAAGCAAATACTAGCGGTGTCCCCATCCCTGGAAACATTTAATGTTTCAGAACATTTCTCTTAGTCGAAAGGGAAAGGCAAATCCTGAGAAACCCAGAAAAAGAAACATTTCCTTCGCATTTCTACAACGTTATCATGTAAAAATAAAATGCTCCTTGGTTTCAAATTAAAAGGTCTCTTTATTTGGAAGACCCAGACTTCTCACTTTAAAAAAATGTTCTGGCAATTTCAAAACCTCTTCCCGAACCGCTCCCACACTGACGACACCCGCTGTGATTTTTTCCCAGAAAGTTCAGCTTCCCCTCAATTACTATTTTCTGACTGACAAATGACGGTTCCTTGAAAAGCTCCCACGCAACGCCGGCGGCCAAGCCCCGGGTCCCAGGGACACCCGGTACAGCCGTGCTGCCCGTGCACATGGTTTTGACCCTACACACCTTGCCTTTAAATGCTCAGCCACGACCCGGAGAGGAAACTCCGCTGCAGACAGCACTTCGGCACCAGGACGGAGCCAGCGCCTTGGAGCTTAGCGGGGGTTTCCCACTGATGTGGTCCCCGTGTAAGTTTAGCTAAATCCCACCCGGTGTTCAGGTGCTGAGGTTGTAAAGTTTAAGTCTCCAGAAAACATTAAGCACCGTAAATTATGCTTACAAGCAAACACTCCCATACGTACCCCATGACTTGGCTAATTATGGCCAACACAAGCGAAGGCTCTCCCTCAGCCCGGCGTTCGGAAGCATGTCCAGCCCACGCCCCCAGCCAGGCTGTGACCCCCCCCATCCCCAAACCTCCCCCCAGCAGCCGGGGAACGCTGGGAGCCGAACCGGAGCTGCCGCCCCCCGCTCCCCTCTGCCCGCCGCCGCGGGGGAGCCATCGCAGTACCTGTTTTGAACCAGCCGTCGGGCGTGAAGGCGTCTGCCGTTTCTCTGGGTCTGTTCCAGTACTCGCGGAAGACGGAGGGTCCCTTCACCAGCAGCTCCCCTTCCTGGCCCTCGAGACCCGGTGTCACCTAGGACGAGCACACGGTGAATGCATCCCGGGGAGCAGCGGGGAGCAGTCGTCCCCGCAGCCGCATCCCCTCCGCCGCCTGTCCCCCGGCACCGCAGCTGGGGGCCAAGCAGGACCCGTGCAGCGCGGCCCTCCCTGCCTTCGCCGGCCTCCAACGCAGCCTGCCCACCCGCGGGACCTCTGTCCTCAGGTGGAAGGGCTCACCTAAGCGCCTTCCGTATTCAAAAGCATCGAAAAGATATATCCGTGCTATATGAAGACAAGAGCTGCCATCCTGCAACGGCAGTCCAGGCAGGCTGATGCCTTCCAGCTGCTGGCAAAGGAGAGGAGCGGTTTCGCATGCAAACATGTGGGAAATACTCTTGGGAAAGGGTCAGGAAATACTCTTGGGAAAGGGTCAGAAATACTCTTGGAAAAGGGTTGGGAAACACTCCTGGGACAGGGTCGGGAAATACTCTTGGAAAAGGGTCGGAAATACTCTTGGAAAAGGGTTGGGAAACACTCCTGGGACAGGGTCGGGAAATACTCTTGGGAAAGGGTCGGAAATACTCTTGGAAAAGGGTTGGGAAACACTCCTGGGACAGGGTCGGGAAATACTCTTGGGAAAGGGTCGGAAATACTCTTGGAAAAGGGTTGGGAAACACTCCTGGGACAGGGTCGGGAAATACTCTTGGGAAAGGGTCGGAAATACTCTTGGAAAAGGGTTGGGAAACACTCCTGGGACAGGGTCAGGAAATACTCTTGGGAAAGGGTCGGGAAATACTCTTGGAAAAGGGTCGGAAATACTCTTGGAAAAAGGTTGGGAAATACTCTTGGGAAAGGGTCGGGAAATACTCTTGGAAAAGGGTCGGAAATACTCTTGGAAAAGGGTCAGGAAATACTCTTGGGAAAGGGTCGGGAAATACTCTTGGAAAAGGGTCGGAAATACTCTTGGGAAAGGGTCAGGAAATACTCTTGGAAAAGGGTCGGGAAATACTCTTGGAAAAGGGTCAGAAATACTCTTGGAAAAAGGTTGGGAAACACTCCTGGGACAGGGTCAGGAAATACACTTGGGACAGGGTCAGGAAATACTCTTGGAAAAGGGTCGGAAACACTCTTGGAAAAGGGTTGGGAAACGCTCCTGGGACAGGGTCGGGAAATACTCTTGGAAAAGGGTCGGAAACACTCTTGGAAAAGGGTTGGGAAACACTCCTGGGACAGGGTCGGGAAATACTCTTGGGAAAGGGTCGGGAAATACACTTGGGAAAGGGTTGGGAAATACACTTGGGAAAGGGATGGTCCTTTCTGACCCTCTGATGCAGACCGGCTTCACAAAAGCGCTCTGCACCCTGCTCCCACCGCAGCACCCATCGGCCTCTGCTAGGGTCAGGTTCTCTCCCAGGAAATCATTTGGGAAATGCCCCCTCGCCACTCGCTGCCCCCGGAGCCTCAGGACGGTCCGAGGAGCGGGATGCTGGGGGGGGCACCAGCAGAGACAGCGTTTCGTGCTTTGCGACCTCCAGGCACCCCGATCAGGGCACCCACCCGCTCGGCGAGCCCCTCTCCCACCTCTCTTTGGCAAGACTGCCCTTCCCCGCGGCGGAGGCTCCTGCGGGATGGATGGAAGCAGGTCACAGAGGCTGCCTCCGGAAAGACCCGCGCACCCCTGCCAACTCCGCGTCCCATCCCCTGCGTGCTGCTGCCCTCCAGACCTGTGTATCTCGCAGCGCCAGCAGCAAGCTGAACGGCTGAGCGGATGGCTCAGCCACGGGAACAGCAGCCGCCGGGGCCACCAGCTGCACCGCTTGGCACTTGCAGCAACCCGTCGCCGGGCTGGCGGCGGCAAAGCCCTGCCCTCCCCGGGGAAGAGAAGCGCGGGCCGCTGTCCCGCAGCAGCTGGGAGATCGGATCCTGCTCCGATGGTGAAGGCAACACCACCATCCACCCCAAGACGTCCTAGATTTGCAGGGTCCTCGGGGGTGAGGCCCCTCCTTCCGCCCGCCGCAGCCGGGCAATGGAGCCGGGAGGGCAGCCGCTGCGAGGCGGGGGGAGGCAGGGGACGATGCGCTCCCGTGACCGTGCCATGCTGCTGTCTGCTCTGTTGATAGATAGAAAACTTCGCTTTCCAAACCCATCAATCTAACACTTTTTTTTCTTTTTTTCCTGAGGAGGTGGCAGGAAACACCATCTGATTTGTTCTCGGGGACACGCGGCTCCTTTCAGGCTCGCTGGAAGGCAACGGTTGTAGTGACAACTTGGTACCCTGCAAACCTGCACGGGCAGGTTTTCTATGGCAACAAAAGAAATACCCTGCTGTTATGGAAACTGGAGAATCGCAGGAAGGTCACAGACTTGCCCGACATGCCACCGTATCTCATCTCCCCTGCACATACACGGCTCTGTAATTACAAGGATGCAGGCAGGCTAAGAGATGAGGCACCCGAGAGGCACGAACGTCGCACCGCTCGTGGGACTGTGTTAACCTGAAGTCCTTTGCAGGGAAGATGTGCAAAGCCACTGCTGGGATGGAAGGTCGCCGCGAGACGTGCTCGTGCGTGTTGCTCCGTCCCTTCGCGGAGAACATCCCGGTAACGGGAACTCTGAGCCGTTTTGTACTTGAGCTGCTGCAACACGGACGAGATACATCTGGGACCCCGAAAGTCAGCGATGCCAGAAACGCAGCCGCGAGGGAAAGCAGTAATAGCAGTACTGGAGCGCCAGGCAGAATCCCAGGGCAGGGCAGGCTTCGCGTCTCTGTGCAGCCTTTGATGGAAACAAAGCTTCGCTAATGGAAAATGCTTAGAAAGCTGCTTTTAAGGCACAGTTTTTGTTTTAAGTAATTTCTTCCCGATGTCCTCTCTTGGAGGATGGGGTGACATGGGGCTTTCTGCACTTACAGCCCAGGCACTTCCATGGAATCACCTCAATTCCCCTGTGTGTCATGGGCTGGGCTGAGCCCCCAGAGCCCTGGCTGTGCCTCATCTCCACCGCCTGGAAGATGCTGCAGGAGAAAAAGTTCGTTAACGCTGATGACAGGAGTTTCACTGAGTGATGGCAAAGTGAGGATGGTGCTGGATGAGTTCTCCCTTGGGGAGCTGAAAGAGGGAGCCTGAGGACCAGACTATCCACGAGCAGGACAGCACAGAGAAACCTGAGGTCCAGGAGAGCCCAGGACCAAACCTCTGTGCCTGCAGCAGCAGAAGGGCACGAGGCACAAAGCCTGCGCCGGCGAGCGTGGCAGGAATGCGGTGGGTGATGCAGAAGGACCAGCAAGGCAGGGTTTCAGTGCTCTTACAGAGGCTGCAGGTAGTTTTACGCCGTGGCTATTTCTTCTCACTCCTTTTACTGCTGGTCCAGCCGTGGCATCACAAAATAAGCAACTTCCCCGAGCAGCTCCATGCCCCGGTGCTCCCGGTTCCCATTTTGCCCATCGCAACCCTGCCAGCGATGCCTCTTCTCCCGGGGGGCAACTGCACCCCGCTCACCTCCCTGCAAACCCCGCTGGATCCCGTCCTCCCCATCTCAGCTACAGAAAACCGGCTATCGAAACTGCCCTCACATTACAGGCGTTTTAATTACTAGCGTGAGCCTCCGAAGTCAATCCCTTTAGCTGTCGGGCTGCCTCCAGCTCCCCCGAAAGGGCTGGGGCGTGGGTGGCAGAGGTAAGGATGGCAAGAACCCACAAACAGCTGCCCGGGCTTCATCTGCAGATCCTGCCAGATTTTGTCTTCTGCTTGTCGGCGCCAAACGCGAGAACGGGTGTAAATTTGGCTACTACAAAAGCCTTCAGCCCCCGCCTGCCCGGCTGAGCCCTGCCCTGCGCAGGCGTTGCACGGTGCCAGCTGTGGTTGGACTGGATGATCTTCAAGGTCTTTTCCGACCTAAACGATTCGATGATTCTGCGATTCTATACTGCCCTACCTGCCCAACCTGCGCCGTGCCCCGGCTCAGAGCAGCAGAGCTGCCCCAGGGACCAATCCTGCACGGTGTTTACCTGCACGCTGCGACGTCTTGTGTGAATCAAGCCTTGAACCAGCTCCAAATTTCTTGTCATATCAACTCAAATTTTGGCAGCGGCTCAACCCACATCTTATCTCGAGCAGAGCTCCTTGGCAGCAGGCACCTCCCTGTTGTGTAATTTAATGATGTTATGGCTGGCTTGCAAACAGTAAAACAGAAAGGCCGTGACGTTATCTTAATAGGATTTTGCTTGCTGAACTCCGAATGTCACTGCCACTGCTCCCCAGCGTAGCAGAGGGGACGCAAAGCACCCCAGCGCCAGCAGCTTCTGCTGCTTGCAAACAGCATAAATTCAAATTCAAGGTTCGAGGCATTTATCTCCTACAACCCCTTGCATCTGATCCCTGCTAAAATCCCACGTACACCAGGCTGGCTGGCTGCTAACCCACTTTGAAAGCGGGGTTTTTGCGGCAGCAGCGCGGCTAACGCGTTTGTTTCCCCTGTCCCTCAAATCTCAGCGGCACCCGTTGCTGATACTCTGGATCGACGCTGCAAGCAGCTGCTGAAAGCATCAGATTGCTAATTGCAGAGATATCCTCCTCTCCTAATGCCATATTTTAATGCACGTTTCAACCGCTTTAATGCGTTTGAGCAACTTTAACACCCAGGCACAGCGTGCCCCCGAAGGTTGTTGTTTGATAGCTTGCTGCTGTAAAACCAATTCGGTGAGTTGAGCTGGGCCAGCCGGCATACTAGATAAGATTACATTTTCCACGCATGAAAATAAAAGGTGGTAATAAATCCTTTGAAGGACTAAATCTGGGTGATTATAAAATGCATATTTTCCCTGCTTGCATTTTACCTCTTTATTAGGAGGAAGGGAGGGCAGTTTGTAAATAGCTGGGAATCCCCGCTTGGCAAGCAGCCCTGGGATTTGTTCAAAGTGGCCATTTGTTTTCTTGCGGTCTCTGATATACGCGGCCCCGCGCTCCTCCGGGAACTGCGGGAGAGGAGCTTGTAATGGACTTTAATGGAATTAGGGGCTTTTATGGAGGTAGGCTCTGAGCGGCGTGTCTTCCGCTGGAAAGCAGAGGAGGCACTGCGGATTCCTAAGCAGAAACATGTGGAAGACACAGAGCGAAAGCTGGAAGGCGAGGCTTGTAAGGGGAGGCAATAACTTGTTATTGGGCTGATGGAATCGGGAGGAAGGCAGGTAAGCTTTTAGGAAAAAAAAAAACAAACCAAACACCTTCTTCAGGTTGCAAACAGTAGGTTTCAGGGGGACACATTTAACTTCTACCAGACCCCTCCTTTCCCCTGCCCTCCAAAAAATAATAATCTGAACCTCTTTCCTGGGTGAGTACAGGCTGCAGATCAGAGCATCCTCTCTCAGGGGGGACCTGAAAAGGGACCTTTTGCAGCTCTTGCGCCCCAGGAGCGCGGGGCAGTGTGTTTGCAGGTGAGGGGTTCACCTGGACGGGGTGAAATGGAGCAAGGAGGAGGGCAGCGCAAGGGGCTCTTCTGGCCCCGCGGATCTCACGTGATTTTGCTTTTACTCTTCCCTATTTACACTTCTGTCCCTGGGTCCCCACTCCCTGTTCCACCTGCCTGCCCACAGCCTGCTTTCCGACCCCTCCGCAGTCCTCGCTCCATGAAGAACCAGTTCCTTGCAACCAGCCCCGCTCCCGCAGCTCCCACCACCGTGGGCTCCGAGCAGCCCGGCTTCCTTCACCACCCTGGAGAGAACAGCCCGGGACGTGCACGGGCTGGCCACCATCACTGATGCAACCAAGAAAAACAAAAAGCATTTACATTTGTGGGGAGGAACGAAATGTTTCTGCAGCCCTGCCTCCTCTGCCACAGCCCTACTGTGCTGCTCAGCTTGGAAGTGCTTGGCACTTTTCCCCACCTTGTAAATAAGTGATTACTGTGATCAAAATAATTAAGCAACCTAGCCTTTCAAGTGACTAATAGAAGACAATAATTTATATGTGTGAGGTTTATGGAAGTGACGGAGCCCTTTTAGCAGTTCTCGCAGAGTAGCAGTTTTTTTCTGTTGGGTTTTTTTTTTTCCCAAACATACCAGAGCACGGAAAATAATACAATGAAACCTGAAGAACTGCCCCACCTTGCCCCCCTGCAGCCCAGGGTCGAGCTGGGGGTGCCACGCTCAGCACCACGCTGCTGCAGAAGCTCACCTGCCACCAGCGCTTCCAGACACGCTCCCTGTCCCTCATGAGACCACTCACTCACCCCTTCAAGATTCCGGTGGCCCGGAGAGCGCTGCGATACAGCAAAGCCTTGCCCCAACAGCTCAGCCCTCACCGAGCTGGAGAAAGCACGGGAGCTCCAGGCTTTGCCCAGACCCCGCTTTCCCAGACTGGGGGACGACGCTACATGCAGGACTGGTGCGATGGGTGAGGAGGGAGGTGAGGACACGCTCACCTGCCTCCTAAAAGGAAGCTGGAGACCAATAATCCGCCTGACAGTGCCTTTTAATCACCGTCTCCCTGGGCCATATTTGAATGGATGTCCTAGAGGTGCGAGGCTTGCTAAAGCATTACCAAATTCCCAGGCAATGTGAACTCTCGTGCACATTCATAATTAAAAATTCCCTGCTAAGTTGCATGGTTTTGTAAAAGCATTACCGTTCCTCTGAGCTCCGTGTCCTGCAGCATCCTGCAGAAGGCAAGCAGGAGGCAATTTAGACACAGAACAATTTTCCTCCTGCTGGAAAAAGGCAGATTTCTGCTCCTCGGGGACACAGTACAGAGAAAGAAAAAAAAAAAACCCAACCAAAAAACCCCAAGCCCAGACTGTAATCTACGAGGCCACATTTCACATCTGTTTTTGCAATGTTAACTTTTATAAAAGGTCTGGGAATAACACAATCAATTTACTTTTTATTTTGGAGGGTTATAAATTTAAAAGCAAGGCTGGTGCACAGTGGAGCTGGAACACTGAAACTTATTTTCAAAAAAAATCCAACCCTCTACTTACAGCAAAATGTTGCTCCACTGAAAACAAAAGTGATTGTATATATTTTTAGGCAATACTGATTTTTTAAAAGTTACCAGACTGATTAACTCCAGATGATCCCAAAAGAACCACAGAAAACAACCCAAGTTTGGGAAAGGTCACTCCTCCCCGCAGTTGTTCCACGGACCCAAAACTTCTTGATCTATATTAACACCATAAATTAGACGTGTAACACTATTCCAGAAACACCAACAGCTCTCCACGCTGCTGTTCTCATCCCTCTTGTTTGCAGGCTTCAGAAGATAATAAACGAGGCGAGATGTCAGCACATCTTCCCACTCCCTCAGCTCTCTTCATTAGCGAAAGGCTCCTGACGTGCCCTCGCAACGCCCGCTCCAATTTCGTGCTCAGGGGCAGGCAGAGGACCAGGCAAGGATTCAATTAGTGGCCCACCTTCGGTGCGTTTTTCATAAGCCTCACTTAAAAGTCGAGGTCAGGGAGGCTGTGATGTGCTGTGACTACAGACGATCACGCTGCCCGAGAACCTCTAATTGCTTCCTTGTGCTAAGCCGTCCCGCGGCGGCCAGTGCCTCCTCCCTTTGGCTGGAAGCACTCTGGGGCAGAGACTGTCCCTTTTTCTTCTGGTCTCTGCTTCTGCATCTCCCCCACCGCATCCGGAGCTCTTTGGCAAACATGCAGGACGGTGGCCATGGAAGTCGGAATCCGCTAAGGAGTGCGTAACAACTCACCTGCCGAATCAACGAGCCCTGAAAACGGACGGCGCTGGAGCATTGGGCCCATACCCGGCCGTCGTAAATTATTTTTTGGTGTTCAAAAAATGGGCAGACGTGGCACTTGGGGACATGGTTTAGTGGGCATGGGGGTGTTGGGTTGATGGGTGGACTGATGATCTTAGAGATCCTTTCCAACCTTAGTGATTCCCGGTTTTTACTTTCATTAAAAAATAATCCAGCCACCAAGCCAGGAAACATGAAATTAATTATTCCTCTCCCCTTAACTGGTTTAGTGGTGGACTTGGCAGTGCTAGGTTAATGGTTGGACTGGATGATCTTCAAGGTCTTTTCCAACCCAAAGGATTCTATGATTCTATGGGTTCTATCTCCAAGGCATGCTACAGCAGCAACAGCCTCCACAACCCGATGGAGGTCCAACAAGCATAACCATGGGAGGAGGCAGGTTGTAAGTACGTGGGCTGAACCCACAGCACAGAAGGAATCAGGTGTGAGGCTGCAAAAATTGAGTAGAAACAAGCACCAGCGACTGTGTGGGCAGGAGACCCACTTTCATCCCATGCCTCACAACACCAAACATGAACACCCCCATCTCCCAGGCTCTCCTGGCACAGGCAAGGACACAGAAAAGGGTTGAAGACCAAAACCAGCCATGATGGGATCAAAGAGAAATCCACCCCTTGCCCCTCATGTTGGCAAGACTGCCAGCCCGGTGAAGGGGACCAAGGAGACACATCCCAAGTCTTCCTCCCCCTACAAGGAGGAATGAAAGCATAAAACAATACTAAAGAGACCAATAGAGATTTTGAGGGTGCTATGACAAAGGTTAGCTCAAAGGAAACACTCGTGGAAAGAGGACAGATGGATTCAATTTGAATGTGCAAGAAAATAGTCTTCTGGGATCAAGGCTGCTCCCGTGATAGGAAAAGTTTTCAGCTGAGAAACAAGGGGACATGATGCTAACATAATCTCTGCCTCCACTTTTACTACCAGGAAGAAATAAAATACAGCTATGGCCAAAAATAAAAAAAATCAGAGGACAGACAGAAAGAAGGAAGGAGATACAAATACATATGAGAATGCGACTACTGATCGAGTTAACTAAGGAACTGGATGTGATCAATGAGAAACAGCTAAAATGTTTTTACAGTAATGAAAGCAGCCTGGGCAACAAAGTGAAGAAACTTGAATTCCTTGGGCAGGACACAAAACAGGATACTGAGGAGACGAACATAGTGAAACAGAAATCGTAACTGGAATACACACAACTGCAGTGTTCAACACTGCGAGGGCTCTGGAAGGAGTTTTTGGAGGAAGCAGAGGCAAATGGAAAATGGGAAAAAAAATGCAGCGTGAGTTTACCAAAGGTGGATTGTGCCAGAAAACCTGAGGACTGATGGTCTAGATAGAAGAAAAGCAGCAGATCTAACCGAGGCTGCCTTCAACAACATATTCCCCACGCTGCCTGCCCGGGAGGTGATGGGAGAGATCACGGGGTTGAGGGCAAGATTCATGAGGTGGGCAAAGACTCACGCGGAGGAGATGAAGCCCAAGGCATCCTGTGAGCCCCTGTGGCAGTCATGCAGCCTCGTCAGCCAGCCTTTGGCTCTCCGTAGCTCAACTTGAATTTCACCCTGAGTCCCAAGTAACAGTTCGACCCCGAATCAGCGACTCGCTGTCCTGGTGAAGGCATCCTACGAGGCTTCAGCGCCATACGGCACGTCCTGCACCTACAGCTGCCGATGGGGGATGGAACTGGGATGCTGGAGGTAAGGTTCACCACCAAGAGACCTGCGGGAGGTACCAGTACATGAGGATGGGATGCAGCAGGGATGAGAAAACGCATGAAAAATTGTACCATTGGGAGGAGAGATGTTCTGGAAGTGTAGGAGCACTGAGGATAAAGAACGAACTGGTTTAGGCTGAGATCTGATCAGGATAGGAAAGGAACAAACCAGGGCACCTGCTTGGGTCAGCCTGAGAGAGGACTCCCTGGGCCAGGTGGTCACGTCCCCACCAGCATAGAATCATAGAATCATTTCGGTTGGAAAAGACCTTTAAGATCATCCAGTCCAACCATTTACCTAACATTACCAAATCCACCACTAAACCAATTAAGGGGAGAGTCATAATTAATTTCATGCTTCCTGGCTTGGTGGCTGGATTATTTTTTAATGAAAGTAAAACTGGGAATCATTAAGGTTGGAAAGGACCTCTAAGATCATCAGTCCAACCATCAACCCAACACCACCGTGCCTACTAAACTGTGTCCGTACCTGTCCATTTTCAGGAATGCCAGTCGCAGCTGGCACGTGCCTATCTCTAGCCTCAGGAGCTACACGCAGAAGAGCCAGGTACACTCATGCCAGCCGTTTCAAAATACCTGGATGGATGAGATGAGGAAACACCACGCAAGAGGGACATGTGCAACAGCACCTCCACGTGGGACCAGGCCCAGAGAGGTGCCAAATACCCAAGTATTTGGGCATTTGGTCACCCCCACCCATGGCACACCACCCACGGGCAGCAGCCATGGGGGTGCCTAGACCTTGGAAGAAGCCTCCAAGACAAACCTGGCAGCTCAGTGATGACTGAGCTGCTCCCCACCGGTTCTCCGGAGATCCGGGCTGAATGCGAGCAAGGTGTAGCCGCTCCTGGCCCCCTCCAGAGGGGCATCAACGGCCGAGACCTCCAGCCTTAACAAAGGGTGATGGTGCCAGCTGCCCCCAACACCCGCAGCACCGCGGAGGTGCTGGCAACCAGCAGCAAGCTGCTAGCAGATGGCAGAGACACTGGGGGCACGGGGAGGAGGGGCCAGGAGTTGCTGCTGGTGGCTTTCGGGAGGGATGGCTGCAGCCGAGCCGGTTCCCGTCCAGGACGACAGCTTGCATATGGATAAACAACGAGATAATTACAACCTTTGCGGGGGGAGAAAAGCCCATGGCTGCAGCGTCCTCCTGCTGCCAGCTCCTGCAATCCACACGTCCCGCACGGCTCCCTTCGCAGCCTCATCACGAGAAAATTACTCGCCATAAAAGCCCTGGCTAGAGCACTGCATTAGATACAGCTGTGAAACCATTTATCTATTGATAGACCCCTATTGTCAGGGACTGGGGTTTGGCTTTCGTGCGAGCGAGCAATTTGGAAAAGGGGGAAAAAAAAAAATCCAACAAAAATGACAACCCAAAAAAACCTACCAACAAACAAACAAATAAAGAAGGAGAGAGACAATACCCGACAGCTCGCAGGGTTTCCAGGCCTCTGCCAGCTGGGAAGCTAAGCGTATGAAATATGCATCGCACCGAACAAAGCAAACTGAAACATTCGGCGCTGGAGAGCTGTAACCCTTTCCTGTCGGAGCCAGGCACGGAAAGAGCGAGATCCCTGGGCTGCCAAAAAGTTAAGGGGAAAAAAGACCAAAAAGCAGCTGGGGCCATGGGTAAGGAGGAGCGCTGACAGCTTCCCCTACACCAACACCCAGGCTCTTTGGGTAAAGAGCCTGATCCATTAGGATCAGCCGAGCTCAACAGGCAGCTGCTTAATGCAGGTTAAATGTTCAGGAACCGCTTCGGATGGGAGCGGCTACAGGAGCAATAGCTGGGATGGCTCAAAGCAGGGAAAGCTGCTGCTGTCCCGCGATGTCCACTTCCACATCATCCCCAGGGATGTAGCAGAGGAGCACTTCTCCGAGCGCTCAAAGGACAGCATCTCTCCAGGGGACCACGCTCCGCACCACCATGCTCCTGCACGGGGAGGAGGTGGGGGACGCTGTGTCGGGGTGCAGGCACCCAGCCTGGAGCCACCGTGACTGCCAGGGATTGCCACCTCCTGCCCACCCTGCCCCGCTGCCCGTGGTCCTGTCCTGCACCGGGTCGCAGAGCATCCTCAGCTGCAAACAGACCATGCAGCGACTGCGTCAGGCTGGAGCACGTTGTTTCGGTGTTGGCAGTGATGGTGCAGCTTCATCCTTCTGCCTATCGCCTAAGGGGAAATGTAAAGCCACGCCTGGGCAGTGAACGGGACAAGAGAGAAAGCAGGGCAGGGCACAGCCAACAGCCTGATCACACGCGGCTCCGTGGCAGCTCAGAAAACCTGCTCGCAGCCCCAAGATGCAGCAACAATTAGCAAGGAAGCGGCATGAGAGCCAGCTAGGAAACCCGAGCAAACGGGATGCAACGGAGCACAAGGCTGATGAGAGCTGCAAGAAGATCGGAGGGCTGGAGCACGTGCATGAAAGGAATCCAGCACTCTAATCAAGGGAAGGGAGAAAATGAAGGGAAGAACAGAGATCCAGCAAACTTTCAGCTAAGTAGATTATTGATTTTCAGGGTGTGCCAGAAACCAGCTTTGCAAATTACAGCAGTCCCCTGCTGCAAGCTCAGGCAGTTACCGGATGGCAAAGCAGAAACGCTCCCCACCTCCCCACTCCCGCCACCCACACGCCTTCCTCCGCCACCGCCGCGATGCCGCCGAGCTCCTGTTTGCATCTCACTGCGGCAGGACGCGCAAACGTGTCCAAAGGGTGACAACATGAAAGGAAACGGCACAACCCCCCAGCATCTAATAGGAGAGACGGTGTTAGTGGGGAAGAAACAGCTCAGAGAAAGCCTGTTGTCTTCTGTTGTCGAGAGGCAGCAGAAGGCAGAAACCTCAGCCCAACGCGAGCAGGGAAGGCGGTGACCTTGCGAGGCTCCGCACAGCTAAGCAAATAATTTCCTTGGCAAAGGCAGGCGCTCTTTCTGCTCGCAGGCAGGAGGGTTTCTGCACGGCAGAGCCGAGGTGTGAACGCCTCGCAGATTGCCCTGACAATGCGCCTAACCCCCAGCACCAAGATCACCGGCTCGCAGGAGCCGAGAGGCTGGTGAGAAGAGATGGCTTGGAGCCCAGCTCCTACCGGGGTGCTCAGCATCCCACCAGATCTGCCCCACCGTGCTCATCCCTAGCCCTTGATGCTGCCAAGCACGGCCGCCCCACGGCACGGCCACCCCAGGGCACGGCCGCCCCACGGCACAGCCCTGGCCCCCGCCATGGCCGGGACCGGCTCCGGCTTGGCAGTTTCATTATTATCTGTGCAGCGGCACAGATGTGCACCGTGCTTTCCGTGTACGGAGAGAGGTCCCTGCCCTGAAAGTTGTATCGTTGCAGCAGACGGCAGGCGCTCCCCGTGCCGGCCCGCCTGCCGGGATGCGTTTATTTCCAGCAAACCATTACATGACATTTGGTAATTTTTTCATAGCGTTGATGCCAAACCAGAGAGAAATGCCCAGAGCGGGGCGGGGGATGCTCGTATCAAACCCAGAGCGGGCGCTGGGAGGGCTGCGAGCCTCCTGCCCCCGGCCCCCCCCCACCGTCCTGGCACCGGGACCCCTCTGCCTTCGCCAGACCCACACCACAGACCTCCCAGCCCTCAACCAAGCAACGTGCTGTAAGCCTCAGAGCCCTCCTGCGAGGGAGGTGAGGGAATACGTCGTCACCCATTCCCATAAGAGGCAAGGAAAAGGCCGCGCCAGGCTTGTCCGGTGGCACAGGCGGGGAGGTGATGCTGACCAGGGCTTCTCATCCCGGGGACAGCCCCTCCGCCGTGGAGGACCCGATTTTAAACAAAGCCAGGCCTTTCTTTGACCGGTGGAGCGTGATGAGCGCTCAGACTGTCAGATCCTCCTTGTTTTAAATAAATTCCACTGACGTACTCTCTTCTGACATAAATTATTAACCAAGCATGATGCACACAGCGTGCCAGCAGCAGCATCTCAGGGCAGGAACAGGCAGCAGGTGAGGCTTTCTGCCTGCAGCCGCAGGTGTGAAGCAGTTAAATTACACCGTCGCTGGGAGAAGAGGTGTGCCACCACGGCTGCCACCTGCCCACCGGCGCGGCCATGCCATGGAAAGTCACGCTCCATACCCAGGCTGTATAAAAACCAACCTCACGGCATCTCCCCGCGTCCGCCTGTGCCGAGACACGTTGAGAGCGGGGACCGTTTCTCCCACCTTGCCATGGCCCTTCTGACAGTCCCAGGGACAGAGGCAGCCAGCTCCGCTCTGCTCCTGGAAATGCTGTGGATGTCCTGGAGGCACCCAGCCAGCCTCTCCTAGGGTGGCCTGAAGCAGATGGGACCATTTCTCTCCCTTCAGCCTGAAGAAATTCCCAGTTAAGCTGGGACAAGGGGCAAGGTGGGTGAGATGGGGATAGCCTTTTGGAGAGGGACCAACCCATCAGCCAAGGCCCAGAGGCAAGATCTACCACCTCCCCACAGCCTCCCCGGTTGACATCTTGAGAATTCACCAGAACATTCAAAAAAACCCCAAGGGAGAGCCTGACGGAAAGCCAGCCATCAGCAAGAGGCCTGGGGCCAACACCAGCGCTGGTGGGAGCTCCTGGGAGCACTGTGAGACGTCGGCATGGACCAGGAGCACCGTGAGACGTCGGCATGGACCAGGAGCACCGTGAGACGTCGGCATGGACCTCAGCCACCCGCGTTGGGGGCTGAAGTGTGTATCTGAGAAACAGCTGGGATAAAAGGGCAATTCCTCTGCCCCAGATATAAACTCAAGCAGCGTGAAGCCAGAGAAAAGAGAAGAGTTGTGCGAGTCTCAGCTCTCTGAAGCCCTGGGGGGTGGTGGGCTTCCAGCACCAGACACAGGTCATCTGGGCTCCCCTTCTTCTCTGGTCACTCAATACAACCAGAAGGAAGGGGAAGGAGTGTTGAGCAGAAAAAAAACATTAAGTATTTTTTCCTCTCGTAATTCAGAAGAACAACGTCCACATTTCATCCTGGAAGTAGCTGCACTTTGGGGATTCTTGTGCCTGAGACCTAATTTGCAAAGCGCCTAGGGATGCCTTAGGGTAAAAAAAGCATTATAGGATCATTATTAAAATGGACACATTATATTTCATGTCCCAGTTCCACGTAAGTGGAAAAAAGAAAAGGCCAAGGTCTAACTCCAGGATGAGGGGACAAATCCATGAAACATAACACCCATCCAGTGAAGTGATAAAAATGGGACGCAGCTTCCTAGGTGTTGAGTGCTGCACCGGAGCGGCCGCTCCAGGTCTCCTGCTTTGCCCCTGCTCAGCCATGCCACAGCAGCGACGCAGAGTAAAGAGCAGCAAATGTGGGGTTTTTTTAATAAAAGCTGCAATCCCTGGCCAGAGCGGTCCCCCTCAGCTCTCCCCGGGCTCATTTTGCACATCTGGGGTGAGATCCAGCACCCCGTTACGGCAGCAGAGTGCAGAACGCAACCTGCTGCAGCCTGACAAGCCACACGCCAGGCTGCCCGTGGTCCCACCGGCTCCTCCAGCTGCCAGCACAGATAATCTGGAGGAAAAAAAAGGCTTTCTCGAGCCTTTCACCACTGCTTACACCAGCAGTGTCTCTGGTATACCCTGCCACAGACTGGGAAAGCTCCTTTCGAACCCTTGGCATGTACGTGGCTAGATGAGAAGCTATTTCCCCAGAGGAACGAGTGAAGCCGTGTATTTCAGGTTGCATCTCATGCCTGCCTGTCTCCCACCCACACAGCACACGACTGCTGGCGTAATTTCTCTTGAACATACAGCATCTATCTACTCAGCCAAGCCCGTACATCACCTGGCTATCGATCTGCTGGAGGCGACGTGACCTGCACCCGCAATGAGGGTGCAAAGGAGACGTGGCAGGAATGCAGACCCTGGTTAGCCGTTTCTGCGGGGAGAGAAAGGGGCTGAGGCAGCAGGACACCCTGGACCTCGGGCTGGGGGCTAATTCTGCCACGGGGAACACACAGCACCCCAACATGGGGGCAGCTCATGGGGAAAGGGGTCCGACCGCTTCCCCATCAGGGATATCTGACTTCTGAGATACCAGAACTGCTGGTGCACATATCACCTGGCAGTGGGAGCTCGGCACGGAGCTGGACTTTCATGGAAGCCTGATGGGTTTCCCCCTGTGCCATTTTGAAACAAACGCAACCCCCAAGGCCACCAGTCCTGTCCTTCCAATTCTCAGTGCTAAAACCCCAATCAAACCCAGCGAAATAAACACCAACCCCATTTCTGGGTTTTTCAGCACTCATCCTCTCCTCCAGACTATTTAGTGACTCTGTAGACCAGAGTAGGGTCTATCTGAATTCCTGTCAATGCCTTGTTCTTACCTTCTGCAGTAGACTTCAACTTTTTGACCTGGCTTTCAAAGGCCAGGCACTGCTTAACCCATCACCTTCCTCTGGGCCATCAACAGCCTCAGCAGACACAATATCATCTTCTTATACCATAGCCTCTAGCCCTTATACCACAGCCTTCCCCTCCCACCCCCACGCAGGGGGCTGTTCCCTCTCAGATGTTGCTCTTTGCAGGGAAGGACAACACTTGTGTGGTCCATAAAGTACCATGGCTACAGTAAGCCATAAATGAGTACAAGAAAGAGAAAACGCTAAATAGCATCACTGAGTTCCTGGGGATAACAGCAGAGCAACCTCAATTCTTGGGGCTTCAAAGGGCTGGGGAGGAGAGAGCTTTTCATGAGACAAAGCGAAGCAGCAGAAAACATGCTGAGCGCTACCTGTGTGCTGTCTTCATCTCCCTGAGCATGGACGGTGTAGGAGCGACCACCGTTTTTCAAGGTCTCAGTGGCAATGCGCACTTCCACCCCTGGAAGCGGGGTGCCCACAGAACCTGCAAAGGAAAACAAGACTGGAACAGTGGACAGCCTCTGGGAAACAACAAAATCAGGGATGCAAAAGAGCAGCTGCTGGTCTATCAATGGCATCTGCAGACTGTGCTGGCACTAAAGAACTGCCTAGCAGGGGGTTACCCTTCAGGAAGGCTTCGATCGCGTGGTATGTCTGCGAGCAAGTGTCACCGCGGTGCAATACGCCATTGTTCGCTGAGCAGGCAGTGTTGGAAACGCCTAGGAAAACAAACGGGTCTCCAGCCCTGAACAGTCTCTCTTGGCCAGTCTTTGAAGACATCAGCACAGCTTCGTAGCTCAGTAATGAAGCTGTCTTTTTTTTTTTTTAAAAAAAAAAAAAAAGCACCATGAAACCTACACAAAGATGTGAAAATAAAGAGCATGATGATTACTACGGTGGCTCACTGCTTCTCTGTAGCCTGGACCTGACAGAGAAGGCAAAGGCTTAACAGCATAAGAATTGCAAGGGATTATCTTAGTTTTATAAGACATCAATACACTGTATATAAAACATCACAGGAGAAAAGCAGAGATCAAAGCCACGCCATTCTTCCACAGGTTTCAATTTTCAAAGCCAGGGAACCTGACACAGTGTCACGAATGACGGCTATTAAGCTCCAAGACGGTCCCGAGACCCGGAGCTGCCCAACCTGCAGCCTGCAGCATTCCCACCCTTTGGTTTAGTGCCCGCTCTTCTGGGCGAGCATCCCAAAGCACAGAGGAAAGGGCAGCTTTGCTCCTCCGACCTCTCTGATGGGGGGCTCCAGGCTCAGCAGCCACCAGGAGCTGTGGGCATCTGCTGGCTCAGCAGGTTTCGCTCCGCATTTCAACGGCACGAGACAGCTATCACTGCAAGATGAAGCCCGTGCCTCTCATCCCCTGCAAGCCGGGAACACTGAGCATGCAAACCTGCACAGGGTGCAGAGGGATGTCAGCACAGAGCAACCTGCGGCTCAGGAGGACTGGACAGGTCAAGGCTTAATTTGCTAAGTCTATTCTTTATTTTAAGACATGATTATTTTTTTCATCCCCCCAGGAGAGTCTCCAGTTGGTGGGGTTTCTAGCTCTGCTGTTCAGGCAGCAGGATCAGCCTGACTTTGGAAAGTCCTTAGAGCAGGGTGTGCAGGACCTGGAGCCCAGCGCTCTCTTCTTGTCGCCCGTGCTTCAGGCATTTGGGGTCAAGTGGCATTTTCCCTATCCTAGTCTCATTCTCCCGTTGAAGTCCCGGAGATCCAATATCTGTGACATCATGATTTTGTTTGCTACATTGGTCAGTTGCCATGGAAATAGATATGTCGTCGTAGCCCAGATTTATGGCATCCCTGCAGGATCAGCTACGAGCAGATGGGCTACGAGGGAGTGAGATTTTATTGCAGCGAAACTACCCGAACAATTAGCAAATCTGGCAAGAAATAAACAGAAAGCGACGTGGCAGTTCTGCGATGTGTGTCTGTTCAGCCTGAAATTGCCTTTGGCATTCATCAGGTCAGCCAACACGCAGCCAGGTCCTTCTCTTACCACAGGCATGGCTTGGGCTGCTCTCCTCTCATGGCCAGACACTGCCAGGAGTCGGAGACAGAGGCCTAGAAACATCCCAGGCCAGGTTGGACGGGGCTCTGAGCACCCTGGTCTGGTTAAAGCTGTCCCTGCTCACTGCAGGGGGTTGGGCTGGATGAGCTCTAAAGGTCCCTTCCCAAAGCATTCCATGATTCTATGACTGTGGCAGGGTAAGGAGGGAGAAGCATGTGCCAGGAGAAGTCCCCAGGAAAAGTGCCCCGTGGCGCAATGTAGAAGTATTTGTGTATTTTAAACAGTCTGGTACCTAGAATCATAGAATCATCGAACCGTTTAGGTTGGAAAAGCCCTTTAAGATCATCCAGTCCAACCATTAACCTACACTGCCAAGTCCACACTAAACCAGTCAAGGGTAGACTAGACTAAACCATGTCCCAAAGTGCCACGTCTACCCGTTTTTTGAATGCTTCCAGGGATGGTGACTCCACCACCTCCCTGGGCAGCCTCTTCCAATGCTTGACTACCCTTTCCGTGAAGAAATTTTTCCTAATATCCAACCTAAACCTCCCCTGGTGCAGCTTGAGCCCATAAATCCTGCTGCCTGCCATGGTAGACTCCAGGAGAACTCAAAAAGCAAGTTACAAGTCATGGAAAACATGCCAAACGTTTGCACGTCAAGCTTGCTTGAAGCCACCTTCTAGGCTTCTAGGGGAACATTTTCTCCAGTGTGAAAAACGCCTTGTGCAAAGAGCCTCCGACCTGCCTGCGAGACGTGGGGAGGGACAGCAGGCAGATGCTGCAAAGCCAGTCTTGCAAAGCTCATGGAGGGAGCAGCAACCAGTGCCATGAACTGCCACAGGCTCTCATGGATTTGCCATCTCTGGAAGCCTTCAAATCAAGATCAGATGGATGCCTTCCTGGAAGATGCTTCTTCCCTGCATGCAAGCTACCGACCTCAGTGCAGAAATATAACGGACTGATTTCATGGGCAGCAGGACTAAATGGTTAGTGCCCACTTAGAATCATAGAGTCATGGAATCATAGAATGCTTTGGGTTAGAAGGGACCTTTACAGGCCACCCAGCCCAACCCCTGCAGTGAGCAGGGACAGCTTTAACCAGACCAGGGTGCTCAGAGCCCCGTCCAACCTGACCTGGGATGTTTCTAGTCTCAGTCTTTGAGAACGAAATACCAAAGATCAGCACAGTGCTGTCAGACAAATCCGAAGACCCAAAGAAGGCAACGTGTTTCCCATACAGTGTTTCAGATCACCATTACAAATTATTTCCTACTTGGCTAAAGTAAAACCAACATGTAAAATAAGTCCCTCATGGGCAGCTGTTTCCTTCTATTCAGTCTGGAAAAGGCTTTCTGGTATTTAGGAAAAGTGACAAACTAGGAAATCAACATCTGTAAAGGCTGAAAATCCTCACAACATTGTTAGAGCTACACAAACCTGACAGTATTAATAAAATTTGTGCAAAGACAACGACTAGAGCTTCTCAGGCCCATCTGCCATGTCAAGATACACGCCGTGCCGACTCCAACAGGTCAGCGCAAGGTTGAGCCCGTTCCCAAAGGAACAGCACCGGAGGTCCCGGCTTCATCGAGACCGCAATCAGGGGTGATCAGAAGGGGGTCGACACTCAGCACCGGCTTCCTTTTGTCCCCAGCCATAATCCCGAGGGGAAAGCGGGGAGAAATCCCTGCTCCTTCCCCTCTCGCTCCCTCCCAGCTCTCTCCAATTTGCAGACTCCTGAGCGTTAAGAAATGCTGGCAACGTGCCCGCGGTGCCATCTCAGCCGGCATCAGCCGGGCTGCAGTCGGGAAGGAGTGACACTATTATTCTTTCACCGGTTCTCCTCTCTGTTTAAAAAAGTTGTCAGCTCTTCCCAGATAAATTTAATTGGCCCTGCGGTCTGTGTCCTTCGGTATCTGGGGACCTGGATGCTGTTATGTGCGGCGGTGTCCTGGGAGAATTGAAACAGGCCAACGATAAGGCACTCAACGATCTCACTGTCAACAATACACGGAGTCCCCGCTGTAGGAGCTATTAGCCGCCTCTGATCTAAACCTCCAATTAAAGTGGTGATTAGGCCCAGTGAGGCATTCTCCAGCCATGAATTATTCATCTCCCTTCACAGTAACAGCACCGGGGGGATTAGAATGAGAGCTGGTGAAAACAGAGGCATTTTAAGCAGGGTTTTAACCATATACAAGCAAACATTTATCTTTCAAATCTTTCATCTTTTCTTCTTCTGGAAATTAAAGCCCCCCCCTGCTCCTGCCCCTTCAAACCTGTGCTGCGGGTGGAGAGCGGTGCCACACCACCAGAGACACCGGTGGTGACGGGGGTGACGTGGCCTCGACCCTTCCCCAGCCACACCGGGAGGGTGACAGCGGGCGAGGGAAGCCCCAGCACCTCTCCTCAGAGGCTCATGAAACAGCGGAGAAGGACATGTGCTGCTTCCACTCCAGGAGAAATCCCCTGGCAAGTGTGAGGATCCCCGGACTTACCCACAGGGCCAAGTGCCACGCTCGCGGCGCTCCTTTTTCAAAATAAAGCTAGTAATCACTTTGGCCAGCACATGGGTCTGCGGTCACCACATCTGTCCCTCTAACACCAGTGCCGCCTGAGGTCTTTTCTCGGGACGCTTCACTCCTCCTCCTGCCCAGCCTCAGTTCCCAGCCCATCGCTGCATTTCTCAGTTGATTCTCTCGCACTGGATGCTCTGTGGTACCTGGTGACCTTACATCCCAGCCTCTAATGGGGTACTATATCAAAAGCTTTTTCACAGCTCCAGTAAATTACGCCTCAGCTTCACCCATCTGCTTCCCAACTGACACTTCCTGAAATAAATTAATCAAGCCTATTCAATTATAGCCCTCTTTCTGTAAGGTCTCTCACCGATTCACACCTTTGCAAGATGCTTCTTACCCCTCTCAGGGCTGCAGCGAGCCCCCGGACGGCGGCTGGGGTGACGGTCAGCCGGCCTTCATCCCCAGCCCCTCTGCTTGTAGCCACACAAAAGGATTTGTCACCAGCTCCCCTGCAGACCCCGGTGCCCTCAGGGACCCTGCCCTGGCTCTGTTCAGGAGCACGGCCACCCATCTCTGGAGTAGGAGCCTTCTGGGTGCCAATGTCTGTCTTCCCCGTGTTGCTTTCAGTCTTATTTCCTTTCTCCTTTTGTCTCCTGGGAGATTTCTAGAGCCTCCACTCATTTCCCCTCCTGAAGATGAATGAAAAGCAAATATAACCAGGCCACACGGATATTCTAACACTCTTTGCACCGTCGCGCTGCGGCGTGGGGCTCACGGAGAGCTTGAGCTCATGCAGGTGGGAATCTCGTTTCCCTGCCTGCTTCCCCCTCCTGCCTGCAGGGACGGGGCTCCTGGGGGACGGGAACACTGTCTGAGCTGTGCTGGGGGAACTGCAGTAACTCTGGAGAAGTAAACTAGAGTTTGTTTGCATTTCGTGCTGTCCCTGAGCTGCTCTCAGATTGAGGAGCCAGTGCTGGGGAGCTGCGGCTTCTCCTCTCCCCGTGCAATCCCTGCAGGAGCACCGGGGTGGGACTGGGCTGCTGTGGGAAGCCACAACGCCCAGGACAGCCCCGCTGGGTAACACCAGTCCCCCAAGACACCGGCAACCATGACGGCACAACGGTGCCATGCCTGTGCAGACAGCGCGTGGGGAGGAGAAGGTGGCACAGTGGTGGGCTGCGATGCTCGGCAGACAGATGGCCACGTTTTTAACCAAAGGGAGGGTGGGGGCATTTCATATTTTTAGCGTTTCGGATCAATTTATTTCTAGGTTACACAAACTACAGATATTGAGAGGAGTCACAAAGTGTAGCTAAGAGAAGTGAGGGAAGACAAGGAGAGAACAGAACCAGAGTGTATAACGAGGTGTGACAATTTCTAATTCCTGAAGAGTCAAGAAACTTGCACTAAAATAAGCGTGAGCAGACATCCTATTTTAAATGTTCAGTACCAATCGGTTGGACGTGAACTGCTGCGTGGGGAATCCGGTGTCAACACTGCACACAAACACAACTTCATAGAGCAGGAGCTGAAGATGCAGTCCCATCACCGTCCTTGAACTCGCTAAGACCTTGGACATAATAAAGCATCGATATGGACTCTGCCTCCTGGACACAACCAGCCTGGCTGGCCAGGTCAGCGTGCACCACTGTGAGCTCTACACACGCAGCTTTGCCAATCCACCATGGCTCATGATCACAGGGAAACCCACCAGCCACTTCCCATACACCCATGCCCCCTCCTGGCTTCCCAATGCCAATTCCCCTACCAGCATCACTGTTCCTACCAGAGCCTGCTCCTCAAACATGACAAACGGTAATTAGACGTATATTCTCTGTGCTGAGAAAACCCAAGAGCACTTCACAGCCAAACGCCTCCAAACAGTGGGCACCCTCTAGAGACTCCTACCTGGG
The DNA here is from genome assembly GCF_030463565.1 of Pelecanus crispus. Taxonomy (NCBI): domain Eukaryota; kingdom Metazoa; phylum Chordata; class Aves; order Pelecaniformes; family Pelecanidae; genus Pelecanus; species Pelecanus crispus. The sequence goes on along the minus strand of NC_134650.1, from coordinate 47,251,933 downwards.
ACACGGACTCCATGCAAAGGGTTAGAAAGCGCCATCCCGATCTCAGTCATCCCATACCTCTCCAGCAACGTGTGCCCAGTGATGCTCTTCCACTTCTCCAGGACAGGCACAGGCAGGGCTGCTGAGCCCGACACCATTAACCTGCACAAGGAAACGCCATATAAGAAAGTATCCAAGACCACCTTTGCTCCAGGGAATTTGCAGTCTAACACAGGGTTAGGTAAAGCCTGCTCCTATGTAAAACCTTAAGCCAGAAGCCCCAAAATCCTTTTAACCGCTACCAAGGATGTTCCTCACATAGAGAAGATTCTGTCTGATGTAAGTTAAGATGGGACAGCCTCTTGAGAGAGATACTGCAGTACAAACTTGGGTTGCAGGACAAAGTCCTTAGGCTTGTGTTATGTAGGGTGACACATATAATGAGCATGCAGACCCCTTCTGGCTTTACCATGCAAGAGTGGCTCATAATTAAATAACGTCACGCTCGTTCTTGTCAAAGAGACACTAAAGCACAACAACCAGCACCACAAAGAGGTGATGCTGAAAAGAAACCTCGGCAGATTCACCGTGGGGACAGCCAGCCACCAGCAGCCCGTGCCCAGAGAGGCATCGCTCACCTACCTGATGTTCTCCTGGCAAAAGGCACGCACAAAATCCCGGACTTGCGGCTGAGAGAAATGCTTGTCGTAATACTCTATCAGCTTGGCATAGATAGTGGGCACTGCCATGAAGACACTGATACGGGGAGCTTGGGAGCTTAGGAACTTCTTCCAAACCTAGAAAGGAAGGGAACATACACACATATAAAAATACACCTCAGTATAAAGTGTAGAGGGAAGCAATCGCCAGCGCTGTCATGCTAACTCCTCAACCCCTCTGAAGAGGTTGACAAGCAATGGTTCTGCAAACGCTCCGTGGGGCAGCGAGCCCCACCACTGCTCCTTCATATGGTGCAAGGGGAAACTGAGGTACAGGAGTGCGACAGACTTGTCCAAAGCAAAGCCACCCTGGGTTGCTCACAAACAGTCAAACATCCACTCTCTAAGGCTTCTGGAAAGTACAAACAACTTGAAGCCTGCTGCACGCACCTCATCCACGTCCAGAACAGCAGCTCCCAGCCCTCATCGTGCCCCTTATTGCCCAAAGCACAATATTCAACTCTCTCATCCCACCAGCGCATCACCCACCTGCTTTCACTCTCAATGAGCACAAGAAAAGGCACTTTTTAGTACCGTCACGTTACAGCCAGAATTTGCTCACAAAGACATAAGCTTGTGGCAGAATCAGTTAATTCCCTTATTTGTGCACAGCTCTTCAGAGGCTACACAAAGCCACCAGTTTTTCAAAGCGTGGGAGCTCTTCTTCGGAAAGACACTACGCCATGTCTGAAGAACACGATACACATGTAGGAGCCCACAGACTCGAACGTTTGAGGGAGAAATGCTTTTAAGATGGATGGCAGGGCTGGGAAGAGAGATATCACGCGCTGGAATTGGGGGTGAGACTCCACTGCGGCGGAAATGGTCACCTTCTGGTGAGATCAGATCAGCCAGCAGAAAGTGCAGGTAAAACAGCGACAGCCAGGAGACAGCAGCTAGCCAGGAGGGCAGCTTCACCAACCGCACTCTTCCCGAAAGGAACGGTCCTGGCGGGACAGACGTTCTTCAGCTGCAATGCCTGCTATCCTGCAGGAACTGCAGGAACACCTGCTCTGAGCGGGGGATGAAGACCCAGAGACCCCCGGCTGCTGCCCTGGCTGCGCAGCCCCACCTGGGAGCAGTTAGCAATGGGTAGGAGCCACAAATATTGCAGTTGGGCCCATTTCTCCCACAACCTCACCACTCTTCCCCCTCGGTAAGCTCTTCCCAAGACAGGAACGATCCAAAGCCATCAATAAATAAAAGGCTACGGTGACGGCCGTCTCTTTCCTCCCGCTCCGGTCCCTGCCCCGCTGTTGACAAATGTATTTCCTAACAGTTCCTGACAACGCGTGCCGCCTCTCCCCTCCCTGCCTGCGCACGCTCAGCTGCACACAGGCACGTGCAAGGGCGAGAAAAAGCAGGAATTGATTGAAGGTGAACAAGTGATTCTCCTTCATGCTGTCACTCTGCCCCCTTCCCCTCCGTCGTGCTCGCTCGGGCTCCATTTCATTACTTTCTACTTCGCTGCGTCGGCGCTGCCTCCCCCCCCGCGTCTCTCACTCCACTGCTTCAGAACAATCAGCTCCTGAAAAAAAAAACCCACCACCATCACGTTGCTGTTCTTAATAGAGCAGGACACATCCGACAAAGGCACCGTCCCACCGAACAGAAGGGAGTTCACGCTGCCTCCCAGCCCAGAGCTGCTCCTCGATGGGGTGAGGCAAATGCACGAGGTGGAAACCCCCACCGGACACCTCGGGAATTGGGACTTGAGCGCTGCAAGATCCCCTCAGTGTCAGGGAAAGCAGAGGAGGAACACGACTTGCCCAGACCGATGGGCGACATGCCCAGCGAGGGAACATTGCACTCCCTTGCAGAACCCCCACCTCCCAGCGTGATCCCCTAAACCAAGCCAGAATAGGCAAAATTGCATCTAGAAGGATCTAACCCCTACCATACTCCTCCTAGCCTCTTTCCCCAAAGCTCTTTTTCTCTTCAACCCCCCCAATATCTTTCCCATTTGGAGGCAGCAGGATGGAGAAGGATCTCTCCGAAGCCAGGGGCTGAATGCACGGACCTGCTCTCCTCACGCTCCCGAGAGCCATCGCCTCGGGCAGGGAGAGACGGGCGATGGCAAGCAGGGATCAGGACTGCGCCGAAAGAATTGAAGGGAGACAGATGCTCGGGGCTGCTCAGTCCTTGCTGTGTGATTTTTTTGTTGCCTTCACAAGTCCAGAGCAGCTGTGGGGAGCGCAGGCAGACTTCCAGTCTGCATGCAACAGAGTTATTTTCACATGGGTTTGGATTTGAAAAAAAAAAACCCAAAAGCAGCACTCCAAAAGACAGAGACCTCTCTTGCACCCCCACGTCCCCTGTCCTCACACGCCTGCTCAGCTCCTGCCCCCGATAAAATCCTCCCTACCGCCACTCCAGCCACGGGAGCAGCTTTTTCTGTGTCAGTCCGACTCGCCCCAGCAACAGCCCCTTTCCTGAAGATAAGCAGCTGCCTTTGGATTTGTGCCACCAGCTGCTGGGGTGAGCTGCTGACAGCCAAACATCTCCACCTGCTCTGCTCCTGCTCAGCCAAATCTGGATCCTACCCATGTGTTTTAACGGTACTAAGCACCGAGCCACGGTACAAAGCTGGCAGCCCCCAAGCCCTCTGCAGACCCCAAGCTGTCCGGAGGGCTTGTCCCTGCCCAGCCAGCTGTAACAGCTATTTCTGTTTTATAACTATAACTTCACGGTTTGAGAGAAGGATCTGGGAAAGTCTGGTTATCTGGGACTAATCAATCAATCCCGGGGCTTGGACAGGCTCACAGCAAAAGGCCAGCTTTGCCTTTCCAGCGCACGGCATCCTCCAACACCATCGGGCTTAGAGCGGCACAATCAATCTCCCCCTCTGTTATCCCATGTGTCACCGTCACCGCATCAATTACCTGGAGACAGGGTATCGGCAGCCCATCATTTCATTTTATCTTGCTCACCTGATACCTCAGAACTCCAAATGCTTTTAAAAAGCCACGGATTCTGGAGGCAAACACAGCAAGGGCTGCCAGACTTTGCACCGAGTGCTCACCGGACACAAGGGAAGCAGCAGTCTTCCGACAGAAGATGTTCAGGAGATGGACCAAGATTCCTTTTAAGATAAACAAGGGCTAGAAACAAAAAGTTTCTAACTGCAAGAAAGCAAGAGGGGGCACAGCTTCCCATCAGCAATAACGGCAGCGAAAGCCCAGGGCAGGCTTACAGGACAGGGCTGCCTGAGCCAGCAAAGAAATGGAAGACCTTCTGTTCCCAAGAGCCTTCCCGTCAGCCCGACATTCCTGATTTTCTTCCCCTCCCACTCCACAAAAGCATATGTGGGCAATTCCACGGGCTGGCCAGCGGGATTTTGCCATCAGCAAATGCAAAAAGAAAAAAAGGGGAAAATTGCACCAGTGGGCACAAAACGACCCCAGTGAGACACAGCTGTAAGATTTTTCCCACGTGTTTCTTCCAGCAGACAGCTGGCACGACGGAGGAACATGCGAGCTGCTCCAAGAGATGGTCCTTCCATACAGCGACCCTCCCAACCAGCCTCCAAACCTGCTAAGATCACCTGAAGCAAGAGATGCAAACACAGAGGAGAAAAGGCAGTAATTTTTTTTTTTTTCCTTTACAGAGGCCTCACCTTCAGAGGGAGACGCGCAATGCTGGAAACCAGACAGAAAACACCGAATCGATCGACATCTGGGCATCTTCTAAGGCAAAAAAAAGAAGAGAAGGTGGCAACAACCATTTGTGTGCTAAATCTTGCAAGACTTTATCCGATACAAGACTCCCAAAACCAGCCAGAAGAGATGCAGGCAAAAATGCCCAAAAGCTGACAAGGAAGCGAATACCAGCATGGATTCTCCCACCAGCCCACAAATAGCTAACAGCCTGTGCTGCTGCCTCTATTGATGGATACAACAGCTCCTCTCTTCTATAAAATTATTGTATCATTTTCAGTTGTTATTGAATTTTTTTTAAACCTTTTCAAAAGTAACAATACCCCTAATGCAAGGTTAAATCATCCCTTTACTTCCCTTTTGATCGGGGAGATGGGTTTTGTGTTTTGCATCGATCGCTGCCACGGGGGTAGCACCGCCAGCGAGGAAAAGGGCTGCCTGCAATTTTCGGAGCGTCTGCGAGAGGAACAGGCAGCAACGCGGCTGCAGCCGAACCAGCTCCGCGTTCGGCAAGACCCCGCGCCTAACGCCGAGGCCAGAAAGCTCCCGTAACGCCGCAGAAGCACCGAAGGGATGGCAGGACCGCGCGCCCGCGGCCGGCGTCGCTTTATCCCCGACAAAGGCAGATGGGCATGACGGGAGACGGAAGAGCATCAAGGGGAGCTCTGCTCTCTGCTGAGGACTGAGCCGCGGTGGCTTCGTGAGCAATACGCAGAGAGGGAAACATTCTTCTCTTCAAAGGGAAATCAGGCCCTCGGTGGCTTCGTCTCATGTCTGTTATAACCCCAAACTGTTTGCGCTCTGCGTGACTCTGGTTTTAATCATTTATTCATCAGCGCAGTTTGATGGCCCCTCCGCATTCCAGGCTGAAGCTTTTAAACCCTTCCTATGCTGCAGGCATACTGAAAGGAGCAAGTGCTTTCCCTGGGACCTGGTAATATAAGTAAATATGACAGGCTCTGGTTCCATTTTTTTGTATTTCCCCACACACATCAAAAGACATTACTCCGTAACAGATGCTGAGGACAGACGGCAGATCTGGGGAGACGGGAAGAAAAACTCTAACTTTTTAAAGCCAGGTCTGTGAGAAGTGATCAAACATAATGCATTCACTAGTGACCTGCTCCTCCCTCCACCGACTCCTCTTTGAGTCTGAACTAAAATTACTCCTCTGAAGCCTCCCATTAATGGATGAAAAGACAATTGCCGTTCTCCAGCTGAAACTGGATGGGAGACGCAATCCCCAGCACGCTACCAGCAGCGTCTTAGCCGTGCTTGGTTATTGGGGATCAGCCTCCTCTGCTTGGATTTGCTCTTCTTTTAAAAATAAGCTAAAAGAGCTGCCCAAAGCGATGTTTGCAGAAGCGAGGGATCCAGGGGAGAGGCTCACTGCGGTGCACACTTCTCCTTCCCGGAGGCAACCGTGACTGCCGAGCCATAGATCTCCCCACACAGCCCAGCGGAGGTATAAAGCATCAGCGCCCAGCCTGGTTCGCACAGATAACAGCAGCAGCAAGGACAAACGGTTCGCTCGCGGATGTAGCACAGGCTGCTGGTCTTCACGAAGAAGTCAGGGGTGTAACCATGCGATGCGGCAGCGACCCCAGAGCAACACCTCACGCGCAAAACCTCGACGAGCATCAGGGCTGCGGCTCCCTCCCACCACGGGGGAAAAAGCTGCCACGGGTGACAGCGTGCTTGCAGCACGGCGGGGGAATTAGTCCCAAATCACACACTAGCTTTGCGCATTCATCATTCCCATCAGGACAAATGCCTAGAAAGAAAGGTCCAAATAAAATTAACGATTTTGATGGCTTCGCGTGTGACATTGTAAAACCGGGTATGGTTTTTAGAGGGCTTGAACCTCGGAGGCACCTCAAGTCAGACGCGCAGTAACGCTGGCACCAACACAACAGCTCCTTTTGGAACTTTAGGGCAATAAATCTGCATCTCAGCATATTTATCGTGGAAGCGGTTGCAGGGTACAGACAGCGTTGTCATTCTGCAGGCAGCACGCCACAGCTCAAAACCTGCCCAGCAGAGCCAAGCGGGCAGCGCATGCCCCAACCAGGTCCCACAGAGTCCAGACTTCTATAAGCTTCCCCCATCACAGCAAATTTTTTCCTTCATAATTATGAACACTTTTTATTTCCCACTCTGCACTTAAGACTGAAAGACCTCCTGGGATCCGATCTCACGTTTATCAATGCAAAGAGCTGACAAGGGAGCCTTTTGCTATCAGAACATCCCTTAAGATGAGAGATCAGAGGTGGTGCAAGGCAAAGACAAGCAGGTCCCATCGTTCAAACTCAGAGTGGATCCACATCGGCCGAAAGCCTCAGCAGAGGATCCTGCAAAGCAGACACTGACCTCACGACTCACTCCAAAAGGCTCCTGTCCGCAGGGTGCCCGGGCGCAGCCGGGTCCCGGTCCGGAACGGGGCTGCTGACATGCGACTGCCGTGGCAAAAGCACCGGCACGGAGGAGGCCCGGCTTCCCTGGGTCTGTCTCTCCAGACCTGCTGACGTTTGCATCGAGTAACAGTCACAGCGCAGCGTGTGCTCAGCCTCAGCCGCCACCACTGAATCGATGCGGAGAAGGGAGACTGAGAGAGGGAGTCACTGGGGAATGGATGCTCTAATGTCTGCTTGGTGCAAACCCCGATGCTCGCAGAGGCCTTCAAAAAAGCGCTTGCTTTTTCGCAGAAAAGGGCTTTCTCTGATGCCCAGCAAGGAGAAGGCTCGCCTTGTACTCCTTCCTTAAGCAGAGGCATTAATCTCTTCTCCTCCGGCCACCAACTTGCCCAAAAACTGTACAAATCCAGCATTTTTAAAACCTCTACCCCTGCATAAGAAAGAAAGGCGGGCATTTCAAACAGGTTCAGAAGCGGCTGAGAAGTGCTGGCTGCCTGCAAACAGGAACAGCGCAGCCGGAAAAGTAAACTCAGCTTGGAAGCAAGTTACAATGGGAGGATCGTATCGGGATGCTTAGGCTGCAGCTTGCTCTGGCTCTAAAGGTTTCTGCCCTCCCAGTTCTCACCCTTAGAAAAAAAGAAAAATTATAGAATCATCAAATCATTTAGGTTGGAAAAGACCTTTAAGATCATCCAGTCCAACCATTAACCTAACACTGCCAAGTCCACCACTAAACCAATTAAAGGGAGAGGAATAATTTCATGTTTCCTGGCTTGGGGGCTGGATTATTTTTTAATGAAAGTAAAAACTAGGAATCATTAAGGCTGGAAAGGATCTCTGAGATCATCAGTCCAACCATCAACCCAACCCCACTGTGCCCACTAAGCCATGTCCCAAAGTGCCACCTCTGCCCATTTTTTGAACCGCTCCAGGGATGGGGACTCCACCACCTCTCTGGGCAGCCTGTTCCAGTGCTTGACCACTCTTTCCCTGAAGAAATTTCTCCTAATATCCAATCTAAACCTCCCCTGACGCAGCTTGAGCCCATTTCCTCTCGTCCTATCACTTGTTCCTTGGGAGAAGAGACCAACACCCACCTAACAACAACATCAGCGCTACCCTCGCCCCACACAGCTGCCGGGAGGAAAATGCTTTCTGGCTCACTGCTGTTCTCCTGCCCGCTCCAAGTCCACGTGCCCCCAGCAGCGCGGAAACGCCTCCCCCCACAGTCAGCACCGTCATTCCCGAGCACCACAGCAGCACAGCCGGGAGCACTGGGTGCTGCGCCCACGGCCTCCAGGCAGCGGCCCGAGAAGGGCTCCCCGGGGAGACGCGCCGCACCCCAAGGAGCGTACACGTTCCGGAGGGCTTCACATGCGAGAGACCTGTAACGCTGAAAATTAAGGGTCCATTTATAAACCCTTTATTAATAAATGATTAATAGATGCAGCCATATTTTTTAATAACTTACAATAAAAAGATGCTACAAAAAGCTTAAGCAAGACATTCTTTACAGATGGTGCTATAAAGTAAATTATACCATGTACAGTAGCTAGTGCAAAGTAATGGATGTCCTCATTTAATAAAAAGAATCTGATTTTATGCAGCAACTTTCACGCTTGAGGCATCTCAATACACTTTAATGAGCCCTTGTGGCCTCAGCAATAGCTTGCACGCAGCCGCGGACATCAGATGCTGTTTTAGTAACAGAGTGGATGTTGGTCAGGACACTGGGGTTACTCCACAGGCTTGATTTTTAACCTTTCCTTGGACAGCTACCAAAAGCAGACGGAAGGGTCTGAAAGATGCCACCTCCTAACACTGCACTGCAGGGAACAACAAGCAAGCCTTGGTCCGGGGCCTGAAATGTCTTCTAACTAAGGGAGAAAAAGAGCATTACTACCACCACCGAAACCAGACTGGCATCTGTATCCACGACTATAAGGCATGCCGCAAATTATGTAATTTAATAAACACTGTAATAATAAAGTATTTATTTTGTATAATGAAGTGTTAGTGATTAGAAACCAAACACACATTGGGCATGCTGCTGCGGTTCTCTTGAACCCTTGCCAGTATCACTCAAGGCTAAATATGTCTGCAGCAGGTTGAGAGTAAGTTCCTAGCCTTGTTTTGATCAGCCTGTCAAGTGTTTTAGCTGCCATTCGAGTTTCTTTATATCACACTATAATTGGCTGCTTTCTCAAGGTGCAGCAAAGGAAAAAAAAAAAAAAAAAAAGCACACAGCAAAACTCAGGCTCCTTTTGCAAAATCCTCCACTGAAACTCTGCTGCTTTTCTGAAAGCTGATTTCAGTAGCAAAGGGCATTTTGTAAACAGCTGGTGAAAATAGACTGGAACTGAAAGGCAGCCTGCATTAAACTCCACAAGAAAGCCTTATTTACCCTCATGTGCTTTCTTTGTAGTGTCGATCAAACCACTTTCAGCTCCCAGGGGAGGCCCTCGGAAAAATAAAGGGAATAAAAAAAAAAAAAAAAAGAAAAATAGAAAAGCAAGTGACATCGTTCAGAGCCCGAATGCACCTGAGCGCCCTCGGAACAGCCCTCGCTGCGACAGGCGCGCTTGCCACGTCGACCTCCCTGCCCAAGTTCAACCTTCAGGGTCAACCAGCCGCCCTCCGGCGCTGTCCCCGCTTGCCCTTGGTTGTCAAGTCTGGGGGAAAGCTTTGATCAGAGAAGGCAGGCGGGGTGTCCCGCTCCCCCGCACCTGAACCCATCCTTCAACGTCAGCTCATTGATTTGCAGATGTCGGGGGGAGACAGAGCGGAGAAAAACACAAGGGTATAAGGGACAATCCATCACCGGTGGCACAGGACGTGGAGAAACGCGCCCTCCAGAGGGGCCTTGCTTCCAGGCTGCTGCCACCACGCTCTTCGGCCGCCTCACCAGCATCACCAGCGCCGGGCATGCTCCCAGCCCCGGCTTTGGTGGGGCACGTGTCCCTGCTGCACCCTGAGCTTTTAGGGTGACACCCTAAAGACAGGGGAAAACAACTGGGCAGCCACCATTGAGGAGACAGCACTGGCTACATTTGCCAGGCGACCTCCCTACCTCCTTCTTCCTATTTACCTTGGAAATGGGAATGCAGAGCTGCCCCTCAGGGATTCTGGGGCTGCTCCCCCCCCAAAAGGATCAGTGCTCAGGCAGCAACTGGGTGTTCGGGTGTCAGGGCCATCTTGAAACAAGAAAGGAAGTGCGCATTTTCTGTGGTCGCTTCTCCGAGAAGCGGAAATAAGCAACAAAGAATCACGCGGTCCTGCAGTCGCTCGGATCAGAGCCCGGGCTCACCCATCCCCTGAGAGCAGCACAGCCAAAGGCTCCTGGGTGCATCCCATACTTTTGCACTTTGTCCTTTCAGCGTGACGAGGCCGCCCAGCATATGAATAAATATAAACAGGTAAAGCAGCCTGTCTAGTTACAAAGCACAGGCTTGTCGGGCTCTTTTCACTTTCCCAGGGAGTTCTGCACTGACAATGCACATTTCCTTTCTGCTACGAGGCGACACCAGCACCTGCAAACCCAACTGCTCCCTTAACAGTGACGCTGCAGGCTCCAACGTCTCTCACACCACCCACGACACTGGGAGACGTCGATGAACAGTGCTGGATCCCAGCGGCCGGTAACTGCAGGAACTCTACTACCTTACTGTTGGTTGCCCTCTTTCTAGTCCCTTTTCTTCCTCTCTTTAGGCCGGCTGCCTGCCATCGCTGCAAGGAACAAAAGAGAAGCAGAGCACTGGGACTGGTGTTTCCTGTCTCGGCTAGAAAATAACATTATAAGCGTGTCTCTACTGCATTCAAGTAAGGTTTCCCTCCTGCCACCTTTCCTGCAAGGCTGCAAGAAGCTCTCGATTTGCAAACTCCCTCTCATATCGCCGAGTCTAAACCGACAGATCTGTTAACACTCGTTTCTCTGCAGAGGAAGAGCGATGTTTCCACACAAGTGATGAGTACCAGTATTTCCTCTTATCTGGGCTGCAAGAAACCCTAAAGCCTGCATTCTGTCATGCAATGTGCTACAAAACACCGAGGACATAGGATGGGAAGGGAAAACGCGACCTACTATGAATGAAATACCCAACAAGCAGCATAGCTTCAAGCAGCACACTGCTAGCGTGCAAGAGAAAAATCCAGTATTTCCACCTTTCCTGGGACCAGAAAATTAACAACCCTCATTCTGGGTGCAGATGCTCCTAGTGGGTGCTCAGGAGGGCCCAGCTCCAGTCAGAGACCCTCAGCATCACGAGGAGAGGCAGCGTAGCGTTACGATTGCATATGTCACGCTTAAACAAGCTGTAGCCTCCGGAGGAGCACGCTTAACCCCAGACTGAGTGTCCAACTGAAAACATTTTTTAACAGACACTTTGTGAACCGCATGCAGCCAGTGGCTAAAGAGGCTGGAATTCTTTAAGAACTTATTTCCAAAGTTGCTCTAATTACAACGCATGGGGTCTTGCCGCTGAATTTCAAAGACAACGCGCAATCCCTCCAGGCTTACCATCTGTGCGCTGAATTCGGGTAACATGATGCATGTCGCTCCCACCCAGAGAGGACAGAGGAGCTTATTGATCACCCCGTGGACATGATGTAAAGGCAGCACGTGCAGAATAACATCCTCCTTCTTCCACTCCCATTTTTCAACCAGCCCTGTGGTCTGCAGAAGAAAACATACGACCCAGCGTTAGGGCAGGAGGAAAGACCCTCACCGCTTGAAAAGCCCGAGGCATCCAGGCCCCAGGTCCCCTGGGTACAGCTGGCGGCAGAAATCCCAGACTTCCTGGAACGACGCCTGGGCATAAAAATCTTTCCTTTAGGGTCAGCATGAGCAAAATTCCCACCACAAGAGCAGAATACAAGAGGAACACCTTCTGCATCTTGTCGGTACATACCTTCACATATATCAGCAAAGTCCTTCCTCACTACTGAGAAACGGTCAACAATGATTTCAAGTAGGACCTACAAAATTATCAGCCTGCTGCTGCACAGGCAGAGCTGGCAGAAACAGTAACCAAACCCACTAATTTACCCCAGAACTCTGTTTACGTAGTTTGGACACTGATGACATTGGGCTTTTAGCGCCTGTAAAAGGCATAGTCAGTAGGAGCAGAAAATCACTGTCTGATAAACAGAAAGTAGGCTTCATGTTAGTAAAAAAAAAAAATGAGTATATCCAGCTTCTAAAATACTCTGCTATGAAGCATTAGACCTCAGGCTTCTGGGTGAACAATGCCCTTCAGAGCCCATCGTTAGCAACTGGAAAGCTTATTTCCAGCCATCTAAAAATAAAAAAGCATTTGAACAGTGGAATTTAGTCATGTCATTTGCAACCCTCTTCCACAGGGCAGGGAGGAGGTTTTAGGCTTTCGGCAAGACAGCACAAAAGACGGTGACTGCTCAGGCCACCTCCCAAATGATCAGCATATTTGTAAGGGAACAGATTCTTTGCCCAATATAGCCAAGCCCTGGCTCTATCCATCAAGGCTTTCATACCACTCCCGACATTGCAGCGTCTGAGCACCCAGAGCAACGCAAGCTCTCGGAGGCGTCCGTAAGGCACGATGTATTCCCTGCCCTTTTTCCCTAATGGCATGATTCTATCAGTTGCAGGCAGTGATAACCAACTGGTGAGGTAGTCAGCAGGTTCATTCAAACTTTTAATTCCTTTTGGCTCGGAGAGCTAATGGGTTTTTTGCCTTGGGGATATATAGCTGAATAATGCACAGACTTCACACAGTACTGTACTGGGCTGGGCTAAGTTACATTCCAATTAGGGGCAAAGATTCTTTCCTAGGCGCAGTGAAGAAAAGCAAACTGCAAAGAAAGCAGTATTTTTACAACAGGTCTCATCCCTTCTGCTTTTCAGGAAAGCAAGAAGAGTCCCTCTGCCCCCGGCTGCAGCTGCAGCACAGCAACACCAGAAGGACAAGGTTTAGAGCCTCAAACGCTCTCCTGTGTGTTCACCTTAAAAGTGTTGAGGACTTTCAAGATACAGCCCCACAGCTCTGTGCAGGAATTCGGTTGTGGTAAGGCGCGTTGTGCTTTGGGGGTTCGCAACCCCAAAATGACCTCTGAAGACCCAGACCCTGTCACTTGACACGAGCTTTGCAGAGGGAAAGCAGCACTCACCACGGCTTGCACGTTCTCATGGGTGCTGAGGACACCTTTCGGTCTTCCCGTCGTCCCACTGGTGTAGATTATCATGGCTCCTCTGTCTTTCCAGGAGGAGCAGGTTGTCAAGGGACCCTCTTCCACTGCTGCATGACTTGCGGATCCATCACTATGAGACCGAAGAAGCGGCAGAAGCGGGACTCCCAGCTTCTCAGCGCTAGGGGCTATTTTCCCCACATATTCCTCTGCCGCGATGACTAGAGCGCTCTGCGAATCCTGAATCACGTACTCCAGTTCCTGCACGGGGTGTTTCTTGTAAAGGGGTACCGCTATGCCCCCGCTCATCCAGGAAGCCCACTGGGCCACCACATACGAGGCATCATTGGGACACAAAAATGAGATCCTCTCTTCCTTCAAGTCCCTGCTGGAGCACTCCAGGGCTCTACAGATCTCCTGGGACAAGCGCAGGCTCTGGTTGAGAAGGTCCCTGTAAGTGTGCTCGCCGCTTTGGTCAATGATAGCGACTTTATCACCGAAAGCCAAAGCCCTAGTGAAGACGGGGGTAACGTCACTGCTGTAGGCTGCCCGGGTGGTTTGCAGACCCCTGCGGGGACAGCCAGACCTTTTCTGGCCACGCAACCCCCATCGGCAACGGCGCACGTCCTGGATGAGGCATCGGAGAGACCGGCTCGCTTGGGGGAAGAGCAGGGAGACCAGCATCCTGCCAGCACTGCTTGTTTTGAAGTGATTCTGCAGAAAGCAATTATAGGAACAGATAAGTATGTGCAGCGATTACCCAAGGGTTTATTCCCACAAAGGAAAAGTGGCAGCCTTCATTTGAATAATACCCACTGTATTATTAATGTTTATGGTTCAGACTGCCGCATCCCCAGTGTGCCAGGCCCCGTGCGGATGGAACAGGAGACAGAGACCCTTCCGTACGCAGCCTCCGCAACCCTAAAAAACAGTCTAACTTAAATTATGAAATAGCTTTCATCGATCGGTAATATTAGGACACTAAGTAGTGGCTACTTGAGGTGCCATGCTAACTCAGTGGGACCAGCATTTAAAGAAATTAAAGACACCAGTACCTAGCTCTCAGTTTGCAGTTTCCACCACTTTGGTAAACCACTGCCTTGCTCTGTGCATCGAGTCAGGCAGCACGGAGCTAGACGTGAAATCCAGACCTCTTGAGGTCTAGTCCAGCGGATCGTTTCCTGCGTGAGCTTTCCTCCGAGCAATAGCACATCTAAGTAGAGGAAAGTGCCCAAACCCTGCCACCTAACGGGTCATCCATCACAGACACCGCTTCAGCTCAAAAGCTTTCTTACGTGACAGACCGAGTGGTTAACAGCTCCCAAACAGCCACAGGCAGCAGGAACCCTCCCCGCAGGGAGCAGCTGGTTTGCCCAGCAAACAGCAGCAGGGAAGCGCAGCCCTGCACACGCTAACCCGTGGGCTTGTTACTTCTGAAAGTACCAACCAGGCAGCACCTGGAGCCGAGCAGAGCATCGGGACAAGCTCAGCTGTGGCACCAGGGCTCTAACAGGGCAGCCAGAGCTTGACCTGAGCCCAACCCAACCATCAGCCCGGCCCCTCTGCCACAGCGGTGACGTGATGCACAGGGGCATTGCAACAGAGAAAAATCTCCAAAAAGGAACGGGGAGGCGTACCGGCACCATTAAAGGCTTTACGGGAAGATCATGGGCTGGCACAAATGTCGTGCATTCTGCCTTTGTGCTTAGACAGCACGATGACATCAACCTATCCGCTCAAGGGAGAAGTTAGCAAAAAAGCTCTTTTGGTAACTGGTAAGAAGTGCCTGAAGTTTGCTCTTTACCCCTCTTTTCATCACGCTCTCCCTTTCAAAGGGAAAGACGTGTGTAATAGTATCGGACGCTGCTTGGAGCATCTCACTGAACCATGAGGGGAAAAAGTTAACGCACGGTGCAAAAATCCCATAAGAATATAATGGGGAAATGGGACTACAGGACCACTCTGCAGGGGAGACCGCTGGTACACCAGAGACGAGGGGAAGAAGCGATAAATTGAGAGGGCCGAGGAGTTGCCTTGGAAGAATCCTGACCTGCTCTGCACAGAGCCCGGAGCTCTAGCTGGAAGCTCATCAGGAACAAGCACCCTCTCCATACAGAGGCCGTCACCGACGCCAACAGGGGAGCCGAGAGGCAAGAACAGGGCTGTGGCAGAAGAAAAAGGGCTTTACTGCATGGGCTATCTAATGGCTGCTATTAACCACCACCACAAGTATCCCCAGAGAGATACTACGACACGAGGCGATAGCCAAAGGATGGCAACTTCTCGCTTTGTAAAAGCATATGTGACACTTCCTTGACGCTGGCAATAACGACTTGAATTTTTACAAATTTTTTTTTATAAATGCCTATTAGTGGAGCAGCTCAACTCAACTAGCCTCCCAGCTCAGCTTCCCACCATGGGGAGGAGCTGAAACAAAAAGGATCCAGAGAACTGGCAGCTACTCAGGGACAAGCTGAGCGTGGCTTAACCTGGCTCGGGCTGCTCAGACATGTCCACAGGCAGCACCCACCAACGGAGGCAAGTGTTTATTTCTGCACAGACGTAGCTGCGAGACCTGCAGACTCTCCCATCGACCTTCAGAGCATTTCTCCAGCCAAACACTGGCTTTGCACGTTATTTTCTTTTGCATATCGACCTCAATTTCTGCTTCTGCAAAAGAAACTTGTGATTTAGTGCGGAAACATCTGGGGGGGGGAGAGGCTTTAAACCCAGAGCGTGGTAACCATGTGCGCTCATGACATATACCATCAGGATGGAAAAAAACCAAAACAGGTCCCGACAAAGCTCGCATGACATCTTTCCATTTCTCTGTAGAGAGTAAATATAAAATAAAAACACCATCCGTAACCTAAACCGAATCACCTCCTCCCAAGCTGCACCCAAGGCCGAGATGTTAATGCCCCAAACGTTAAGAGGGGCCTTAATTGGAAGCGAGCGTTTGCCAGCATCACGCTGTGCTCCAGCCCAGCTAAGTGCACTTGGCGTACTCGCCGTTCCTCGCACGGCTCCCGGAGCAGGTGTTAGCTGCTGCTTCAGAACAGCCACTTCCAAAAAATTCCATTATCCCCTTCTCACCACAGCGCCAGATTTAATGGAACAATAAACAGCGGCACCTTTAGCCAGGCCTGTGCATTTACGGGCATCAGAAAGCGAGTGTCGACTGGGTGTGTGCGGACTTACAGACACTCGGGACGGGGTGAAGCGACACCAGGGACTGCGCCCTTTATCCGCTGTTGCTCAGCGATAACCGGTAACGCAGGCTCTGGCAGAGCACTCCTGAATATGAAATTTGTCGCTGGGGGCAGAAGCTCATGGCAGCGCAGCAGGTGAGCCTTTGCTGCCTTGGAGGAGAAGGCTGAACCCCCAGCCTCCTATGACTAAAGTAAGAAACGAAAGCGGTTGGGGAAGCTCATGCCAGCTCCCGGCACGACAAAACCACCGCCAAGCGCGGCGGCGATGGAAGGCGCGAGGCCGAAGCGCTGCAGACCCCACGCCCCGCATCTCTGCTGAGGAGGATCGGCTTTATTCTCCTCTCCTCCCAGGCAGGATTTCCACCCTCCAGCTCTCTGCCCCTCGCCCTACTCACATGAAACCTCAGAGCAGCAGCAGGAAAATCCTTCACCCCGGGATTTCCGAGCTACGGAGGGGGAAGCTCGGCCTCGCCAGGCCGGAGCCGAGGCACGGCCCTGCCGCAGCCTCCCCTCGTGTCCCGGGAGCGAAGGGCGCTGCCCCCCCCCGCAGGGGCCGGCCCGGAGCCACAGCCGAGCCTGGCCGCTCCTGCGCGGCCCGACAGGAGGGGATGTTTATTACACTTTAATTAAAACCACCGTTAATCGCGACACCGCCCCCCCCCACCTCCTTCACTGGCCCCGCCGGGCCCAAGGGCGCCGGCCCACGGCTCGCCCCGGGTTACGGGACCGGCCGGGCCCGCTGCGGGCCCCCGCGCCCCGCTGCCGCCTCCCGCAGCCCCGGCGGGGCCTCACCTGGCGGCACCGCGCACCCGGGGGACCGGTCCGCCCGCGAACGGGCCCCGGCGGAAACGCGGCCCCGCGGCCCGCGCGTTCCGCGCCCGAACGTTCCCCCCCCCGGCCCCGCACCCGTTTTATGGGGAATTGGCCCCAAACCACCCACGGCGGGCGGGGCTGGTCGCGCCGCCGGGCCGACGTCCACCGCTGGCGTCACAGCGTTCCTCTGATGTCACAGCAGCCCCCTGCGGCATCACCACGGCATCCTCTGATGTCACGGGCGGGTGTCCATGACGTCACGGAGCTGCAGCCCTGCCAGGGGGGATCTCAGCGTGTCTGAGGAATGGCCTGGGCCCTGCGCAGAGCCCGGACCCACGGGGCCTTCTGGGGGGATGGACGTCCTGGGGACGCACAGACGTCGTGTGGACACGCAGACATCCCAGGGACACAGAGACATCCCATGGACACACAGACATTGTGTGGACACACAGACATCCCAGGGACACACAGACATCCCGTGGACACACAGACATCCCAGGGACACACAGACATCCCGTGGACACACAGACATCTGCATGGACACACAGACATCCCAGGGACACACAGACATCCCGTGGACACACAGACATCTGCATGGACACACAGACATCCCAGGGACACACAGACATCCCGTGGACACAGAGACATCCCATGGACACACAGACATTGTGTGGACACACAGACATCCCAGGGACACAGAGACATCCTGTGGACACACAGACATCCCATGGACACGCAGACATCCCGTGGACACGCAGACATCCCATGGACACACAGACATTGTGTGGACACACAGACATCCCAGGGACACACAGACATCCTGTGGACACACAGACATCCCATGGACACGCAGACATCCCGTGGACACGCAGACATCCCATGGACACGCAGACATCCCGTGGACACGCAGACATCCCGTGGACACACAGACATTGTGTGGACACACAGACATCCCAGGGACACACAGACATCCCGTGGACACACAGACATCCCAGGGACACACAGACATCCCGTGGACACACAGACATCTGCATGGACACACAGACATCCCATGGACACACAGCCATGCCATGGACACACAGACATCCCATGGACACGCATACATCCCATGGATGCACAGCCATGCCATGGACGCACAGACATCCCATGGACACACAGACATCCCATGGACACACAGCCATCCTGCAGACACACAGACATCCCATGGACACACAGCCATGCCATGGACACACAGACATCCCATGGATGCACAGCCATGCCATGGACACACAGCCATGCCATGGACACACAGACATCCCATGGACACACAGACATCCCATGGACACACAGACATCCCGTGGACACACAGCCATCCTGCAGACACACAGACATCCCGTGGACACACAGCCATGCCAGGGACATACAGCCATCCCATGGACACACAGACATCCCGTGGACACACAGCCATGCCAGGGACATACAGCCATCCCATGGACACACAGACATCCCGTGGACACACAGCCATGCCAGGGACATACAGCCATCCCATGGACACACAGACATCCCGCAGACGCACACAGGTCGCCGTGGTGGCACATGGCGGCTGAGCTGGAGCTCCGGGCCGCAGCAGCCCCACGTTGCCCTCCTGCCCCAGCCCCGTGGCCGTACCCAGCACCGCGGCCGGGCCGGGGCAAAACCCCACGCGGGGGCTCGGGGGGAGCCGGGAAGGGGCCGTGGCACAGGACAGCGGGGTGGCACCGACCCCCACCGCAGCCCCACGGCACCGAGCGGAAATGCAGCCCGGTTTATTATTTTTAGCCGGTCCCATCGCAGATTTGCATTTGCTGCCGCATGGGACGCGGCTGGGGGCGCGGGGGCCGCCGGATCCTCTCCCGGCAGCTCGCCGGCATAGCCTGGCATGGGGCCGGGGGCACCCATGGGTGATGGGCGCAGGGGTGCGGCCGCGGTGGGATGGGGCAGGGCTCCCCGCACGGCCCTGCCAGCCTCGGCGCCGGGATGCCGCCGGCCCAGCCGCGGTGCAGGCAGCGGGGCAAGCACCTTGCACGGAGGCACATGGCCCTTGTGCCACGCCAGCCGCCATGCGCCGGCCCTTCTCCGGTGGTACGTGTCCGGGCGCTGTCCCCTCCCAGGCCTCGCAGCCCGCTCCTCCGCTGGAGCCTTGTTTTTCCGGCTGCGCGCGGCGGTGCGTGAAGCGGGGAGGCCGGCGTGACCCCCGCCCACCTCCCTCAGGTGCGTTTCCACCCGGGGCCGGCGGCCGGCAGCCCAGCGAGGCGCAGCGGGGCTGGGAGCGGAAGCGGGGACAGGAGCCCAGCCTTGGGCAGAGCCCGGCCGCGGCGGGGTGTGCGCCCGCCAGCCCCGTGCCAGCCATGCCGTGCGGCACCCCGGTGCACGCCTCCCCGGTGCATGCCTCCTCATGGCACAGCTCCCCATTGCACGCCTTCCCCACGCACAGTTACCCATTGCACGCCTTCCCCACGCACAGCTCCCCGTTGCACGCCTTCCCCATGCACAGCTCCCCATTGCACGCCTTCCCCACGCACAGCTCCCCGTTGCACGCCTTCCCCATGCACAGCCCCATGCACAGCTCCCCATTGCACGCCTTCCCCACGCACAGCTCCCCGTTGCACGCCTTCCACACGCACAGCTCCCCGTTGCACACCTTCCCCACGCACAGTTACCCATTGCACGCCTTCCCCACACGCAGCTCCCCGTTGCACGCCTTCCACACGCACAGCTCCCCATTGCACACCTTCCCCATGCGCAGCTCCCCGTTGCACGCCTTCCCCATGCACAGCTCCCCGTTTCATGCCTCCCCATCACGCAGCTCCCTCCCTGTTGCAGGGCTCTCCATTGCACGGCTCCCTCCCGTGCCACACAGCTCCCTGTTGCAAGGCGCCCTCCCTGTTCCATGGCTTCTTCCCCGTTGCACACCTCCCCAGTGCACGGCTGTTGCATGGCTCCCTGTTGCACGCCTCCCCATTGCACATCTGTTGCACAGCTCCCCGTTGCACACCTCCCCATTGCACGGCTGTTGCATGGCTCCGTCCCCATTGCACATGTCCCCATTGCACAGCTGTTGCACAGCTCCCCATTGTACACCTTCCCAATGCACGTCTGTGGCATGACTCCCCATTGCACATCTGTTGCACGGCTCTCTCCCCATTGCATGCCTCCCCATTGCACATCCGTTGCACGGCTCTCTCCCCGTTGCATGCGTCCCCATTGCACAGCTGTTGCACGCATCCGCACTGCACACCTCCCCATTGCACATCCGTTGCACGGCTCTCTCCCCGTTGCACGCCACCCCATTGCACATCCATTGCACAGTGCTCTCCCCATTGCACGCCACCCCATTGCACATCCATTGCACGGCGCTCTCCCCATTGCACACCACCCCATTGCACATCCGTTGCGCAGCTCCCCATTGCGCGGCTGTTGCACGGCTCCCTCCCCGTTGCACGCCGCCCCGTTGCGCAGCTCCCCTGTGCAGAGCTGCTGCAGGGGGGACCCCTCACACCCAGCAGCTCCGGGCCAGCCCCCAGCGCCAGCGGGCACCCACGTCCCCGCCGCAGGGTGCAGCACGCCCCGTGCCCACGTGCTGCCCGGCTCCTGCCGCCACCGCTTTCATTCTCTGTTTCGCACTTGCCATCTGTCACTGGGCTCCCCCGGCCCCCGCAGGCTGCAGGGACGAATCCCCCCGGGGGGGAGCAGGGGTTCGTGCCCGCAGGGGACGGCAGCGGGGTGCCATCACCCCTGCGGTGGTCCAAGGGCTGGCGGGGCCGTGCTCCCCCCTGACCGCGGCGGGCTACTGGGCCAGCTGGCCGTGTGCGCGGCAGATGTCCACCCCGAGCCACCCTCTGCCGCTCCGTCCCCCGGCACCTGGGGCCCACCGGCCATCTGGAGTCGGCCACGTCCCCGGAGGCGACGCTCAGCCCTGGCCGCGAGCAACGCTCTGGCCGCTGCCGGCCATCCCGGGGGCTGCCAGGGCCGCGCTCCGCTCCCCGGGGCCAGGAGGGAGGGAGCTGCTCCCCGGCAGTGCCGAGCCAGCCCCAGCCATTGCCAGTGCCGGCGGAGCCGGTTATGGTTTATTCAGCAGCGGCAATGCCGGCTCGCGCTGCATGGCTGCATGGGGAGGGACGTGCGATGCCCGGCCCTGTTCTCCATATCGGGGTGGCAGGGACGCCACGTCGGGGAGGGGGTCAATCCAGATGTGCCACCACAGCTGGGAGCAAAACACCCGGTGCCTGCGGCTGCCGTGGCGCAGCCAGGCACCCCGAAAGCCGAGACCCGGGTGCACCGCAGCCGTGCCCACCCACGGACCCCCTAACCCCGGGCTGCTGCAATTGTCCCCAGGCACTGGGGTGTCCCCCGGCTGCCACCGCGGTTCCTCGCCTCCCTCCCAGCTGGGCGTGAGCCCCGCAGCCCACGCCGGCAGGAGGGTTTTCCGCTTGCTCCCCCCCCCGCCTTACGCAGCTCGCTGATTAATTATGGATCCAGCAGAAAGCTTTTATTACATTAGAGTTTACTTGTGGCAACATCCGTATTTATTAAAAAAAAAAAAAAAAAAAAAAGGGAAAGTAATTACTAGGGTGGTGTAAACACCGCAAACACCGCTGGGTTATGGGGAGCTTAATGCTCAGGGCGAGCGCCGGGGCTGCCGGCAGCTCCAGCCCGGTGCTCCGTGGTGGGATGGGATGGGGGCACGGGGGGCTGCCGCCGCGGCACTGCTTGGGGTGAGGACAGAGAGGGGACCCCGTCCATCCCCACCAGGACGGCTGTGGGCACCGTGTCCCTGGCTCCATCCTGCCCCAGCCCAAAGGGGGAAAGAGCCAGAGCCTGTGCCGAAGTAAGTGAGTAGTAAACAAGGTGGAGCGAAATATTTGCTCTCCACCCATCTGCCGGTGCCTAATCTCCCACCCGCAGCCCTCGTGCCTCATCGCCTCCCGGCCCCCCTAATCTGCTCCCCACCGGCCAGCGGAGGGTCAGAGCCGGGGCTGCCGGCCGTGCTCCCCGCCACGCGCCGCACGGCATCAGCGCAACCGGGAGGCTGCCGCGGCGCGGGGAGCCGGGCTGGCGGGGCCGCATGGTGGGAAAAAACAGATTAAGTGTCCCCATTTTGGGGTTTAGCCCCTGTGCTGCTGCTGCAGCGGGAGGGCACAAGCCGGGGGACAGGGTCCCGCTACCGTCCCCCTGCGCCTGCATCCTGCCTGGCACGAGCACCCGTGCCGGAGTGGCGGGGGACGAGTCTGTCTCCAGGGGCTCGCAGGGGATGCGATTGCCATCGGGACTCCCCGGGGAACGGGAGCAGCTCGGAGACGCTCGGCGTGAAGTGGAGCTGTAAGTGCCTCCCACGTCACGTGGCGAGGATAAGTGCAAAATGGCCCTATTATGATAATTGTGCGAAATTATGATTGATGGAGATTAGCTGCTTATTTGAGGAAATGGCAGGCGCACGTGTGACACGGGCAGGCCGGGGGACAGCCGCCGGGGGACGGGGGCATGGGCAGAGGGGCACGCCGGGACGGCTCCTGGGGCTCTTCCTACGGCGTGGACCCTCACCGCCATCCCGGGAGCTGCTGCGTCCCCGGCTGGTGGCTCTCGGGCTGGGACGTGCCACCGCATGGGGACACGAGGTGCTGCATGGCAGGAGTCCGGGATGGGGCCGGTGCGACTCACGCACGGCCCCGTCCTGCCCCACAGAAGGCTCCTGGTGTCTCCTGCCAACCCCATTAAACGCATCCCCGATTAGGGGGTAAACCTGTTAAACGGTGATGGCAGGAGTGTCTCTGTGTGCCGGCGCCTCGGCCAGCGCTCCTGGTGCTCCGTCCCACCGGGCTGTGCCGTGGGGCCGTGCCATGGGGCAGGGGAAAGGGCAGCACGGCAGCCCCGGCACCCCTGCAGCTCCCAATAAATGTGGCTCTCAGTAAATGACTTATTTTGGGTGAAGCTGAGCAGCTCTGGGCTGGCAGCCCGTCCCCTGCCTCCTGCCTGGCCGTCCCCACCGGTGTCCTCGGCCTCCGCGACCCTCCTGCGGCATCGGCGCCGGCAGCGCCTGGGCTGCAGTGGATGCTCAAGCCACGCTCCTGCTTCTCCCTTCAAAAAGACACCCAGATAAGGGATTTGGAGGAGAAAAGCCAGAGAGGCAGGGTGGCTGCAACGCCGATGGCTGGCCAGGACAGATCCATGGCATGGCCGCACCGCCGGGGCCAGGATTTCGGCACGGGGTGGGGATGCTGTGTTGCACGAGGCCGAGGTGGCCGTGCAGAGCAGCGCACGGCCGGAGGGCACCCCAAAACCACCCACCCATCGCCAGAAGTCCCTCCTCCACTCTCCCCTTCCCAATTTCCCGGGCCCCCCTACGCGGCAGACGGATGCTGGGTAAGAGGTGTGTCTGCGGGAGCCGTGCTCGCCACGCAGCATCGCCGAGCCTGGCTGCGTCGGCGCTTGCCGTCCTCGGGATGGGCTCTCGCGGCCGGGCTGGGGGCACGAGCGGGGACAGATGGGGCTGAGCCTCCCTGCATGACGCCGGCACCGCGGCCAGGCTCCCGCGCCCTTCACCGAGGGACGAGGACATCGCCCAGCCGGCCGCGGCGAAGGGAAGGGGCCCCCAGAAGGTCCCCCACCACCGGGCACGGCGAAGCCAGCTCCTCGCGCTGCCGTTTTCCCCCTTTTCCTCCCCCCGGTTTGGCTTTTGGCAGCGGAGCCGCGGCGGCGGCTGGGGCGCGCGGTGCCGGGGAAGGGCTGCCAAGTGTCGGCAGCCCCCCGCCACCCCCCGGCCCCCCGTGCCAAGGCTGGTGGCTGGCAGAAGGGCTGCCTGCGCCTGGCGGGGCTCTGTCAGCTGCGGGAGGATCCCTGCGCCACGCTCGCTGCCAATTTCCCTGCGAGCTGGCACCACAGGCGGCTCCGGAGGCACCGGTGGAGAAGGCTGGGGAGGACGGATTGTGAAAGGGAGAGAGGGGGGAAAAAAAAAAAAAAAAATAATGGACACATGCCATCGCTGGAGCAGCGAGGCTGCCGCTGCCAAAACGCCAGCAGGCAGCGCAGGGCCAAAACCCGCCGGCGGCAGAGAGGAGGGTCTGGCAGCCCGTCCCGGCACGGGACGCATGGAGGACGGGCAGCGCGGCAGAGGCACGGCGCGGCCAAGGCAGGACGAGTAGCAGACGGTGGAGCCGGAGAGGAGAGAGGTATTTGCCTTCATTTTAAAGGCTGCGTGTGCATGTGTCTGCTGCCGGGGCTGCGCACCCCGGCTAGCTCAGCCCCGTGCAGGCTGCCCGCGGCCTCCCCGGCCGTCCCACCGCTCTCCTGCCCGCGGCCTGCCCCGCGGCGCTGCCAGCCCTTCGCTGCCCGCAGCCGCTGCCTGGCACGGGCAGGCGAGGGCTCCGGGTGCCGGACGGGCTCGGCCAGTGGCTGCAAAAGGGGATTTGCCGTCCCCTGGCCGCGCACGCTGGGGCTGGCGAGGGAGGCTGTGGCTTTGTCTTGGTTGGGCTTTGTCTGCCGGCGGCGGCGGTGGTGCCGGGAGCTGCGTGGGGCGGCGGGCAGGGGCGGCCGCAGCGGAGCGGGGAGGGTGTGAGCCGAAGTCCTGCCGCTGGCAAGGCTGGCACGCGGGAACCGTCCCCTGCTCCCAAACCGGGGCTACCGCGGAGCCGAGCCTGGGGACAAGGGAGCGGGCTGGCCGGGGGATAACGGAGAAGAGGAGGGTGGGCAGAGAGCCCTCCGCACCCACCGCCATGCTGGAGAGGAGGAGGAGGGAAGGGGAGGATTGAAGGGCACCGGGGAGCTCGTGGTCCCGCGGCCACGAGCCGCGCGAAGCCGGGGTCATGGCCACGGGGTGCTGGCTGCAGGGGCTGCGGGTGGGTGTCACGTGGGGTTGGGGGGTGCGGGTGGGTGTTGGGAGCCGGGGGGAGTGGGCTGAGGGGTGCAAGGCAGAGCCTCTGTCTGGCAGCACCGGTGCTGCTGCTGCTGGTCCGGGTCGGTGAGCGTGCTGCCTGCCCCATGGTGCAGGAGCAACGTCGGAGTCAGCAGCGGATGCCCGTGTGCTGGGAGCACTGTGGCTTCGCAGCTCCACCAGCATTCACGTGAAGGCAAAGGGCTCCGGCCAAACCTGGCCGGCACCGGGGGAAGGAGCCGGCACTGAAGGGAAACAGAGATGCTGGCAATGCTGAGCCCCTGCACCACCCCATCCTGCCTGCTGCTCTGCACCCCTGAAGGACCCAGGCTGTGCCCAGGAGCACCCCTGAGCCCAGGGATGTCCCCTCTGCTCCAACACCACCAGGACAAACCTCCCTCAGGGTCCTCGGCCCCCAGCACCCATTGCCTGCAGGAGCCGGGGCAGGGGCTCAGCCCTGGGGACACCACAGAATCCAGCTTTGAGGGCATCAGCATCTCCCTGGGAGGGATGTGGAGCGAGGCAAGAGGAGCCATCCTGTCGCATCCCATCCCATCCCATCCCACCCCATCCCATCCCATGCTCAAGCATCGCTTGCTGCACTGGTCCGCTCCTGGCCGCCCCGCAGCCTGCCCGTGCATTGCAGCTCCAAGCTGGAGGACCAGCTCTGCCCATTCCTGCATCGGATATTGAGATTAAAAGCAGCACCCTGCTTGCGAGGGACAGACCGTGCTGCAGCCAGGTCCCAAAACGTCCCATGGAGAAGGATTGGAAAAGGTCCCTCCAGCAGCCGGATGACACCGCCGCAGCGCCGCAGCCTCATGCAAGCCTCCCGGGACAACCGTTCTGAAGAGGACGAAGCCCCGCGCCTGTCCCGTGCTGCCCGTTGTGGGGCTGGGGGTGCAGGAACGCTCCCCATGCCGCGGGATGCTCCCCCTGTCTCCCCCTCTCCCTCGTTTTCCTCCATATTTCACAGTTCCTGCTTCCTGCACAAGGCAGGGGTCTCCAGGGACTCCAGCCAGATGTTCTCTGCAGCACACCACATTGCTTTCCTAATGAAATATTCATGGAGCCTCTCCGCCTTTTGCCATGAAAGCCTTCTGCAGCTCCCAGCCATGGAAACGCTGTGCAGGCAGCATTCCTGCAAAGCCACCCGCCTGGGGCTCCCAGCCCCCCCTGCTTCCCGCTCTGCACCTTCGCGCCGCTCCTCCTTCCTCTTCCTCCTCCCGCAGGCAGCGCCGGAGCGGGGACTTGGTCCCTTCTCACCTTGCAGGCGAGGCATCGCCAAGAGCGCAGCCAAGGCCACGTGCTGGGGACACCGGTGTCCCCGCGTGGCCGTCACCCACCCCGAGGCAGGGTCCGCCCGTGGCTGGGAGGGGCGGCGGGTGGGTGCACACCCCGGCACGGGGCACAGAGGCGTCTCGCCCACCCCCTGCAAAAAAAGCCCCCAGGGACGGCAGAGCTGGAGGCCGAGTCTGCCAGCACGGCCCCGGTGCTGCCGCCGGCTCCCAGCCAGCCCGCAGCATTAGCGATGCTGTGCACTATAATCCAATTAGGTTGTTTATGCAAACAATCAGGTTTTATGTTTCGATAAAAAGCTTAAATAACCTTAATCAAAGCGAAAGACCTGAAATTATCGCCGGCAAGGGCTGTGGTCTGTTGGGTGGCGGGCAGGACACCCTGCCCGGCTCGTGCCTGCCACCAGCGGCTCCGGCATCTCCGGGGGGGCTCAGCACCAAGGGCCATGTGGGAGATGCTTTGCTCCAGCCCAGCGTTGCTGCCAGAGGGTCTGAGCTGTCCCGTGCAGGGGGTCCGGGTGCCCTTTGCTGTCACGTCCTGCAAGCCCCAGCCTGGCTCTGCGGCCGGGGGGGCTGGGGGTTGGGGTCCCTTTGCCTGCAGCCACCCGCGCAGCGAGCCCGCGGGGGCACAGCATGCCTGCCCCTTCCTTCCCCTAGCCCAGAGATCATTAACTAAAACTCCTCCAGAGGCATTAATCAGCCAGAGCAATAACCCAAGGAGGGAAGGGCAGGCACGGGGTGGCTGTGGGGGGCAGCGGGAGGGTGCTGGGGTGCAGGTTTGCTGTGCTGGCTGAGGATGGGGGGACACAACTCTGCCACAGGCACCTCTGGGACCCGCTGCTTCAGATGCTGAGCGCTCGACCTTCCGATTCTGGCCCCCCGGGACCCCTTGTCACCACGGTCCCGTATGTGTCCATAAACGGGGGAGCATCCCTCTGCACCGAGGTGCGGTGTCAGGCCGGGGGGATGCAGGAGATGTCAGCCAGCGTCTGATCCGGCACGCTGCCGCCATCCCACCTCACATCACCAGCCTGGGCTGCACCCGCAGCACCAGAGCATCCCCATGCCAGGAGAAAATACCTGCAGCTCCAGCTCGGGTAGGGCACGGCAGCACGAGGTGGCACAGAGGGCTGTGCCGCGCTGTCCCGGCGCCCGCTCGAGGACAGGCATGGCGAGGCGGGGAGCAGGGCTTGCTCTGGGGGGCTGTACCCGCCGGCGCTGCCTCCCCGCACACCCCAAGTTTCTGGCGGAGTAATAAGCTATGCATGTAGTGTAGAAATAAAACATGTTCTGCAGAACAAATGATGTTAATTTGCTGAGAGGCTCTGAAGCTGAGTATTAGCGAAATGCCTTGAGGGAGAGAGCGGCAGCTGTGCTGGAATTAATGGCAACGTGCCGAATTAGCACCGCTATGCATCATAGTCAGAGGGAAAAATTACCGGAGAGAGGGGGAAAACAACCCCCTCTGTGCACCAGCTCCGACCCTGGGGCACGCTGTGGATCGGAGCCGGCTGTGGCGGGTCCGGAGCCCATGGGCTGCCCTCGCCCAGCCTTGCCCGGGCACGCAACGGGGGAGGCTGCGTGCTCTGAGCTCGATGGCCTCCTCTGCAAAGGTATGTCCTTGGGAGTGCTCAGCATCCCTCTGGGATGCTTGACATGGCTCCAGGGTGCTCAGCATCCCTCTGGGATGTCCAACATCCTTCCAGGGTGCTCAGCATCCTTCTGGGATGTCCAACATCTTTCCAGGGTGCTCAGCATCCTTCTGGGATGCCTGACATGGCTCCAGGGTGCTCAGCATCCCTCTGGGATATCCAACATCCTTCCAGGGTGCTCAGCATCCCTCTGGGATATCCAACATCCTTCCAGGGTGCTCAACGTCCCTCTGGAGCAAACCGTGCCATTGCAGCCCACCCCGTTCCAAGGGACCGTCTCCTTCAGGGTCTGCACCCCTGCTGCTCCCCCATTCCTTCCCCTCCTTTCTGGGGGGCTATTCATCTCCTTGTCTATTTATTTCTTCTATTTATTCCTGCCGGTTGAGCGCCTAAAGTCTGTAGATCCTCATTGATTACTAAGAGTGCATCTG
The DNA here is from genome assembly GCF_030463565.1 of Pelecanus crispus. Classification (NCBI taxonomy): domain Eukaryota; kingdom Metazoa; phylum Chordata; class Aves; order Pelecaniformes; family Pelecanidae; genus Pelecanus; species Pelecanus crispus. Next base: position 47,223,712 of record NC_134650.1, on the reverse strand, counting down.
GCTCATGGCTCCGCAGCCTCCTCCGGAGCATCCGTCTTCTTTCCCCGCTGCCTTCCGCCCGGCCGCCCGCCACGGCGTGCCGCAGCTACTGGGAGCACGCTGCAGATTGTGCATTACCTCTTAACGAATGGTTCCAGTAAAATCCACGCCTCTGATGAATATTTAACACCAACATCCACCTCTGCCGCCTGGTGGGGCAGGGGGGTGCGGTTCGGTCCCGCTGCGGCTGCCGGGTCAGGGCTGCAGAGCCGGCTGCAGCCGCGGTGCTGCTGGGTCTCACGAAAAACTGGGTTTAGCCCTTGCGTGGCTGAACCTGCGCCCGTGCAGACAGCAGTGAGCAGCTGGCCCAGCGGAGACTGGGGCTGCTGACGTCCCCAGCCGGTTTACCCATGAATCCCTCATTATCCCGTGTGTCCGTCGCAGCCCGCAGCCGCTCATCCCCAGCAGTTCATTCCCAGCGCCAAACATCTTCCTATTTTCCTTGTCATCCTCAGCCTTTTCTCCCGCTTTTGCCTCTGCAGATCCCCAGCCCCGTGGGTGCCACCTTCCTCCGGGAACAAGGCCACGCTAGATGGAGCAGTCCCCAGCCCAGCCCCGGATGCCACCGTGGGCTCATGGCTGGCCATGCCATCAGCCGTGCAACGTGATGGATGTGAATGAGCCGTCGGTCTGGTCCTTGCTGGGATGCACCAACATCTGCCGGGCACCGAACCCGCTGGGACGTGGTGATGGCGACGGGAAACCCCCTGCAACCCCGCTGCAGCCATTGGGTTTCAGCATCCCCAGGAGCGTGTCCCGGCAAAGGAGGTTTATCCATCCAAACACCAGGACACGTGGAGCTTTACCAAACAAGCTCAGGCCCTGCCAGCTGCCTCGGGGGCCGGGATTCGGCCTGGGGAGGAGAAGCATCCTCCCAGCCGCGCTTCCGACCACAGGAGCTTGGGAGACTGATGGCAGCGTCGCCCAGCGGGACCTGCACGCACCCACCGAGGGCTGCGCTGGGAGCTGCTCCGCTCACCGTCAGCCCTGACCCCGAGCCCGCTGCCCCGCGTCCCAAGGATGCTCCAGGGCAGCTCCTTTCTTTTAGGAGAAAAGCCTAAAAAAACCCCTAAACCCAGCTGAGGAACTCCTGGGCATCAGGATGCTGCAAATATCATCGGCTCGGTGCATCCGTGACCGCCCCAAGCTGGGAGCTCTGGGTGCAGGGGACTCGGCTCCGCAGTGCGGGACCATCCCACCCCTCCATCCCTGAGCTGGGAAATCTTGTAAGCTGGTTGTTTTCGGAGCAGGAGGGGAGAAGCAGGAGGAGGATGCTGTGGGGTGCTGCGGGTGCTGCGGGTGCTGTGGGTGCTGCGGGTGCTGCGGGCACGGGTGCCCGGGCACAGGCAGGGCGGTGGGGGCTGCCGGTCACTGCCAGGTTACATCTGCCGGGGCACGCAAGAGTGACTCCAGATGCATTAGAAGTGCCGTGCTTCAATTTCAATTTCATCGTCTCACAATCATTTTCAGGCTCCTCTTAGTGCCACATTAACGAAGCCTGCTCGTTTGAATGCATAATTAGCCCAAGCATTCTACCTCGCTAATTTCGAAGCAAGAGCGGGGGGGGGGGGGGAATTTGCATATTAATTTAGCAGAGGGAGAGAAAAATTGTTTACCACTTGCTTCTTGCTGTTGATCACAGCGGACTTAACTCTTTCCCGGGTGCCATCTGGAGCTGCAGAGCCGGGCGCCCAGCCGGCACGTGGGACGGGACGCAAAGGTTACGCGGCAGCGATTAAATCCTCCCTGCGGCGCCGCGGCCATCCGGACCACCCTGGCTGCCTTTGCTACTGGGAGTTAACTGGGGGCACTGGGGCTGCGGCTCCTGGGAGCACAGGGCAGGCGAAGCCGGGGTGGAGGTGCAAGCTCCAAGGTGCACCCCAGCCCTCCTCGCTGCGTGGCCTTGGGGTGAAAAGTGCCGCTGTCACCCCCCTCCAAGGGTGCCTGAGATCCCATCCTGGCTCGGTCCCTGCCATCCCTGGCAAAGCCGGCGCGGTGCCAGGCGCAGCCACAGGCTTCCCCTACAGCCTCACCCCTCCTGGGTCCATGCAAAGTGCACCCTGCCACCCTCAGTGTGTCCCCTCCAAGGGGACAGCTCTGTTCCCACATCCCCTTTGCTTTTTAGCCTCATCCACCCATAACACGACGTCGGATGCTCACGGCGTCGGTGCGCGTGGGATGCCCGCAGACACGATGCACCCACGGAGCGCCCACGGACCGGCGTGGGCAGCCTCGCTAAGCACCAACAACTCGCTACACCCCCCCTCCCCGCCGCTGTCTCCCTTTGTTTGGGAGTCTGTGGGCGTCTTGAGCCGAGGTTGGAGGCAATTTGTCTGTCTCCTGCAGCGGGCTGTCATCTCGCATCTGTGAACCGGTTCCATTTGCACTGCCATTAAAAAATCTCAGGTCTGACAGGTAGTAAAAAATAATTTTTTTTAAAAAAAGGAGAAAAGCCTAAAAGAAAAACCCCAAACCCAGCTGAGGAACTCCTGGGCAACAGGATGCTGCAAATATCATGGGCTCGGCGCATCTGCGACCACCCTCAAATCCAGCTAGATTTGAGGGTGGTCGCAGATGCGCTGAGCCATATTTTGGCCTTTGGACCTTCACCCCCATCTCCTCTGGGCTCCCCAAAAAGGCTGAATCACCCCTGCCCCGACCGTGCACCCCATCTCGCTGGCTCGGAGCCATCCCAGTACGTCACAGCGATTCGGGGGGACAACCTCCACGGTTTGGATCCTGTATCCGAGCCGGCGCGGCGCAGAAAGATGCACGAAGGATTCATCCTGCCACCCGTGCGTGCTGCCAGGCTGCAGAGCCGCGTGGCCAGGGGACACCCCCCCCGGCACGTGGGTACGGGGTCGCCGCCGTGGCCGAAACGGTGTGGGTGCTGCCGCGGCGCACGGGGCCGGCTCGCAGGGGGTTAACAGCTGATTACAGCCTTTGTCTCTGCATCAGTGTACATAATGCGCCCTGCATTTGCATACTGCAGTGTGCGCTCAATTAAAATGAACTTTTAATTTCTTCTAAGTAAATTACTTCTTCCCGGTACGTGACGCGCACAAATGTCAGAATAATGGGAGAGCCTTAATGAGCTAGGAACGAGGGGCGGGGAGGGGAGCACCGGGGCCCCGGCCCCCCGGGGCAGCTCTGCAGCCTGCGGCCTCCCTGCCAGGGAAAAGGACGGATCCTGCCACCTTCTGCCTTCCCCGCTGGTGCCTGGGACATCCCTGCTGCCAGCACGTCCCCCGGGCAGGGCAGACCCTGCAGAGCCCCGGGCTCCCCACCTCCTCCTGCCCGCACCTCTGCAAGGGGCTGAGCTCTCCGGGTCCTGCCCATGTCCTGGCATCCATGCTGTGTGGGGACAGAGGGACATCGGAGCATCCCTGCAAGGGGCTCAGCTCTCTGGGTCCTGTCCACATCCTGGCATCCATGCTGTGTGGGGACAGAGGGACATCGGAGCATCCCTGCAAGGGGCTCAGCTCTTGGGGTCCTGTCCACATCCTGGCATCCATGCTGTGTGGGGACAGAGGGACATCGGAGCATCCCTGCAAGGGGCTCAGCTCTTGGGGTCCTGCCCGTGTCCTGGCATCCATGGATGTGTGGGGACAGAGGGACATCGGAGCATCCCTGCAAGGGGCTCAGCTCTTGGGGTCCTGCCCGTGTCCTGGCATCCATGGATGTGTGGGGACAGAGGGACATCGGAGCATCCCTGCAAGGGGCTCAGCTCTTGGGGTCCTGCCCATGTCCTGGCATCCATGGATGTGTGGGGACAGAGGGACATCGGAGCATCCCTGCAAGGGGCTCAGCTCTTGGGGTCCTGCCCGTGTCCTGGCATCCATGCTGTGTGGGGACAGAGGGACATCGGAGCATCCCTGCAAGGGGCTCAGCTCTTGGGGTCCTGTCCACATCCTGGCATCCATGCTGTGTGGGGACAGAGGGACATCGGAGCATCCCTGCAAGGGGCTCAGCTCTTGGGGTCCTGCCCGTGTCCTGGCATCCATGCTGTGTGGGGACAGAGGGACATCGGAGCATCCCTGCAAGGGGCTCAGCTCTTGGGGTCCTGCCCGTGTCCTGGCATCCATGCTGTGTGGGGACAGAGGGACATCGGAGCATCCCTGCAAGGGGCTCAGCTCTTGGGGTCCTGCCCGTGTCCTGGCATCCATGCTGTGTGGGGACAGAGGGACATCGGAGCATCCCTGCAAGGGGCTCAGCTCTTGGGGTCCTGCCCGTGTCCTGGCATCCATGCTGTGTGGGGACAGAGGGACATCGGAGCATCCCTGCAAGGGGCTCAGCTCTTGGGGTCCTGCCCGTGTCCTGGCATCCATGCTGTGTGGGGACAGAGGGACATCGGAGCATCCCTGCAAGGGGCTCAGCTCTCTGGGTCCTGTCCACATCCTGGCATCCATGCTGTGTGGGGACAGAGGGACATCGGAGCATCCCTGCAAGGGGCTCAGCTCTCTGGGTCCTGTCCACATCCTGGCATCCATGCTGTGTGGGGACAGAGGGACATCGGAGCATCCCTGCAAGGGGCTCAGCTCTTGGGGTCCTGCCCGTGTCCTGGCATCCATGGATGTGTGGGGACAGAGGGACATCGGAGCATCCCTGCAAGGGGCTCAGCTCTTGGGGTCCTGCCCATGTCCTGGCATCCATGGATGTGTGGGGACAGAGGGACATCGGAGCATCCCTGCAAGGGGCTCAGCTCTTGGGGTCCTGCCCGTGTCCTGGCATCCATGCTGTGTGGGGACAGAGGGACATCGGAGCATCCCTGGCAAGGGGCTCAGCTCTTGGGGTCCTGCCCGTGTCCTGGCATCCATGCTGTGTGGGGACAGAGGGACATCGGAGCATCCCTGCAAGGGGCTCAGCTCTCTGGGTCCTGTCCACATCCTGGCATCCATGCTGTGTGGGGACAGAGGGACATCGGAGCATCCCTGCAAGGGGCTCAGCTCTTGGGGTCCTGTCCACATCCTGGCATCCATGGATGTGTGGGGACAGAGGGACATCGGAGCATCCCTGCAAGGGGCTCAGCTCTCTGGGGTCCTGCCCGCATCCTGGCACATGTGCACCCCTCACCATCCCCAAAAGTCTCCCTGGGGCGTCTTCTGCCCAGGGTGCCCCATGTCACCCCAAGGGACCCCACAGCAGCTCGGGGACGATGCTCGGGGAGGGACATGGAACCCCACACCCCAACCCTCCCGGCTGCCTCCCACCCGGGGCTGGGGCCGGCCGCGTGTCCGTGGGGGCCAGATGGCAGGCGAGATTACTGGAATTTGATTTTCAGATAAATCACAAACCTGGATGAGCGAGTGCTGCTCCAGATGCATTATCCGTAATCCCCTGGAAGGGAACCTTTCGGAGGAGACGGTCCCTACGGCCAGCTCGGCAGCAGCTGGGTAATCCCGGCCGGCAGAGCGTCCCCGCGCAGCCTGGGGGGATCAGCTGCTCCCCGGCTGCACCGCGGTGTGTCACCCGTGCTCGCCGCGACCCACATTTGCTCCCGCCGAGCCCGGGTGGGAGCAGATGGGACCAGATGGAATCACACCAGGAGCATGCGGGCACCAGGACGAGCCCATGCCCGCGGTGCCCGTGCCTGCCTGTCGCACCCGCTCAGCTCAGCGCTGCGGGAGGATGCCGAGGGGATGTGGGGCGTCGCTGCCGGGATCTCTCCACCCGTTTCTCCCCATCAGTGATGCCCGGAGCATCCCCACGTCCCCATGGCACTCCTCCGGCCATGGGCACCCCCCCTTCGCTCACCCCCACCATGCCCAGCCTGTCAACACCAACAGTGTTGCTCACTTAAGTCGTAAGGATGCACCTTCCCTCGTTGCACCCATTAATTGGGACATGGGAATGACTCCCATGCCACAGGGCCAGCCCTGGCAAAGCGGTTGAGGAAGAGGAGGGAAGGGACCAGGGCCTGGCACCCATGGGGACTACCCATGCCCCTCGCCGGGGTCCCAGTGCTTTAGGCTGGCAGGGAAGTCGGCACTGCGGAGCCGGGGAGGGCGGCAGGGGTGCAAGCACCAGGCTCCCCGGTGGTACTTGGGGTCATGCTGGGGGCTGCGGCTTGCTCTTGCTCTCTGCTCCAGCTTGGGGCCGTGCTTTGGGGGCACACTGAGCTTTTGGGGGTTCCCGGGTGGGCAGCAGGGCTGGCTGGTCCCCACCTTTGGGAGCAGCCTCCTTGCAGCTCCCCCTCTCCTTCAGAAGCACAAATTTGGGGACCCCCGCCAACTTCTGCAAATAAATGCCAGCTGCAAGCGGTGGGGATGCAAGGTGCAGCGCAGAGCCCTCCGTCTCCCCAGCCGCGGCCCCCGGGGCTGACCCCGATTTCGCGGGCGGCAGCGGCAGGGTCGTGCCCGCCCCCAGACAGGCCATCCATCACGCACCGTGAACGGCAAAATAGGCAGCGGCGCATTGCAACGGCGCAGAGCAACCGTAACCGGAGGATGCTGCCGATCAATGGGCACATTAACCTGAGCCTGCGCACCCCCTCCCGGGGGGCCGGGGGTGGACGGGGGGGAGGCGGTGGATATTAATTCCTCTCTGGCTCCCAAAGGAAGAGGAGATGTGAAAAGCCGAGGGGGGAAAGCAAAAGCTTTGTCTGGCTGCTCCTGATGCGCGGCTCTGGGAATGCCACCGGCACGTGTACGAGGAGGGTCCTCACACCGCTCGACCCTGTCCCCACTAAGGGGAAGGGTCCCCCATGCCGACCGTGCCGCGGAGCGTATAGCGAGTGCGTATTTGTGGGAGCCAACAGAAATACCAACCGTGGCCATCGCTGGACCCTGCTTTTTACTTTTTCTCCCCAAATCTCCTCTTTTTGCATCCTCATTTACAGGGACCGGTAGCTCATCTCCCTGGGCTGGTGGCTCATCTCCCCAGGTTGGTGGCCCATCTCCCAGGCTGGTGGCCCATCGCCCCAGGCTGGTGGCCCACCTCTCCAAGCCTGCCATGTGATGGAGCCCAGAGGCAGTTCTGCCAAGCTCCTGCACCTCTAAGGCCAGGTAGTACCCATCACCTTGTCCCCCTTGCCGGGTTCGGTGCTCCCCTGGACGCTCCGCGGCACGGTCCCGGCAGCAGCCGGTGCGTGCCGGTACACGAGCGAGGGATTGTGCACCGGCGGTAGCGCAACGGGAGGCGAGCGGCACCGCGCTTTCCCCCCAATGCCCAAATTTACATTGAACCACAAATTAATTTCATAATTTTTTCCTCTCTAATTATGCCAACATCTGCTGCAAGGCCCAAGCTGTGCACATGCATTTTAATACATCCCTCCCCCCCGTCTCTCTCAGCACTGAACTTTTCAGTAATTATCGCCAGGAGAAGGGCTCCTTTCCGCGGGAGGGAGAGGCGAAGGCTGGCAGCAGGCAGGAGCACGCGGAGCGAGGTGCAGGCAGCGCGGGGCAGGCAGGGGCTCTGCCCCGTTTTTGGTCGGGGCTGTGGCTGGCCCCGGCCTCTGCTGAGCCATGGTGCGGGGAGCTGCAAGCAGCAGCGGAGGATTTGCCTTATTTATTTCTAGTAGAAAAGGGAAAGAGGAGGGATGAGGCTGTGCCAGGGACAGCTTGGGAGAGGAAAGGGGTGGCAGGGACCCTACATGTGCAAGCAGCCCCCTGCACTGGGCTGGACCCCGGAACGCTGGCTCTGCCCCAGGGATGCTGCACCGTGCCGGGGCTCCAGGGACCAGCTCTGCCCCGGGGATGCTGCACCGTGCCAGGGCCCCAGGGACCAGCTCTGCCCTGGGGATGCTGCACCGTGCCATGGCCCAGGGACCAGCTCTGCCCCGGGGATGCTGCACCGTGCCGGGGCCCAGGGACCAGCTCTGCCCCGGGGATGCTGCACCGTGCCATGGCCCAGGGACCAGCTGTGCCCCGGGGATGCTGCACCGTGCCGGGGCCCAGGGACCAGCTCTGCCCCAGGGATGCTGCACCGTGCCAGGGCCCAGGGACCAGCTCTGCCCCGGGGATGCTGCACCGTGCCGGGGCTCCAGGGACCAGCTCTGCCCTGGGGATGCTGCACCATGCTGGGGCCCAGGGACCAGCTCTGCCCCAGGGATGCTGCACCGTGCCAGGGCCCAGGGACCAGCTCTGTCCCAGGGATGCTGCACCGTGCCAGGGCCCCAGGGACCAGCTCTGCCCCGGGGATGCTGCACCGTGCCGGGGCTCCAGGGACCAGCTCTGCCCCGGGGATGCTGCACTGTGCCAGGGCCCAGGGACCAGCTCTGCCCCGGGGATGCTGCACCGTGCCATGGCCCAGGGACCAGCTCTGCCCCAGGGATGCTGCACCATGCCAGGGCCCCAGGGACCAGCTCTGCCCCGGGGATGCTGCACCGTGCCGGGGCTCCAGGGACCAGCTCTGCCCTGGGGATGCTGCACCGTGCCGGGGCCCAGGGACCAGCTCTGCCCCAGGGATGCTGCACCATGCCGGGGCCCAGGGACCAGCTCTGCCCCGGGGATGCTGCACCGTGCCGGGGCTCCAGGGACCAGCTCTGCCCTGGGGATGCTGCACCGTGCTGGGGCCCAGGGACCAGCTCTGCCCCAGGGATGCTGCACCATGCCGGGGCCCAGGGACCAGCTCTGCCCCGGGGATGCTGCACTGTGCCGGGGCTCCAGGGACCAGCTCTGCCCTGGGGATGCTGCACCATGCCATGGCCCAGGGACCAGCTCTGCCCTGGGGATGCTGCACCATGCCGGGGCCCAGGGACCAGCTCTGCCCCGGGGATGCTGCACCGTGCCGGGGCCCAGGGACCAGCTCTGCCCCGGGGATGCTGCACCGTGCCGGGGCTCCAGGGACCAGCTCTGCCCTGGGGATGCTGCACCGTGCTGAGGCCCAGGGACCAGCTCTGCCCCAGGGATGCTGCACCATGCCGGGGCCCAGGGACCAGCTCTGCCCCGGGGATGCTGCACCATGCCGGGGCCCAGGGACCAGCTCTGCCCCGGGGATGCTGCACCGTGCTGGGGCCCAGGGACCAGCTCTGTCCCAGGGATGCTGCACCATGCTGGGGCCCAGGGACCAGCTCTGTCCCAGGGATGCTGCACCATGCCGGGGCTCCAGGGACCAGCTCTGCCCCGGGGATGCTGCACCGTGCCGGGGCTCCAGGGACCAGCTCTGCCCTGGGGATGCTGCACCGTGCTGGGGCCCAGGGACCAGCTCTGCCCCGGGGATGCTGCACCGTGCCGGGGCTCCAGGGACCAGCTCTGCCCTGGGGATGCTGCACCGTGCCGGGGCCCAGGGACCAGCTCTGCCCCGGGGATGCTGCACCGTGCCAGGGCCCAGGGACCAGCTCTGCCCCAGGGATGCTGCACCATGCCGGGGCCCAGGGACCAGCTCTGCCCCAGGGATGCTGCACCATGCCAGGGCCCCAGGGACCAGCTCTGCCCCGGGGATGCTGCACCGTGCCGGGGCTCCAGGGACCAGCTCTGCCCTGGGGATGCTGCACCGTGCCAGGGCCCAGGGACCAGCTCTGTCCCAGGGATGCTGCACCGTGCCAGGGCCCCAGGGACCAGCTCTGCCCCGGGGATGCTGCACCGTGCCGGGGCCCAGGGACCAGCTCTGCCCCGGGGATGCTGCACCGTGCCGGGGCCCAGGGACCAGCTCTGCCCCAGGGATGCTCTGTCCCCAGGCAAGGCCAGCCATGGCTAGAGGTACCTGGCTCGCCTCGGGGCTGTGGAAGGGCCCCTGCCCCAGGACACCTCGGTCTTATTTTCACCCAGGCATCTCCATCCACACTCGCCTTTCCCCACGCTGCACAGCAGGCTCTGAATCCAGCCCTTTGCTCCTTGGTGTCCTGCCTGCAACAGGGAGCACTGGGGACACGTGAGGTCCAGGGGTCCCCATGCTCAGCCTCCAGTGCACCGTCCCCTGGCCTTGTCCCCGTCACCCGCGGGTCCGGGTGAAGCCGGCGGCTGTAGCAGCCCCCTCCCGTCCCCCGCTGCACGTCTGCTCCCGCTCAGGGAGATATTTCATGGCCTCGCTGGCAGATGCAAAAGGTCATTTGGCCGCTGAGTAATTAAAACCTGGCAATTATCAATTTAGAGCAGCAAGCTCCTGGCCTGGTGAGTGCTCCTGAGCTGCAGGATGCAGTCGAGGTGCGGAAACGGGGCAGGCACCGGGGAGGGGATGGGGGATGATGCATGTCCCTCGTGCTGGGACCTCACCTTCAGCACAGGCAGCTCGCTGGAGAGCCCGCAGGGATGCTGTGCGCTCATTATATTGTTCATCGAGTGCTTTAATTAAAAGGTGAGGAGATGAAGGTGCCGCTCGGGGTGCGGGGTGAGCTCGGCTGCTGCGCTCTGAGGAGGAAAAGCCTCTGACCTGCTCCAGGCGTGGATGCAGGGCTCCGCTCCGACTCAGGCTGCAGCCAAGCGGGGAGCAGGATCAGACCCTGGGGCTGGGGGGGCACTGCCCTTTGGGGCTGTGCAGGAGCTCTGGAGGGGGTGGCAGGGGCCTAATCCTGCTCCAGCACCAAGAAAACAGGCAGGGAACTGGTCTCTGATGAGGGAGGCTGTGGAGGAGCAGAGCCGGCAGAAACGGGGCAGGGGGCCGGCCACCGCAGCGGGACCCCTTCCCGCAGGATGCCCCACGGCACAAGGAGCACCGTCCCAGGGGGCAGCGGGAACATCCCGCACCCTGCCCGCCCGCCGCGAGGGTGCCGGCCTGGCGCGGTGCCGGCTCTCGTGGCAGCCCAGGTGTGACAGCAGGAGTGGGGCCGCGTCAGCCCCGTTAGGCTGCTGCCGCCCGCCCGACTCGCAGCCGGGAACAGATGGCAGGCGACAGAAGCTGCCGATGAATAATACACGTCTAATGAGCACCGCTCCCAGCCGCCCGCGCTCCGCGCGCTGCCCCGCACGCGTGCCCGCTCCCTCCATCTGTGCCCGCCGCCTCCTGCAGGGTCCCGCACCAGGGTGCCCCTGCCATGCGCCTGGCACCCATGGGTCCTGCCCCGTACCACAATGACCCTGCCATGCACCTGGCACCCATGGGTCCTGCCCTGTACCACAATGACCCTGCCATGTTCATGGCACCCATGGGTCCTGCCCTGTACCAGGGTGCCCCTGCCATGAGCCTGGCACCCATGGGTCCTGCCCTGTACCACAATGACCCTGCCATATTCATGGCACCCATGGGTCCTGCCCTGTACCAGGGTGCCCCTGCCATGAGCCTGGCACCCATGGGTCCTGCCCCGTACCACAATGACCCTGCCATGTTCATGGCACCCATGGGTCCTGCCCTGTACCAGGGTGCCCCTACCATGTGCCTGGCACCCATCGGTCTTGCCCTGTACCATGATGACCCTGCCATGCACCTGGCACCCATGGGTCCTGCCCTGTACCATGATGAACTTGCCATGTTCATGGCACCCATGGGTCCTGCCCTGTACCAGGGTGCTCCTACCATGTGCCTGGCGCCCACAGGTCCTGCCCCATTCCATTATGACCCTGCCATGCACCTGGCACCCATGGGTCCTGCCCTGTACCAGGGTGCCCCTACCATGTTCATGGCACCAATGGGTCCTACCCTGTACCACAATGACCCTGCCATGCACCTGGCACCCATGGGTCCTGCCCTGTACCAGGGTGCCCCTACCATGTTCATGGCACCAATGGGTCCTACCCTGTACCACAATGACCCTGCCATGCACCTGGCACCCATGGGTCCTGCCCTGTACCAGGGTGCCCCTACCATGTTCATGGCACCAATGGGTCCTACCCTGTACCACAATGACCCTGCCATGTTCATGGCACCCACAGGTCCTGCCCCATTCCATGATGACCCTGCCATGCACCTGGCACCCATGGGTCCTGCCCTGTACCATGATGACCCTGCCATGTTCATGGCACCCATGGGTCCTGCCCTGTTCCAGGGTGACCCCGCCATGTTCATGGCACCCATGGGTCCTGCCCCATTCCATGATGCCCCTGCCATGTTCATGGCACCCATGGGTCCTGCCCTGTTCCAGGGTGCCCCTACCACGCTGTGAGTGCTGAGGCACCAGGGTGGCCCAGAGAAGGGTGCCGGGGACCCGCTGAGCGCTCCAGATACCTCGCCTGAAAACGCTGCTTTGTCACCAAGCAGCGTCTGCGGCACAGGGCTGGCAGGGCAGGAGCACCGGGGTGCCACGGCGCGACGCAGCCCAGCACCCACGCCACGGGCCCGGGAGCCAGTGCAGGCACAGAGCAGGCGGGACAGGGATCGGCTGCCCAAGCCCCTGCCCGCAGCGCTGCCGAAGGAGCCGCAGCCGGTGCGCAGCCGCGCAGCGTGGTGCGGGTTCCCTCCCCGTCTCGCTGACGAGCCCCTGGCTAATTAAGGCTCTGGGGAGGGCTGCTCCTCTGCTTTGGGGGTTTGGCTGCTGCATGGGGCACGCCAGCATCGCTCGGGGTGAGGGAACCCTGAGTTTCTCCCAGTGAGGAGCACGCAGGCGAATTTCCATCATCCGGGCATGCGGGTCCTGGCTCTCCAGGCCGGGGATGCTCCGCTCGTTGGCTCCGCGGGGTTTGCGCCTCCATGCCCCGATGCCCCGGCCGATCTCCCGGCCGTTGCCATCATCCTGCAGCAAAGCTCCTGCCTCGCTGCTCCCCACCGCGGTCCCCGGTCCCTGCCCGGAGCGGTGCGGGTCAGTGGGTACCCACAGCCAACGCCTTGGGAAGGGGAGGAGGAAGGTGGAAAACAAAACGCTGATGGATTGTAAAGCTATTGAAGTGCCAGCGAGTAAACTCCATATTTTTAACAGCATTTAAATGCCTCCAAGCAGATTAATAAGGTCTAGGTAATAGCAGAACCAGTCTATATTTATTCTATCTTAAACGCCAGTTTGTCAGGCTGTATTAATATTGATGGTGAGGCTTGGATTGAGGACAGTAAACGCTGGGACTTCACTTTATCTCTCCCAAACAGGCTGCCTCAGCCCCTTTATCAGGGCTGCGGCTGCGGCAGCAGCTGCCTCTTCAAGGGCTCAGTGCATCCCCTCTCTCCCCCCGCTCCCTCTTTTTAATCAGAGGAGGAGAAGTTGCCGGCTTGATCGTTCCATTTTTATCTCTTTTATTTACTCCATTTTCATGTCTTTCAGTGCATATTTTATTCCCATCAAGGCAGGACCATTGATAGCTTAAGCTGTCCCCCCCCTCGGCTCCCCCCACGCAGCGTGACGGGGAAGGACGAGGGGTAATTACGGGGGAAATGCCCCCCTCTGCCACCCCTCCTGCCCCGCCACGGCCGCACGCAGCCTGGCCCCCCGGGAGGGGCTGAGCTGCGATTCGGGGGGCCTGGGGGGAGCAGCCACTGCTGCCCCATGTTCTCTGCCCCCTTGGCCCCCCAGCACCCGCTGCCCCCCAGCCCCACGAGCACCCCTCGCCGCTGTCGTGGTGCTGCCGCAGAGGGTCCTGTCCCCCACCCCATCCCACCCCATCGTGTCCCATTGGCACAGCTGCAGGGCAGCACCCCAAAAAATGCTTTAATAGGTGCTGGGTTGCCTGGGGCTGTGCCACGGGGGGAGAACCCACTCGAGTGCCACGGGGCAGAGCGGTCCCACGCTGGCAGCCCACGCGGGAGGGCTCGTGCGGCGCTGGAGGCTGAGGACAAACCTGTTTTCTTCCTGAATATTCCCCAAAGCCCGGATTCCTGCCTGGCTCTTCCCTGCCGGCATTTGAAATTCAAAGTACGCTCTGCCTTGATTAGTGCTACAAATCATCCAGCTGGGGAGCAGCCGCGTGGCCACGTGGCTGGGGCGCGGGACCGGCACGGATGGCATCGCCTCCCCAGTCCCGGGCTCTGAATATTCACGGCAAACTGTTTGTACAGCCCTTCCCCTCCAAGAGTGGGAAAAAATGATGCAAAGAAATTTGCAAATGATTTCAGACGGGGTATAGCGCTGGCTCTCGGCTCCGCTGGTAATGAATGCGAAATAATCGTAATAAATGCTAATTGCAGGAGAAGGGTTGCGCTCTGCCACAGGTTTTAAAAGATAATCTGTAAAAATCCATGTTGGGAACAGGACAAGGTTCAGCTCCTGCCGCGTGCACCCTTGTCCTGCCAACACGGTGGCTGGTGGCTCCCAGCCGGCCCTGGGCACCGCTTGCCAGCCGCCGCGGCACCGTGGCCGGAGCAGCTCCCGCTCCCCCTCGCCCTCCGCCACTGGCAAAGCAAACAAGTTGAATTTAACAGCCATTAATCCTGGAAACATCAAAGGGCCCCTCCGCTGGAAAATGAAAATCCTCATTAACTAATAAAAAGCCCATCACTCACTCTGCCTTTAATATAATTAACAGCAGCCAAGACTTCAATTAAGGTTTTATCCAAACTTCAAAATGCCACCCTGTCTCTCCGCAATTACGGCGATCGCAGCGGCTCCGACCTTCAGCGGGGCTCCTCCGGCCGCGCACACGCGTGTGCGCTCAGCCCACGCCGCCCCGGGGCCAGCATCACGGCCGAGGACGCAGCGCGTTCATCCCAAATAGGAAATGTTTGTGCAATCGGCGCTTGGCAGGAGCCGGGTGTTTTGCCGGGTGGCTCTGACTTCAGCAGGGAAATATGCTGCCGGCGGGGAGCGGCGATGGGAACGGGCCAGTTCTCACCGATCTCTCCCCCGCGGCGGCCGGGACGGCAGCGCTCGTCTCGCTCCGGGGATGGGAAAGGCCAAGGGGTTGGCGAGCCTCGTGCTGCGCTGTCACGAGGGTATGCCACCCTGTCCCCCCCGGCCAGTATCCCGGGTGCGGAGAGGTGGTCCCAAAGCAGGAGATGGCCCCGCTGTCACACCGAGGGAGGTGGCAGCGTCGGCTGAGCGCCCTGAGCCCGCCTCGGTGCCCACGGGAGGATGCTGCGGGCAGCAAGCCCCTGCCAGCCTGCCCGGCACCGCGCTCTGGCACTGGCATGGCCATAGGGACGGTGTCCCCGGTGCCCGGGTGCTGTGAGGTGGGCAGGGGACCCCTCCAGCCCCATCTGTGCAGAGCAGCCCCTCCTCCTGCCTCCGAGCAGGAACGAGCGAGCCGCGTTCATTTTAGCACAGAAAATAGGGACTGAGTGGCTTAGTCCTTAAATATACATAAATCACAACTTTTGCAGACCTTTTTTTTTTCTCTCTTTTTATTGACCCGATAAAACATTGGCTGGGTTTTTGCCCTGGCCTCCTCCCAGCCCCCAGCTTGGCTTTCCCACGTGCCACCCTTTGCAGCCCCGAGGCTGTGAGGTGTCGCTCCCCCAGCCCCCCACCAGTGCCACCAGCTTCGATTCGCAGCACTCAGGACCCTGCGATGTTTTTGGGGCAGGAGCCGGGAATCTCTCCCCGATCCCTGGGGAGCAACAGCCACAGCGCAGCTCCAGAGATGGTCTGGGGATGCTGAGAGCCCCAGGGATGTGCAGGGATGCTGGGTGCCCCCGGGATGCAGGGGGACGCCTGAGCACCCCAGGGATGCTGGGTGCCCCGGGAATGTAGGGGGATGCTTGAGCACCCCAGGGACATGGAGGGATACTGGGTGCCCTGGGAATGCAGGAGGATGCTTGAGCACCCCAGAGATGTGCAGGGATGTTGGGTGCTCTGGGGATGCAGAGGGACGCCTGAGCACCCCAGGGATGCAGGGATGCTGGATACCCCAGGGATGCATGGGGATGCCGGAGCACCCCAGGGACACTGGGTGCCCCAGGGATGCAGGAGGATGCCTGAAAACCCCAGGGATGTGCAGGGATGCTGGGTGCCCCAGGGATGCAGGAGGATTCCTGAGCACCCCAGGGATGCAGGGATGCTGGGTGCCCCAGGGATGCAGGGGGACGCCTGAGCACCCCAGGGATGCTGGGTGCCCCAGGGATGCAGGGGGACACCTGAGCACCCCAGGGATGCTGGGTCCCCCAGGGATGCAGGGGCACGCCTGAGCACCCCAGGGATGTGCAGGGATGCTGGGTGCCCCAGGGATGCAGGAGGATTCCTGAGCACCCCAGGGACATGGAGGGATGCTGGGTGCCCCAGGGATGCAGGGATGCTGAGTGCCCTGGGGATGCAGGAGGATGCTGCATGCCCTGGAGATATGGGGGGCATGCCTGGGCACCCCAGGGATGCAGGGATGCTGGATACCCCAGGGATGCAGGGGGACGCCTGAGCACCCCAGGGATGCAGGGATGCTGGATACCCCAGGGATGCAGGGGGACGCCTGAGCACCCCAGGGATGCAGGGATGCTGGATACCCCAGGGATGCAGGGGGACGCCTGAGCACCCCAGGGATGCAGGGATGCTGGATACCCCAGGGATGCAGGGGGATGCCTGAGCACCCCAGGGATGTGCAGGGATGCTGGGTGCTGTGCTCATGTGCAGGACAGCATGTCTCCCACCATGGATAGCCACGAGCCCTTGCTCCCACATGACCCTCGTGGGGACGGGGTGTGAGGTCCAGCCCCTCCGGGTGCAGGGGGTCAGCACTGCCATCCCGGGACCTGGCATGGGCGAGGGAGAGTCCGGCTGGGCGCATCGGGGGAACAGACGCATCAGGAGACGGATACGCAGATGGCAGCTCTCTTGGAGAGACGGGGACCGTAATCCTCCCCATGGGTCCCATTATCATCTCGATCTGGTGAAAAAACTCTCATCCTGGATGTGGCTAATCCTAATCACTCCCTATCACACAGGACCACTTCAGACGGGCCAGACAGACGGACGAGGCCTCCTCCTGCCCCGCATATCTGCACAGGCAGCCCCCGGCCGGGGGGGAGAGGCCACCCCTTCGCTCCTAATCCCTCTGCGAGGCCTTCATTTAAAAGGGGATTTGCTGTTTATTCCCTCCGCAGGCTGCGTGATCATTACAGGGGTCAACATCTGATCTGGGAGAGCCTTGTTAAAAAATAATAATGGCACGTTAATTTGGGGGGGGGGGGGGGTGTAGACTGGGGGGCTGGGTAATGCGCTGGCGAGTTTCCAAGCCCGAGAGCATTGCTTGGGCTCATCGTCTGCACTGAAAGGCTCGGGTCTCTGCGGCGGTGGCCAGCTGGGGATGCTCACCGAGATGTCCTCCTTCAGCCCTCCCAAAAGACCTCGGAGGTGGTGATATCCATCCTGGGGGAGGGTGGCTGTGGCACCCCCCCCCCCGGGCATTTCCACATGTGGGGCTGAGATTTGGGCACCGCAGGGCCTCTCTCCCCCATGCCAGCCTCCCCACTTGCATGTTTAATTCAGCCCTCTCCTGCTTGTGCGTCCGTATTTACGGTGGGGACGGGACGGGGCAGGAGGGTGGGCAATGTGGGGGGGTCTCCCACTGCTCGCCCAGCCCCGGTGGGTGCCTGGCGCTGCTGGGGCCGGCGGGGGGGATTAAATCCAGAAGGGAAAATATCCTGCAGCAGGTGCAGCTTGCGACAGGTCTGAACGGCTGCCAGCCAGCTCGGAAATCCCAAACACATCTGTGCTCATCAGTTGGACACCAGATGGGCCTCGGGGTTAGTATTTTGGGCTGGGGTTAGCTTGGGGGGGCTGGGGCAAAGCTGGGGGGGGCTGGCTGCTCTGGCCCGAGATGCTCACACCCTGCCTGCATTCCCCCATATACTTAGCCGGGTATTTTTAGCGGTTTTTGCCAGCTGGAGACCTCTCGGGATGTGGGGCAGGTCAGGGCTACACCAGAGACCACACCAGTCCCTGCCAGTTCCCCAAGCCCCCGCTCTGCCCCCCACTTCTCACCCCAAATCCCCCAGTGAAACCCAGCTCCTCGCCCCTCCAGGGTCCTGCGAGCATCCATCAGGTGAGAGCTGCAAAGCCCTGCGCGCACAAAAGCCCTGCCTAAGCGCTAAATATTATTAACCCCCAATATTCTTAGCCGTGGCTGCACATCTAATTCCCCAGAGGATTAGGATTGTCCCAACGCCAAGAGCATCTCTTCTCCATCCCGGTGTCCTCCTGTCCCCGGCACTGGGCTGGCACAGGACTGGCTGCATCCTCCCATGCCGGTGGCTCCAAGCACTCCTGCAGCCGAACCGTGCTGGCACCAGCCCCGTGCACCCCAGCCCCGTGCACCCCAGTCCTGTGCACCCCAGCCCCGCGGGACGAGAGCCGGAGCTCCCTGTCCACCTCCCGTTGCAGCAGATGCAGCTCACCAGCCTCCCAGCTCCCGGTTATTTTTAGGAGCGTGTCGGTGGCTAAATCTGGTGACGTGTGGGCTCGAGGCTTCCTGGAAGTGTGGCGGCTGCCACCCTGTGCCGTGCTCTTGGGCGACGTGTCTCCCCATGCAAAGCGAGAGCATCACAAGCATGCGCGGGGCCGTGCTCCCCTGGCTGGGGTGTGCTCAGCGTAGGACCACGCTGTAGGATGGGAAAACCATTCCGGTGCGGGGATGGCTGCAGCAGGAGAGGAGTTTCCCAGCCCCACGGCACCAACCCCTTCCCAAGCGAGCGTGGGGCGCAGGGTGGGGGACAGCACCCCCAGCCCCATTTAACATCCCGCTCCTGAGTGGCAGGAGCAAGGGGCAAGCCCTGACCCCAAGCATGGGGATTAAGAGCCCATGAGGGTCCCCACTGGCTTCACCCAGTCTAACCTAGAAGCAGGGGGGTGCCACTGCCTGCATCTCCCTTCCCACAGGGCTGGGGCGAACAGGGCACCTCTTCCCTCCCCAGCGCTCCCCAAGCCCCGTGGCCCGGTTGAGCGGGCAGCCCACGGCTGCTCCGGTAAGAGGAGGAAGGCGTTGAATGCAGAAACATGGCTGTGGGAAGCGGAGCCGGCAGGGACTTGCCCATGGGAGGAGGATGTGCCTTCTTCCAGCCACGCCTCTGCCCAGACAGGGCTGAGCCGGGGGGCTGCAAGGGGCCCTTTCCCCCTGCATCTCCTCCCAATCCCACTGCCCCTGTGCACGCACAGACCCATCCCCATCCCCATCCCCATCCCCATCCCCATCCCCATCTCCATCTCCATCTCCATCCCTATGTCTGTCCCCATCTCCATCTCCACCCTCACCTCCATCTCCATCCCTATCCCCATCTCCGTCCCCATCTCCATCTCCATCCCCATCTCCCTCTCCATCTCCCTCTCCCTCTCCATCTCCCTCTCCCTCTCCCTCTCCCTCTCCCTCTCCATCTCCATCTCCATCCCCATCCCCATCTCCATCTCCATCTTCATCCCCATCTCCATCTCCATCTCCATCTCCATCTTCATCCCCATCTCCATCCCCATCTCCATCTCCGTCCCCATCTCCGTCCCCATCTCTGTCCCCATCTCCGTCCCCATCCCCATCCCCATCCCCATCTCCATCTCCATCTCCATTTCCATCCCCATCTCCAGCTCCAGCTCCAGCTCCAGCTCCATCTCCATCTCCATCTCTATCCCCATCTCCATCTCCATCCCCACCCCCATCCCCATCCCCATCCCTGTCCCCGTCCCCATCCCCATCCCTTGTCCCCCACCCCGAAGCCCCAGAGGTGCCGGCACAGCCCCGGGGATGCCCGAGGATGCTGCACCCGGGGCGTGGAGCCCAGCACCCCAGCTGGGCACGGCTGCGCGTCCCCGCGGCTGGCGACGGCCGTTCTGCTCCTCTCTCCCCCTCCCCTCTCTCTCCCTTTCTGAAAATTGATAATTAACCTTTTGTCCATGGGGCTGTTGTGTTTATTTGGTGCAGGCGGCTGCAGGGCGCTGATATGGAAATCGCAGCCGGCAGGCAGCTCCCCGTCCTCCCCGCAATCTGCAGCCTCGCACAGCCGTTGGGCAGAGATAAGCAGGTGCTTATTCACAGCCCTGCAGCTGCCTGCGAGGGCAGCCCTACCTGATCACTCCAATCTCAGTGAAAAACTACTTGAGGTTAGGCTACCGTGATGGAGAGAGCCGATAGGGACCGCGCCAGACAGCTCCCCCGGCTCCCCGGCTTCGCCTCCGCCCGTGCCTCTTGCCTCCCTCTGCCCGCGTCCTTTCCGCTCCCTCCATCTCCCTGCTCTGTCTTCCCTCTTATCTGCCTCTCCACATCCCTTTGATTTCTTTTTTTTTCTTCTGTTTTTTTTTTCTTTTTTTTCTTTTTTTTCCCTTTTTTTTCCCTCCCCCCCCCTTAAAGAATTCATCTTTGTGTTTCATGTGAACTCTCGGCGGCTCCCGGCTTGCCCACCGCTCTCTTTCCCATCCCCAACTCCTGCCTTTGCTCCCACATCCACATCTCCCTGGGATGGAAGAGGCAGATTTGGGCATCAACGTACAAAAGCCCCATCCCCAACTCCTGCCTTTGCTCCCGCATCCACATCTCCCTGGGATGGAGGAGGCAGATTTGGGCATCAACGTACAAAAGCCCCATCCCAGCCGCACGCTTGCAGGCAGCCGGGTCCATGCCCCTGCCCCAGCCCAAAAGGCAGCACCCGCTTTGGGAGGCGATGGTGTTTTTTGGTTCCGGCAGCTGCCGGTGGTGTTTTGCTCACGGGTTATCGCTGCCGCTTCCTTTCACCTCGGGTTTCCCCCCGCTCGGCGTGGCCGCATCGCTCTGAGACGGAAAGGGGAAGGCAGCAGGGTGCTGCGGGCAGCGCGGGCAGCGGGGTGCTGCAGGCGGCAAGGCGCCGCAGGCAGCGGGGCGCGTGGGCACGGGCAGCACGCGGGGCATTCCCAGGCGCCGGGGAAGCGTGCCGTGCCGAGCACGGGGCTGGCGTGGCCCCGGTTAAGTGCGAAGGCGGGTGGTGGGTGCCGCAGCGGGGCCCCGGCTGCTCCCTGGGGGTTTCTGCCTTCCTGCCGCCCTCTTGCTCTGAGTGTGGGGGCAGTGGGAGCCCGTCCCGCTTCTCCTTTACCCGGGGGGAAGTTTCTGCTCGACAGCTAGCGTGCGGCTCTGACTCAGAGAGAAACTGGCTGGGAGCGCCGGCAGGCTCCCCGGAGGGTGGGCAGGGGGGGGGTCACCCGTGCCGGGGCAGAACCCGCACCCCTAGGGGTTACCCCCATGCTGGGGCAGACCCCGTGTCCGCAGGGGTTACCCCCATGCCAAGGCAGACCCCAGGGGTTCCCCCCACACCAGGGCAGACCCCGTGTCCCCAGGGGTTCCCACTGCACCTGGGCAGACTCTCAGGACCCCAGGGGTTACCCCCATGCCAAGGCAGACCCCAGGACCCCAGGGGTTACCCCCACACCAGGGCAGACCCCGTGTCCCCAGGGTTTCCCACTGCACCCAGGCAGACCCCCAGGACCCCAGGGGTTACCCCCATGCCAAGGCAGACCCCAGGACCCCAGGGGTTACCCCCATGCCAGGGCAGACCCCGTGTCCCCAGGGTTTCCCACTGCACCCAGGCAGACCCCCAGGACCCCAGGGGTTACCCCCATGCCAGGACAGACCCCGTGTCCCCAAGGGTTCCCCCCATGCTAAGGCAGACCCCAGGACCCCAGGGGTTCCCCCCATGCCAAGGCAGACCCCAGGACCCCAGGAGCTCCCCCCATGCCAAGGCAGACCCCAGGACCCCAGAGGCTCCCCCCACCCCAGGACAGACCCCAGGGCCCCAGGGTTTCCCCCCCATGCCAAGGCAGACCCCAGGACCCCAGGGGTTCCCCCCCATGCCAAGGCAGACCCCAGGACCCCAGGGGTTCCTCCCCATGCCAAGGCAGATCCCAGGACCCCAGGGGTTAACCCTGCACCAGGGCAGACCCCGTGACCCCAGGGCTTCCCCCCACAGCAAGGCAGACCCCGTGCCCTAAGGGTTCCCCACACACCAGGGCAGACCCTGTGACCCCAGGGCTTCCCCCCATGCCGAGGCAGACCCCGTGACCCCAGGGGTTCCCCCCACACTGAGGCAGACCCCGTGTCCCCAAGGGTTCCCCCTGCACCAGGGCAGACACTGTGCCCCTAAGGGCTCCCCCCACACCGGGGCAGACCCCGGGACCCCAGGGCTTCCCCCCCACACCAGGGCAGACACTGTGCCCCTAAGGGCTCCCCCCACACCGGGGCAGACCCCGGGACCCCAGGGCTTCCCCCCCACACCAGGGCATTCCCCATCCCCCGGAGCCCAGTGCTGCTGGTGCATGGCGCCTGCAGCTGCCCGGGCAGGTGCTCGCCTGTTTGCCTGCAGAGAAAACCCTCCCGCCGCAGGTGACGTGGGGGACACGGGGCCACAGCTGGGTGGGATTTTCCTGGCTGGCCCTGAAACTCTCTGGTTTTGATTTGCTGCCCCGGGACTCCCCGGGAGCGTCTGCTGCCGTTTAATCCCCCATGTGCTTTCCGTCTCCTATTGCAGGCAAGCCAGGTCCTCGCCACAGAGCAGCCTGGCAAAACCTCGAGCTGACGATGCCGAGCCCACCTGGGCCTGTGGCCGCCCATCCCACCAAAAATAAAAGGGGAAGAGGCAAGAGCACAAAACACGTATGGAAACCCTCCTGCTTGGCGGGACAGGCAGCTGGGAACCCATGGGTGCCCTCCCCACCGGCAGCCACACGCTACCGAAACCTCTGCCAGTCCTCAGGCTGCACGGCCGGGCTGCTCTGCCCTCGCCGGTGGGGTACCGGCATCTCCGGGGCGAGCAGGATGGAGCTGGGACCCTTCAGCATCGCCGGGATGCAGGATGCGGCTCTGGGGGCTTGCCGGGGGCAGCTGCAGTGTCCCCCCTTGCGCTCAAGCGCGCAGCCCCGGCTGGGTGCATGCCATCCTGGCTCGGTTGGGGCTGTGGTTTGTAGCCCTGTGGCCCTTTCCCCCGGAGCATTGGCCCCGTGCAGGGGCTTCCCCTCGTCTCCTTGCAGCACCCAGACCGCGCTTGCCATCCCCTGGGGCCCTGGGCTGCACCCAGAGAGCAAAGGTTCTGCAAACGCTGCCGCTGACACCCCGCTTCGCCCCGCTCTGCCCTGCACCCTGTGCCCCCACAGCACAGCACCCCCGTGCTCCGGGACCCTCCTCCCCACTGACACCCCACCGTCCCGTCCCCGTCCCCCTCCCCAGGAGCCCCAAGGCTGGGGGCACGAAGCGGGGAGCCGGGGCTACCATCTGCGGGAGCCCAGGTGGCCGCCGAGACACGCCATCTGCTCAGCCACCTTCGGGGACCATGCAGGCACTGCTGTATTTTTAGGACACGTTTCCTCCCTCCCACCTGCAAGCCCGGAGCCGCCTTTCGGTTTTCTAACAAGTTGTTTCTCTCGCTGGCGGCTGGCGGGGAGCCCGGGCCCTGGCGTGGGGAGGGCTGGCCGGGGGGGCAGGGATGGACGGCAAAAGGGGGGGTCCGCACGCACCGGCGGGGTTATCCCAAGCGCCGAGCAGCTCAGGGCGATGCCTGGAGCCTGTCCGGCTCGTGCACGGCGCTAACGCTGCAGCTGCGCTTCAGGAGGGCAGCGGCAGCCAGGGGACATCCCTGTCCCCACGGCCGTCCTCAGGCAACGGAGCCAGCGGGTTGCAGGGCTGCAGCGAGGCGGGCGAGCCCTCGGGGTTGCAGCGTGCTGGTTGTGCCGGGCTGCGCCGCGCGGGCTGTGGTGTGCTACGCTGCAGCGGCCGTGCTGTGCCAGGCTGTACCACGCTGCCTGGGGTTGCACCGCGTTGCGCCGGGCCGCACCACGCTGTGCCGCAGCGATCCTCGTGTTGCACCGGCTGCGCTGTGCCACTTGCACCATACTGCACCGCGCTTCCCGCCCTGTCCTGCGCCACGCTGCATTGCATCATGCCGGCTGTGCCGTGCCAGGCTGCATCATGCTGTCTGTGCCACGCTGGTTTGCCAGTGCTGTGCTGCACCTTGACAGCCGTGCCATGCCATGCCATGCCGTGCCATGCCATATCATGCTGGCTATGCCGTGTCATGCTGCATGGTGCTGCCTGTGCTGAGCTGCACCCTTGACAGCCGTGCATGCCATGCTGCACCATGCTGGTCCTGCCGTGCCGTGCTGCATGGCGCTGCCCGTGCCGAGCTGCACCGTGACAGCCGTGCATGCCATGCTGCACCATGCTGGTCCTGCTGTGCTGTGCTGCAAGGCGTTACCTGTGCCGAGCTGCACCGTGACAGCCGTGCATGCCGTGCTGCACCATGCTGGTCCTGCCATGCTGTGTTGCATGGCACTGCCTGTGCCGAGCTGCACCGTGACAGCCGTGCATGCCATGCTGCACCATGCTGGTCCTGCCATGCCATGCTGCATGGCGCTGCCCATGCCGAGCTGCACCGTGATAGCCATGCATGCCGTGCTGCACCATGCTAGTCCTGCCGTGCCGTGCTGCACGGCCCTGCCTGTGCCGAGCTGCACCGCGCCAGCCCCTCGCAGTGAGGAAGTGAAGCCGGCGTGAAGGGGAAGTTGTTGGAAAGTCAGACCGGAATGGCTGATAGGGAAGGCAGAGCTGGGCTTGGTCGCAGATGGTTCCTGTTGGGGAAGGACACGGGCGCAGCTGCCCGGCCTCCCCCCACCCGCCGCATTATCACTGCCTGGCAGCTGTTCACCTTCCCCCTCGCCATGGGACACGGCTCTGCTGCCACCCCGGCCCCGGCCGTCACATGAACGGCCCTCGCGGCAGGGCAGGCACCGAGCGGGCAGGATACCCCGCGCCCCACTACGCCACGCCGGTGCTCAGCATCTCCCTCCCCGCGCCGACACGTGGGAGCAGGCTGGCTGCGCCGGCCCCTGCGAGGCTCGCGGCACTGGGGTGCTGACACCCATCCCCTGGGGTGCCCGGGGGACCCCCCAAGCCGGACGGCCACCCATCCCGGGCCAGGGCGGCAGGCAGGACCAGCCAAGGTAAGGCCAAGGAGGCAGCGGGAGGAAGGCGGTGGGCGGCTGTGGCCGCGCCGTGTGCCGTGCCGCGGCGCAGGTGCCTCACCCCAATGTCAAACGCAGCCTCGGGCGGGCAGGTGCTCCCCGAGGGTGACACGCGGCCGGCGCCCGTCGGTGCATCCCCGTGGGGACCGGCTGGTGGGAGCGGGGAGCCGGGGCACGGCCGAGCCCGCAGCACCGGCACCACGGGGCACGGTGGGCTCGCCGGCACAAGGACCCATTTGGAGTCCGCGCGGCAATTAACCTTTCCATAATGAGTAAGCAGCCACGATTGGGCTTGATTTGCAGGGTTTAAATCCTCTGTTTACTGGGTGTTTTCGTTCATTCTCGGCTCAGCGGTTCCCACGCTCGCTCCCTGGCAGCGGCCGGATCCTGCGTGCAGCAGGTTTGTGCCGTCGGGGTCAGGACCCGACCCCGCGGGCTCTCCAGGTGCTTCTGTTCGCTTGCAGCGTGGCAGCGTGGAGGCTCTGCGGGACCGGGGCATCCCGCGGCCCTGTGCCGGAGCATCCCCCCGGCACCGGCACAGCCGCGCACAGGGCGAGGGGCACCCCACAGCCCGGCCTCGGCCGAGGGGCTGCGGCAGCTCGGGGGGGGGCCCAGGGGACTCTTGCTGGGCCTGTGCCCGGTGCGGGCAGGAAAGCGGCCGCCGGCTGAGTCACCGGCGTTTGTCTGCTGCGAGTGAACAATACTGGCCCTCCGCCTCGCTTCCCCTCGCACACCCCTCTCCCCGCCGTCACCGCGCTCCGGCCGCAGCCCCCTGCCCCACTGCCCGCTCCCGGCACCCACCCCGCGGGTCGGAGACGTGGCGAGGACGGGCTCGAGGGCAGGGTTTGGGCTGCACCCTGGGTGCTGCACCCATCGTGCCGTGCCGGTTCACCGTGGGTGGGAGCTGCACTGGGGTCCCCGCCCCCAGACCCGCCGCCCGCAGCAGTGTTCGGTGCATCCCAGGTGGGGGGGCACCCGCCGATAAGGTGCTGGGGGCCGGGTGGGCACAGCGGCTCGGCGGGCACCGTTGACCGGAAGGCTGCAGCGAGGGGAGCCGTGCAGATTGCTGCGGGCTCGCTGAGCTGCCGGTTAGGCTCTTGGCAGGAGAAGTGTTTATTTTGTTGGCTGAATATCTCTGCAAACTTCCTGATTTCCTTGCGGCCGGCGAGACAGCGATAGGGCTGGCGAGGCCGTTGCCTGCCCCGCACTCCGGCTTCGGCGCGGAGAGCTGTTATCTCCGATGCACAGCGGGCAGGGAAGAGGTGGAGAAAGGGAAATGAAATACAACAGAGGTGGCACATTTTTTGGTCTTGATAACAAGCCCTGCTTTTAGCCTGGGAACTTGGAAACGATGCAGGTGGCCAGAGACAGCCACAACGTCCCCCGCTGCCGCGGTGCATCTGGACCTCGTAACGAATCCCAGACCTTCCCGCCGTGAGGCTGCAGCTCCCCACGGCATGGCACGGATCAGCGCCGACCTCCACACCGCCAGAGCCCGGTGCCGGGGTATTTTGGCCCCGGGGGGGGTTGGTTCTGAAAGCAGCCCGAGGACTTTGCTCGCGTGCCGGAGCGAAGGCAGGCTGCGCTGCGCCACCTCCCGCTAGCTCCGATTGATTTTTTGCAGGGATGCGAGGTGTTGGGAGTGCAATGCAAGCTAATTAAATTCCCATCGTTAAAGAGCCCTGCGCAGGCAGCCGCAGCCCGCGGGATGGGGAGGGCTGGCAAGCAGCCGGGTCCCCCTGGTTTGGGGGGGGACAAGGGGAATGTGAACCCACGGTTAACCCCACGGGGCTGCCCGCCGGACGAGGGGCAAGGAATGCAGCCCTGGTGCCATGGCAGGGCTGAGAGATGCTCTCATCTCCCCAGGCCCAGGCATTGCTTGGAGGTCTCACGTGCCCCAGGCAGTGTTAGGGGCTCTCGCAGAGGCTCAGCATCGCCGTTCCCCCTGCCCAGCCCTGGAAAAGGGAGCAGAGCCATGGAGAGGGGAGCTTCCCAGGTGAGGGACGGGAGGAGCCGGAGCCATGGCCCTCCAGCGCACTGTGCTCACCGGGGCAGCTCAGGGGATTTTGCTCAGCATCTCCTGATGAATTCCCGCTGGCCAAGGATGAAGCTGGCAGGACTTGCCGACGGTGCTGCTCCCACCCCAAAACACCATCTCCCGCGGGCCCGGCAGCACGTGGCAGTCTCCACTTCAAAATTAAAACACTTTCCACACTCCCCATGGCAAAGAAAAGCTGGAAACTTGCCCCCCAGCAGTCCCAAAACCGTAAAGCACCCAGAGGAATCCCAAACCCGTATCCCAAAGTCTCCCAGTGTTTAAGCCAAGCCGGTGATTTTTTCAGAGCCTGCAGCGCAGGGCAAGCCAGGATGATAAGCAGTAGGGGCCAGTTTCCCTTTGAATGCCACGAAGCAGGAACGAATCTGTCAGCCAGGAAAACAGGATTTTTTATTTTTTTTTTTTTAATGTTCATGGAAGTTGTGCGAAAGCCACAAAGTCCCTGGGTCTGCTTCCCGGCGGCCACGGCCAGGGGAGCTGCTCAGCTGAGGAAGCGATGGGATGGGGTGGCTCGGTGGCCCAGAGCCCGGGGACCCCCGTGAGCAGACACAGAGGGAAGCCGGGCGCAAACGAACCCCCTTTCTTTGGAAAGGTTGCCGAGTGGCACTTCCTGCCAAGCAGATGTCACCGCGGCGGATGCAGCTGCGGCAGGCGATAGCCGGCGGGCAGGCGAGCCGTCTTCCCTGGCCGCTGGCTCCCCCCCAGCCCCTTATCTCCCCCGCGCATTCCCCGATGAACTAACACGCAGGGAAAGACAGCCCCAGCCAGGGCTCCTGCTGCAAGCAAAATGCCAAGGGAAGAGCGTTGGGGGCTGCAGCCCGGCTCCCGGCGCTCGCTCCGGGATGGATTTAGGTGCTGAGATTCAGACCACCACATCCGTGCATGCAGCCAGGGCAAGGGGACCCGTCCGTGGTTGTGCCGACCCTTTCCAGCCCGGCAGCTCCCTGCCCCGAGCCCGGCGTCCCCGTGGGGATGCTCTGAGCAAACAGGTCCCCGTGCAAAACGGGGAGCAGCGTGGGGCTTTGCGTCGCTGCGGCTGCTTGCAAGCACCTGGCCCCACACCGTCCCCCAGCTCTGTGCCGGTGCCGTGCCGCTGGCACAGCCACATCTAGCGAGGACCGCGGAGGGGGATGCTCAGCTCCCCGGGAGCGAGCGGATAGAGATCGAGAAACCCAGACGGACAGACAGACTCGCTGGGGGTGACACAGGAAACCTGTAGCACGCCAGGGGATGAGCGCCGGCACGGGTCGGTGCCTTCACCTCCAGACGAACCTCCCGTGAGAGCCGGGGCTGCAGCAGGACCCCCGGCACGGCACAGCGGAGGGGCTGCGGGCACCCACGGGTGCTGCCGAGAGCGGGGCAGGTCTGCGCGGCTGCCGGCTGCGCGGCACGCCGGCGAGGGGATGACTCACCAGCGCGGCGAGGGGGAAGGTGCGATAAACCAACACCGTGGGCTTTTTTGAAAAGCTTGAGGCTTGCGAAGGGGGAACGCAGCCTGAATAGCAATCAGCTCTTACAGGCGCGCTGGGAAGCGACAGGGCTGAGCCAGAGCCCGGGTTGCGGGAGCTTGGGAGAGCCGGGAAGAAGCCGGACAATGTGGCGCTGGCGGGATGCAGGGTGAGGGGCTGAGCGAGAGCTACAGGGAGAGAGGCGGCAGGTCAGGACTGAGGGTTGGGCACCCATGAGGTGTGAAAAGCGTCCCCAACACCATGGTGGCTGCAAAGACACAAGTCGGGCACGGGGCTGGGGCTGCCCCGGCAGCAGCGTGAGCCGGCGGCACCCACCGCGTTGCCCCCAGCCCGCGTGCACGGCCCCGATAGCGGGCGGGGGGTCATGTGCGCGGGCAGATATGGAGCCCGTATGGTGCGTGGTGGCGACTATTTCCTGCGAGGGCTGGTGCCAGTTGCCTTCATCTGCCCTCGGTGAGCACCTTATCTGCTGGTGCGAGCCGTGCCAGGCCCCGGCGGCCCCCCCCTTGCCCTCAGGCCGTGCCTCGGGGAGCCCCTTTGCCTGGGGCAGGTCCTTGGCGGCTCCCCAAGCCGCCCCGCCGCAGCCTCTCCCCACGAACACCCGGCAGGGATGGAGGACATCCCTCCTCCCAGCGCATCGACCGGCACCGGCGTGCAGAAGTGATGGGTGACGGTACCGACACCCTCCCGTGGGACCGAGACGCTGGCAGGAGCGGCGAGGACCGGCAGCGGCGGGCGCAGGGCGGGATGCAGGGCGGCAGGAGATGCCGGTTCTTCAAAACAAAGGGAGCACCAAGTGCGGTAGCATGTGCAGTTAATCCCCGCGCCGGGCTGTTGCACGCTGCGCTATCAATCACGCGCCGGCGTGACCGACACCGAGTCATTACAGGAGTTTCCACCCTCTCTGCCGGGTGGGAACCCGGCAGGGCCCCATCCTGCCCCAGCTCCAGATTTGTCGGGGGACAGATTGCCAGGCCCTGGGCTGGGACGGGTCCAGGCAGACTATCAGGCCCTGGCAGGCACTTATCTCCCGGCCTGGCCGTTGCTTTCCCACCGCAGCGGAGCAAGGCCGCTGGCTCTGCCGAAACGGGGCTGGTCGCATTGCCTTGCCCCGCTGCGCTGCATCTGCCCCGTGCACCTGGGGAGCTGAGGGATGGGGGATTTTGCCCGCCGACGTTGACCCCAAGGATGCCAGACCCTCCTCTTCGTCCCCATCCGTGGGACCCACACGTGCGGCAAATGCCACGGGGCACATGGCAGCACCCACCAGCAGCCACCGGCCCGGGCTGGGCAGGGAGCGGGCTGGGGTGGGGTGGGGGGCACGAAGGGGTTAACCCGGCAAAGTTCGCCGACTCTCAGCAATGATTTAAACCAGACAGAAAGGTTCTGTCATCCATCACGCTAACAGCCGGATCATTGTGTTTTAAAGTGTCTGTAATTGCGGCAATACAGAGACTGGGAGGAAGATAAAGGCTGGGAAGATGCAAATGCGGAGGGGAAGCACCAGCACCCAGCAGGGATAAACCCGGGGAGCCCTGGGGCCTGCCCTGGGACCGGGACAGCCCTGGGGACAGCCCTGGGGACAGCAGGAGGGTGGCCCACGCCTCCTCCCCCTGCCCCAGCCCGGCTATGGCACAGGGCATCCCCGCTGCGGGTGGGAGCACCCACAAAACAGCGCGAGCAAGCAAAGCCAGGGACAGGCGTGCGCCGGGAAGGCTCCGGAGCAGGTGCCGGACTCAGATATGCTTTACTCAAAATATTACCTTTATATTAGCTTTATCCTGCGGCAGCTCCCTCGCTACCCCCGGCTTAGCGCCCGGTGGCACTTCTCTCCCTGCCTCCTCTCTGTTGGGATGCAGGGATCCCCGGGGACGGCATGCGAAGGATGGTGAGAGGTGAGATCCTGCCCCGAGCGTGCAAGCGGGCAGCTGCGGGCACGGGCACGGCCGCGGGCACGGCCAAGGGTGCCCAGGCTTTGTCCCGGCGGCCAAAGCCACGTGCAAGCACACTGGCAGGGAATTATTAACATTCAGACGAGGCCCGCCGAATAAAGCGAGCTAACACAAATGTTTATTTTCACAGTAGTGAATTATGACTTCAATAGACCAAAATTACAGGCTGCGTGCGCGGAATAGAAACGAAGCGGACCCCGCCGCCCAAACGCCGCCGGCGGGGGGACGACACACGCGCGCGGCGTGGCTCCCTCCTGCCCACGCTGTCCCACGCGTGCGGCAGTGCCGCTGCCTGCCTGCCTGTCCCGCCGGCGGACAGGCAGCTCTTGCCTGCGCGGTGGCCCTGGCAGGGCGGCCGTGCCTGGCTCCATCCGCCTTCGCTGCACAGACCCTGCGGGCACAGGGCTGCCCGGCTCGGCATCGGCGCAACCGCTTTTGCCCGTGCCAGGTATTTGGTAGCATCTTTTGTCTACACCCCAAATTAACCAGGAGCCGGAGAGGTTGCAGCGTTTCCCGGCAGGTCCCCATGAGGTGCCCATGGGCACGGTGCCGGCGGGTCGGCGGGGATGGCTTCGGTCACCGCTGGGCTCGTGGCACAGCACCAGCTGGGCATTTACAGGCGAGTTTTGCAACGTATTCGACGGCTTGCGCTGCATCGGGTGGATGTGTGGGACAGCCTGAGAGCGTGGGCACCCCCGTGGTCAGGTCCCTGCTCTCACGGTGAGCGGCCAGAACCCAAAGGAGCCCTGTGCTGGCACCCCAAAAAAACTGGGGCGCGCTCTCGGGCCGCCTCGGTGGTGGCTGGTGCTCCGTGATGCCTCGACGTGCACGCTGGCAAGGGACTGCGCCGTGCACCGCGTGTCCAAATGCACACGCACCGCCGGCATTTGCATGTGCCAGCCGGTGCTGTCTATGCAAAGCCGGGGGGGCGGCGGGGCGGGCACGCAGCTGTGCGCGGGGGCGGATTTTCCTCCGCTGCTCGTGGGCCCTCGCCGGTGGGGCCATGACACTCGCCCGTAAGAGGCTCCTTGAGAGAGGGTCCCGTAGGGAATGAGGGCAGCACAAGGAGTGGCAGGAACGGGGACAACCCCAGCGCTTCAGGCTGGGAAGCGCAGGCAGGCAGCGCACGCGAGGTGCGCAGCAGCAGGGCGCGTGGTGCCGCGCAGACGCTGCGCAGCGTGCGCACACCGCGCCGAGCGGCATAGGTGAAAAAGCTGTTGGGACCTTCATGCTCCCCTGGTGCAACAAGTGGGGCAAGGCACCCGCGCTGTGGGCTTCCCTCTGGGAATGAGGGATGCAAAACCGGAGCCGGAGGTCGGGATGGCCAAAGGCGGGGTGGAGGGGGCTGGGTTGGGGTGCTGCAGCACTGTCCCGTTGCGACCGTGTCAGTGGGGTGACGCGGGGGGGAGCTTGGCTGCGCAGCGCCCGTGCAGCGGTCATTTCGTGGCTGCGCAACGGCCGCGCGGCGCCCACGCAGCAGTCGTGGCGCGGCAGCGCAACAGCCGCGCGGTGCCTATGTGGTGACCACGCGGTGCCGGTGCATCGGTGGTGCCAGGGCCAGGCACTGCCTGTAGAGCAGCTGTGCGGCGGTTCTGCAGTGGCAGTGCCACCCAACACCCCGGCAGCGGTTGTGCAACAGCCGTGCAGCGGTGACCCGCTGCCTGGCAGGGCTGCTGCTGCGGTCCCCAGCACCCGAACCCCGGGAAGCGGGCGAGGATGAGTAACACAACAACCCTACGGGCGGCAAAGGCTCCGCACGGCAACTCGCAGAGGCAAGGCAGCTGCCAAGCAGAATAATTACGCAAAGAGGCAGGGCTTTGGCTCGCAGAGAAATTAGCAGGGCTTGCGTTACCCAGCGCACAAGCAAGCGACAACATCGTAGTAGGACTTGGCGGGGGGGGGGTGTGGAATTTTTAATGCTCCCCCCCCCCCCCAGCTGGCACGGGGCACACCAGGGAGCCGGCGTGGGCAGGCAGCGTTGCAAACGCATGCACCGCTGCCGTGCATGGCTGTAGAGGAAGGGCCCCGCTGGCATTCCGGCAGTGCCGGCGCCGCGCAGCTGCCCTAGGGAGCCCCGCCGAGGCCAAGCGGGGTGGGGGGCACCCCAAAGCCAGGCGGGGATGGGCATGTGGAGCGCCGAGGGCTGTGCCCATGGGGCTCGTGGCTGCGCATGTGGCTGCTCCTATCGCAACGCCGGCCTTCGGGCCTCCGGAGAGGGAAGCGGAGCAACCAGAACTCCAGCCGCCCCGCAGCCCCCCGGCCCCTTGCAAGTCCCCCTTGGCTGTTCCCACGGCCCCGGACGAGCCCTGGCCCCATCCCCTTGCAGTCCCCCGGCCCCACGCAAACAACTCGCAGCCCCTCGCAGCCCTTCAAACACACGCAGCCCCCCACCCCGGCAGCAGCCCCCAGCTTTGCAACCCTCAGTCTTCAGCACCCCCAGCCCCTTGCGACGTCTGAACCTTTTGCAAACCCCAGCTCCCTGCAGCCCCCAAGCCCCGTGCACCCCCTGCGCGGCTCCCCGGTCCCCGTGCGCTCCCCAGAACACTGTGCACCCCTGGAAGCCCCATGAAGCCCCCCCGTGCTGTGCAGCCCCACGTCTCTGCGCACCTCTGGAAGCCCGGTGCAGCCCTGCAGTGCCCTGCAGCCCCCCCGGTCCCTGCACACCCCCCTGTCCCTGTGCACCCCCCGTCCCTGTGCACCCCCCTAGTGCCCTGCAGCCCCCCGGTGCCGTGCACCCCCCTGTCCCTGTGCACCCTCCCGGTTCCCTGCAGCTCCCCTGACCCTGCGCAGCCCCACGATGCCCTGCACACCCCCCGGTGCCGTGCACCCCCCCAGTGCCCTGCAGCCCCCCCCGCCCCCGTGCACCCCCCTGGTCCCTGTGCACCCCCCGTTCCTGTGCACCCCCCCAGTGCCCTGCAGCCCCCTGGTGCCGTGCACCCCCTGTCCCTGTGCACCCCCCCCGGTGCCGTGCACTCCCCCGGTTCCTTGCAGCCCCCCAACCCCATGCAGCCCCACAGTGCCCTGCAGCCCCCCGGTGCCGTGCACCCCCCCGTCCCCACGCAGCCCCCCTGGTGCCACGCACCCCCCGGTTCCTTGCACCCCCCGGTGCCCTGTGCACCCCCCCGGTTCCCTGCACCCCCCATGGTGCCGCGCACCCCCCCGTCCCTGTGCACCCTCCCGGTGCCCTGCACCCCCCCCATCCCCGCGCAGCCCCCGGTGCCCTGTGCACCCCCCCGGTTCCCTGCACCCCCCCGGTGCTGCGCACCCCCCGGTTCCCTGCAGCCCCCCCCGTGCCCTGTGCACCCCCCCCGGTCCCCTGCAGCCCCCCCGGTGCCCTGTGCACCCCCCCGGTGCCGCGCACCCCCCGGTTCCCTGCAGCCCCCCCGGTGCCCTGTGCACCCACCCGGTCCCCTGTGCACCCCCCCGGTGCCCTGCACCCCCCCATCCCCGCGCAGCCCCGTGTCCCCGCGCACCCCACCCCGCCCCGCCCTCCCCTGCTCGCGCGCCCCGGGGGGGGCCCCGGCTCCGGCTCCGGTAGCGGCGGCGGCGGCGGGGCGCCCCCTGCCGGGCGCGGTGGAGGCGCCGTCTAAGGCAGCGGCGCGGGCGGGCGGCGCTCACTCCGGGGCGGGCGGCGGCGGCGGCGGCGGCAGCAGCGGGCGGCCGGGCCCGGCACGGCGCGGAGCTCGGCCCGGTACGGAGCTCGGCCCGGTACGGAGCTCGGCCGCGGGCACCCCATGGCCGGGACGCGGCGCCGGAGGATGCGCCGCCGGGTAACGCGGAGGGGCTGAACCGGCCCCGCGGATTTACCGGCTTCTCCGCCTCCGCCTTTCCTCGCTTCTCCGGTGCCCCCCCCCGGGCGGGGGGCGGGGAAGCGCCCCGACCCCCGGGCTGGCGGCCCCCGGCGGCCCCGGGCGCGGCGAGCGGCGGCGGGCAGGTGCCGGGGGCAGCCGCCGCCGCGGGGCCGCGCTCCGCCCGCACCGGCCTTAACCGGGCCGGGGCCGCCGCCGGGGGCCGCTGCCGGTTCTGCCCGCTCCTGCCGGCCCCTGCCTTGGGACTTACCTCACGCCTCCGCCACACCTCAGGACGGTAAGTGCCGTCCGCGCCCGGGGACGGGGACGGGAAGGCTCCCGGTGCCCGGGGAGGCTGCCGGGGAGGAAGGGCTGGGGATGCTCCCGGTGCCCGGGGGATGCTCCCGGTACGCAGGAGTCCGGGAGGCTCCCAGTGCCCGGGGGGATGCTCCCGGTGCTCAGGAGTCCGGGAGGCTCCCGGTGCACAGGGTACTCGGCTGCTCCCGGTGCCCGGGGAGGCTCCGGGTGCGTGGTGGATGCTCCCGGTGCACAGGGGAGTCGGTAGCTCCCGGTGTCCGGGGGATGCTCCCGGTACACAGGAGTCCGGGAGGCTCCCGGTGCCCGGGGGATGCTCCCGGTGCGCAGGAGTCCGGGATGCTCCCGGTGCCCGGGGGATGCTCCCGGTGCGCAGGAGTCCGGGATGCTCCCGGTGCCCGGGGGATGCTCCCGGTGCTCAGGAGTCCAGGAGGCTCCCGGTGCCCGGGGGATGCTCCCAGTGCGCAGGAGTCCGGGAGGCTCCCGGTGCGCAGTGGATGCTCCCGGTGCGCAGGGGAGTCGGTGGCTCCCGGTGCCCGGCGGATGCTCCCGGTGCCGGGGAAGCTGCCGGTGCTCAGGGGACGGGGATGCTGCCGGTGCCGGAGCCAGCGCGGTCCCCGCCGCCGCGGTCTCCCCGGCCCGGTGCTTGCTCGCCCCCGGGACCCGCGGCGGCGGAGCGGAGCAGGGCGAGCAGGGGCAGAGCCGGGGCGAGCGGGCACCGGAGCCGCCGTCCGTGCAGCGGGCACCGGGGCCGCCGTTCCTCCGGCGAAGGCAGGGCAGGAGCGCTCTGCCGGCACCGTGGGCCCCGCTCCCGGGCTGCGGGACCCCTCTCCCCGCCGCGGCCGGGGCTTCGCCCACGACCCCATCCCCATACCGGGGAGCTGCTTTCCGAGAGCCGGGGCCCACGGGAGTTTTGCTCCCCGCACCGCAGCAAACCCTCCCCGGTCGTGGCTCCCGACTCCTGCCCGGCAGGAGAAGCGGGTTCCATCCCTGCATCCCTCCTCCTCGGAGCGCCAACCGCGCCGGCTCCGCATCCCGCTCCGGCCGCCGCCGATTTAGAGATGGAGCCGCGTTTCGTGGCGAGGAGGAGCCGATCCACTCGGGAGAGTTTGTAGGAGGAAAAACCAGGGCCGGTTTGGGAAGTTCCAGCTACAGCAGCATAATTCCGCGTTCACACGCGGGTCCGCGCCGGTGACGCGTGCCGTGTCCTCGCGTGTGCCGGGGGACGGTTGCATTGGATGCAGATTTGGGAAGGAAGGCTGGCTCGGGGAGCCTCCAGCTCTCCGCCTCAGCGCTGCCCTGCTTCTGATCCTCGCGGCCATTAATCGGTGGCCAGCTCCCGCTTTCCCTTCACAATTGCATTAAGCGGCGTTTGCTGGCGCGCCCGGCCGCCCGCTCCGGCCTGGCTTTGCTACGGGGATGCTGTCGGCGTAGCGACGGAGCGGGGCTGGCACCGCGCTCTTCCGCGGCTCCTCCGTGACGCTGGGCCGGGGCACGGCCGGCTCTCCCCGTCGCTCCCACGCAGCCCTCGCCGCTGGATGGTGCCTTCGGATACTGCGGAGCGTTTCTCTGCTTAAACGCACCTTTTGCTGGATTTTTTTCTTTTTCTTTTTTTTTTTTTTTTTTTTTTACCCCCTGTTAGCCAAGAAAAACTTTGCAACTTTCCTTCGCTTTTGGAGAGGAGCTGCTGCCGCTGCTGGGTTTCATTTTGTTTTTTTTAATTCGAGGTCACGTGCACGTTGACAGTGTCTTTGAATCTAAGCGATGGTCTCGTCTCCAGCTTAGAAAGAGCTTTTGAGCTCTTCCCTCTGTTGTTTTCTCTCTGTTCAGGAACAAAGAGATTTTTTTCTGCCTTTAATTAAAAGGAATATTAATTCTCCATTCCTTTGTCGAGCGACTTGAAGACGCTGCAAGCACCCGTCACTCGGCACCGCGGCGGGGTGAGCTCTGCTATGGTACGGGGCACGGAGATGTGGGGGAACGGTCCCAAAACCCCCCGGCAAACGCGGAGCAGCAGCCAGGGAGGATGCTGACAGCCCCGGCGCCCACGCTCCTCGGGTGAGGAGCCCCGCGGGGCCGAGCTGCCGCCCGGGGTGGGGGTGTGGGTGTCCGGAGGTGGATAAAGCACGTCCCCGCGCGGCGCGTTTCCACGCAGGGAGAAGTTTTGAGCGTTGGGAAGGCGAGCGGAGATGCACTTGGCTGTGCCAAGGGGTTTTTCCCTGCCTGCTGCCTCCCGGCAGGCCCGGCCGGCGTCTGCGCTGGCAGGTAAGGTTTTAACCAGGGATGGCCAGATGTCGGGCGTGTTTTGTTTAAAAACAACGTGTGACTGCAGATGTTGGCTTGTAGGGAGGAAAAGCCAAGGTGTGTAGGCGGGAGAGGCTGTTCTCCCGTGGCGCTGGGTGCTGGCACGGGCTGGGTGCCGAGTTCGGGCAGGGTAGCAGCGAGGCCTCGTGTGGGTGCAGGTTTTGCCTCTTCCATCGGGAACTTCCAGGGTGCGGGATGGAAAAATACGCCGGCGCTCAGCCCTGTTTTGGGTTGGGAGGGTTGAGCAGCCCCCCCAGCCTCTGCCCGTCGCTGCGCCTCGGCACCGCCGGGCTCGGGGGCAGCCGGGATGGGCTGGCCGCAGCCAGCGTGCCGCGAAGGGGGCTCCGGCGGGTCCCGCGGGGGATTGGCAGGTCTCTGCTGATGTCCCCTCTGTCCCTTCCCCAAATTCCTGCTTCTGAGCCACGGTTGTTTGCAGGCATGGAAAACCCCAGGCAGGATCCAGGTGGCGCGGCTCTGCGGCGTCCGGCTTTGCCGTGGAAATGGGGTCTCAGCTCCGCTCGCTCCGGCAGCCGGCTTAAATCCCTGGTGCGGTCTAGAGGCAGCGCGGCTCCCTGCCCGCGGCCGCGCGGCATCCGCTGCCCCGCAGACGCCCGGAAAAGGGGTGCGGGATGCTGCGGGCTGCCGCGGAGGAGGAGAGGCACCCCCTAAATATCTGTTATTACGTCTCTTAATGGGGGCCACTTGGTTGCTGGCAAGCTGGCCGGGGAGCTGGTGGTGAGGCACGTGTGAGCGCTGGCGGTGGGGCACGAGCCGAGCCCCGCCACGGAGAACACCCCGGCCTCCGGCACCGGCACCGACGCTGCCGGACCAGCGCAGCGTGCGCAAGATTTTGGGCAGATCAGGGCCTGATCCTGCAAACGGGGCTGCCTGGGCTGCTGAGCTGGGTGCAAAGCCGGGCTGAAACGCTGCAGCGGGGGGCGAGGGGATGCGGGTCGGGTGCTGCGGCCCTGCTCTGCGCTTTCGGAGCCGGACCATGGGCGGGAGCTGGATTAAGCTGCCCCACCAGCCGGGGGACAAGGGGGGGGCCCCAAGCTGGTGCCAGTCCTTGCAAGCTTCGTGATGGCCGGTGCGGGGCGAGACTGGGCCGGTGGCACAGAGCAGAACCCCCCTGCCCGGGTGCCGCTGGCATTGGTGCTGTTGCCTGGTTCGGGGTTTATTTTTAGATTTCCTGAAGCTTGTTTTCTGCCGTCCCTCCCAGCACGCTCAGGCTCCCCAGGGGCAACCCCACCTTGACAAGCAGCTTTCCTTCGGAAGATGCTGACCAATGTTTCCAGAAAGCATCCAAGGGATTTCCTGTTTATTTTGCAAAATTCTCATTAATATTTTTTCCTGTGTTGTTTGATTCAATCTCGCACGGGCAAAAACACCTCGAAATGGAGCCTGCGGTTAAAAATTAGACAAAGAGTCAGTGACACAGCAGCCCAGAGGCTGTGGGGATGCACGGCTGGATCCGGCACCCCCTCGGAGCTGTTACCATCCCGGCATCTGCAAGGCAGGATCCAGCCTGGGGTCCCCGGGGACCCAGCAGCGCCTCGGCATTCCCACGCTGCAGGGACCTCTCACGGAGCTCCCCGCCAGCGCTTGGCGTGCGGAGCGGGATGTTTTCCCTTCCCCAGCCGCTCTCTGCTTCCAAAATGCCCCGAGTCCCCTGGCTGCTGGTGCCACTTGTCCCCACTCCAGCCATCAAAGCCGCCGCCAGGCACGAGCATCCCCGTGCACGTGGCTGGGCGGCTGCAAAAATTTCAAATTGGGATGTTTTAGCCCGAACCTCTCCCTGCCCTCAAAGAGCGCCTGGCTCTGCAGCTGGGGCATCGGGCTGGTTTTGGGGTGCCCCTTTGGCAATGCGCTGGTGGATCGGTTGCCCTTCTGGCACGGATGCACGGTGATGCACCCGCAGCCCTTGCACCGGGGACGTGGTTTGCAGCCGAGACGTGTTTCCCGGGCGGAGGGCAGCTCCGGCCAGCGCTGCTGGCGGGGTCAGCCCCGGCTCCGTGCCTCCAGGTGTGCCGGGCTGGCCACGGCAATCTCTTTACTCGCCGTGTTTAGCCAGTATATTTAATTTCCAGGAGCGTAAGGCAGCTGGGGAGCAGCGAGGGCATGTGCGTGCCCACCTCCTCCCACCACCCCGGAGCTGCTGCCGGGACGGGTCAGACGGCGGCACCGGGGTGCGATGCTACGGGCAGCGTTTGCACCAGATGCTGTGCCGGGGCTGGGGGGCTCGGCGGGGGTCGTTGGCCATCCTGCCGCTCCTCCAGCGCCAGCGGGTCAGGGGGACCCCCCAGCCTGACCCTCTGCATGGGGGGATCCCCGCTGCCCGGCCTCTCTCCACGCTGGCCGGCCACGTTGCCACCAGCCGCTGTTGACTCACAGGCTCCGACATCGAGTCGCGGGGCTGGTCCCGAGATGCTTTTACAGGCAAGGCTGAAACGCACAAAATGTTCGACTTGTAAAATATGTAGCATGAGAAAATAGCCTTTTCTGCGCTCCTCCTCGCTGCCGCCGCTCCCCTGCCCCATCTGCTCGCTTGGAAAGCTTCCCGCAGCCGGGGGGGGGGGTGAGGGGCTAATGGCGCCGGGGTCCCTCGGCGGTCACCGCCGGCCCGGCTCAAGGACGGCATCCACGCCGTGCCGCTGTGCCCGCGCGGAGCTGTTGCCCCTCGGCAGCGGGAGGGCTCCCGGCGGCGGCGCGGGCGCCTCGAGGATGCGCTGGGTCCATGAGGATGCTGCTCGCGTGAAGCCTCCTCCATCCTCCCGCCCTTCCCGCGTGCTTCGGCGGCCCGTGCTTTCTCTCCCCCGGGACGCGTTTTGAGAGCAAACGTGGGGCCGGGAAAGCCAGCCGGACTGCGCCGCGGCCGCCGCCGACACAGGGGATGACGCAGGCGGCGTTGGTGCGTCCCACGGGGCCCAGAGTTTCCAAAACGGGGCGGCGCGTTGCCTCTCGGGAGGGGGCTGGGAAATACCCCCGCGAGGCACCCCGGCAGCACCCGGCCGGGCCGGGAGGGAGCCACCGTGCCGGAGCTGGCCACGAGCCACGGTTTTCACCAGCCACCTTAATCCATCATTATCTGGGCACATTTCGGATCCTTGCC
Organism: Pelecanus crispus; assembly: GCF_030463565.1. Classification (NCBI taxonomy): domain Eukaryota; kingdom Metazoa; phylum Chordata; class Aves; order Pelecaniformes; family Pelecanidae; genus Pelecanus; species Pelecanus crispus. Next base: position 47,184,058 of record NC_134650.1, on the reverse strand, counting down.
AAGAGCAAGGTGGGAAGGGGGGTTGTAAGCATGCTTTCCCTATTCCCCTGCCATCCTTTTTGCTGCCTGTGTGTAATTAACAGAGTAATTAAAAACAGGATGAGTTAATTGGTATTCATTTATGTGGCAGATGTTTTTAATTGAGATACGAAACAATTTACCTGTTTACATAAACAATAGCAAATGAAGGCTTGTAAAACAGAGAGGGCGCGCTTTTTTTTTTTTTTTTTTTTTTTGCTTTTTTGTTGTTGTTGTTTTGAGGAAAATCAAACCCCTCTCCCTCCTCCCTGGCCACACCGGCTCGGGGGGAGCGGGAGCCGCTGGCACTGCCTGTGCGGAGCCGAGGCAGCGGGTTTGGGTCCCTGGCCGGCTGGTTGCGGCTTAAGAAATTGGGTTTGTTGGGCTCGGGGTGCGTGGGTGAGCGTGGTCCTGGGTGCCGATGTCCCGCGCGGAGCCGTGCCGTCATTGCATGGGGGATGTGGAAGGGGACCAGGCGTCCCGGTCCTGCCGGCAGCCGCTGCCTTGGAGCTGAGCGAGGAGCGTTGTCCGCGGTGCATCCCCCCGGCAGCGCCGGACATCCCCAGGATGCCGGTCTGGCACCGCCGGTGCCGGCAGTGTGGCTGGCATCTGCTAAGGCGATGGGGCTGCAGGCAAAGCAAAGCAAATCGGGATGTATCGGTGCATGGTGAGACCGGCTTTACTCCCGGCTTTGGGTGGTGGTGAGCGTCCCAGCCCGTGCCAGCGGCGTGGGACCCGTCCCAGGACGCCCATGAGCAAGGCGAGCACGGCGGGGACAAAGGCCGGCTCGTTGCCCGGTGCAAAGGGCTGCCGCGGCGGTGCAGGGATGGCAGGTCCCACTGGCACTGCCAGGCACGTCCGTGTCCCGTCGTCCTCGTGGCAGCCATTACCCGCAGCAAAAGGTCCCCTTCCGCGGGCCCGGAGCCGGCCGAAGCCAGGTTCATTTACAAGTTGTGCGGAGGGTTTAATTAATTGGATTTCCTTTTATAAGGCTTCATTTGTGCTGAATGCCGGGGTTTGGATCACGCCTCCCTAGCCTGGCTCCCCAAAATGTGCACGCGGGACACGTTGGCAATGGGATAACTGCTGGGGGGGGGCAGCATCCCTGCAGCATCCCTCCTGCAGCTGCTGTCCCACTCTCTCCCGCTCCACGTGCAATTTGGGATGAGCCACCTCCCAGCTGCCCGCTGTCACCTACCCCCATCGTCACCGCGTCCCCGGGGAGGGGATCGGGATGGGTGCAGGGGAGGAGGGAGATGACGGTGCCCTGCAGCTCCCACCACCTCTTCCAGGCCGGTGCACGTGGCCGGCGCTGCCGCCCGGCCGCCGGTGCTGCGCGCTTCCCGACCGCGCTCCAGCTGGGACGGCTCGGTCCCTCGCCATCTTATCGGGGAGTTGTTCTTGGCCCCCGTGGCAGCGGCAGCTGAGGAGCAGGAATGCTTGCCTTTGTTTCGGAGGCGGCCTGGCTTCGGGAGACGTCGCCTCCAGCATCTGGATTTCATTTGTGGCCATTTGGAGAGCATGAAGGATGCTGGTCTTTTAATTCCCTTTTAACCCCTTCCTCGCCCGGGAAGCTTTGCCCAGCCTGGGAAGGGAGGGCTGTGGGAAGCCGGAGCTTCCCTATGGCCGGCTCCCTGCCCTCGCCATCCCAGTCCCTGGGGAGGCGGAGAGGAGAGCAGCCAGCCCAGGTGCTCCGCAGTCATCGGGCTCACCCCGGGGCTGGCACATCCCTATCTCCATCCCCTGCTGCTCCCTGGCCCTGCGCAGAGAGCCGGGGCCGCTGGCTGCCCTGGGAGGACGGGTACCCCGGGCTGCGGCACAGCCTGCGGCGCTGGAGCAGGCTCCCCGGCACCGCGGGGAAACAGCGGACCCTGGGCTGGGCCGGCTGCCGGCCCTCGGCACCGCGCTGCTGGGTGCTGGGGCTGCTCACCGGCGCGTGCGGCTGTACGGTGCTGCGCGTGGGTGCCTGCTGGCGCGCACGGCTGCCGGATGCTGTGCGCTGGTTCCTGTCGGCATGCACGGCTGCATAATGCCATGTACTGGTGCCTGTTGGCATGCGTGGCTGCCTAATGCCGTGCATTGGTGTCTGCCAGCATGCATGGCTGCATGATGCTATGTGCTGGTGCCTGCTGGCGTCCACGGCTGCATGGTGCTGTGCGTTGGTCCCTGCTGGCGTGCATGGCTGCCAGATGCCATGTGTTGGTGCCTGTTGGCATGCACGGCTGCCTAATGCCATGCATTGGTGTCTGTTGGCATGCTCGGCTGCATAATGCCATGCACTGGTGTCTGCCAGCGCGCACGGCTGCATAATGCCATGCACTGGTGTCTGCTGACATGCATGGCTGCACGATGCCATGCGTTGGTGCCTGCCGGCATGCATGGCTGCACGGTGCTGTGCATTGGTCCCTGCTGGCGTGCATGGCTGGCTAATGCCATGCATTGGTGTCTGCCAGCATGCACGGCTGCATGATGCCATGCGTTGGTGCCTGCCGGCATGCACAGCTGCACGGTGCCGTGTGTTGGTGCCCACCAGCACGCACGGCTGCATGGTGCTGCGCGTTGGTGCCCACTGGCATTCACAGCTGCACAATGCCCTGCGCTGGTGCCCACCAGCACGCACGGTGCCATGCATTGGTGCCCACCGGGGTGCACATGGCCGAGCAGACCCCCTGCTCCAGCTCCGGCGGGAGGCAGGGAACTGGCTAACAGGTCCCTCGGGTCTCTCCCGCAGCTTCCACCCGGGAAAAGCGATGCGCAAGCTGGGGCAAGCAATTCGGGGGTTGCTGGTGCCCAGTGGGGTCACCAACCCCGGCCCCCACGGTGCTGCCGGGGCGGCACGGGGCCGGGTGCCGCGGGCAAGCCGGGCTTTATCATCCGGTAATGGCCACGCTGGTGTGTGACCCCAGCGGGGACCGTGCCCGGACCTTTGTGCCGGGGGTCAAACCCTCCGCTGTGACAAATGCGGGGCTCGGGGTCACACAGGGGTGTGCAGGGTCTGGCATCCGCCGGCCCTGGGAGGCAGGGTGGGGGACGCCTGCTCCCGCCAGCCAAGGAGAAAATACTAATCCTTTTATTTTTATATTATTACTTATTCATCTGGGCTGCACAGGCCTAATGGAAACCAGATGGAGGAAAACAGACACAGCCCTGAGCGGCTGGGACAAATTACCCTAAAGAAAGGAAAAAAAAAAAAAAAAAAAAGAAAGGGAAAAAAAAATTCCAGCCGAGTTTGAGTCGGGTTGGGGAGTTATTTTTTGGAGGTGCTGCCGGGAGGCTTCACTGTGCCTCCTGAAACCCCCTTCACCCACCACGGACCTCATCCCATCCTGCAAAGGGCCTGGGTTGGTGCCACGGCCGCGGCCGGATCCTGCAGGCACCCCGGGCTCTGTTTGTTTTGGGCATTTCTGGGCTCAGGCACTGAGAAATCCCATCGGCTTTGGGGCCGTCCCTCGTGCCCATGCCCGCACAGCGGTGTTTGGGTTGCAAACACCTCGGGGAAAATTTATGACTTACAGAAAAAAAAAAAAGGAAAAGACAAGAAAAAACACAGCCAGGCCCCATTTCCCCGGGTGTTTGCTCAGCTTTGTGGAAACTTTCCTCCCGATGGGAAGTTGTGGAAAAGCCGTGTCGGTGCCAGCACGAGTGTATCCGTGTTTTCCCCACAGTGTGGGCACGTGGACAAAGTTGGGGCAGTGGAGTGGGATGGGGATGGGAACAGGGATGCAGGCAGGGATGGGGATGCAGGAAGGGATGGAGATGCAGGAAGGGATGGTGCCAGGGATGCAGACAGGGATGGGGATGCAGGAAGGGGCGGTGCCAGGGATGCAGGCAGGGACGAGGATGCAGGCAGGGACCATGCCAGGGATGCAAGCAGGGACCATGCCAGGGATGCAGGCAGGGACGAGGATGCAAGCAGGGACCATGCCAGGGATGCAGGCAGGGACGAGGATGCAGGCAGGGACCGTGCCAGGGATGCAGGCAGGGACGAGGATGCAAGCAGGGACCATGCCAGGGATGCAGGCAGGGACGAGGATGCAGGCAGGGACCGTGCCAGGGATGCAGGCAGGGACGAGGATGCAGGCAGGGACCATGCCGGGGATGCAGGCAGGGGCGAACATCTCGCAGCCTGCAACCTCCTCCCTCCCTGCAAGCAACGGCAGAGCCAAACCCGCCGGCGCAGCCCCTAGGTGCTGGGAGCTGCGCAGGCAGCCAGTGCAGCTGCACTTACCCAGGCAAGCTGCCACGCCGTCCCCATGCTGCTGCGGCTTGTCCCCATGCCCGGCGGCTGTTGCGTGGAGAGCTGGGGCCTTGGGCCGAGCACGTGGGCGGCTGCAGCGTTGCAGACGTGAAGAGCGTGTTGCAATGCCTCGCTGCACCGCGCTTGGTGTGCAATGCAAGCCAGCGCGCCGCGGTGCAAACCCTGGGCTTGGAGGGGGGTGAGAAAGGTGAGGGGACGGCAGCGGTGCCCACGCAAGAGCCCTGCGTCACGGGGAGGTGCTGGCCCTGCCTGCTGCGGGCAGGAGCTGGCAGGCAGAGGCAATGCAAGTCGTGCTTTGCCGAGCTGGGCGGAGGGCAATGCCCGGGGGATGCCGAGCCAGGGAGGGATCGTGTGGGCAGCCAGTGGATCAAGGCGCTGCGGCTGCGCAGATGCAGCCAACCCGGTCTGGGTCTTGCTCTGTGCACGCTTGCAGCTCGTCCTCTGCTTTCGGGGCTGGATCCTGCTCCGCTGATTGAAGGGGAAGCCTAGAAGGCTGGAGAAGCCTTGCCCAGAGATGGGCATGTCTATGAAAAGGAAAATAAAAGGTGTTTTTTGAAAACACACCGTTTGTTTTAGCAGGCCCTGTAAAGAAACTGTTGTTTTACGGGGAGGGATGCCGCTTGGCGTTGGGGTTTCTCCTGAAGCTGGAGTGGGAGAAGGGGGATAAGGAAAAGGAAACCGGAGCATGCACATCCAGGCATCTGCAGGGTTACAGTGCACCCCAGGAAGCTCAAACCCCTGGCATGGGGACGCTCCCATGGTGCCAGAGCCATCCGGGAGGATGCTGTGGGACCACGGCGGTGACCACCCAGGAGTTTGGCCCTTGCCGCTGGCTCTCCCACCTCCCGGTCCTCCGCGCACGGTGTCTGCTGTGGCACAAGCCCCGCTAGCATCTTGCTGGGGATGAGGCCCTGGTTTTATTTAGGCCGGACAATGTGCTCTTGCAGGGTTCAATTAATCTCACAACAGTTGCAGCGGATTAAGCATGCATATTAGATTAGTGTTTATCAGCCGTGCCTGGCGGGGAGCGTGCCGGGGCACAGCGGGGACCCCGGGGCCAGGGGATGGCCGTGGCGGCCGCTTCCTTCTTTGGCTGGGGCCGTCGGCGCTGCCGGCGCAGGCTCGGGCGCATTGATGGACCACCGCAGCTGCCTGCACTTGTGGCCTCCTGTCACCGCCCGGCGCGGCAGCCGCGGGGCCGAAACCTCGCGCTGGGACCGTGCCACCGCCGCCGTCCAGAGGGGACGGTGCTGGCAGGCTTTCCCCGGGGATGCCACTGCTGGCTGTTCTTCGGGGTTGCAAGCGCGGCGTGGTGGGAGGGAAGCAGCGATGCCTGGGGGTTGCCCAGCATTGCCTGGGGGTTGCCCAGCGATGCCTGGGGGTTGCCCAGCGCTCCCTGGTTTGCAGGATCCGGCGCCTCGCAGGGCTCCCCGGGGCTGTGGTGGTTGCACAGGTCCTGCCATCGCCGCTGCCACCAAGCGCCGGCTGTAACGAGCCCATGATTTACCAGCCCACGATAACAAGCCTGCGTGTAACCCCTGCCTGGGATTACGGCAGCCCTGCGTAAAGCTGCTGGGGATGGCGAGGGGTTAGTGGGCAGCCGGGGATTCCCGAGCCGTGGGCAGGTAACCGCTGGCCGGAGGGTGCCGGGACGTGACAGCGATGGCTTTGCAGGGACACACGCGCTGTTCTTGTGCTGGGCTGGGCTGTGCCCCGTGCGTGGGGCAGAGCTGGTGCTGCAGGGGAAGAGCCGTGCCCTGCCCTGTCCGGGCATCCACGCCGGGCACAGGGCACCATTCCTGCTGTCCTGCAGGCACACAGGACACCGGGCACCGTCCCCGCTGCCCGAGCTCTGCCTGGGGCAAGGGTTGCTGCCATCCTGCACCAGGAGCAGAGATTCCCAGGCCAGCCTGAGGTCCCCAAGGGTCCCCTCTGCCCCCAACCTGAGGTCCCCAAGGGTCCCCTCTGCCCCCAACCTGACGCTTATTTGGAGGGGAAGCGCTGCGCTGCACGGCACACCCCGCTCACCACCCCGTGCCCTCTTCCCCGCAGATAACGCGGAGACGCGGGCCGCCACCATGCCCGACTCGCCGGCCGATGTGAAGACGCAGTCCAGGTCCACGCCGCCCAGCATGCCTCCGCCGCCGCCGGCCGTCACGCAGGGAGCCACGCGCCACCCCTCCTTCACGCCAAACACCAGTGAGTACCGGGCTGCTGGCGGGGACGCGGACGGGATGCCAGGCAGGGAGGCTGGCCGGCTCCCTTCGCCTCCGGGTCACACGCCGCACCCGGCGCCGGCAGCGTCCTCAGCCCCGTGCGCGGTGCTGACCATGCCGTGGGGTGGCATTACCCATCCTTGCACTGGAGAGGGGCTTTGGGCTGCGCAGCCTGAGCCCCAGGTCCCACACGTACCCGCGGGGAGCACCGCGGCACTGCCCATCGCCAGCAGTGCCCTGCGAGGTGCTTGGGGACGGGGACGTCCTGGTGTCCTGCCGCACAGTCACCGAATGGTGGCACAGAGCAGCGCGCAGCGCCGGGCGCTCTCGCCTGCAGATGAGGGATGCTGCAGGTTGGGGGAGTTCCCGCTGGTCGGAGCTGGCCCCGTTGGGGGTCCCGGGCACGTGGGGACCTGCCGGCCCGTCCAACGTGTGGCAGCCGACGGTGGCAGGGGAGCGTCACGGCCAGCCGCGGTGGCAGGGACGTCCTTGCCCTGCCCAGCCCATGGCACGGTGGCATCAAGGGGACTTGGCGAGGACTCGAGGTCTGAGTCCTCGGTCTCTGTAGCATCGGTGAACTGGGGGAGCCCCGACGCACTGGTTGCACCGGAGGCACGTGGGCTCGTTGCACGCCTGCGGGGCTTGCACCAGGGAGCGGGTCCTGTGCCGGCGTCACCGTCCCAGCACACGGCCAAAGAAGGCACACACGGGGCAGGATCCGGGCGGGCAGGGGCCGAGGCTGGTCCCCCCAGCAGGAGCGGCGGTGGCCGCAGTGAGGGCTGCTCCAGCTCCTCCGAGACGTATCCCAGGCACACGTGTGCGCAGGGGCGTTGCTGGTAGCTGCTTCGTGCTTAGGAACCCCAGCGGGGAAAAAAACATGAAAAAACCACCCCTAAAAGACCCCAAAACCACCCCCCCAAGCCGCAGCCCCCCGACAGCCGCTGCGCCCTGCCATGGCCCCGCCACCCTCCCGGCCAGATGCTCTCTAATTAGAAATCGGCTTGCGCTCGGCTGCGCTCTGAGGGGTTTTGCTTTTTAATCCGAGCCCTGCGGCAGATGTGGCATCCTGGGTCTGGCTCGGTGCGGGACACTGGGCCGGGGGTGCAGGCAGTCCCTCCACTGCGGCTCGGCCCGGAGCGCGCCGGTGTTTTGGTTGTTCTCGGTCTCGGGGAAATGTTGCAAACCGCCCCTCGCGCTGGGGCTGTGCAGGGTGGTCCCGAGATGCGGGGACCGTGTTAGGCAGCCGAGCGTCTCCCGAGCCCTCCCTCCGGCTGCGTCGGGATGCAGGGACCTGGCTCCATCCCTGGCACGCCTGGGTCCGGGCGGCTTCGCCCACGGCACACGTGTCCCCGTCGAGGAGCGTTGCCTGCAGGGACCCCCGGCCGAGAGCTGCCCCCTCTGCTCTCTCATCATAGCGTGTTTTATTTTGCTTGCAGATCGAGACGCTGGCCCTCCGACGTTTCTGCCTCGCGGCCGTTTTCATGGTTGCTTGAAATGGTCGATGGTCTGTCTTTGTAAGTAAAATGAAACATCCGCTCTCATGAGAGACCCGAGCCGCAGCCGCAAGCCCCTCGCCCCGGGAGGCGCAGGGTCCCACGGCGGGCACGGTGCCATGGGGGACTCCCCCACGCCAGCCCCTCGCCCTGCCCCGGCGGGTCACGGGGATGCGAACCCCGGCCCTGGCCCGGCCGAAGGGACATGTGCGGCGTCTAACTTAGTAACGCACCTGTCGCGGGAATAAAAGCAGTTGTGGCCGCCGGGTTATTTTCGGCACCTCTTTAGCGGGCGGCTGATACTGCCCGGCCGTAGAGCGAGCGGGAGCCCGCCAAAGCAGGCAGGGCAGCGCAGGCACCGCAAGGTTAGTGCGATCCCAGGAGCCGGGTGCCCGGCACGCCGCGGAGAGGTGCGGTGCATGCCCGGGTGCCGCGGAGCGGCGCGCGGTCGGGAGCCGGGGTGATGCGTGCCGTCGCCCGTGCCGGTCGCGGAAGGGTCCCTGCGCTCGCGCGGTCTGCGCGGAGGGCTGGCGCAGGAGCGAGGGATTCGCCACACCGCTGGTTGGCACCCAGGGGTGTCCCCCCTCGGGTCCCTTGGCACGGGGTGCTCCGGGCAGCTCCCGACCTCCCCGTCTGGGCAGCAGGGCCAGAGGCGCTGGTGTGCTGCAAGCCAGGCTGGGCTCCGTGGAAAACGGCTCATGGCTTCTCCTTGGGGGTGCTGAGCAGCTCCCAGGAGGGCAGGATGGAGCCCGTTCTCTTGGCTGCCTTGAACGTCGAGGAGCAGGATCGGCCCTTTGCTGCGCTGGGGCATGCACTGCATCCCATCCCTCCCCGCAGCGCCGGGGACCGGCCCGGGATGCGGCCGCAGGGATGCAGCAGCATCCCAAAGCATCCCGGGGGGTGCTGGCCCAGCGGTACCCGGCAGGATGCTCCGGTCCCCCCATGCCAGCCTTGTCCCTGCGGTGCCACCCGCTCTGACCTCGCGTCCCCTCTCTCCTCGCAGTGATGAACGGGAGCAGCCACTCGCCGACCGCCATCAATGGGGCCCCGTCCACCCCCAACGGGTTCAGCAACGGGCCGGCCACCTCCTCCACCGCCTCCCTCTCCACCCACCAGCTCCCGCCGGCCTGCGGCGCCCGCCAGCTCTCCAAGCTCAAGCGCTTCCTCACCACGCTGCAGCAGTTCGGCAACGACATCTCCCCCGAGATCGGGGAGCGGGTGCGCACCCTCGTCCTGGGGCTCGTGGTACGTCTGCCGGGCGCGGGGTCGGCCCCGGGGCTGGTGGGGTGAGACCCAGTCTGGGGATCCTGCATTTTCCTTTTGGGATGGAGATGCTGCTAAATGGGAAAAAAAGAGGGTCCCGTTCATGCTGCGTTGACCTAAATCCTGCAAAAATGGGGGCTGTTTTTCCAATATCTCCCAGGATCTGCACAGCACCCTGGGTGGGCACGGTGCAGGGGTGGGTCGCCGCTGCTGGCATCGCCAGCAAAGCCTCGAGCGCGGTTTTCCCTCGAGCGTGGTTTTCCCTCGAGCGCGGTTTTCCCTTGAGCATGGCAGAGGTGCAGAAGCCGGGGAGAAACAGCAAAGCATCCCCCTGGAGGGTGCAGGGGCGGGCGGGGGGCCGTGGCCGGCAGCGCTGAGCCCGGGCTGTCCCCGCAGAACTCCACGCTCACCATCGAGGAATTTCACGCCAAGCTGCAGGAAGCCACCAACTTCCCTCTGCGACCCTTCGTCATCCCCTTCCTCAAGGTGGGTGCCCCAGCCCGGGCGCCACGGGGACGTCGGGATTAGCGTCGGCATCGCCGGCAAAGGGGGATTTGGGGGGTGGCTTTGGGATCGGGGCTGGCAGCTGCCTGTGGGGCTGCCCGCGTCCCCCCGGGCACGCGAATCCCCCCCTGCGCACTCAGCCTCTCGCACGTGTGGAGTCACACGAGGCTGGGGCTGTTTGCAATGAAGCGAGGGGTTCGGCCCAGCTGGTAACCATTTGCAATTCATTAAAAATCCCCTTTTTTTTTTATTTGCCTTTTAATTTCGCGCTGACTCTGCGCTGTCACCCCGCTCCGGAGGGATTCGCCAACTGCTGGCACGCCTGGCAGTGCCGGCGCCACTGGCAGATGTTTAAGCCTGGCGTCGCCTGTCCCTCGTTAGCAGAGGAATAACGAAAAAGTGCAAAAAAAAAAAGAGAAAAAAGCCCCTTTTCCACCTCTGCCGCCCCGGCCCTCCGGAGCAGAGGTCTGTGCTCACCGCAGGAATCTGCCTGCAAAGCTGCTGGAGCGGTTTGCTCCTGGCAGGGGAGGGCAGAGCCGAAACGCAGCCGGGGCTGAGCCGGGGGGACGGCGGAGTCCCCTCGCCCTCCTGTCCAGCTTTGCCGGGGAGCGCGGGGTCCGCGGGAGCGGGGGGACGGTGCATCCCCTGCCGCGCGGCTCCCAGGGTCCCGGCGGGCGCCGGTGGCCCCGCGGCTCGGGGCGGGCTGGGAACCGTCCCCGCTGTCCCGCTGCCAAGTGCATTGCGGCCCCGCCAGCCGCCCTGGCACCCCGCTCCCAGCTGTTCCCACCGCAGGCTCCAGATGTTTTTCATTATCCTAACTGCAACCAGCCGGGCTCGGCGTGCTTCCCAGACTCAGGGGCTTGCTTGTTTTTGCGGGGTTGTTCCCCCCCGTCCCCAGCCGGGGAAGGGGAGGGTCCGGCCCCGCTCGCCGCAGTGCGCATCTCCGGCTCGGACGCTAACGTGTCCGACAGATGGGCGTTTGGCTGCGGATCAGCTGCCTGACGAGAAAACCAGAGCTGGCAGCCAGAGCGCCCAGGCAGAAAGGGGTCTCTGCTGCTTAATTCTTGCTGCTCCGCGTGCTCCTAAGGGCTGCGCTGCCGGGGGGGGAACGCGGTGGGTGGGGAGTTCACAGCCGGCCCTCGTGCCCCATGGGTGCCAGATCACAGAATCGTAGAATCATGGAATCGTTGAGGTTGGAAAAGACCTTTCAGATCATCCAGTCCAACCATTAACCTACACTACCAAGGCCACCACTAAACCAGTTAAGGGGAGAGGAATAATTTCATGTTTCCTGGCTTGGTGGCTGGATTATTTTTAATGAAAGTAAAACTGGGAATCACTAAGGTTGGACAGGACCTCTAAGATCATCAGCCCAACCATCAACCCAACACCCCCATGCCCACTAAACCATGTCCCCAAGTGCCACCTCTGCCCGTTTTTTGAACACCTCCAGGGATGGGGGTTCCCCTGAGCTGGGGGTTCAGGTCCGCAGGGCAAAAACCGCGGGGATGGGGTGGCAGAGGTGGCCAACCTGGCCAGGGGACGATGCTCTGCAACCCCTGCCAGGACACAGGAGGGCTCGGTTGAAGCTGTGCACGTGCCAGCACGTGGCCGGACCCTGTGGGGTGCAGTGCTCTCTGCAGCTCCTGACAGGAGGGGGCAGGGAGGGGGGTCTTGGTCTCTTCTCCCAAGGAACAAGCGATAGGACGAGAGAAAATGGGCCAAGCTGCGCCAGGGGAGGTTTAGATTGGATATTGGGAGAAATTTCTTCATAGAAAGAGTGGTCAAGCACTGGAACAGGCTGCCCAGAGAGGTGGGGGAACCCCCATCCCTGGAGGGGTTCAACAAACGGGCAGAGGTGGCACTTGGGGACATGGTTTAGCAGGCATGGGGGTGTTGGGTTGATCATAGAATCATAGGATCATGGAATCGTTTAGGTTAGAAAAGACCTTTAAGATCATCCAGTCCAACCATTAACCTACACTACCAAGTCTACTCTAAACCAATCAAGGGTAGACTAGACTAAACCATGGTTGGGCTGATGGTCTTAGAGATCCTTTCCAACCTTAGTGATTCTCAGTTTTACTTTCATTAAAAAATAATCCAGCCACCAAGCCAGGAAACATGAAATGAATTATTCCTCTCCCCTTAATTGGTTTAGTGGTGGACTTGGCAGTGCTAGGGTAATGGTTGGACTGGATGATCCTAAAGGTCTTTCCCAACCTAAACCATTCGATCGTTCTGCGGGTGTCCCCCCAGCAGCCCAGCTGGCCTGGGCACGCTGCAGTGAGCAGGGTCCCCAGGGAGGTGAGCAGGACCCCAAAGGGGAGGCTGCTGCCTGCCCCGCACCTCCCACCCGCGGCGGGCCGGGGGGCAAAGCCGTGCTGCGCCGGGGGGGCTGCGCTCGGGCGGGGGGCTCCGAGCAGCCGGGCGCCGGGTTCGGGGGGGCTGCGGGGCCGTGGACTGGACTCTCGCCCCCCTCGCAGGCCAACCTGCCGCTGCTGCAGCGGGAGCTGCTGCACTGCGCCCGCATGGCCAAGCAGACCCCGGCTCAGTACCTGGCCCAGCACGAGCAGCTGCTGCTGGACGCCAACGCCTCTTCTCCCATCGACTCCTCCGAGCTGCTCCTGGAGGTGGGCGAGAGCGGCAAGAGGAGGACGCCAGACAGGTGCGAGCCGGGCGGGTGCACATGGGGTATTTTTTCGGGGGTACATCCCTACTGCCCTGCGCCGGGGCGGCGGGCGCTGCTGCAGGACCGACCTCCTCTCCTCCACCCAGGACCAAAGAGAACGGTTTGGACCGAGACCCTCTGCACCCCGAGCACCTCAGCAAGCGGCCGTGCACCATGAGCCCGGCGCAACGCTACAGCCCCAGCAACGGGCTGAGCCACCCCCCCAACGGGCTGGGGCACCCCCCCGCCGCTCCCCCCCTGCCCCACCACTACCGCCTGGAGGACATGGCCATGGCGCACCACTACCGCGACGCCTACCGTCACCCGGACCCCCGGGAGCTCCGCGAGCGCCAGCGGCCCGCCGGTGAGCTGCGGCATCCCCGTGCAACCGGGGCTAGCAGGGGGCTGGGGACCCCCCCACCCCACCCACCCACCCAGGGAGAGAGGGGTGCTGCAGGGGGCTGACCCCCGTGCCCCGCGCTTGCCTTGCAGCGGTGCACGGGACGCGGCAGGAGGAGGTGATCGACCACCGGCTCACCGACCGGGAGTGGGCGGAGGAGTGGAAACACCTCAACAACGTACGTAGTGACCCCCCTGGCCATCCCGCGGGGCTGGCAACGCGTGCTTTGCCCTCCATCCCCACCATGTCCCCCCCCCCCCCAGCACTTTTCTCCCGAGCATCCTCAGCTCCCCGCAGCCAGGCTGGCACACCGGCCCCGGCACAGCCTGGCATTTGGCATAGCCCAAATCCTCCCCCAGCGCCGGGCACCACAGCTCCTCAGCTTCTTGCAGCAGACCCCCGCCCCAGCCGTGACATTGTCCCCCCCCCCAACCCTGACATCGTCCCCCCGCAGCTGCTGAACTGCATCATGGACATGGTGGAGAAGACGCGCCGGTCGCTGACGGTGCTGCGGCGGTGCCAGGAGGCCGACCGCGAGGAGCTCAACCACTGGATCCGGCGTTACAGCGACGCCGAGGACATGAAGAAAGGCAGCCCCCCCTCCGCCCGCCCCCACAACAGCTCCTCCGCCTCCGAGGCACCCCAGTTAGGTATTGACCCCCGGGGCCGCGGGGTGCGTTCGGGGGGGCTGCGCCCCTCTCCGGGGTGCCCGTGCTGTTCCCCCGGGGGTCCGGCGCTGCCGGTGGGTGGGATCGAAGAGGATGGCGTCTCCTAACGGCGTTGCCCCGTCTCCTTCGCAGACGCTCACCGGGATTTCGCGCCGCGGCCCCTCTCCGGGTACATGCCGGAGGAGATCTGGAGGAAGGCTGGTGAGTGCGGGGCGGGCACCGGCGCCCATCGCTGTGCCGAGCTCGCAGGGTCTCTGCCCCATCCCCTCCCCGCACCGCATCGGGGTGCCGGCGGGGCTGGAAGGGGTCGGGGTGGCTTTGCGGATGCTCCCGTGGTGCTGCTGCGGCGGGGGGATGCGCGGAGCCGGGGCTGGGGTGCCGGCGCGCCCCGTGCCACGCTCGGCCGCCTTCCTTCCAGAAGAAGCTGTGAACGAGGTGAAGCGTCAGGCCATGTCCGAGCTGCAGAAGGCCGTGTCGGACGCCGAGCGGAAAGCCCATGAGCTGATCACGACGGAGCGAGCCAAGATGGAGCGAGCCCTGGCCGAGGCCAAGCGCCAGGCTTCGGAGGACGCCCTGACCGTCATCAATCAGCAGGAGGACTCCAGCGAGGTGGGGGCCGGCAGGGGCGAGCCGGGGGGGCCGGGCTTGGTGGCAGCGCGGGTGTTTGGGACCTGTGCCTTTTGCAGTCAGCTTTGCAGCGTCTGTGCGTGCAAGCGTGGGTACCGCGGGGGCTGTGCCAGCACCCCAGGGTGGGGAGAAGAGGGGATTTCTTGCACCAAGCTGGGGATGGGGTGCATGGTCTGGGATGCAGGTGCATGGTCCGGGATACGGGTGCATGGTCCGGGATACGGGTGCATGGTCCGGGATGCAGGTGTGTGGTCTGGGATGATGTGCATGGTTTGGGATGCAGGTGCATGGTTTGGGGTGATGTGCATGGTCTGGGATGATATGCGCTGTCCAGGGTGCAGGTGCATGGTCCGGGATGTGGGTGCGTGGTCTGGGATGATGTGCATGGTCCAGGATGATATACACTGTCCAGGATGCGGGTGCATGGTCCGGGATGATGTACACGGTCCGGGATGCAGGTGCATGGTCCGGGATCGTATGCACTGTCCAGGATGCAGGTGCATGGTCTGGGATGCGAGTGCATGGTCTGGGATGCGGGGCATGGTCTGGGATGATGTGCATGGTCTGGGATGCAGGTGCATGGTTTAGGGTGATGTGCATGGTCTGGGATGATATGCACTGTCCAGGATGAGGGTGCATGGTCTGGGATGTGGGTGCATGGTCTGGGATGCGGGTGCATGGTCCAGGATGATATGTGCTGTCCAGGATGCAGGTTCATGGTCCAGGGTGCGGGTGCATGGTCCAGGGTGCAGGTGCATGGTCCAGGGTGCAGGTGCATGCTCTGCGATGATGTGCATGGTCTGGGATGCAGGTTCATGGTCCAGGATGACGTACAAGTTCCAGGACAGGGATGCACGGTCCAGGATGGGGGAGCACAGGCTGGGGTGGGAATGCGTGGTCCAGGATAGGGGTGCACAGTCCAGGATGGGGGTGCACAGTCCAGGATAGGGGTGCACAATCCGGGGCTGAGGTTTGGCTTTGCATCCCCACAGAGCTGCTGGAACTGCGGGCGCAAAGCAAGCGAGACCTGCAGCGGCTGCAACACCGCCCGCTACTGCGGCTCCTTCTGCCAGCACAAGGATTGGGAGAAGCACCACCACGTCTGCGGGCAGACTCTGCAAGGGCTGCCGGTCCCCGCCGCCCCCGCCACCGGCGTGGGGCTGCCGCCAGCTCCGGGACAACCCGACGGCGTGGCCACCATCGCCAGCAGCCCCAGCGAGACGGGCTCGGCAGCCGCGTCCCGCGCCGGCACGCCGGCCACCCCGGCCCCGCTGGAGAGCGCGTCCCGCTGAGCCGCCCTCGGACTGCCGCCGCCGCCGCCGCCGCTGCTACCACCGCTCTCCAAAAGACACGGACTGCACTCGATGCAATTTCCTCAGCTACCTGACTCATTGTGACCTCCGAAACGACCTCTCTAGCTCTCACAAATAATCCTCACGGATCCTCAAACTGGGCTTTAAGTGGAGTTAAGGCAAATACCGATCTTCTCTGTTCTCTCTTCGGTCTTTGTTTTGGCTTTTTTTGGTTGGTTTTCTGTCAGTTGGGGGATTGTAGTTCTTTTTTTTTGTTGGGTTTTTTTTGGATTTTTTCCTTTTTTTCTTTCCCAATGAAGGATTTGGCTGCAGCCTCACCACGCAGTGATGTGGGGAGAGGCCAGCCCAGCCCCGACCCGCATCGGCGCTGCCATGGGGCTCGCTTGCAGGAGGAAAGAAACTTCTTTTCTTCGTCTCTTTCTCTTCCTTTTTTTTTTTCTTTTTTTTTTTTTTTGGTAAAAAAAATAAAATAAAACAGAAAATGTCGGACTCTTTGGCTTTAAGTAAGAAATTGTAAAAAAGGAAAAAAAAAAAAAAAAAAAAAAAGAAAAATCCAAAAACCAGACGACGCCAAGTCAAGCCGCGTGCCGGCCGCTCACCTGTAACTACCTTGCTAGCTAGCCAAGAACAGACCAGACTCACCTCTGCTCCAAAGGAAATCCAAAACCAAGGAAGATCCAAACGTCTCTCCACTGCCAAAGTTCGTTTCGTTCTGTTGTTGCTTCCTTCCCTTCCTGGCAAGGATGGATGGACACGCCCCCGGGGCTTTAAAGAGTTTCTATTAAAATAAAGCAAAAAAAAAAAAGGTTTTTTTTTAAAAAAGGCAAGCCCCCGAGGCATGGGAGGGGGAGATGGTGGCTGAGAACCGCCCGGGCGGGCGCAGCCGTAGCCGGCACATCTCTACCTCTGCCCGCCGCCGCCCTGGAAAAAGAGAATTAAAAAAGAGATTAAAAGACAGATTTGGGTTTTCTCCCTTCCCGAAGCCGTCGGGGGCCGCCTGCGGCCGGACCCCCCCCAGCCCCTCGCTGCCGGGCTGCTCCCTACACCCCGCGTCGGATTTATTTTGCAAGGATTTTTAAGAGGAAAAAGGAAAGGAAAGGAAAGCGAGCGCAACCTCCTTCCTGGCCGAGGAGGCAGCCAAGGACGATGTTGATTATTTTGTATTTCTCGCATCATTGTACAAAGCGCAGAGGACGGGAGTGCAATACGGAAAGTCCCCCGGCTCCGAGGAGGGAAGCCCCGCACGGGGCAGGAGTGCTGTACGCTAATGTGAATGTAAATAGTGTTTTGCAGAGGTCCAAAAAATAATAATAATAATGATAGTGATAATAATAAGAGACATTTGCCAAATAAAAGATGATGAGAACGCGCTGGAGGCTGTGGCGTGGGGGAGCGAGGCTGGCCGGAGGCAAACAGAAGTCGTGTGCTCGATAGGAGCTGTAGTTTTTCCGCATTTGCAAAAACCATCCTGTGTGTTTTCCGTAGGGGAGGAAGAGGAGGGAAGGGCTTGGGGCCGGGGCGCTTGTGTTGCCGGTCACCCAGGGGCCCGGCTGCTGGCGCTGCCTTCGCAGCTGCCTCCTGCGACGGCCGTGCCGTGCCGTGCCGTGCCGTGCCGTGCCGCGCTGCAGCAGAGCTTGGTGCATGGGGCACCCCGAGGTGACGTTACCGGCCCCGTGCCACCGGTGCCGAGCCTTGCTGCAGCTTTGTGCACCCCGAGTGCACCTCGGTGCATCCCCTGCGGGGGGGGGTTTGGTGCACTCCAAGGCTTCGGTGCATCCCCCCGCGGGGTTCCTGTGCACCCTGAGAGCTTGGGGGGGCATTGCCCCGGGGGGATTTGGTGCACCCCCAGATGTTGGTGCATCCCCCCGGGGGGTTTCTGTGCACCCTGAGAGCTTGGTGCATCCCCCCGGGGGGGGTCCTGTGCACCCCAAGACCTCAGTGCATCCCCCCGGGGGGTTCCTGTGCACCCTGAGACCTTGGTGCATCCACCCAGGGGGGGTCCTGTGCACCCCAAGACCTCAGTGCATCCCCCCGGGGGGTTCCTGTGCACCCTGAGACCTTGGTGCATCCACCCAGGGGGGGTCCTGTGCACCCCAAGACCTCAGTGCATCCCCCCGGGGGGTTCCTGTGCACCCTGAGACCTTGGTGCATCCACCCAGGGGGGTTCCTGTGCACCCCAAGACCTCAGTGCATCCCCCCAGGGGGTTCCTGTGCACCCTGACACCTTGGTGCATGCCCCCGGGGGGTTTTTGCACCCTAAGGCTTCGGTGCATCCCCCCAGGGGGGTGTTTCTGTGCACCCCAAGACCTCAGTGCATCCCCCCAGGGGGTTCCTGTGCACCCCGAGCCTGGGAGATTTGCCAGGCGCCCCTCGAGTGACTGTTCACTTTATTTATGGTGTGACATATGTAATATTGTCTATTTTTCTTACGTTTCCTGAGAAGAGGTAATATATAAGAGTATTGCAGATGCACCTGCTGCGGGGCCGCCTGCTCTCCCGGGATCCCATCCCGACCCTGCCCTTCCCGCCGCGCGTGTCCCCGCGTGTCCCCACGTGTCCCCGCGTGCCCCCGGCCCCGCTCCGTGCCGGGGCTCTGCCTCTCTACCTCCGCCTCGCCGGGAAACTGCGGACGAGAGCATTTCCATAGAGTCTGCTCTCGTTTCCACTCCCTTCTGTTTTGCTTTTTTTTTTTTTTAATTATTATTTTCTTCTTCTTTTTTTTTTTTTAATAATAATAAAAATACCCTACAGAACCTTGCATTGAAACCAAAAGCCGAGGGAGGGAGGGGATGGGCGGCGCGGCACTAGCAGATGTCCAAACCAGAACGACAGCTTTAAAGTGTAATATTTCCCAAAAATTAGTGATGCGGGGAGGACGGCAGCGACGGCGCGGCCGCGGGGCCGGAGTGACGCGGGCGCGGAGGGGGCCGCGGCGGGCGCTTCCACAGGGTTTTGCTCCAAAATGGTGTTGAGGTGTGCGGGGGGGCCAGGGGTGCCATGTCCTTTGGTGGCTTTGGTGTCCTTTGGTGGCTTTGTGGCATCTGGGAGATGGCAGATGGATGAGCCGCGTGGTGCCGGCACAGCCTGGCCAGGGGGTAGGGACGCCCCGCTGGCTATGGGGCAGCCAGGGTGGCCGGGCACAGTCCTTTGCCAGATCAGGTCCCCGCAGTTGCCAAAAGCTCCCCTTCTTGGGTTTCCTCCACGCCATCGCGGCTGGGGGACGGTGTTGGCGGCGTGGGGACAACCTGAGGTCCCGGTCCCCGCCGGGCGGCAGAGCCCGGGGTGCTGGGTGCTGGGTGCTGGCTGCAGCACCAGGCTGCAGGAGGTGGCAGGAGAGACGTGGCTCTCCTCTGGCACCGAGCGTGGCACGGGGGTCCCATCCTTGGTGAGCGAGGGTCTCTCCAGCTCTTTCCTCCTCTTCCCAACCCGAAATCCCAGCTGAAACCAAAGTGCCGCGTCCGGGTGAGGCTGGGCACCCCGGAGCGGGGGTCCCGCACCCGCCTGGGCTTTGCTCCATCACTGCCGCAGCCCCCCGCAGCCTCTCCTTGCCCCCCTCCTCTGGGGCCTGCCGGGGTCCCCCCTTCTCCTCGGGGTGCCCCCCTGGATCCTGGGGGGTTTGAGGACAGGGACAAGATGCCACCTTGTTCCCCAGTCCCAGGCACTGTGCTGGGGTGTCCCTGCCGCGGCGGCAGCCCCGGGGGGCTCCTCCAATGCCACCAAACGCCCCGGCCCCGGGGTGGGAGGTGTCGCGCTGCCATCCCCCCTCGCTCGTGGCTGCGCGGGCAGCACCGGTTCCCCGGTCCCGTGCGGGGGCTGAGCCCCTGCCCGCGTTACCCTGCCAGCCCTGGGGACAGGGACGCTGGGGGCATGGGGGTCCCCGGGGGGGCTGGAAACCAGAGCCCCCCGCCAAGGCCGGGTGGGCACGGTGGCAGCCTGCCCTGCCTCGCTGCGTGGGTTTTGGGGGCCAGCCCAGAGAGATGACGTGGTAGGACTTTCCTTCGGCATGCTGTGTCCCCCCCTTGCTGTTTCCCCGCTTTCTCTAAGTGTACTGTATGTTTGACCTGTGAAAGATGTAAACTTTATGATTCAGGTTATGTCTGTTCTTAACTCTGTATCTGTGTAATAAAGACAATTTAATATCAACCGGAGGCTCCGTAGCCTGGGCTTGTGCTGGGTGCCCTTGCCCCCCTCTCCCAGTAGCACCCTGCACCCCGTGGCCCCAATCCTGGGGGGGGGGGGGTGTTATAGCCCTGGGGTCATTTGCTGCCCCGTGTCCGGCTCCGAGGAGGGGTGTCCACGGCGGGGGACACTCAGGGTTGTCCCCAGGGAACCCAAAGGGATCCCCCCTCCCTGCTGCAGATGCTGCACCCCCTCGGGGTGCCCTGCTGCTCCCCCTGCGCCGGGGGCAGCCGGCGGGAGCTGGCTGCGGTCCCCAGCACCACCAGCGGGGTGGGTGAACAGGGAGAACCGGGGGGGGGTGTCCCCAAAACACGGCCGTGTCCCCGCCGGGCCACGCGTGTCGTCCCCGGCTGCGCACGCGTGCCCGCAGCCGCCCCCGGGTCTCGAACCCGTGGCCCTTGGGGTCACGGCGGGGCGGGGCCTGGCGGCGCGCCCTGCCCCTGATTGGCTCCTGATGTATGAAAGTGGCGCGCCGGGGGGAGAGGCGCACGTGGTGGCGGGAGATCCGCACGTGGCGCCGCGCCGCTGGTTCCCGCCGGCTCCGCGGAGGGAGCGCAGCATGTTCGGGGGCCGGGCGAGGTGGGTCGGGGGCCCGGGGCCGGGCCCAGCGCGGTGGCAGGAGCTGGGGCTCCCTGGGCCGGAGCGGGGTCAGCTTCCCCCCCGGGCTGGGAGAGTGTGGGCTCAAACCAGGAGCCTGGGGCTCGGAGGGGGCGGGTTTGCCTTCGTTTGGGGGAGGAAGGACTCCTGCTGCTCCCCCTGCGCAGCCGGGGAGCTCTGCTGCTGAGGAAGGTCAGGCCTCCTCTTCCCTGCCAGCGGGCTGCAATGCTTGCACCTGTTTTGGGTTTGGTTTGTGGGGTTTGTTTGTTTTTTTTTTTTTTAACACAAGGGGAGCTGCTTCCAGGTCCCTTCTGCAGCCCCCTGAGTTGGGAAGTGTCTCGGTGTGAAGTGGGGACCTTCCAGCAGCCATCACTCCTGCAGTTCTGGGGTCTCGCTGCAAGCCCGCCTGCAGCACCGAGAGCAAAGTGCTTTGGTGGTGCCTGTTCGTCCTTTGGCTGGAAGCACCCAGGTGCTTTGCCTGGCTGGCGTTCTGCTTTCGCTTCTGTATTAGATAGCTGTTTGTTTGTTTGTTAAATGGCTTTTTGCCCCTCTTTCCCGCCCAGTCCTCTCTTCCTGGACACTTCAGGGATTTGGTGGCAGGACCCTCCATCCCTGGCAGCGCTGGAGGCGTCCTGGGATGTGACAGAGATGGCAGCTCTGCAGAAGGCTGCGGGTGAAGACTCGGACCTGAGCCGCCTCGAGGGGGACAGCGCGGAGGAGCTGGCTGTGCCGGACCCGGTGAGTGCCTGGCTGAGCGTGGAGTCAATTTTCCCTGTTTCCCAAAGGAAACTTTCTACACCTCTCTTCAAGCGCCTCCAAAAATTAAGAGTAAGAATAATCTCAGGCCTCTGACGTTAAAACCCCTGAGCTGAGAAGCTGGAAATGGAATTGTCACTCTCCTACTGCTTAGCTTTCACAGCCGAGATGCCCGCCTGGCTGAGCGAGAGTAAACGGCTCCTGTTTGTCACCAGCTTAAACCTCCAGCTCCCTCCGGCAGCTCTGGTGCTGCTGGGGCCTCTGCGCTGCAGCACACGCTGCTTCGCAGGCAAGCAGGGAAAGGAAACCTTTCCTCGTCCTGTCTCCGCAGTGGAGCTTGGAGCTGAAGTCCCCTTTTTGGGGGACAGGCTGTTGTCCCCAGCAGCCAGCCCGCCCTTGTCCCCAGCCCAGGGTGGGCAGCAGGATGGGGGTGTCCCTGCTCCGTTTGCCGCTCACGCAGCTCTTGGTGTGGGTTTCAGGAGCTGGAGGCCATCAAAGCCAGAGTGCGGGAGATGGAGAGGGAGGATGAGAGGCTGAAGGAGTTGCAGCTGGAAGCTGAGAGCCGTCTCATCATGAGCTCGGAGGCGGGTATGGACTGTTCCTGGGTGCTGCTGTCCCGTTGTGTCCCCCCCCCCAGGGACACCTCTGGGGCACGGGGTGGCAATTGGAGCCCGAGCACGTGGCTCTGCCTCTCCTGGCAGCCTGGGGCTGGGCATGGAAGGTGAGTGAGGGAGGGGGTCCCAGGGATGGCATGGTGCTAACGCAGGTGATATCCACTCTTACCTCCTACCTTTGCAGGCCAAGATGCAGTAAATTAATTAAATTTAATTCAATTAAGTAGTTGAGTTTAACACCAACAGCCCCAGTAGAGCAGTCACCCTGTGGGTTTTTTTTTTTTTTTTTTTGGAGAGAGGGGGCAAGGGGATGGAGGAGGAGGCAGCAGTGTGGGGATTTGGGTATGCCCGGACCTGCCCGGGGAGCTGTGCAGTGGGTCAGCTCGGTGGAAGCTGTGCTGGGAGCGGATCTGCACGGACAGACGTCCCTCTGCCAGAGCGTTCCTGCAGCTCTGTCCGGCGCGACAAAGCAGCCCTCGTCTCTGCAGGTCTCTTCCCAAAGACAACCAAGGAGAAGATGGAGGTTGACCAGCGATCCATCTATGTGGGCAATGTAAGTGGGAGGCCCTGGAGCAGAATCGTCGAATCATTTAGGTTGGAAAAGACCTTTAAGATCATCCAGTCCAACCATTAACCTAACACTGCCAAGGCCACCACTAAACCAGTTAAGGGGAGAGGAATAATGCATTTCATGTTTCCTGGCTTGGTGGCTGGATTATTTTTTAATGAAAGTAAAACTGGGAATCACTAAGGTTGGACAGGACCTCTAAGATCATCAGTCCAGCCATCAACCCAACACCCCCATGCCCACTAAACCATGTCCCCAAGTGCCACCTCTGCCCATTTTTTGAACCCCTCCAAGGATGGGGACTCCCCCACCTCTCTGGGCAGCCTGTTCCAATGCTTGACTACCTTTCCATGAAGAAATTTCTCCCAATATCCAATCTAAACCTCCCCTGATGCAACTTGACGCTCCCCAGAGCCCACCTCGCTGCTCCTTGCCCAGCTGGACATATGTCCGAGATCCCTAGCATGGGGGCCCATCCATCCCCCAGCAAAGGCTGGTTGGTCCCATCCTGAATGGTTCCCCTCTGCCCAGCCCAGACTGGGAATGTGGCTCAGCATCTGCCCGCAATCCTCAGCCACTTGCAGACAAGCTGTTGCAAGTGTCAGCTCCCCAAAATACCCCGCTGGAAGCTGTGGGTCGAGCAGCGTTGCTTGTTCCCTCAAAGAGGGGGAGCGGTCTCTTGGATTTGGGTTTCCTGGCTGGAGCATTCAGCTGGAAGGGTCTCCTGAACCTCGGGAGATGGTGAAGCCGTGGTGGCAAGCTGTGACTGGGGTCAGCCAGGCAAATGCGGATCCACGGGCTGGGTGGGCTGGCTGGTGGCACTGGAGGGGCTGGGACTGTCGTTGCAGGTGGACTACGGGGGCACGGCGGAAGAGCTGGAGTCTCACTTCAACAGCTGTGGGCAGATCAACCGAGTGACCATCCTCTGCGACAAGTTCTCGGGGCATCCCAAAGGGTCAGCACTGTGTGTGGGGGCTGGGGTTAGGGTGTCGAGGGCGCTGCCCTGCGCTCCCCAGCCTTTGGGAGCAGCGGGGTGTCCCCGGGGCTCTGCTCACCCCCTCCCCTTGTAGGTATGCCTACATTGAGTTTGAAGAGAAGAGCTCCGTGAAGGCTGCGGTGGAGCTGGACGAGAGTGTGTTCAGAGGCCGTGTCATTAAGGTGAGAGCTGGATGAGGCCCTGGGGTGCTCCGTCCATCCATCCAGCTCCATGTGCATGGGGCTGTGCCGAACCCCGGTGCCGGCAGCACCGGCTGAGCCCCCTCCTGCCTTCCAGGTGCTGCCCAAGAGGACCAACATGCCGGGCATCAGCACCACCGACCGCGGGGGCTACCGGGGCCGCTTCCAAGCCCGGGGAGGGCTGGCCCAGCAGGGAGGGTACTACGGAGGGCAGCACCCGAGGGTGCGAGGGAGGACGTACAGGTGAGTGCCTGGGTGCGGGCTGCCCTCGCGTATTTGGGTCAAGATCCCTGTGGAGCAGGGGGTCCCCAGGATGGGGATAGCTGCTCCTTGCTCCGGCTGCGCTCAGCATCTCGGCTTTGCGCTTCCCACCCCGGCATGGATAGGAGGATGGAGAAGAGCTCTGGCAGGAGTATCGTCCCGGAGACTTGTGCTAGAAATGTCTCCTGCCCGTTGCGAGCATCACCCCGGTGTCTGTGGGGTCGGCAGGAGCCTGGCAGCTGGTCCGGCTGGGATACGGATCCCACTTTGGGGGGACTGTGGGCAGCCGAGATGGGGAAGGACCGAAGCGAGCAGCCCACGATGGCTCGGCAGCCCCATCCCCGCTGTCCTGGCATCCCTCGCATCCCCAGCACAGGCCTGGAGCCGTTCTCCGGCGCGCCTCCCGCTGCTCGTGCATCCGCGAGCTGGCTGTGGATTAGCTTCAGGGATGCCCCGGCCCCTTCAGTGCCGTGGGAGGAAGCGGGGAGGAGTTTTGGGGGTGGAAGAAACGCCTGGCATCTTGCTACTGTCCCCCTGTCCCTGCAGGGATTTGGGGGGTGGGAGGTGGGCATCACCCTCCCAGCCTGACTGGTCCCAGAGCCGTGCCTGGTTTTTGGGGGTTCAGTCTGGGTTAGCTGGGGCAGAAGGGCGAATCCCAGCTCTTGGAGGGGTGGAGGAGTAAGTAGCTGTGCTTTTTGGCACAGCTGACATCTCAGCTGAGCAATGCCCCACTGCTTTAGGATGCTGTTTTTTGTTCTCATTTAGGGGTCGGGCAAGGCTGCTGCCGTGGTATTTTCCATACTAGAAAGGATTGGACTGCCCTGGTGATGCCAATGGGACTGAAATGAGGAGATGGGATTGGAGAGATTTAAAAATATGCCTACCCAAGCCAAAAAAGATTAATTTTAAAATGCCATCTGCCTGGCTGTGAGGATTACTGGTGAAGGCAGCTGGAGTACGGGGCTGTGGGAGGGAAGACCGGATCCGCTCCACCCGCGCATCGGCCAGATCCCTGCCAGCATCTCAGGAGGGGTTCACCTTAGCTTTGCTTAGGGGATCGTGTTTTCATCGAGAACAATCTCATTCCAGAGAACACCCTGTCCTGGGAAGGGAAGGGCTTTCCCAGACCATCAAGTCTCATCCTCATCCCGTAGAAAAACCTGGGTTGGTTTTTAGCTGTCCAAGCACCCTCCACCCCCCTGTGAGGGCAGACCTGTCCTGCTCGGCCTGTGAAGCACCCTCAGCTTTGGCTGTTTCTACAGGAGCTGCTTTCTCTTGCCTGTAAGAAGATCCTAAACACCTTTCCAAAGACTGGTTTTCTTCTCCAGATCAGCAGAGAAAGTCTTGGGTTGCTGCTCCGGACCTGACTGCTGGGGAGCTTGTCCTTAACTCAGCCTTGTGGATTTCTGACCTTGCTCTTGGGAAGAGGATGGAGCCTAATGATGCCTTTTGGGTCTGGTTTTTAGCTTGCTGCTGTTGTACATCTAACAACCAGGGGAAGGAAAAGGGATCTTGCTGTTTCCCTGGAAGCCTCTGTATCTCTGTGGTGGTTAAACAAGATTTGGGTGTCACAAAACCTTTCCCCCCTTCTATTTCAGAAGTCGATGACCCCATCTTCCCCCGCACTCCTGCTTTTATTCCAAAGCTACAGGGATCAAAGGGCACTGCCAACTCATCATTTTACTTTATTTCTAGCAGTATTGCAAAATTATCGCCACTGTTGCAAACTTGGTCTGACCTTCCTCTTTACTCCCATCACCATTCCTGCTCCAGATCCCCGTTTGGGGATGGCGTGAGCCCAGCTGAACCAGAGGGTCGGGATCGAAGCGCACCTCAGGAGCTGGGTACCGGGGAACAAGCGGTGCCTGGCACTTCCCCTTCCTGCTGATCTGGTGTTTATGAGCTCTGAAACCGCTCGTTTTTAAAGGAAGAACTTTGTGTTGAAAGAGGCAGGCTGCGAACACCAGCAGACCGCGTTACTGTGCGAAGTTCTGCATTGAAATCGGTTTTATTATGTAATTCTCACGCTAATCTTTTGGGATCCTTGGTTAGGATTCCTCTAACCCAGATGCCACAGATGCGACTGACTCCTAAAGCAGCTTTTCACAGCTCAGGGGGCATTGCCAGGCTAAAAATCCCACTGATTTTCCCCCCCCCCTCCCCTTAAGATCTCAGGATTTTTTTTAAAGCTTGGGGCCTTAACTCTTCATGTTGTGTTGATTTTGCACTTTGCCCAGCATGGACTGTGCTGCTGAAGCCAGCCTTGAGCCGAGCTACCCTTAGACTATAAAACTGGCTTTTTCTAAGGCTTTAAACTTTCTATTTAGTAGCTTTGTAAATTCTCGAGACTTAATTTTTAACAAAAACTACTTTGGGGTGTTCGGACTCTCTTGTGGAAGAGGAAACGCTGAGCTCCCATCTCTGCGAGTAAAAAGAGTAAAGTTTTTTTTATATGAAAATGTTTTGGAATAGCAGTGTGCAGCTCTGCCTTGTTTAGATGGTGGGAGAGGCTCAAACACTTTCATCTCCCATTATTTGACAGGTTGTTGTTGATTAAATGTATTTAAGTTCTGTTTGAGAAGGTACTGTAAATGTCACTTATTTTTAAAATAAATGATCCTGCTGTGTAAACTTCTTCTGCGGTGAGACTGCGCTGGCTGTGAGCTGACACTCTACGCTGACCTGGCTTTCTCCAAGCTTCTTGTATCCTTTGGAGCTGTGCAGCTTTTTTTTTATTATTATTTTTAGCTATGTTTTATGTATTTTTAACTGATTAGGTGCTTGAAGCACAGACTGCTGCCTGTGGGGCAGGGAAGACTCTGAGTAGAGGTGCATGAAAAGCAGTGAGTAGCTGCTCAGTGCTTATGCCTGCCTGTGTTACCTCTGCTGAACTTGCTGTAGCTGCACAGCCTTGCGTAGTGCGAGTGTCCTGCACAAGCAGTTAAGAAGCTGGGATGCTTTTCTAGTCTAGCCTGTATTTCTTTTTCTATATAAATACCTGCTATTGATTTGGTAGTCTTTAATTAGAACAGCAGGGAGCTGCAGGGGGGGGAGATGCTAATAGAGATTAGTTTGGGATGAGCCAGGCAGCTGTGCAATCCTGAGGTCTTAATCTCTTGGTGTGGATTTATCCCAGCTGTGCTACCTGTGCTCCCTGACCTGGGCTAGAAATGCTGTGAAGTGTGGCTGGCCTGTCTGAATGAGGTGTGAAGTGATAACAGCAAATACTGTCAAAGCTCAGTCACCCAAAGATCTTCCCCAGGAAGGCAAGATCAGTGCAGGGCTTGATCAGGTTCAAGGTGGTGCTTTGAGAGCAGCTGTTTGCTGTCTGCCAGAGCTTTCTCAAGTTCACAAACAGTGCCTGGGGTTGTAGAGAAACCTGGAGCCTTCGGCTGACTTGCAGTCTTCTCTTTCCAAGAACTAACAGAGTAAGTACACACAGATCCGAGCGCTCCCAGCTAAGGAAAAGCAGGACAAGGAGCCCGAGTATGTTTAAATTAAGCATTGCTGGTGATGTTGCTGTCAGAATAAACAGTCCTGAGCAGCAGCAAAGGGGGCTGGCAAAGAGCAAAAGGACTGCTGTTGCTGATGTGCTGCTCCTGCCTCAGAGGAACTGCTCTGAAGCACCAGTGCTTCTGAGGAACAGTGGCACTGCCTGTGCCTCTCAGCTGACTGAAATCTAGGTTGACCCTCACAATAATCTTAGCTGTCTCTTCTGCAGGTGTGCTTGCTCTAATCATGAGCACAGCAGGAACAAACACAAACTTCTAGAGAAACATCTGAGTTGCACAGAGGCACAGCTGCACGCACTTCTGTAGGGAACAAGCCTCCTACCTGACACAGCTGACCTTCCTCAAGGAAGAGCTGGCTCTCACATGTTACCTGCAGGCATAAAGCTGAACAGTGACTTCAGTGCTATACTCAGGTTTGCTAGAGTAGAAATGCATGCAAACCTTGCAGGTGTCGAGTTTATTTTACATAGAATAAATTTAAAATATTACACAGAAGACAATATATACATCACTTCACAGGCATGCTCCTGTACACAGGGAATGTTCTCAACACTCAGATGAGAAGGGGCAGAGCCTCAGCACACCTGCATCATCATGGAGTTCACCATATTATCAAAAGCCCTAGAGAAGGAAATGAACACAGAATATTAAAGGAAGCAGTTAGTTCTGCCCAGCAGATCTCTTGTAACAAAACCAATGGCTACCAATGCCTCTTGCTGGTTAACAAAGTGGCTTTCCCCAGGCTGAATGCATGGTTTCACTCTTTAACTACAGCATGCTCTGTTGAGTGAATGATGACTTTTCATTAAGCTGAAGTAAGGACAGGTCCTATCCTGGCTGTAGACCTCCCTCAGCAAAGTGTAAAAGTTGTTCTTCCCTAGGCAACAGAAACTCTCAACATTATTAACATTCCCTGTGAGATTCCAGATGAGAAATGGGGGGCACCGGCCCTCGCACGTGAGGAATTACGCATGCTGAATGCCCGTCTGTCCCTACCCGAGGATAAGCCCTGGACAAGCACAGTTGTTCACTCTGTTTAACCTGCTCTGTTTATCTACGTTTATGCTCGTATTTGCCTACGAAACAGGTAACTTTTTCTTCCCCAAGAAATTACTTTTCTTGAGCCAGCGTTTCTAACACCAGTTCGGAGGTGGGAGTGAGAGTTCAGTGTAACTTCTCATGAGACTTATCAGAGTTTTCTGTTATGCAGTAATGGCCCAAAGACAACACAGCTGTTCTCCATTTGGGCAGTCAGAGCATGCACATCTGAACTGGTCAACCACAGGGGTTATGGTCTTGGTCCTATTGCATCATAGGTACACTGCAAGTTCCAGAAAGATGACAAAGATCAATACGGTCAACCCACTTACCTGGAATGGATACGGTCCCCAGGGTTATAAAAAGGGTTACACATTATATCCGTGTACGAATTATGCAGCTTTCGGAACATCTGAAAAGGGATTGTAGTTTAATTTTTTTTTTTTTTTTTCTCCTCAGCACATTATGAATAAGCGGAAGTAGCAAAAACACTGATGCAGCAAGTTGTGCTCTGATTTCCTCCACTTACACTGCGGATCTCATTGTCTCGAAGTGCTGTGTTTGAAGAATCCACCACCATAACAAACTTCACCTTTGAATTTGTCACGTAGCCGTATCTGCACAGCTGTTAAGGCACGTGCTTCTGGCACACCAGGGCCTGGCAAAGTAACTAAAACAAGGCTGGAATACGCTCAAAGAAACAAGCTGAGAGGAAACACGACGTTCTTGCTGCGCCCAGCACATAACTAGGACTAGATGAGGTGAGCAAGACGCTACGTTGCAGGAACTGCATCCCCTTTCTACCTGACTTCTGCCATCTTTGATAACTCCAGGCCAAGCTTGCTCCTATGCTGGCCAGTAAGACATGCCTTGCAATTTCAGAAGCAGCCTCCCACTAACTATTTTGGCAAGGGTTTCTCTCTTCTGAAGAACCATTTTAATGACACAGCTACTTTATTTATTCTTGTTTGGGAGACCGCAATTAGAGACCTGGAGGTCTTCTAATATCAGCCAGTGTGACTGACCTGAGACTTCAAAAATTAACAACCAGTTTCTGACATCCCAGAAATCAGGTCTGCTGATAACTTCCATCTGTGGGATTTGGAGAAAAAGCTAAAGAAAGTTCAACAGATCAACTTTGTCACTTAAAAACATTGGGGAAGCTGTGGCCATGGAGTACAGATTTTAGAGAAATCAGACCACACACCTGGGATGTAGGTACTTGACCAGAGACACCTTCATACTCCTGCTACTTTCACTGGTGTTTTTAATTTAAAGAGTCTAAGCTTTGTTCTAGTCACAGTCAACTGTTTTAGCTAAGCAGGGAATAAAGCACCTAGTTTACAAAAGGTGACATATAGCTGCACCACTCTTCACACTTTGCACTCCCTCATGTAGGCTAAAGGTAAATTTTTCCATCAGCTGGCTGGGCAACGAAGCAGCTGCTGAACTGACCAAGGCACCAAACCTGAACCTCTACATGACAAACTGGTCAGCGAAAAAGTCTATTTTCTGCTGGTGTGCTTAACATGGCACCAAGCAGGAAGAGAGGTATCCCACGCGGAGCCCCTCGCAAGAAAGACCCTAGAAATACAGAATGGCGTGGGAAAAGGCATTAGAAAGATACACCTTGTAGTCTTCAGTGGGGTAGAGGAGCCCTAGGTACAGTTCCCTCTGGTCTACAAGAGCCTTGCCCATCGCAGAGATCTTTTCATCCACGACGTCGAGGGAAGTGTGCACGGTGTAGTGGAACTTCAGCTCATTTTCGGTTGGAACACTCCGGATGTAGAGGGGATAGTTCTGAGGAGGAGAACAAATTACGCTAACGAGGACCAGCCACTCTGCTGTCTAAGTGATGGCTGATGTCATGACAGTGCTTTTACGCTAAGAATCGCTGCTGGCAGAAGTAAGCTATTTTAACCATTTTTATGTTCACAGCCATCACAGCACAGCCCTCCTTTCCACCTTGCCGCGCTTGTGGAACAGAACTGTCTCCATACAGCAGCGGTAGGAGAATCATAGAATCATAGAATCGTTTAGGTTGGAAAAGACCTTTAAGATCATCCAGTCCAACCATTAACCTACACTACCAAGTCCACCACTAAACCAGTTAAGGGGAGAGGAATAATTTCATGTTTCCTGACTTGGTGGCTGGATTATTTTTTAATGAAAGTAAAACTGGGAATCACTAAGGTTGGACAGGACCTCTAAGATCATCAGCCCAACCATCAACCCAACACCCCCATGCCCACTAAACCATGTCCCCAAGTGCCACCTCTGCCCATTTTTTGAACACTTCCAGGGATGGGGACTCCCCCACCTCTCTGGGCAGCCCGTTCCAATCATTTGAACGGGCACCAGCACAAGGCTCGCTCCCCCCACCCCAGCTCATCACAAAACCCCTCTCCTGGCAGCAGGACACCGCAGGGCACACTCACGCCGTCCCTGTGCTGGCTACGCCAGCTCCCCTTGCCCTGGTCCCAGCCTGCTCCTGCCCAGCCCGCTTCAACCTCCAGTCTCTGCCCCGCTTCCCCCCCATATCTGCCAAGACTCTGCCCTGCTCCCCTCACCCCCGCTGAGGCCCTCCAACCTGAGACCCTGCCCCGCTCCCCTCATCCCCACCCCACCCAGCCCCACAGCCCCAGCCCTGCTCCCCTCCTCACTCCTGCTCCCCACAACCTCAGCCCCACTCCCCTCACTTCTGCTTGGGCCCCACAACCTCAGCTCTTCTCCCCTCACTCCTGCTCAGGCCCCGCAACCTCAGCCCTGCTTCCCACAGCCCCGCTCCCCTCCTCACTCCTGCTCCCCACAACCTCAGCTCTGCTTCCCTCATTCCTGCTCGGGCCCCACCACCCCTCTCAGCCCCACTCCCCTCACTTCTGCTCCCCACAACTGCAGCCCCGCTCCCCTCACTCCTCTTCGGGCCCCACAACCTCAGCCCTGCTCCCCTCCTCACTTCTGCTCAAGCCCCACAACCTCAGCCCTGCTCCCCACAGCCCCACTCCCCTCTTCCCTCCGGCTCCCCACCACCTCAGCCCTGCTTCCCACACTCGTGCTCCCCACAGCCCCACTCCCCTTGCTCCTGCTCCCCCAACCTCAGCCCTGCTCCCCACAGCCCCACTCCCCTCCTCACTCCTGCTCCCCACAACCTCAGCCCCGCTCTGCTCACTCCTGCTCGGGCCCCAGCACCCCTCTCAGCCCCGCTCTGCTCGCTTCTGCTCCCCACAACCTCAACCCCGCTCTGCTCACTCCTGCTCCCCACAGCCCCACTCCCCTCTTCACTCCTGCTCCCCCAACCTCAGCCCTGCTCCCCTCGCTCCTACTCAGGCCCCACCGCCCCTCTCAGCCCCGCTCTGCTTGCTTCTGCTCCCCACAACCTCAGCCCTGCTCCCCTCCTCACTTCTGCTCCCCACAACCTCAGCCCTGCTCCCCACAGCCCCATTCCCCTCGCTCCTGCTCAGGCCCCACCGCCCCTCTCAGCCCCGCTCCCCTCGCTCCTGCTCAGGCCCCACCGCCCCTCTCAGCCCCGCTCCCCTCGCTCCTGCTCAGGCCCCACCGTCCCTCTCAGCCCCGCTCCCCTCGCTCCTGCTCAGGCCCCACCGCCCCTCTCAGCCCTGCTCCCCTCGCCCTGCTCCCCACAGCCCCACTCCCCTCGCTCCTGCTCAGGCCCCACCGCCCCTCTCAGCCCTGCTCCCCTCATTCCTGCTCCCCACAGCCCCACTCCCCTCGCTCCTGCTCAGGCCCCACCGTCCCTCTCAGCCCCGCTCCCCTCACCCTGCTCCCCACAGCCCCACTCCCCTCATTCCTGCTCCCCCAACCTCAACCCCGCTCCCCTCGCTCCTGCTCAGGCCCCACCGCCCCTCTCAGCCCCGCTCCCCTCGCTCCTGCTCAGGCCCCACCGCCCCTCTCAGCCCTGCTCCCCTCACCCTGCTCCCCACGACCTCAGCCCCGGGGCTGCTCGGGCCCCACTCCCCTCACCCCGCCCCTCTCAGCCCACCTCCTTGGCGATCACGGCGATGCACACCGCCATCTTGCCTCCGCCTCCGCCCCGCCCCTCCCGCATGTCACGTGAGGCGGCGGGCGGCGCTCACGTGACGCGCGGCGGGCGCGCGGGCGGCGGTTGCCATGGCGAGGGCGGTGCTGGTGCCCCTCTGCCTGTGCTGGGCCCTGGGCCCCGCCGCCGCCGCCGCGCCCCCCAACCTCCTCCTCCTCCTCATGGACGACGTGAGTGGGGCCGGGGGACCCCCGGGGGCACCGGACGCCTGTTACGGGGCAGGGGACAGGGGCCCGGGGCACTGGAAGTCACTTTTTGGGGGGGGGAGGGAGGACACTGAGGGGGGCGTTAGGGTGGAGGGAGGGGGGCCTGTTGGTGGCCAAGAAGGGGGCTGGGTCCCTGTCCCCCGGGGGGAGGCGGGGAATTGGGTTCCTGGGAAGGGGTCGGCGTGGATGAGGGAAATTGGGGCCACGGCTCCATAGTGTGCTTGTTAGGACGAGAGGAAGTGGCCTCAAGCTGCACCAGGGGAGGTTTCGGTTGGATATTCAGAAAAATTTCTTCACGGAAAGGCTGGTCAAGCATTGGAACAGGCTTCCCAGAGAGGTGGGGGAGTCCCCATCCCTGGAGGGGTTCAAAAAACGGGCAGAGGTGGCACTTTGGGGGGCGGGGGGGGGGGGGTATAGGGCAAGAGGAAATGGCCTCAAGTTGGGCCAGAAGAGGTTTAGATCAGGTATTAGGAAAAATTTCTTCAGGGAAGGGGTTGTCAAGCACTGGAACAGGCTGCCCAGGGAAGCGGTTGAGTCCCCATCCCTGGGGGTATTTAAAAGACGTGTAGATGTGGTGCTCAGGGACGTGGGTTAGTGGTGGAGTTGGCAGTGCTGGGTTAATGGTTGGACTTGATCATCTTAAAGGTCTTTTCCAACCTGAACAATTCCGTGATTCTGTGGTTTAGTGGGCAGGGTGGTGTTGGGTTGATGGTGGGACTGATGGTCTTAGAGGTCCTTTCCAACCTTAGTGATTCCCAGTTTTACTTTCATTTAAAAATTAATCCAGCCACTAAGCCAGGAAACATGAAATTATTATTCTACCCTTAATTGGTTTAGTGGTGGACTTGGTAGTGTTAGGTTAATGGTTGGACCGGATGATCTTAAAGGTCTTTGCCAACCTAAACGATTCGATGGTTCTATGTTACGGGGTGCGAGTGGGCCCCTCGTGGTGAGGCGGGCTCCCGGGGCTGGCGGAGGGGCTTGGCAGGGCATGGTTTGAGCACCAGCGCCTTGCAGGCAGGGCCGCTGTCAGAAATCTTCTGCCAATATTTGGGAAATTTGTTTGTGGTGCATGCACAGCGCATCAGAGACACTGTGGTGGTCATCCCTGAGCTCGCGGGAGCAGCATGGTGCATGGGCTAGGTCCAAAGTGTACCGGTGCCAAGGCAGAGGCCTTTAAATAGAGGTTTCATCAAGTTGGCTCCCCGTGAGCCTTATCCTGCAAATTACTTTTTCTGGATATCCTCCAAAGTGCACATCAAGGGCTGGTTTTGGGCCTGGCAAGGCTTGTGTTTTGAGAGCGTGTCTTTGAGAGCGTGTCTTTGAGAGCATGTCTCTCCCTTCCCTTTGTCGGGAGAGCACGTGAACAGGGTCTGTACCGTGATTCATGGTCAGAGGTCTTCAGCACAGTGATTCAGGTGCAGCTCACGGCTTGACGCGATGAGCTGGAAAAGTTTGATTGAAACAAGCAGGAATATTTGAATAAGTTTGTAAGTACTTACTCGGAAAGCTGTCATGCTCAGTTGCTTTCTTTCTCGAGTCCTTTCCAGGTTTTGTGTAAAAAGTGGTGAAGAAATGAAAGGAAGCCCAGGCCCAGCATATCCCTGCCCTGCCCCTCCTTCAGGGCAGAGCTGCCCTAGGTGACCTGGGCTAAAGACCCTGCGCACAAACCTCTCGTTATTCCTTGTGTCTGGACGTCCTGCTGAAAACAAATGAGACTTCTCAGATCTATAAAGTCAAGCTGATATGCAAGTCTTTTGGAATTGGTGCTTACACACCTACAAACCTTATCTAGAAGTCTAATCATCTTATCTATCAGTCCATGACTGAGCAATTAACTCCACAGTCCTTGGCAAAGGATTCCACTGGCTGGTAAATGTTGAAAACCAGGGTGCCTTGGTGATTTCCAAACCTTGACAGAATCGTTCTGAAGTTAAGGCTTGGGTTTGTAGCCTACAAAAATAATTGTGGCAGTACCTTTTAATACCAGCGATGGGTGTAGTTGTAGTAGCACTGAATAAGGTGCATCTACAAGTGTAGACAAAGAAACTCCAATACATTTCAGGACATGTTTTAGAAACCCAAACTTGTCTCCTGAAAAACTAAACAAGAAGAAAACTAATTCTGCTAATTTTTGCTCTCTGAACTGGGGGGGGGGGGGGTGTGTGTGTGAAAGAAAAAAGTCAATAAATCATTAAAGAGTGGAAATAGTCACGGATTTGTTTCCAACCAAAAGTCTTTTCACTTTTGCATGCTGTAGTGGTCTTAGCCACATGGGTAAGGAGGTATATTCATTTCCAACACGTTCAAGTTGCTGCCGTCTTCCTGTTTTGCTTCTCTTCTAATATTTTCATGTCATCTTTCAGGTGTGTTTCTAGTAGAAATGCGGTGTGTGCAGTTTTAAGCCACTCGAAAAGCTGATGAGGGTGGGTATGTGACTCGAAGGGTGGGCCAGCTCTTATCGCCTGCTTGGCTCTGTTCTGCCAATTCAATGCTGTTGTTTTCATAGTGTTTCTACACTCCTGTACAAGATAATTACCTTGTAAGCCTCGTTTTTCTGGCCAGTTGAGCCTCCGGCAGTCCATCTCAATTTTCCATTCAGGACTATTTCCCCCCAAGCTGACATTTGTCATTTTGAAGATAAAAGCTCCTTGGGACAGTGATTATCCCACTCTGGAAGTGTTGGTACGGGCACGAGACATGATGAGGCATAGATCCTGACTGGAGCTTCTGTGAACTATTTATTTATTTAATATGCTCTTCATTAAAAATACATCTCCATGGTCTTTTTCCTTTGATCCTTCAGTGACTTCTGTGACTCTGTCACTGTGTGTGAATTAGAGCAACGTGATATTCTTTTTTTCTTTCTTCCTTGATGATAAAGATACTGAAGAATCAAGAACTTGGGGGTGATCCCGCTGAATCCATTTTAACTCCACGTCCTAGTGTTAGGTGGTACCATTTAATTGCTCCTTACTCAAACCTCAACAGCCAGCTCTGCAGCTCTCCAACAATTTTCTTTTCCAAACTGCACCACTGCAGTGTAAATGTTAGACTCTCAAATGGGACCAGACAGATGGTTTTCTAAAGCTCTCGATACTTTACACCCTCCGTATCAGTTGCTCACCTGATACGCATCTGTATTAAAGAAAGCTATTGCCTTTTTTAAAGCATAATATAATCTCCAGCAACCATGGTGCCTAATTGCTCATTAAGTTGTTCCCTTCTAGAACCTTCTGTTTTAAGTCACTTACTTTTATTTGTATTATTACCAGTAATAGTTTTCAGCAACGAACGTAGACAATGTGATGGTAATTTTACGGTTCTCCTGGCGTGTGACCTCTCTGAATTAGGAGGAAGACGCAGGGTGAAACCACTATCTTGCAAATAAGCAGAGTGACAGATGATGCCTCTGGCAGGTTTCTCTCCAGAGCTTGCTTTTAAAATAACAACTTTCTCTCTTTTTCTGCAGCACTGCTTTTGAGTTTAGACCTTTTCCTTGCATTTCTAGTTATGTATATGCAGATGGATAGATGCAGCAGGCTGACGTGGTGTCCTGGGGTCAATGGTCCAACACAAAGAGACATAGCCAGGGACTGAAGGGTCAGACTTTGCAGCTGTACAACACCGAGCATATCATGTGTAACTTCCTTTTCCTCTCTGGTATGCGTGCGCTTACCAGTCTTCAGGCACTTGAGTAAGAGTGAAGGCATTAGGGTTCTTACCCAGTTCTGCTACAAGTGTTTTCATGGCTGTTAGCAAGTCATTTAATCTCATGTGTGCCTCGGTTTCCCATTTGCCAATGAAAACTGTAATAGTTCCCTGCTTCACAGGGTTAGGGAAGATCATTTTTATCACGTTTGCGAAGTGCTCCCTAAATAAGGAGATGAGCGCTATAAAGATTTAGAAATGAAGGGATACAATAAAAGTGTTATGTGGGCCCAGAAGCGTTGTCGTTGTGGAAGAGTAAAAGAACTTTTATGTCTTTTGGTGTGTTCTTTTTACAGATGGGTTGGGGTGATTTGGGAGCTTTTGGAGAGCCTTCTAAGGAAACTCCTAACTTAGACCAGATGGCTTCAGAAGGGATGCTTTTCCTGGATTTTTATACTGCCAACCCCCTTTGTTCTCCGTGTAAGTAAACTTGAGTTTTAAGCTAGCATATAAACATGCCACCTTCTGAGAAGAGTGGGACGTTTGCCAGCGTCTGACATGAACTAGCAACCAAACCAGTGATTACCCTCAGGGCAGAGTTTGGATTTGGTGCTTTGATCTTGCATTTTGCTCCCTTTTTATTTA
This sequence comes from Pelecanus crispus, assembly GCF_030463565.1. Classification (NCBI taxonomy): domain Eukaryota; kingdom Metazoa; phylum Chordata; class Aves; order Pelecaniformes; family Pelecanidae; genus Pelecanus; species Pelecanus crispus. The sequence goes on along the minus strand of NC_134650.1, from coordinate 47,147,370 downwards.
CGTTTTGATTGGAAAACCTACAATCTTCAGTTCATACAAAGCAGTGTTTTAGTGATCAAATCAGTCCAGCTAAAGGATTTTTTAAAACATTATGGTTTAGTATTCTAGCCTCAGTCATTGCATTTTTTTATCTTTCTTATTTTGGGATAAGCAGACAAAGCAATATCTAAATTGTTGCTGAACACAGTTTGTACATAGTTTGTCTGATTCCATCGGCTTTGGTGAGGCTTTCATGCATGGAATGGCAGCAGGTTGTGTCCTGCTTTTGACCCTGGTGGCTTGCAGGATTCTTGGGGAAGGGACAAGAGATAAAAGAAATGTTTTGGTCTGGGAGATGTAGATATTTTTATCCTTATTGTTTTTTTCTGTGGGGTGGGTTTTTTTTTTTTCCCCTTTCTTTTTCCCTCAAACCTGATTGGCAGCCAAGAACTGAAACAAAAATGAGGAACAGGGGCTTTTTATTTGGGCTTTCATTTCAGATATAATTTGTCAGTGTGCTGATGACGTCCTTGCTCAGAAAAGGCATTTAAAATATACTGAAGTCCTGCTAAGTCCAGTGGTGGTACTTCATATGCTTAAACATCTGTTTAAATGTTTCCTGCAGCCTGACTTTTATTGTCAAAGCTGGACAGCTCTTTCTTCACTGTTACATGACTTTTGTTCAGACAAGCTTGAAAACTTATCCTTAAGCATGTAATCAGTTTGTGTTACCATTTCCTCTTACATATATACGTCAGGTATTCCTTTTAGAATTATTGAAATAGGAGGGCTGCTACATTGACTATTGAAAGTAATTACTCTTCAGCAGTGGGTAATTTAATAGAGGGGCCAAATTTCTGTTGGGTTTGTCCTGGATTAACTCAAATGGTGTTGTGTCAGAACCTGGCTATCTCCATGGCTCGCTGGAGAGGGGAGTTGCTGCCTGTTCTAACGTGAGTGATCTTAGTAGCTGGCTGTGGCAAAAGGACACTGACATGCTTCAGTCAGTGTGCCGTCCTCAGCCTTGATCTGATAATATTAAGCAGAGAATGGATGTAAAATAAAACCTTTTTTGTTGTTATTTGCAGCAAGGGCAGCACTGTTGACGGGCCGTCTCCCAGTGAGGAATGGTTTTTACACCACGAATGCACATGCCAGAAACGGTATGGGCTTCATTCCTGATTTGCCTTCCTCTCTTGATTTCCCTCTGTGCTTTGTAGGAAGTTTTGCTTTGAACAAAGGCTTGGCTCGGTGATCTTCCCCTATGGATCTTCCAGAGTGGCACGAACAGATTACCACGTTAACTGCTGGTAATAAGCGTGAAATTTATTGCTTCCTCCTCATCAAGCAGAAAACCTCCTCAAATTGAGAGACATAAACAAGGCTGGTTGATCCATTTGCTTCTGCTGGCTGAGAAGTGTTTCCTCTGGGCAGTCTAATTGGTGTCTGGTGGAAGAAGGTCACGTGGGGTGTATATTAACACCCAGAGTAAAGAGCAAGCTGCTTACAGTTTTATTCAGCAGCCAGTTTTCTAACCATTTCAGCCTTGGCAGTTCTATAGCACTGTTGGGCCCATGGTGCTTCCAGGGAAGATTACCAGTTCATAACGTTTCTGGGTTGATTTTGGTTCCAGCGTGACAGATGCCACGTGAGACCACGCATGCTTGGGCAAGAATCAGCAGCTGCGTACTGATACACGCTGTGTATCAACAAGCGTGCTTGGCTATCTCCGTCCTAACCAAGGTCACACCTTAGATTCTCAAGGGCTAGACAGCTGTGGACCGTGAGAGGCATCATTTCTTTCAGCTCTTGCAGTCTGAGCAAGTTTATCGATCATTTGATTTAGGAAAAAAAAAAAAAGCCTTCACTTTAGAAAATATAAAGCAAGTTTGCGGGAGTAAAGGCAGCTCCAGTGCACTCCTAAAGCACTTGCTTTCTTTATGACCCCCCCACTTCCAAGGGTCTTGCCTTCATTCAGTGATGCAGCCCCCTTTATTCTTTGCCGTGGTGTGTGAGTGGGTGGAGATCTCCCTTTGATCTCTCTGAATCAATTTGTTCTCTTCATCTCGTGGCCTGGGAGGACTTCCAAAGAGTGATATTGCTGGGACTTCAAACTAATTGCTATTTCTGATCCAGTAATAATGCTTCTCATGATGGCCATGAGCTGTTTGCTCTAATATTTGTAAGAATTAGAAAGATCTTTTTGTTTGTTTTGCACAGCGTACACGCCACAGGATATAGTAGGAGGAATCCCAGATTCTGAATTACTGCTTCCAGAGTTGCTGAAGAAAGCTGGCTACATCAATAAGATCATTGGCAAATGGTAAACTTATTTTAAGATCTCTTGCTTTGAGATTTCAGTATGCGTGTATGTGTTTGTGAAGGAGCAGCAGAACAGCCAGAACTGCAGGGAAAAGAAATGTTTTGAAGCTCGGATGTCCAACTTTTGAAATCTGTGGTGGATCTTCCCCCCTGCTGTGATTAATTTCTGAATTGAGTGTTACCATTACAAGTACATACATATATCTTCATCCAAAGAGTTGAAGGGGTTTTTATGTATATATATGTATTTATAAACCCTTCAGCTCTTTGTGCTTTAATCCATGTATCACGCTACTTAATCAAAAAACACCAAGATGTTCTGTTGGAACTTGCCTCGAGCACCTACGTGCTTTTTATCTTTGGCCCCTGCTATATGTTGGGTTTTTTTGTTAATAGAGTAGACTAAATTGTGAAAGCTGCTTTTTTGGTGGGGTAGAAGTGTGTGGTATAGAAATAGAGATGCAGACATCACCAGGGCTACGCTGAAGATTGTTCGTCAAGCGTAGAAGGTCAGGGTGGATAGGAATAGGCTTGATCGGGATAGTCGATACCAGGTTTTTTAAAAGACCTAGAGGGCTGATCCAATACTCTGTGAATATTATCCTTTGACTTTATGGATTTTCACGGAAGTACAGTATAATCTTTGTAGAGGATACAGAAGAACTTCTAAAAAACAATGTTTTGTGGTGTCTGTGAGGAATCGGAAGGGAAAAGCCTGAAAGATACTCAGATCAAACAAGCTCGGTGGATTTACCAGTGTAATAGTTGAAACTGGTGCATTTGTAACATTCGCATTTCAAATGCGCTCATGGGCTGTAATGGAATCCCATGGGGTCTGGGGATGTCTGAACAGTTGATTCGCAGTTTGGAACAGTGCTGTAATAAATAAATGCATAAATAGCAACTTGAAAACTACACAAACACCAGAGGACTACTGCTTGGTTAACAGAGTAATTGTTAATGAAGAGACCTCGGACAGGAGTAGTATCGGGGAGGATACTGTTTAGGAAAGTAACAGGATACCATTTATTTAACAGTTTCGTTAACAAGTTAGAGAAGAGTGAGTTTGAACTGTGGTCAGATTCATAGGTGCTGCTCAAATTGGAAAGAAAGCAAACTAACCTAAGACAGTGAATTATTTATTACCACAAATCCAAACAGCAGAGTGGCCGTGAAGAATCGGATCAGTGGGCTGAATGCAATAAGATGCAGTTCAGTGCTAATAAATGTAAATTCATACACCCAGGGAAAAGAAATAAACAACGCAAATACAGATTGGTTCCAGGCAGTTATTTGGAAAACAGCAAATCTGGAAGGACCTGCAGCTGTTAGCAAGAAGCCAGACTAAATATGCAAGTGCGGTGCACTATCATTGTGCACCCAAGAACTGTTATCCTGGACAGGACCGGGGAGTGATCCTGTACAGCAGCAGTCTCTATCATTTGGGCACACCACCTGCTTCCTAGAAAAAAGTAAAGAAATGCAAAGTGCGGTAGATTAAGTGGAGTCTCATCCTAGGCACGCATAGAATTGTAGGGCTTTTAAAGATTTTTAAGTTTTCCAGCAGAAGATTTTTATGTCCTTTCAACATCCCTTCTCAAAACTTTTCAGGGTGTCCTGTGACAGTAAGTTCCACAGTTTAATTATATGTTTGCAAGCCAAGTATTTTCCATGACCAGTTTAGAATTTGTTGCGTTTCATTAAATATCTCTCTATTTTTTTGTGTTGGAAGGGGAGAGAATAATCAGTGTCTCAGTAATTATTTGATACCTTTTTCAGGTCCCTCCCTCTGTAACTTCTCTTAGGGCTTTCTTAGAATAAAATATTTTTTCATGTCCCCTGTGGTAGAAACAGCCAGGAGTAGCTTTGTATTATCATGTATATAAATGAGGAAGGAGTAAAATCCTGCAGGTCAGACTTGCGGTTTCAGTTACATCACCAAGATATGATCATAGCTGGAATTATGATTATTTTCTGTTATAACTCATTTTGGAATGGCCCAGAATAACACCATGGATCATTTTCCTTCAGGTAATGCATTTTATGCCCCTTATGTTCAGAAAGTGTGCAGAGGGTGATGGCACAAAATGGACAGGTTGCAGACGCAGGCTTGTGAGTGGAAGCTGGAATGATTAAATAAAGCTACAAAGATCTCCTTCAGAGACTGGGAGAGGATGGGCATTCTGTATATTCACGCTAGTATAAATGAAGGAAATAGAGAATTTGCAGTATAGAAGTTGGAGATTAGAGAGGAGCTTCATCTTGAAGTTAAGCATGGAGAATTTTCAAGCTGCATAGTAGAATGGAGCTGTCTTCAGGAGTAGCTAAACGTGTTTTATATTCACATGTGAACATAAAGAACTCATTCACATTCAGGTCTCTCTGTACCATTTTGGCAGCACGAATACTCCATCAAGGGAATGCAGATAAAACGGTACATTTCATGAGCTTTACCTTGTGTTTTTACAGCTTAGCGGTATAAAAGTGACTTGTCATAGATCAGAATCCTTAAGTAAAACATTATATGCGTCTTTGCAATGGCTTCGGGCATTGTAGTCCATCAGTACAGATCATCGAGACAGTGTGAGGGAAGACACCAACAGAAGGAAATAATGGGAAACAAAGACTGGACAGTAGACTAAAATGGGATATATGTAAGCACTAGAGCGAGTCTGCATGGATGCACTTGCAACAACTATGAGAAAGATCAAGACAGTGCTCTGAAGTCATTTATTTGATTAAAATGCTTGAAGTTTTTCTTCTTAGGCAAAGATTGTTTTCTTGCATGCCATTCTGATGAGATTATTATTTACTTCTTTGCAGTAGAGTTTTAACTCATCTGTTTCTTTTGTTCCTAGGCATCTGGGTCACAGGCCCCAGTTCCACCCCCTGAAGCATGGGTTTGATGAATGGTTTGGATCCCCGAACTGCCATTTTGGACCTTTTGATAACAGAGCGCTCCCCAATATCCCTGTGTATAGGGACTGGGAAATGATTGGCAGGTAATTCAGCAACTTGCCTGTTAATGGTATTTTCTTTGCTTTCCCTGCTGACATTACAGGGCTGGAAGATAAGTGCTAGCGTAGCAAACCCATTTCAGTGAAAAGCGGTTGGCAAAACCAGCAGCTGCTTCAGAATCAGAGTTACAGGCTCGGTTGGATGGGCAGCGATCTACAGGTACTTCACTCTGTACAGAGGACTTTTACAGCGTGTCAAGCATTGGGAATATCCTGCCTCATATATGATCTGAGATTCTTTCTACGGATTGCCCTGACTGTCCTGCAGTTCAGCAGTAAGCCAGTGCAGGAAAGATGCTTGTAAAAGTTAATGAACACATGAACAGCCCTTCTGGGTCAGGCCCAAGCCCCATTTAATCCATTATACTCTGCGATGACCACTGGTAGTGAATGCTTATAGAAAGGGTATAAGAAAACAGATACGTGGGATGGTCCTTCTCTTGTATGGCTGTCCACCTTCCTAAACTGAAGGTTGTGTCCACATCTTTAATAGCCACCGATTTAACTTCCATGAGCCAGTCTTGTCTCTTTTCTAAACCCATTCGTATTTTTGGACTTTAAAATGTCGTGTGCCAGGATCTCATCTCTTGCTTTGCCTTCATACTTTTGAACAGGACTTGCCCTCTAGTCCGGGGATGGCCAATATCCAGCCTTGCAAGGCCTGGCTGGTGGTTTGCATTGGAGCTAAGACAGAATTAAAGGAAAGCCTTGTGGGAAAACGCACAAGGCAGACAGAAACAGGAAGGTATAGGTTAACCGTCAAGAAGTATGTGAATGTCATCTCTAGGAGAGGAAGCGAGGATAGTCCTGGGGGAAGAAGAGGTTTTGAAGGCAGTGCTGGCAGCAAAGGGTACTCAGGCACTGTTGCCTGGGCAGTGCCTGCTGCTTCTCAGTTGTGATCGTGCCACTTTTCCAGTTAAAGCTGAGACAATACGGACCTGCTTCTATGGTATTGACCCTCCTCAGAGATTCGGCATGGTCGTTGACTACTAAACTTTACTCTAAACTCGTGAGCGACCTTTTGTAGGAATCCTGTCTTCCTCATGTCTACCTTACCATCTAAATTTTAAGTTGAAGCTTGTTAAATACGAAGCTAGATGTTTGTGTCTGAGGATTAATAAAGGTCTGAGTAGGCCAACCAAGGCCAACCCACAAGTTGCATGTGGACCATCTAGGGCTGTGACTGCTCTACAGTGCCTCCCTCCCAGAGATGTTTGCTTATCCCGTTGCGCCCTAAGAGCTTCCTGTGATGATTTCACTCCACTACTTCTCTTGGAAGCTGGTTCCATTCTGTACTGAAAGACCTCTTTATTCCTTCTCTTCCTGTTTGTAATAACCTTTTGTCTGTTTGCGTAACACCATTCTGTGCTCCAAGTCTGCAGTCTGTGCCATTCTTGTCCATTCACTTTTGAGTCTGGTATCATCTTATTTCACTTGCTGTTATTCTCCGGAGGACTGCCCCCCACCCTTCTTTGCTTAATTGGTGTCTAAAGATACTTCAATGTAACATTTTCAAAGCAGCCCAAGTTCTCATTCCAGGATTGGTCTGTCTCACTGGAAGTTGTTGTGTACTTCTGAAAATTTTACTTATATATCAAGCAGCTCTCTATTGAAGGAGTAGCAGCATGTGATCTTTAAGCATACTACCCCTATTCTAATAGCTTAACAGTGAAAGGTCGGTGGCTCAGGTTTGTCCAAAATTTGCAGTCGTCATTAATTTGGATCTAGCTGTTTCACTGCTTTCTTCCATAAGAAAAAATATGGTGACATTCTTTTTAATATCTGAAGAGAGCAACTGTGGCCTGTTTGTCACCTACTTACACAGTAATAAAGGGGGGGGAAAAAAGCCTTTTTATGTTGTATATTCATTAGGATTGATTTTTTTTTTCCCTCTCTGATTTATTTTATCTTTAAGATACTATGAAGATTTCAAAATTGATCTGAAGACAGGTGAAGCCAACTTGACTCAGATCTACCTGCAGGTACTGTCTATTTTAATACTGTCTATTTTCTAAGCCACAGTGACTTTATGCTGCTTTTTTTGGAGAGATTTAGATGGCAGAGGATGATTCCGCTAAATTCATTTTTATTGTTGTTTACAGGAAGCTCTCGATTTTATTAGCAAGCAGCAGGCTAGCCAGCAGCCGTTCTTTTTATACTGGGCAATTGATGCTACCCACGCTCCTGTTTATGCCTCCAAACATTTCCTGGGCACTAGTCAGAGAGGACTGTAAGTCTTGTTTTTGTGGGTGTTGGTTTTGTTGGGTTTTTTTTAATTAATACCTCATGCTGCAGAAGCAGAAAACCTAAGCGGTGTGTATTAGATCCAAGTATATAGATCATCTGTCAAAAGTGTATGTGTGTGCTGAAATACATTAGTTAGTGAGGACTTTGCTTGGATTGTTCCTTAATAATTTTGCTATAATCCGAAATGAAGATCATGTGACTAAAATGGGGGAGAAGGGGGAGTTTAAGCTCCTTTGCCAGTTGTGTGAGTAATGAAGTGCTGTATGTGGCACAGATGATTTTTTGGAAGGCTTTTGTATGATTAGTGCCTGTTTTAAAAGCCTGTAAATCAGACCAGCAAGTAGAAAAGCATGCATGAAAAATGCAATTTACAGGAGGCAAAGAGGTCTGTAGATGTTGCGAGCCTTGCTTCTGAGAGTGCAGTTTCAAACCAGCATCCATAAGCAAAACTACGTTATTAGCTTCAAGTCTATGGCAAAGTGGCTTTGCCTGTATTTGAGAACCTTATGGCTAAATTTATATCAGTTGCTGGTCTCTGTCCAAGAGTGGCTCACTTCTGAAAAAATTCTGACTCCCCTACTCAGGTAGGAGATGCAGTTTTGCAGTGACAATGGAAAACTTTATTCCTGATGCACAAAAGAAGTATTTCTGTAGCACAGGTATAAATTATGTCCACTAAAAGCTGATTGCGATGCATTATGCTGCATGACACTTGTCCTCTTTTGCTGCCTTTCATGTTTTGCGTCTCTTTTTGCCACAGATATGGGGATGCTGTGCGAGAAATTGATGACAGCATTGGGAAAATCCTAAAACATCTTCAGAAGCTGGGTATCAGTGAGAACACACTTGTGTTTTTCACCTCTGATAATGGGGCCGCTCTCATTTCAGCTCCTAAACAAGGTGAATAAACCTGGGCTGGGGTTGTGAAATCAAAACTTAAATCAGCATGTCTGGGGGGAAAGAGACCTATACATGGGGTTTTCCTTTATGCAGTTAGGAGAAACCTCAAAATGCAGAGCATTTATGTTTAGAGTTCGCTTACGTTCATTACTTCTGGTCACTGTTGGAGGAGATATCCTTGGCTAAATGGACTTTTGGCCTCACTCAGTGTGGCGGTTCACCCGTGTTCATTTCCACTTTGTGCTCCACTGTCAGGGGATGAATATTTTTTAATTTATTTAGGACCAGGCACAATAACTTAGCAGGGTGTTTACTCTCCATCTGCCAAATGCGTATTTGAGCTTTCTGAGTAATTACAGACAGCTAGAGAGTCCCTCCTTCTTGAGCTCTCATGAAAAATATCAAGAAGAAAAGTATTTTTGTTACTTCACAAGTTTTCTTTTGTTTAAATGATTGTTTCTCTCCAACAGAGTCATTGCAAATTGATTTTATAACCCACTCTCTTCTGTTTGGAGGCAGGCTGTCTCGTGGTTATTGGACCACAGAACAGGGAGTATCCTGAGTTCTGATTTCAGCTGAACCACTGTGTTTGACTTTGTGTGACCTGGAATCAGTCACGAGACCTCCCTGTTTGTTCCTCAGCAAGCTTAGCTACAAGGCTGGGTTAAAAACCCAGACATTCCTGCAAAGCACTTGTTATCTCTGAGAGTGAACATTCAGGGAATGCATGATTATTTTTCTCATTCTTGTATCTGCATCTAATACTGCTCTGCTACTTTAAAAGGATTATGAAAAAAAATACTATTTCTGCCTGAAAGTGGCAGATTTCCTTCAGTTACAAACAGCAGTTAATGTCCTTAAAGGGAAGGAGAATGCCAGCAAAATATTTTCTGTTTGTTTTCTGGTTTTTTTCTTTCTTTGGTTGATAGAAAGTTGTGTTTAACTGTCACTTTCTCCCTGACATGAAAAGACATTCCTAAAATTCATCATAAAGGGATATTTAAAAAAAAAATACAACAAACAAAACAACAACAAAAAACCCCAAAAAACATTCTGGACATGTTATTTGAAGCAGCATTCATGCAGAAATGAAAATTCATTTAAAACTAGCCTTAAAATTTCCTAGTTGACAGTGTCCCTTTGAATTAGGATATTGGCATCTCATGTTTTTTCTGGCTTCTTTTCTCTCTCTAGGAGGAAGCAATGGTCCTTTTCTGTGTGGCAAACAAACCACCTTCGAAGGTGGCATGAGAGAGCCAGCTATTGCTTGGTGGCCCGGACATATACCTGCAGGAGGGGTGAGTGTCTGCTTTGAACAATTCTGATCGGTCTTAAGCGGACTGAAGTGAACGGAGTGGTTCTGGCTGGATTCAGGGCTTTGGATCAGACTTTTCACATGCCCAGCGTGTCAGTCCAGATGCTTGTCTAAATAAGGAGCTGAATGCTGCCCCTAGAGAAGGATGCCATTCCTGTTCATTATTGCAAATTTGCATCGAGAGTGTCTATGATCAACGCTTCTGTGAGCACCAAGCGGTCTGGTCTTTTTGTCTTCCTTCTCTATTTAAATCCTTTACTCTTTTGGACCATAGTATTTTTAGCGGGTTACATATTTGAACAAATTGGAGAATAAAGACACATTGCTGATGCGTGTCCCAGTCTAGAGCAGGAGCATGTTGCCCACACACACTCCCTGTGCCCTGAAATATCAAGTGATTTGACCCTCACGGCTCTGGCTTTGGTGTTTGATAAAAGTTCCACTTGGGGAGGTCTAGATAACAGATTATTGCTCCTTCCTGCCTGTACACAAATTCAGATATGATCACTTCAAAATAATCCTCCAGTGGCACTACCAGCCTCTCTTGTCCCAGTTCTCATTAAAGAAAGATGCAATCAATTCCTCTGCAGGCAGGGTTCACAGTAAATAATACAGATTCCCTCCCCTTTGTGAGTATCTCTCATCCCCGAAGAAAGTGATACTTCATTAACTGGGCACTGTGCTTAAGACTGCAAACTATTCATAAATAAAACATTTTTCTAAGTTGCATTCCTTTTCAGTGGTTTAATTGAGTCAGGATAATGATAATTTATCGTTTACATTTAGGAGGAAGCCATCAGATAGCTTAGATCTGCAGCTGAGGGCAGAAGGGTAGTTTGGTTTCATCATTTTTAAAGAGTTCACAAAACCTACTAGGGATGTTGTATTATTTTTTTAATTTGAAATGAAAACAGTCTTTTTGTTTAAATTTAAACATTTCCATAAAGCCTTTACAAGCCAAGTACAACAGCCTTGGGCTAGCATACGAGAACATGAAACTGAAGCTGACTGTTTTGTTTTCCATGTCCAAACTGCATAATGTGCTAAAAGTAAACATGCATTATAAATGGGGACAAGTAAATACCAAATTTAAAAATTCTTTCCATTGTAGTAACTCTGAGGATAATTAGGAACATGAATAGAGAAATCATTGTGCCTGCTTATTTTCTAACCGTAACTGGCTGGTACCCCTCTCGCAGGTAGTCTTTTGCACGTAGTGCGGCAGTGAAGCTTTATGTGGTGTAAAATGTTCTCGGTAGCCCGGTGCGATGCACGGCTTCCTGCTTGAGGCCACAGCTGAAGCTGCTGTTTGAATTCCTGTGAACGGTCGTTTCTGCGCAGAGCTAACGTGTTTGCACAGGTGGGTGGGCTGACCGACGCCGTGCTGTCATGAGCCCATGCATGCTCAGCGAGCTGGAGAGTGTGCTTAAGGCTTATTGGGCAGGTACGCACCTGAAAAAGCCCTCCTCCACCGCTGCTGCTATCATCCTTGGCCCTTGAGCACGTGCTTAACTTTAAATCCTTCCTATCCTGGGCACAATGCTGCCAACTGTCTGCACGTGCGGGTGTTTCGCTCCCTGGTGTCCTCTTGGACTCCACTCGGGTACCTTGAGAAGCCTGTTCTCAACTCTGTCCCCAGGATGTGCTGCTTTGCGCCGAGTTAGACCCCCGTGTGATGCTACTGATAAGTAAATACGTGATAGCTACTTACATGTCTTTTCTGCTTGTATTCTTGCCATCGAGGCTCCAGCACTGGTACCCACAGCAGCCCTGACCGCAGGTGAGAGGTTTAGCATTGCTTCTGTGTAATACAGCTCACGCTACGCTGGCCTGTAGGGTGCCTGTAGTTATTGCTTCATAATTGCCTCTTTCGCTGACATAGGAAGTGAAGAGACACGTGTTTGCTAGTACGTTTTTGGCTTCTTTTCTGTATCTCACGGAGTCTGTAGCTTCAACATCTTGACAGCGAGCTCAAACGAGTCAGCCTAAGTCCTGTGTAGTCCAAGAATCTATGAAATGCTGCTTCAAAGTCTCCCGTTGCTCTTTTTTTCAAAAGAGTTGACGGAAACAAAGGCTTGGGAGCCCTGACCCAGGGTGGAAGCAAAGAGCTTCTCAGGACTGCCAAGCAAAAAGCTGAAGGGTCAACTCCTCCTTCCCGCGCTGGGGTTGCTCCCAGCGCAATGGTCGTTCCTTTCCAGCCGCGGACGTTTTGAGGAGCCAGGCGGAGGGCCAGCGACCATTTCAGCTGGCACAGCTGCAGCCAGAAAAAGAGGACTCGTGTCTCTGGGCAGTGAAAGCCAGTTATTGGGTGGAAGGCTCATCCCGCTGAGGGGATCGGGCAGTTTATTAATATCTCATTGATATATAGGATTGGGGGGGGGGTGTTTCTATTAAAGGGTACATTTGCTTAAATAAAGGAGTACCTTTTTATTTGAACAAAAGAAGCTAGGTTGACAGGATTGTGAACACTTGGCAGGACGTTGATAGAGGTTAGGATAATTGGTGCAGTTGGCTGATTTGCAGTTTTTTGGGGGAGAGGGGTGCCTCGGGAGTGCGTGTTGCTCTTGGCATCAACATTCAGTTAATTCTGGTCCCCCATCAGGAATATTTATTCACACGCAAACAGCCTTTCTGCAGTTTCCTCCTCAGCTACGTTTTCCAGGTGAATTCACAACAAATCAGCATTTCAACATTCCCCACATTGCATCTGCCTTCTGGAAGGATCCAGCTGGAAAAAAAAAAAAAAAAAAAAAGAATCATATTCTGTTGGTATTTGAATCCTCCTCCTCTCTTCCCTCACCCTCCTCCCCTTCCTCTCTCGTGCCTGCTTCCTGAAGGAGAAAAGAACATATCAACCCAAAGACAGCATTGCAACCTTTTCTTCACTATCTCCCATGGGGCGCAAATTGAAATTGAATTAGACAGGGATATCAGGTCTGCTCGCTGTGATAACTGTAAAAGGATTTTATTTAAAAACACCCTGACATTTGTTCACCCAGTTTCAAATATTTAGCTTTCCTCCTTTCCATTCCTGGCGGGGGCGACTTTATTAATTGTCGCCTTTGATTCAGAGTTAAAGCTTGAAAGCACTGATAACAGCAGTGGTGACTATTTCTTCTAGCGACGTGGCCCACAGCAAAAGGATTTCATTTTCTTAAAGACGTTATGTGTATACTGAGAGTTTATTAAAAAGAAGGGGCGGGGGGGAGGGGGGAAAAATCCGTTCTTACGTGCGTAATACCGGCTGTTTCTCACTGATACGAGCAATATCTGATCTCACTCTTTTTTATATATTATTTATTTTCTCTGGGCTGTTGCCCTCTCTGGATTTTTCTTTTTCTTTTCTTAAAAAAAAAAAAAAAAAAAAAAAAGGGAAAGGCAACTAGAATGAAAGAGCACTGTTGACAGGAGAAAATGGTAATTTTTTTTTTTTTCTCTGAAAATACTTCAAAGTTTTATATAAATATTAACCTTTTTTTTCCCCCCCTTTCTTCAATGTGGTGCTGCAGAGCACAGATAAATCCAAGTGGCTGTGGCATGGGCATTTAATTTCCTTAAGAAGTTTTCTCTGCTTCACGGAAAAATGTTGTCTGAGACCAGAAACGTAATTGGATGATTAAAGAGAGTCATCTACATCTGGTTATGGTTAATAAGGACCAGTACAAGGAGACCATGGTGGCCCCACAGGATTGTCACAAGGCGATGTATAAATTAGGTGATATTAGAGGCACGAGTCTCAGGTCAGCGATCGCCTCTTGCTGCCTGTTATCAAAAGATTGAGGCGAGGGAATGGAGCGACAAGAAGAAAAGTGACTTTTGGATTTGCCTTATAAATTGTGAGAGGTCTAATTACAACAAGTCTCAGGCACTAGTTTGCTCGCCTGCTCCTGACGTAGCAGTTGTCAGGGAGCGGAGGAGATCTGGCACACGCCTTTATTAGACTCCAAGCTCTGCATATGGTGTTCTGCTGACCCCGCAGCTCTCCGAAGGCACGCTTGGGGTAAATTAGCTGGCAGATGAGCCTACGAGGGATCGAGCATCTTTGCTGAGATGCTGAGCACTTTGTAATCCCCTTTGGCTTCAGAGGGAGTGCAGCGTTCCCAGCACCAGTGGCTCATGAGGCTGTCCAGCTCTGTAACGCGTGAGCTGATGGTTTGGTTTGGGGTTGTTTTTTTTTTTTTTTTTTTGAACACGTGCGTACTGTTTGTTTTTTTAACGTCAGTCCTTTTTGAGTGCACATCTGAGGCCAAAGAAGAGCCTGTGCAAGGGGACGGTCCAAGGAGCTCGCAGCACTGTCTGCCGCAGTTAATCCCGTGGACGACATGGCCAACTTTGGTTCTGCATTTGCCAAATGGCCCCGGGGAGAGTAAGAAGCCGGGTTATCCCATCGGAGGGCTCGGTTCTGTTTCTTTCTCTGCAGCTGTGTATCAGATGATCTCCATCCTTTTCTCCATGCAGAAAGAGAACTTCACGAGTACATCTGCTTTTTGTGAGGGATTTGTGGGCTCGTCTCTATTTGTCACTGCCTGCAAGGACAGGCTGGGCACAACCTGCGATGCCCACAAATAAGGCTTAACCTCAAATGCCTGAGACCTTCTGCAAGATCTGTTGATCTTGGTCAACTGATCTCACTGCTTTCCTGGGCAAGGTTTTCCATGGTCAGGCTTCCTCTTGTGCTTAGAGCTTTGCACTTTGATTTATTCTTAAGAGTTGTGGAAGTATTCTTGCATGCAGCTTTAATATTATGTGTTCCTGCCGACACCTTTTGATGAATGAAAGCCATTAAAATTTGAAATTACTGTAATCAAGTAATGTGATATTGTAATGTTAAACTTGTAATTATTCCCCTGCATGTTGCTTTCTTTGGTTTCTTTTTCTCTTTTTTTTTAAACTTGTTAATTCTTCCTTTAACTGTTTGCTTTTTTCGGCCCAGTCTCTTAATAAAAGGCTTAATGTCCTAGCAAAAATAGCATTTTCCCTTCAGGTTTTTTTTTCTAGAGCCAGCATCTGACAAAAATTCATTTATCATGTTATCGTTTGTTGTCATATTTAAATAATTAGTGTCAGCTTACAGGCTGGGGGTCTGTTTGTGCGTAGACAGAGGATTCAGAGATAAAAAGTCTTTGATAGTCCCAGCATCGTAATGTTCACACTGACATTCGCAGGGCTGCTGCTAGGACTTGGATTTCAGTCAGAAAGTGCTTCTGCACTTACAGATGTGGGCTTGTGTCAGATGGCTTCTTGTCTCCGAACACGTGGTACGGCTGAAAAGGCTCTTTTCGTGTCGCATCTTGTGCTGGTGCATCCTGGTGCAGAACAGCCTTGCTCTTGATTTGAACATATCTGCTTCAATTTAGTGTGTCGCTGGCTAATTAAACACCCTACAGCAGCTAACTGTGGCATAGCGCAAGGAGGATGGGAGCGAAGATTCAGAAAGAATCAGTCAGAACAGACTTTTTTAGATTTTTAAAATATAAATAATTAAGACCAGAGAGATAAGTATGGCTTCCAGTTAAGGAAGGGGATAAAAAGAAAGCTTGCACATCTCCGTTGGAGCCAAAACCAGATGTTTTTCTCCCTTATTAAAATATATACTAAAAATACCACAACTTTACAGTTCTCGAATTGTTGGAAATGGTTTGCAGATGAAGTCATCGGGCTCTTTTTGTTGTTATCCATCTATCCCTGTGCTTTCTGGGAACTCTCTCAGGTTATTCTGGACTCGAGGGATGACCTGGAGAGGGAACAAATCAAGGACTTTTTTTTTCTTCCCCTTGGTTTAAGTGCTGATTTTTCAATCCACAAATGATTTGGAATTTGCTAAATTAAGTTGAACTCTGTGAAAACATGCTCCTGTAAAGCAGATGCATAGAGAGAAGTGAGAAGAGAGAGAGGAAAATGACAAAATGAACCAAAATGCAAATGCTCCCTGGAAGTGGAGAATTATGGATCATCTCCTTTATTATTTTAATGGGAGGTTTGCTGGCGACTGCAGCACTGTAAAGGGAGATATTCTCTAAAGATGCTTAGCAGAGAAGGAGGTTCAGGAAGCAACACTTCCGCTTTGGTGGAAACCAGTCTGCTTCATTTTGGCTTTTGCTGAAGGTCTTTTTGCAAACACGTTTCTGTTGATTTTTCAGGTCAGTCATCAGCTGGGCAACGTGATGGATCTCTTCACCACCGGCCTCTCCCTGGCGGGACTGCAGCCTCCCAGTGACAGACAGATTGACGGCATCGACCTTTTACCTGCCATGTTGCAGGGCAAGCTAATTGACAGGTTAGTTATGAGCCCACAGCTCTGACCCTTGCCTCCGAACTGAAATGATGCCAAATTTTGGGTTATTTTTTAAATCAAGTTTACAGAAATATTTTGTTAACTGGATTGATGCATCTTTGCTCCTGCTCAGCGAGGTGAGGTAGCACCAGAGCTTTTTGCTACGCGCTAATTCGCTGGCAGTGCAAGCAGAGGTGGTGCTGACATGTGGCATGTTGCCATACAGTGGAGTCTGGGGACAGATGAAAATGTCAGGGGGTTAGCAGGGATCCCTGGAACAACATATGGCAATAGGGGAGATAAAAGCCTGAGAACTGTAGCCTGGGTAGGGGAGAATACATTATTTATTACCGGAAAAACATCCAAGAGTATGCTGGGTCTTTATAGCCCCAGCTTGAGAGAGGTTGGAGGTGAAGGCAGGGCTGCTGCAGATGAACTGGAAGCCCACCGCCTCCCAGGGTCCTGTTTCTGTGGATGCTTTTGCAAGAATAGATTTGGGTTAAAGACCTGGGACCTTTATGGGCATGGAGGAGTGCTGTCAGCTGTTGGCTCAGGCACTAAGATCTGACAGCAGGTATCCTTGGCGCTCTCATTGGAAGGATTGGAGGTCAAGAGTGGTCTTGTAGTTGTGATTTTGATGAGGAATTTGGTAAGCTGGGAAATCTGAATACAAACATATTCTTTCTCTGTGAGACGGACAGGAAACATACGCATTGAAAACATTTGACTTTTCTGTGTTGGATGTAAAGCTTTGTTCCGTAAAACTGCTGTTGTGCCCGTTAATGCAAGAAGCATGCGTACAGTATTACCTGAGAGCTCAGCCAGTGGCTGACGTCAGGCACTGCGTATTCCTCAGACACAGCCTGTCCCATCTTTACTTCTGAAAGTTCCTAAAGCTTCTTTGTTGTTTTAAAAGAGAATTTCATTGCAGCCACCAGCCCCTTGGAACTGGTGCTGTTTGTGTTACAATAGCAGTTGCTCAAGGTAGCTTTTTTTCCTTCTTTTTTTTTCTCCCCCTTCTTTTTTTTCCTCCCCCTTCTTTTTTTTTTCCTTCTTTTTTTATTTTTTCTTCTTTTTTTTTTCCCCCCTAGACCTGACCAGGTCACAGTTTCCACAGCCCCCAAAAACTTTCCAGGAGGTGCAGTTGTTGTGTCCTTTTAAGCTTAAAAAGGAAACGGTGAATGGGGAAAAAAGAAATTGGTGATAGCAGAATTTTGAGTACAAGCTGTAATCCTCTTTCAGAGATGGAATTTTTTATTTTTTTAAAGAGCAAAAACCTAACCCCAACACCTTCAGTCAAAGGGGCACATAATAGCTTGTCAGACAGTGAGCGTTTATGGCAAGGAAAAAGGAGACTGGCATGCTTTGTGGCATATTTGTTTGGGCTTTTGTTAATGGGACCGGTTTAGATCAGGTTCTGGACTTCGGCAGATCTCTCAAGCCGCCTTTATTTCACCAGCGTTTCAGGTGCGTTAAGGATGCAGGAGTGGGCTCTGCTGGCAGCTGCATTTCCCCTTTGTTCACCGGCAGTTCCTGGTGACAAAGGAAAAAGGCTCATTGTGCACGGAACCTGCAGGGGAGGCTAAAATTTTAAAATACAAGACATCTAAGGCCGCTTCTGTCATTCAGACGTGGATCTTTTAATCTTATCTTGCATTTAGGAACTGTTTTTTCAAGGTGGCATCACAGGATTGAGTAGTTTTTGCTGAGTGGCATCTCTGAACGAAAGACAAAGATGTATGTACCCTACCGACAGTGATAAACAGCTTCACGATCTCGTCCTGTCAGCAGCCTGAAACAACTGGAGGGAAGAGCTGACTAAGTCTGATGTCCTTGTGTGATGAGCTGCACCAACAAATCAAACCTCTCTCCTGCCAATAGTCTGTTTCAGTAAAATTTTGTACTGTTCCCTCAAAAAACAAGAGTGTGTTATTGGGGAGACCGACAGGAATATTGCTGGGATGCCCGGGGAAAGGGTAGTGCATGTACACGGGTGCAGACCAAATGCTCCGAGTGAAGTGCATTTCTCAAATGTATTTTTAATTAGGAAGACCTCCAGAGAAAAAAATTGCAGTTTTCAGTGGTACGTTTAGATGATGCCAAGGGAGATTTTGGGAAAGAAAATGGACAGGAGTTAAAAATAAAGCGTGTCTGGCTGCCAGGTTTTGCCATGTGGAGTTTTTCTGAGATGTCATCCAGAACAGGCCAGCATCTGGTGTCCTCCCCGGCCACCCTGTCCATGTGCCACTAACAGCACATAGCGCGGTGCTGCTGTAAAGAGGCTAAGCATCACATATTCTCTGAATCCCCATTTCTCTCTCTCTCTCGCGCGCACACACACACGCCACTTCTGAGACATTTGGTGTTTAAATCGGCACGCTCTATAGGAAATAACAGGGTCTGATAGTTCAAGGATTAACAATCACTGGCAGCCAAGCTGTATAATGTTTCTTCTTGTGCCCTGTGAGCTCTCAACTTGATGAACACTTTAAAAAATGTTAATTGAAAACCTCGCGGTGGAGACTATTAGGAGGCAGCCTGTTTCTGACTGATAGCCGAATCGGAAGTCAGACGCCATTAAAGTGTTTGTCTCCCTTATCAGCGAGGCTGCTGCGGCGGTGGCTGCCTGGGCCCCTCGCACTGGTGTTTCTCATGCGGCTTTGCTCTCCTCCTCAGGCCCATATTCTATTATCGTGGCAACGAGATGATGGCGGTGAGAGTCGGGCTTTACAAGGCGCACTACTGGACCTGGAGCAACTCCTGGGAGGAGTTCAGCAAGGTAACAGGACGCTGACCTGCACCCTGGTCTCATTCATTCTCCTGGGCAAAAATAATCCTTTAAAGCAGAGTTTTAAATTGGGGAATGTCGCTGTGCACTTGCAAGCCAGCCTTTTATTCACAGCCTCTTAAGAGCTACCAGATCGGCTGCAAAATCTAAGGGGACTGGTGTCACAGCACCCCTCTACTGAAGCCAGAGACAAGCACAGGAAATGGAGTAATGGTTTGAAACTAAAGAATAGATTTAGACTGGATATAAGGAAGAAATGTTTTACAATGAGGGTGGTGAAGCACTGGCACAGGTTGCCCAGAGAGGCGGTGGAGGCCCCATCCCTGGGAACATCCCAGGCCAGGTTGGACGGGGCTCTGAGCACCCTGCTCTGGTTAAAGCTGTCCCTGTCGCTGCAGGGGTTGGGCTGGGTGGCCTCTAAAGGTCCCTTCCAGCCCAAAGCATTCTATGATTCTATGAAAATGAGCAAAGTGTGAATTGTTCTGAGAAGTGCTCCCTTTAATCAGCACTTAATGCCCCTTAATATTAAGCTTCTTTCCCTGCTGAATTCTGAGCTTTCATGTGTACCCTTACAAAGTCTGGAGTCCGATGCTGAACCGATCGTGTATCTCACAATTTCTAGTACAAAAGACCTGGTGCCTTAACAATTTAAATGGAATAGGGATGGGTTTGTTGTTGTTTTTCTTGAAAGGGAAAAGAAAAGCTGTAGGAATTGCACAGTGGAAAGAACAGCAGTTGTTGAAAACAGTAGAGTACATGTGTTTAATCTATTATCAGCACTTCTGCAAGCCCATATCACACTATAAGATGTTTTACATTTTATTTGCCAAATAGGCACAGCTTTTGTAATTTCCTAGCTGATCTTCTCACAATTGGATGTTAAGCACCATTATTTTTCTTCTTTTGTATCTTTCTTGCCTCAGACTCGGGTACTAAACTCTGGGGCATTTCTTGAATGGCAGGTTCACACATGTGCCTTGCTGATTATACCTTTAGACACGAACTAAATGCATTATGGCACAGCTCTCAGCAATTTTGACAGCAGGCTGGTATTGGGGAGGGATTGTTTGTATGATTTATTTTTTTATGTCTTTTTTTTTTTTTTTTAAACTTATGGTGGGTCCTCAAGGCATCACAGGTGCAGAAATAAGTGCTGATGACATTTGTGGATATAAAAGCGCATGGTTTCTTTCATTGGGATGTCCTGGGGGTAGAAGGAGACATCAGCTCCAAGGGAGTCATTTACACTCAGAGCTGTAAATATGTGCATTTGTCGTCTTAAGACTGTAATGCTCCAGGAGTCAAAGTTTCTGTTTTACACGGAGTAAGAAGGAAAGGAAAGTTGGCTCCAGAAATGCATTGCATGCTCTGTCTCAATGCTAATTCTACGCAGCTAAAATGAGATAATGTATTTGTCTAGGTTAGTATGTGAGTGAAACCCATATATCACACATGACACAGCGTGGAGGATTTTTCCCATGTGAGAGACACTGGGAGCTTGTATGTACGTGTGTATGGGTATATGGATGGGCTTAGAGGCGTGCTTTTCCCATGTGCATGGAAGATAGTGTCACACACGAATAATTGCTCTCCGTTGTAATATAAGCACATACACACACTTACATACCTAGTTGGGAAATAAACAAACGTCTACGTTGATCTAAACTTATTTGTACATGTCTGAGTATGTGTGTAGCCGTGATAATGGGGACCAGTTACTCTTTTCAAAGGTTCTCCTACTGTGAGCAGTGGCAGTTGTGCAATTAAGGAATATTTATTTCTTTCTAAGTCTTTGTTTAACTACTGTCTGATAAAAGTCAGCAATTATACTGTACATCAGAGAGATGATTAAAAATTCACTTGCTTTCCTGCAGCTTGTATCACATGTGGTTGATGTGGGTAAAATTGGAGCGCATTAGTGGACAGACTAGCCATTAACAACATGCAGAGGAAGCTGAGGCTGAAATTTGTTCCAATTCTCCTCATGTCCTCGAGCCATTAATTACAAGCCTTGCAAGTTTAAAAATAGAAATAAATCAGAATGCTGAACAGTTCCACAGTTCTGAGTCCTGGTTTAGGAGTTTTGTAATCTCACCTTACAGTACAGCTGCCTCTTTTCAGTCACTGGTGTTCTCAGCTGTATTGATATTGGACTACAATTACACTGCCAGAATCAAAAAGGCCAATTTGTTTGCTAATTTCATTTGAAAAACATATTTAAATACACGCGCGTGTGTGGCATTAGGAATTCTGACTGCTGGCAGGTTTGCTGTTCGGTAAGTTTGATTTGCCATCCCAGTAGAACTTCAGCTGATGAGGCCCTGTTAATTGTATGATCTTTAGCATGGGTCCTTACCTTATTGTGAATCCAATGTGATGATCTATTAAACTTTCAAATATGAAACTCTCTCTGTCTGAAGGTCCAAACTCAGACCTCAGACTCAACCAAATGTATCTGGTTGGCATGTCAACCATTTGAAAGAGATCTGAAGTTGGCCAGGTGTGTCAAAACAGCTGTCTGCAAATTTTTAAGAGGTTTGGTTTATGGGTAGTTGAGTATCTCATTATTTTGACAGATACATGGCACGTTTTAGCCAAACCTCCGTTCCCTTTCAGAATTCCCTTGTTAACTGACAGTGTGAGGAATCGTTGATACAGAAAACTTGCACTGTTTTTAATCCACACTTTGTGCATTTTTGTTTGACTTTTAGATGAGATGATACTATTCAAGCAGCCAGAACCGCATTTTCATGTTGATACTGGAAAATGTGAAATTGGTGCATGTCCTGGGGCTGTTTAGGACTACCATGTCTTTCGGGATTATCTAGAAAGAATGTGTGCAATTTTGGCCTCTAACCTGGAAAGCTATGCATTTGAATGTGGTATAAGTTAGTTAAGTAATAAAGTATGTATATACAAATAAAAATGTACCGGAGAGAAGCAGCTTACAGAAAGCAAAGCCTAGGAAAGCATAACAGGGATATGAATGCTTCTCTCCATATGGCACTTGGAATATTTACGCTGGAAAGATCCCATGCAAGCGGTACACAGGTTTACAGTCATCTTAGACTCCCATGACATTAACATGCCATTACTGGGCTGCATCCTCCGCCTTATGGCCTGGGATTAAAATTTGTCATCTTTCACAAAGATGAAGTGTGCTGTTCTGTTCTTCCTATTTTTTGTTTGTTTATTTGCTTTTTAACCCCCAAGCAATTTTTTTCTTGTCTGACTCCTCTCATAAACTCCTGTGGTCTTTCTCAGTGCTGGAGGATACCTTGATGCTGTCTTTTCTGCTGGCTTAACTCGATTACTTAGGCAACTTGCATTCTTGAATGGTTGGTCTCTTGAAAGCATAAAGGGAAGGCTCACTCAACAGAAGCAAGTGAGAATAAGCACCCTGTGGGACATTTTTCCTGTAGATTGCATAGGTTGCTTCTTTGGGTCTGTTTACCTGGCTTGCATCTCCCTTCATGTAGGTGGCTCGTGTTTAGATAGCTTGACGTATCTGACGTTCAAGAGGCGATAAATGGGACAGAAGTAGATGAAAGGAAACTTTGCTTGAAAAATATGTTCATATTTTTAAATAGTAAAGATTTTAAAATAGCTTGGTAGAGGGAGAGAAATCTTCACCCTGCACAAGACCTGAGTCCCTATTGCTCAGGGACTGGTGGATATCAGAGCATAAGCTCTTCCACCATCATTGACGGCCTTTCTTCTTGTAGCAAAAATCAGCAGCGACGAAACCAGCCACGTGTGTGGTGTGTTGGAGCAGAAGTAAAACTAAGGATAAACCTGGGGAGCTCCCTCTCTTGTACGGCATAAGACACGCAGGACTTTTACTGGAAGTCTCCTGTAAAATGCTGTTCTTGTTGCTGTCATCATCCACCCTTTTAGCCTGTAAGTCATGCTTGTTCATTACCAAATTTGAACTGGATTGCAAAGTGCGTGACAAACAATGCAGGCGAACTTGGCATTTCTCTTTTATTGCTCCTGGTGCCCACAGCCATGATGCGGGATGTGCAGCCTCCCGTCCCTAAAATAGGAGTGCTCAGAGTCTGCATTGTTGAGTTATTTTGTCCGCTGGATTGAAGGGAGAGGTACGTTTCATCTTCCTTGTTTGGAAGGAGAGGTCTGAAAGGGGAAAAAATGGGTATTCTCTATGGATCTATCTGAGTAGCCAGCACGTCCTTCGGGAATTGCCTGATTTAATGCTATGTAGAGGATGCAGGAGTATGAGCTAGCAGGAGAAAGGAAATCTCCTTCTCTCTGCCTGCCACAGAGACTATCCAGCAGAGGATAGTTCTTGTGCCCTCCAAGAGCAGTGATGCAAGAAGGGGGAAAAAATAATTAAGAAAAAAAATGTGGAAAACGCCCTTTGGTTCATTGGAGAGTGGCTGATAACATGAACCTTTCTGCTATCGCCTTAGTATCTTGTTAGTAGTTTTCAGTGTTTTTTCGTGAGAGCTCCTGTGTCTTTAAATGATTGGTGTTGGTGCCTGCCAGAAGACCCTATTGTTCTAATGTAAAATGCCAAAGGGGTTATTCCTGCCGCAGTCTGCTTGCCCTTCTCCTCAACATGAAGGGATCAATAAAGTCTTTTCTGCGAGGGGGATGTGAAGTCAAGTAGAACCTCACAAATAATGACATTTGATTGTGGTCCTCTGAGCATATGAGCTAGCCATTGATCGCTTCTGCTTGAGAGCCGCTGGAGGCTTGCTGATCTGCCCATCTTCTGGGGTCTCTTCCAGACAGTTAACACATTAGAAGCAATTTTTGTTCAACAGGGTTGAAGGTTGGCAGTCACACTTTCAGGTGTCTGGTCATTCAGAGCTCCCGTTGAGGAGGCTTTTCCTGGGGATTGCCGGGAGAGTGAGAACGGCCGCTTACCCGTGCTGTGGCAAACAGCAAGAAAAAACATTCCTGGCTTTAATTAACTGCTGTTCTTTCCTCCTTCCAATATTAATACCATTTTGCGGCTCTGGGTTTTATGTGGCGGAATGAGGAGACATGACCAGGAGACAGACCCCAGATTTGCTGCACCGCTATCAAAATCTGCAGCCGCTTGTCAAGTCGGAAGGATCTGGGATAGCGCCAGGGTGACGAATTGCCAGAGGGCTTACGTTAACACAAGTGGTGATTCCATCACTTGGCGGAGAGCCCAAACTGGCAACCGGCTGTATTTGTCTCATGTCTATATTGACATAGCATCTGTGGTCCATTTGCTCTGGAAATTAAAGCATAAGCTGTGCAACCAATAGCTGCTAGATCTTACGAACAGAAAAACAATCCAGGTTACACGATTGCTGGGGAGAAGGGCACAAAGACGTGCTCACTGAAAGGTTTACCTGATGTGCAGGAAATGTTGGGGTTTGGTTTTCTTTTTAAAAAAAAAAGAGGATTGCTGGAATTTCTCCTACAGCAAACAGGTCTGTGCAGCAGTGCAAAACACTGTGCCTGTGCAAAAGACCGGCTGCAGGAGCTGAGCTATTTCTGGTTGCCATCTGATGCTCTTTTATGGGCTCCCTTAGAAGGCACAGACGTGCTCTAGATAGGATCTTCTGGTTTGGCTTGCATGCTTTTATAATTGAGGAGAAAAGATGCAAGAGTTTGCTTAAACACTGGGAGTGACGTTTCTTTGATCAGTGTTACCTGTAAACATGCAAATTATCTTGGAGAGCGTGCAGAGTAAAATGTTAGGCCCGTGCTTTAACTGGCTATTGATCCCCTGCATATTGTTATTAACAGTCTGCCAAATAAATAGTTTAAAGGCAATAACAGCAGGTGAAGTGGTAGTTGATTTGGGTTTTGTTATCCTGGTGGGTAGGGCAGGCATAGCTACCTCTTTGCTCTTCTCTGACGTAACATAGCTTTATTTTTGGGTGAATTTGCCATCCTCTCGGCAGTGCCAGATTGCTGAAGCTGGTCCTTCGTCAGCGTAAGTGGGGAGAGCTCCTCCGCAGTCCTGGAACGATGTGGCTTTCGCTCCAGCTGAAAACCTGGCACATTCGTATTTATTGTTAAAGCCTGTAGTGTTCTTGGGGTCCGTGGGGCACGTTGTCAGCTCAGGCTTTTACAAGGCGGGGGAGTTTTGTTTAATGAAGAGTAAGAAATGATCCGAAATGGTGACATGATTTAAAATTATCATCTAGAAGAGAGCGCCCTTCCTCACCAGGCCTGTTGTCCTGCAGCCTGCTTGGGGTAGCAGGGCTGGAGGGCAGCTCCGTCTCTCCCATCAGATGCACACAAGGAGTTCTGGCATGTCCCTCTGCCCCGGCTCCCACTACCACACGTGACCGAATTTGCACGCTCTCCAAGCAACCAGAGTCATTGTCCAGATGCTCCAGAGTGTGGATTGTCTCGTCTTTAAATACTTCTCAAATCTCAAGCTGATTTCATTTATACTGGGTTTGCTCCAGAAAAGAAAAGCAATCCAGACTTGATCCCAGACTTTCAGTTCACTGGTATAGCTGATTTTTCTCTTTCCATCCTGACAACTGAAAATGCTTTGACTTACAAAAAAAAAAAAAAATTTACATGGAGTTGTGGATGATAAGTTCAGGGACAGAAGACTAGGCTCCTCTACCTGTCTCTGTAGCGTATTACTTACTGTGATGCTGGACAATGCCTTGATCAGGGGTGTAAGGATATAATTTTACCTCTTACCTTTTGCTCATTTGTTAATGAGCAGGTAGAAAATATTTTAAGCTCTCTCTGTAGGTGCAATATTGGCAGTCACACAGTACATAAAAATAATAACAGTCAATTTTATTTGTGGAGATAAAGTTGAAAGGCCTTAGAAATTTAAAGGGTGGTTTCAGCCATATTTTAAGAGAGTTATTTATCAATGTCGTAAAATGGTATGCTTGATTTTTTTTTTTTTTTTCTTATTTTATTTTTTCCCCAATAGACTACTTTTGAAGAGGGCATTGAGTGCTTAGATTAGGAAGACAGATAGCTTTTGGCTAGCGGCATCAGGCAAGCTGTCACAGCACTTTCTTTCCTAGGAGTCTTTGGGACGTAGCCTGGACTATGTTCTGGAGTCCCAGCTACAAGGATTTTACAAGAAACAAAAGATAAAATGTAAACAGAGCAATGTACAAACAAATACCCAAGAGACTAAAATCTTTCAAACTAAAGCATTTGCAGCCGACGAGCATTGTACCAATTAGCAGGCTCTTAATTAAATGCTGTTGTTTGATTTGCATCCAAATTATAATTTGGATGTGTATGTAGCTTTGATACCTTTTCATTAACTGTTCCTTTGTGGGGGGGGGGGGGGAGGGGGAATCTGTTTTTCACTGTGTGGTTTCAGAGGCCTGTGGCGTCACAAGGTGGAAAGGTCAATCATTTTGTATCCATTTAAAGTCCATTATGGGTAGGGCCACTACAACCTATCAAGCAACTCTCTTATTTTTTCCAGTCAGTGATTCAGGAATCTATAGCTCTGGTGCAGATAAATGGGATTTCATGGGCTTCTAAACTTCTTGCTTTATTGAAAAGCAGAATATTAACTGCTCCAGTGACCAGCTGTCCATTAATAAACACAGGATATTTTTAGAAAATTGTGTTGCCAATCAAATCCTACCAACATCTGTAGGAGAGCCTTTTCAGTGTTGTTTGTTTTATAAGCAAACGCTACAGCTGCTTTCCCACCTCCATTGAAATATCCCCATTCACCTTCTCTCCATGTCTCTGTCCATGTCTCGGGGCATTCTGAGGTATTGTAAAGAGCGCAGCGTGTTAGCTGGAATTGTAAACCCAAGCTTTAACAAGTCCATTTGGTGTTTAGTCCTTGCTGGTCGATGGGGGCCCCCCTGCTTTATTTTGCTGGTTCGGTGAAATTAGCGCTTTGCATTTTTTGCTCTTCCCAGGGCTTAAATAGGTTCTGTTAGCCCTCAAGACTGCAGGCCAGGCTCTAGGTGATTAGGGAGCTCGACACCTGGCTAATAACCGGCTGGGCTTCGGGAGACGCAGCCTGGCAAGGTGTGCGAGGGCAGATGCAGAGAGCTCGCCGCTCGGGACATGCGAGCAGGCAGCTCGCTCTGTCCCTCGGTAGCCAGCGAGCACTTCAACCCGTCGCTGCTAGCAAAGGGAGAGTCCTAGTACTGTGCCCTCCATACCCGCTGCTGCTGCTGGGGAAATCCTGACTTCTGACCCCCTAGACTGAATGTTAGTGGCACGGAATGTCTACAGACTTAATACAGTTCTTCCAGCCCCACTCTCATTCCCAGGTGAGTGCCTCAGGTGAGATGCTATAAATCACATCAACAAATGCACCCATTCTTTAAAAATTAACCACATTTGCTTCATTCTTCAGTGAAACAGATCCTTCAGGTGTGGTGTCAGGTGCTGGCAAGCTGAGTTTTCAGGGAGGCTAGCAGGTGCCCCTTGCCTCTCAGGGTGATGCCCCCTTGGTTTGGCTGGATGTTTCCCCTGGGACTGTTGCTTTTCAATCCGATATGCCAAGTGCTCCGATCCTCTCTGTGTGTTTCGAAGATGTAGAAATCAGAGAGAGAAGATACTTCCCACACGCAGAATTCTTGTGCAAATGGTTTCAGCTCTGTCTTTTGTTTGTGTCATTTCATTTAATGAATATTTTATAGAGATTATTGTTTATAAGGCGAAAACGTAAGGCCTGCTCCAGCTTTTACATCAGTGCGGTGCCAACATTGTCACCTTATTTTGCCCCATCAGATCAGAACCCGTTTTGCAGACTGAAGTGGACTCTCGGTTTAAAATAATTCTGGGTTTTGTGGGTATATTGGAACAAGATGCTGAAGAAAGCGGCATTGGCTAAAATTTTGCTCCTTCCCCTGCTTCACCCTTGATGACCTCTCTCCTGTTCACTGCAGGGCATTGATTTCTGTCCTGGGCAGAATGTCTCTGGAGTGACAACACACATACAGGAGGAGCACACTACCCTGCCGCTGCTTTTCCACCTGGGGAGGGACCCTGGAGAGAAATACCCACTAAGGTGAGCCAGTTAACGAAGATGTGAAAACCCTCAGCATTGTCAGTGTGTGCTTTATAGAATTCATTTGGTAGCTGCTTCTTGCAATCTGCTTGAAAACTGTCCCAGAAAGCCATTACTGGTGACAGTAGTAAGGAGAAAGGAACAAACCTTCGTTTTCAGATGGTCAAGCTAGATGGATGTGCACTTGTCCATGGCTCGACTCGTCAGTCGGGCGGTTCTTGTTCTGTGTCCTGCAATCCCTGACGGAGAAGGCAAAACGCACGCTTTTGGACAGGACAGGACTGAGTGCAGGGCGGTTGTGGCCTAAAGCAGTGGTGCTGGTGAGCATGTGCGTTGGAGCTGTGATTCTCTGTGTGTTTTGGGGCTAGGGAAGAAATGTCTGGTGATCTTTGCATACTCTGCGGTGTTTCTCCTCTGTGCATTGGAATCTGTGGAAGGCAAACATGGTAACCTTCCAGTCTCCTAGCCCTTGCTAAAGCAGCTTCTCCAGAGGGTCTTTAGCAAAAGGACTTTCTGCCCAATCCTGTTCCTGCCTTGGACTCTCCCAGCTGTCTGAATCCATTTTCCTATAAGGCTACTATGGTAATATTTCTCTCCGGCGCGCACCATGCCCTGAGAGATTTCCGTAAGTCATCAGTCAGCGCGGCCCACATATAAACCTGCCACCTCCAAAAAAGCTCCCAAGGTGTCCCCACCTCCCTCCCTCCTGCCTTCTACTGAGTTTCACCCTGCGGCAAAACCAGCTGCAAACGGGGACATGCAGCCTCATCCCTCACCAGCGGCTCCGACTCGGAGAATGTGGAAATAAATAAAGAGAAAACTAGTGCTACTGTGACTGCCCGCACAGAAATGGGTTTGTGCAGCAGCTTTAACAGAGAGATGTTTTCTGAGCTGACAGGACTGCAATTACTCAACTGTTTTAAATAATTGAGTGGATATACTCGCTCCATTACTTTCAAAAGAACTGAGCCTGTGCTGTCCACTAAGTGTTTTCACTAGAGAGAGAAAGGCAGGAAAAATATTTTCACTTCTTTCTCACTTAACAGATGAGCACCCTAGAGGTGCATTACGCAGCGTATAAAGCTCTTCAGAAGCCCAGCACGTTAGCTCTCGCTTTCTATTGCATTTCAGCACTAATGAAGAAAGCAAATCTGCAGCTCTTGTATTTTAAATTCAGCTCAGTGAATTTATGCTGCTGGGTTGGGGTTCCAGGTGAGACTATGCCCTGTTTGGTTTAACAACTATTTTATTTTAGGAAGATGAGTAGATAGGAATGACCTCCTTTTCCAAAAATCAAACAAATGGGTAGTATTAAGTGATCTGTAGTGTGCCTACTGTTTGCGTTTTCTCTGAATTTGAGGGAGAGGAGTTCTTCCCTAAGAGGTGTTTGCAGGACAGCTGCTTCCCCGGTATTTAGATGTTCCTTACCACCGCCATGGATTGAGCATTGGAATAAATTCCAGTGCTACGACTGCAATCATTTCTCATACGGTTCCATTGATTTTTTTGGACACTCACAAGCTGTTGTCATGGCAAGATTATGACATTTATGGAAAGCTGTGCTGTTGTTTAATATGCGGACCCTAATAGAAAGCCTCTTTTTAGTAAATGAATCTTCCTTTCTGCAGCACGTTCTGTTGCTGTTGTCTCCTCTCTGGTCACAATGGAAAACTCATGGGAAGTGGGTCTCCTATATCGAATGTGGTAATTAAATTATCCTCATTTGTGGAGCTGTTACTGTTGTGTATTTTTATTTAGCTTAATTATCCCCCTTGGCAGACGGCCTGTTGGGAGTCCCGACACTAATGTTTCTCAGAAGGGAATCCAGCATTCTCCTCCAAGCGTGCATCTGTCTGTCCTGGGTGTGCTCGTATTGCTTGTGCTCCAGCCCGAGGTTTGTGTGTGTTTGCAGTCCGTGTTGGCCACGCTCCTCCGTGCATCCTCCTGCAGCCCTGCAGGAACAGGGTGTATCGTATAGCTCTTTCACCAGCTTGGCTCTTCTGCTGCATCGTTATGTGGCCAAAGCATTTTGAAAAATTTGTGTTGCACCCCAGTTTTATTGGTACCTTTCCCTCTTTTATGTAATTACTTTTACCACTTCGCTTTGTTAAAACTGGACTGGATTTTACTAGTTTCTCTGCTGCTGTGAAGGAGCAGCACGGCACACTGATGCTCTGTTCTCTCTGCCTGCTTTTTTTAATTTTTTATTTCATTTATTCCTTATTGTAGTGCAGCCTTTTCTTCTCCCTAAAATTATTTTCCTTACCTGTCGTATCTCTTGATTTGCATTAGTTTGGAGCAGGGTCACGTGCAAACCACCCATAAGAGGTTTCATTGCTGCACACGAAGGCCAGGCATCACACGCACCTGCAGAGAGATTTACTGCTTATGTATTTGGGCTCCCTCTAGGATCCCAGGAGATCTCAGAGCCAGGGGCATCCTAGACATCAGTCAGCTCAGTCCACTGTGGCAACTCTTGACTTGCAGGGGTGCTTATGTTCAGGCAGTCTCATCTGAAATGTCTTTGGGTCGTGACACTGTGCACGCAAGGTACTGCATGACACTAAGAGACTTTTTCAAGGCTATGATTTCAGTTCCTGTCAGAACATAGGGATTAGCCTTTTCAGTCTTTGCTGGAGAACTGGCTGCTGAGGGGATCACTGAAGATGTATGTCCTTCAAGATCTAGAAACAGCACATAAAGTTTTCAGTTCCCTGGGTTTTGTGGTGAAGCAGGACAAGTCCTTCCTCTTCCTGACAGTTCACTGGATTTCCTGGAGCCTGCCTGGAAACAATATCAGCAAAAGCTTATCTCCCACAGGAGCACTTTTCGTACAGTGGAAAAACTGGTCAGGCAATTACAGGCAGGTCCTGTCATCACGTTGAGGACATGTCTGGCAGTTCTGAGCCATATGGCACCCTGCACTTATGTTCCCCTTCATGTAAGGCTGTGCATGCATGTCTGACTCTAGGAACAGACCCTCCCAACAGGGTTGTGACTGTTCCTTCCTGCTATTGCCCCTCTGGTTTTGGCTGGACCACCTCCTGCGCCCCAGCATCTGCCAAGAGGCACAGTTGTGTTTGTGTCCTTCACCTTGAAAGATATTGATGATTCTCAGTATTGCGCTGGAACTTCACCCCGGTGATCCAAGAGCCTCACAGACTTTGCATTTTGTTAGCCGGGATTCATAGCAGTGCCAAATGCATGTTATGAGTTCTTACACTGCCTGAGCTTGCCCAGGTGATGGCATATTTACACCATCGCATCAATGGGCTGGATGGAGCAAGGTCCATGTCCTGTAGTCGACCTTCAGGACTGACACACTCAGCACTAGGACCAGATACATTCACTACCAAGCTCTTATCCCCCTCTCTCCTGGAAAGAGGAGGACTCTCCTGAGAACTGCAGGACTCGGGGGTCCTGGCATTGAGAGAAGCTTGGCACCGTCGGACAAGCTCGGTATTTATGTGGCTGCAGGACGAGGTAGGGTATGAACACGCCTGCAGGTACTGACGAGGCAAAATCTGCATCTGGAGAGGTGCTCGCAATAAGAACACCCGCAATACCAGGGTATATATGAGCGATACATTTCAAAGAAGTGTGGTTACTGCTAAATTATCTTTCTTTTGGTTGCCAAAAATGGTAATGTAACTGCACTTACATAAGTAAGAGTTACCTTGTTATCTGGTCCTTGTGTAGTGAGAAGTGAACCGTTTGTATCTTTTGTCATCCCAGAGATTGATTAGATCCGTGTAGGCTGTGGAATAGAAGATAGCTCTTTTTTATAGCTCTCAACTTTAAAATATAAATAAGATTGTGTGTTAGGCAGCATACAGAGCAGAAGCATTTCTCTAAGTCTAAACAGTATTTTGTTTCCTCCCTAGATGCAATTACAAGGGATTTTTGCTTCGTATAAAACCACTCAAACTGTGGGGTGCCTTTGTCACCAAGTTTATCAGAATGCAGAACCACAAGATCTGATAGGTCTTTTTCTTTACTAAATTCTGTTACGTTTGGGATATTGTGTGTCTGCTAAGTACCACACAGGGAACTTGTTTCTCCATTCGAACGGTATGTGACAAATGCAGTAAAATTATCTGTTGGTAACATCTTCACAACCAGTTGTCAGTTTTATTACCTAAGTTACAGATTACTGTTTATACGCGCCTTTACTAAAATACTTCATTGCCAGTCAGGAAGAACACAAATAATAATATATAGCAAAAGCTGGCACAGCTTAAAATACAGTTAACAAAATACCCAACACAGACTGGAGTAGAGAGCATGTTTTGAGGCAGACGCCAGAGCTGCAAAAAGAGTTTATAACAGAAATCTCTGAAATTCTGTTAATTTGAGCCAGAGGTGCAAAGCCTTAATAACACGTAAGTACAGCGTGCTCATGTGTTGTTGGTACTCCAGGTTAGTAGCGATTCTGCTTTGAGCAATTAGCCTCTGTTCAAAACTGAGTTTACTAAAATTTGAACGTCAAAATACTACCTGTGTTTTCCTTAGGGCAATAGCTTTTACTATTATGGAAAAAATGGCAGTCACAAGGCTTGGTTGATGAACATAATGATTTTAGAACACATTAATTAACAAGAGAGCTCACAAGTGCCTATTTCGAGCAGATGGAAAATCCAGGAAATCATCAGAGAGGTAATTGGACTGGTTGTGGAGCCAGAAAAGAAGGGAAGAAGCTCCTGAAGGGAAGCTAAAGGGGAAAGGATCTGCTAGAAAAGATGCCAGTCTCACCTTACTGATCAGGGCAGAAACCTTGCAGTGTGGAAAAGAGAAAAGGTACAAAACGGGGGAAAAAATGTGTATAACAAAGAGCCAGGATCTTGCCCAGGGGAGCTGCGGACGCCTCATCTTCTTGAAAAAGAAGGAAATGGCACTAGCTGCATTGCAGGGGCAAATTAGCTGCTGCCACAGGAGAGGTGGCATTGAGGAAAACTAAAGCTATGGAAACTGTGGAGAGCTGTGGATAAAGAGCCTCAGCGACGCCAGTAAAAAACATCCAGCATCAACCATACAGGGGCTGGAGGCAGAAAGGTTGTCAGAAGTGCGCAAGCCAGGCGTGACAGCCGGTATGCAGCCAGCTCTGGAGGGAAGAGGGCTGAAGAAAATACGCCTGTGGAGGAGAGTCGCTAGCCTAAGATTGGAAAAAAACCTCATCTTGATCGATAGCTGCTCTTTGCCCAGTCCGGGATCAGCGCTCTGCACGCTGTCTGATCAACCTGTAACTTCTGCTTAATTGTGGCAGACCAACAGCCTGCAGGTATTTTGATGAGTAACTGTCTAGACTAGAACGATGCTGTGTAAAAAGAAATACTGAAGTAAAAAGCCACATGAACCAGTTTCAAAAATGCAAAATGCAGTTTGAAACGGACATCTTCAGAGACAGGTCCAGGCAGCGCTACAGCCTCAGAGAGTAGCCTGAAGGACACGTTGCTTAAATTACGATTCAGAAATACCACTGAAGCAACTAGCAGGAGGATCAGATAGACAGTCATTATCTTCTGTCGCCCGTTCACGCAGAGACTAAGGCTTTATGTGGTTGCTCTGCCTTCATCCCCTCTGATGCTGTGGTCACTCACAACGAAATCCAGCAGAAAGGTGGGATTCTTAGAGCTGGGGAGTTACAACTTCCACGCAAATGGGTGACCAGGTAGAGGATCAGCAGGATTGCATCTTGCTGCAAGGTAAGCTGTGGACACCGTTAGAGAATCCATGCACGTGAGAGGCATGATCAATACTCCAAGTTATTTGTGTGGCTAGCTGGCCGTGTGCCCCGCATGGGGTATTTGCATCTGGGGCCCCACAGATGCTGCTGGACCAGAGAGGTGAGTTGGAGTATGAGCAGCCCAGTGTTCTTCTCTTTGATTCCTTTTTTGTTTTCCTTTGGCCCTGCGGATCTCTCTGGTAATTGCAAATTGCCATGTTTCAGCAGCAGAGCCCCAAACCTGTTGTCTGCCTCATGTATTGTGCAGACTCTAAATTGCAAATAAGCCTGGTAATAGAAGAGAGGAACTGAGGAAGACTGTATAATAGGACAAGATCAAGACATGGATACTACAGTGCTGAGCAGCCTCACAGCACTGATAACAGATAAAATCAAATTGCCCAAATCTGGGTGTATTTCACAATTAAAAATAATGTTTTTAATTAAAATAATTCTAGCGGAGAAGGAAGTAAAATATACAGAACATTGGCCAAGTTTTATGCTCTTCCCATAACTTCATGTGCATCTGGTAACACGCGCTATAAATCTGAAGGCTGCTGTTAAGAGCCCGCTGTCAGGTTTCTGTGAAGCGCACTGTGCAATACCCATTTGGTTACATTCCTCTCGATAATAACACGGTCCTGTCCCTCCCAGGATAGACGTACTGTGCTGTGCCCATCTATGAATCATCAGGACGAGGTAGAAAACATTTCAGATCTAGATTTTTTTTTAAAATGCTCTTTAATTTGCTCCGGTTCTGGTCTATTTGAGGGTGTATTTGTGATGGTAGAGAATCGCCCTCTCCTCCTTACAGCTCAGGATGCTGGCAGACCTGAAGGTGAAAGACTCTGACGACTGCAAGATTAAACCGGAGCTCTAACGCCGAAGGCAGCGTGTGAGAAAAACCCTCCTTCTTCCAAACCTGCATTTCAGCGTA
This sequence comes from Pelecanus crispus, assembly GCF_030463565.1. Taxonomy (NCBI): domain Eukaryota; kingdom Metazoa; phylum Chordata; class Aves; order Pelecaniformes; family Pelecanidae; genus Pelecanus; species Pelecanus crispus. The sequence continues at coordinate 47,112,892 of NC_134650.1, read as the reverse complement.
GGGCACGGTGGGGTTAATAGCAGAGCAGGTTACACTGGAGTTGTTTGGTGAGGGAGGAGATGGGAACAGATTGCTGAGGCACAATTACACTAAATGAAGGAAGCACGGGCCACACCTGTGCCTGGGACCCCGGCACTCGCAATCCAGCCCTGATTGGATCTCCAGAGACTTCCCGGAGGTAAAGTGTCAATTAGTGTAATGACCCTGGACTTTGTCCACTCCGTTCCCTCATTCTGAGCGTGGAATAATTTCGTGTACGCTGGGGGATGTCTTTTAGCAAACTCCTCACAACACCACCTGCTCACCCTCTCATTCTTCTAGTGCTATTCCCAGCTCTCCTGCAGGATTGTTGAACTAGAATACAAAATGCAGCGTGCCCCGGAGGCAGCAAGGTCTGGATCTTCACGTGGACAATAATGCCCAAACACCTGTATAGCTAATATTGGGGTTTTTGGAACAGAGAATGTAGCAAACCCTGCCCTTGTAGCCCAGTCCTGCATATGCATTCAGGGAAATGATGGGACTCCATGTAAGAGCGAGAGAGGTTCTTCGTTAACAACTCAGCCTGATTACCATGAAGTAATTATCCCCATCTTACATATAGATTAAAGGCACTTTTCTCTTGTAGATTCTGTCTCAAAATGCGCTTCTTGCGTAGGGCTGGAGACAGTTTTAAGCCCCCCGTATGCAGCTGGTAAATACCTTACAAACCGCTGCGTGGATATTGGATCTTGGTGCGCTTTGTGGAGCTAAACGGGTCTGTCTGAGCAAAACCTGAGCTCATGAGAGTGAGGAATGGGATCTCCATGGGGCCAAGACGGGAAAACCAACCCCTGGCTTTGTCTCTGCATGACTCCAGTTTCACAGCTTTGTCTCTGTGTGACTCCAGTTTCATGTGAACGCCAGCCCCGGGGCTAGTGCCATCCTGCAGGCATTACAGTCCCCTGCTATGCATGGAGACTTGATACGCATGTCTGGATGAGGGAGATAGTTCCTGTGTTCAACTGAGGCATCTGAAGACGATCTGTGATGATCTTCCAGTATTGAATGACACCTTACAGCACTCGGGGTCCATCACTGTCGTGTACTTCAACACAAGACAGCTGCAATCGGATAGGTTTTAAGCTAGTGTCAACAGGTTTAGCCAGCTTAAGAGCATGTTAAGCCCTACTGAGACAAGGTTTATAGGTTAGCAGTATGACTTGGAGCATAATCTATACATGTTCTTTAGCCTTAGCCAGCTTTGTACTTCTGTGAGAAGCCCGAGTCTTTTATACGTGCCAAGCTGTTTCTATCGTGCTTTGGGGAAGTCATTCAGCCTGTGCTAAATGCTGAAATAATCTGAAAGTGTAGAAGCTGCAGAGGAGAGCAATTCAAAAACACCAGGAGCTGAGGTTAGGCCAAGATTTCCTGTCACTGCTGAGCTAGCTGAAAAAGCCAGGAGCGTCCTGAACATGGGAATTAAAGCAAGAAGATGATTTAAATGACTTGAGCCTACTTTGTTATACTGCGGCATTCATGTGTCTTAGGTTGCTAATGAACAGCAATGCTGTGGATAAATGCAGTAGTTAAGATTACAGCAAAAAGATTTTTTTCGTTGCAACAGGACTGGCATATTTGGAGCAAAAAGCAGCAGTCGTGACAACATATTGTTTATCTTTCATCCAGACCACAGCTGTGTTTTCCATTGCTCTGTCCAGATTATAGCTAATTTGGAATCCTATGTGTGAAAAGCCATTTCGACGGACAAAATTGGGCTATCTCTTTAGCACTTAAATATTTGCAAAGATGCTGTGGAGCTTAATTAGTTCGCAGCAACATTTTATCTTACGGGTCCACTTCCAAAAGAAGATCTTAAATGCTGGAGAGATGGCACAAGTATGTGACAGAAATAAACACATTAGATAGTTACAAGAGCAGCCGTAGGAGGCATTAAATGATTTCATATCTGGAGTATCTGTTAGAGTCTAACAATTGATTAAAATATGTATCAGTTCATATTAATCCTTCATACGAGTATCTTAATGAAGTGTGATTAGCTTGGGTTTGGAATAGCTTTCAAACCCTGGCGCAATAGGTGCATTAGAAATCTAAAATGCTGAAATACACGTGTCTCCCAAACTGCGTTTCACCTCCGTTTCCATCATGAGAGTATGTAGGCTTTCAAATGTTTCTGGCCCCCCATCTTATCCAGTCTCCAGCGCAGATGTCCAACGCGCTGTGTGCATCCCTGGTACTTGCCTGCGGTTTTAGGCAGACTCCCCCAGTGTGTTTGTGTCTGCAGCGTTTTCTCTCCGTGTGCAGGCTCTCCCGTGTTCGCTGTCCTCTGCCTGTCAACACAGGTTAGCTTTAAACCCTCTCTGCCTCTTTTAAAATATCTGGTTTGATTTTTTTCTTTTTCAAGCGTGCTGCCGGGCTGGCAATCCTGTGCGCTTGAAATGCGACCAGAAGGCTTCCAGATAAAATCTCGCCAAACTGAAAGGCCATCATGCCACTGGGATGCAACGCTCGGAGCCAAGCAATTGCTGCCTTGAGCGTCCTCATCGGGGTGTGAGTCAGAGATGGTCTTTGGCAGCTCCCAAACTTCTGCCTGTCCTGCTGTTTTCTTTGGGGCAGTGCAGGAGTAAGCAGCTGGCTGCTGTGAGAGCTAAGGTGGGATGCGTGGGGAGAGGAGCAAGCAAATTCGGGAGCTTCGCGAGAATAGTCTGAATTTCAGGGTGGTCCGTAGAGATCACACAGCCGGTCCCGGTGATAGCCTCTCCACCAGGATACAGCTAGCTGGGTGTGAGAGCAACAGATTAGTTTGCTCGAGCTTGTCATTTCAAATTCCCTTCCGGTTCTCTATCAGCAAAGCTCAGGCCCATCCCCACAATCAGCTTCTCTCTGGATGGTTGCCGAGATGCGATATTTATAGGGTTTACTGGAAACTGTTGGCACATTACTGGGCTTCGAAATGTAATTGTTTTTCAAAGAAGGAAATTAGCTGGAGTGTGGGGCTGGTGGCCAGCTTGGACTGTAAGCAAAGGGAGCCTGAGGTCAGGACCAAGCTGCATTGTTTCTTTTATCTTCAGAAGCAATTTGCCGCTCTCTTGTTTTTTAAGTGACTCTTAACGTGATGGACAAAATGAGATCATTGGGTAGTAATCCTCCATTTTAGAAATACTTGAAGTATTAGTGAAGTACACCCTGAACCACTTAAACAAGTACCTACTGGAGTAATGGGGTAGATAAAAATCTGGTAATTTATAACCCTGTATGAGGCCTTGGAGCATGACAGATGGGTCCCAGCTTGGAATAATAAAGCTGTAATGGAAGAATGTAGATGGGGCAGAACCCCAGGGTGGATGTTGCGAAATGGAGGAGGTATTCTTGTCTTGTCCAAGTCACTTCTATTCTTCTTCTCCATCTTCCTGTTTGCATAATATTAGTTCATCTTACTTGGTGATTGTGAAGTTTTACTAGCCAACGGTTGTATTTGAAACCCTTCACTTAAGAACACTCTTGAAAAACCAAAGTATTGACATTACCTTCGTTTCCCTGCAATAAACGCCTCTGCGTGCTGCACGTGTTCAGCAAAGCACTTGCAAGAGTGGAGGACGAGAGAGAGCAGAGAGCTGGGTGACCTCCTGGGTGACACGCTGGAAGGATCGCCTCGGCAAACTTGTTTATGGACTAACGTGTCTGGCAAGGTGTTTGTCCTGTGTCTAGGAAGCCTCCCTTGATAATCATTTAAGGCATGGCTTGAGGACAACCCCAGAAGCACCCTTCTTTGTACGTGCCACTTTTGCCAACAAGATCCCCCTCGGGAATCAACACGAGCCTGCAGCGTCTCTGCCCGACTACGAAGCGACACGTTTGCGGCCACCGGGACTAGCAGTTTTGAAAGCTGAAGTCCCATGCCGAGATGATCTGCCAGGAGCCATGTGCTTCTTTGCTGGGGAGGGCAAGCCATCTGCCATCTGTGCTGCCCTAAGCAGAGCATCTCAGACCTGCAGCCTCCAGGCCCAGCCAGGCTGGACTCTGTCAGCCCAGATGTTTCATTCCCCTACGGACCTGTGGGCGATTAGTGTCAACTGCATCTTTATGTACTCTTCTCCTTTGCTATGGCCCAGGAAAAGTCTTCCGACCTAGCTTAGTGCTGTGAACACTGTAATGATGCCGTGTATGAAGCCCCACCAATAATGCCTGTATTTTTTTCACATTCTAGTTTTGCCAGTGATGAATACCAAAGGGCTATGGAGCGAATATCCGTTGTTGTCCAGGAGCACAAAGAGACCATGGTGCCAGGGGAGCCACAGCTTAACGTGTGCGACAAGGCTGTCATGGTGAGTGGTTAAAGCATAAATACATTTGAGAATCCTTAGCTTAAAATATGTTTTGTGAAGGCTTAAAATATATTTTGTAAAGGCTTAAAAATGTCACCTAATGCTGGGAAGGGATGGAGAGGAGAGGCACACTTGCCTGTTTGAAGGGCTTTTCGGCTGTTCCACAGAGGAGAGGGCTGTTTGTTACCTGTGGAATGCAGCGGCATAGGAAGGCTCGTGCAAAGTGAGTGGGGTTAGGTCTACCAACATGCTGTGATAAACTCTGTGGCTTCCTTCCTTAGACATACGGCAGTATCTACAACTGTAGATCCTTCTTCTCCTTTCTAATCGCCTTCTGCAAATCTCAAAAGTCTTCTGTGTTTTGAGTGGTGCGACTGTGACAGTGGCTCTTTCTCGGTGATGCGTGAGAGTATCTTTGGCCTTGCTCGGTCTCTTCCGATTCCACCCGTGCCTGACTTTTCCAAAGTTTTTATGGCTTGAAACATGACAAACATTTTCAATTCTGTTTTCCGTTTCAAATTGCATGTTGGAAAGTTACAGTTTGGCTTTCCTGTCAAATGCTGCTTGGTTTGTTGAGAGCCTGGGAAAGAAACTGGATGGTTTGTAGGAGGTAAAGTTGTCAGATGACAAGAGTGTGTGTAGTCTAAGGGGATGTGCCTGTAGACTGACACAGAATAGTAACAGGCACAATCTTTCTGACGCTGAAATAATCTTCTGAAACAAACAGTCAGTACCTTAGGGTCTATCTCCAGACAGACAGAAAAGTACAAGAGCTGTGTCTCCTTAATAAGAAGGCAAAGATCTTTTTTAGCTTTGTCACATCTTTTTATTTTTGGATGTTAAGTAGGAAAAAGATTTGAAGGACCATTGTTTCTGTGTTGTTTTCTTTCATTATTCAACTTTTCCCTTAATAAACACTGTTTTATGCTCCTCTGGGACCTTTTGGGTTCAGGCACTCTCCCCAGTGCCTGGCTGCTGCCAGAGACCTTCACTGGAAAGGCATTTCTTCTGTGCTAATTCCAACTCCAAAACTGGTTCATAAATTGTAGGCGTACTCTGCTGTTCTGCAGCTACCCTGGCGCAGTGTGTTTAGGTGCTGTGAAAACATCTGGTATCCCTGTTTGTCAACACCCGGTGTCTTTTGGGTTGCATAATGGAAAAAGGGCCGGACTGGAGGTCCCATACTTGGTCCCGTACCCCAGCCCTCTCCTTGGGGCTATTGAGAGTCAGTCTTCTCCCTGAGCATGCCTTGTTCTATCTCAGTTGGGTAGAAGTTTTGCAGACCATGGGCTGCTGCTTCTGCTTTGGCTATGGCAACGTCCAGGGCTTGGCCAAGTCCAGTTGTGCCTGCCTAGTCTATAAGCAGAGACAGCTAATGACTGCTCCAGTGCTTGGCCAAGCTCAAACCAGATCATTCAGGCTGGCTGAGGCAGAAAGCCCTCCCTGGTAGGCTGGGGGGTATTCTAATCCCAGGAGAAATGTTCAAATCCCAGCAGGAAACATGATGAGTTTTCTATTCTATGTATACTCCTAACAGGCTAATTACACGGCCACAAAACTAAAATAAACAGGCACCAATTATTGCCTGTTGAGACCAGAGATGAAGATAACCAAATCTTTTTGGAGTGATAGTATTGCTGGGGTTGTTTGAGCCCTAAATCTGTCTTTGGAGGATTCTGGGAGATAAATATCACCTGCTAATACTGTGCCCAACACTATCTTCTAAATTCTGTCACCCATTTATTTGATATGGGCATTTAATATCCTTTCCGGGACAGAGAATAATTGTCTTCACTTGTCCATGAGCAAAGCAGATGGGTGGTTTTGTAGCTACTGCAGTACTGGGATTGATGTAAGCGCAGCAGCAGCAGCCCTCCTGAGCAGGAGAAGTGTTTGCTGGCCCATCTGTGGTGTATCCCACCAGCAGTGTCGATGAAGCTCCCGCGGAGCCGGTTCTGCTGTGTTTTCCTCCTGTGGAAGTGTAGGAGAAATTGCTCCATGCAGCGGAGCCGCGCAGACTCGCCTGCGTGTTTGACTTGCAGCACACATGGTGTCCTTGGGGCTCTCGGCACTTGCAGATCCAGGAAAGCCGACTTGGGCTGCGAGACCGAAGCAGATATGATTTGGGTTTTTTTTCAAAGGAACAAATATTTCATTTGTTTCTTTGGATCTCTGTTGCTTCTACAGACTGGTCAGGCACCTGAAATTTCCAGTGGTGGTTGTGCATTTTAAAATTGAGAAATGGCTTTAGAAAACACCATTAATTGTTCTTAAACCGTCTGGAGCCCTTCGTGCAGTGAGGTGCCTTCTGCCAAAGCTCCGCTCTGTGTTCTGCTCCTTCTGCAGACATAGCTGGTGTCTCACTGCCATCTGTTGTCAGACATATGGAATAGAAACCTGCTCTGGCGTTTTTTCTGCAGTTAAGCTTTCTTTTACTCTGTAGGAATTTAATTCCAAGAAAACGTAAATTACTTGAAGGACAAAAATAAATAAAATAAAAGGCAATAAGTCAGAGCTGAACTGACCTTTAATGGGCGACAGCAGGAATCTCCCATGGATGGACAGACTTTGAGAGAGGGACGGACAGAGAAAAAGGCGAAAGATTCCTGAAGGCAGAATGGGGATTGTAGCCTGCCATTCACATTGCCGCAGTCCCAAATTTTAAATGACAAAACCCCAGTGAAATTGAAAAAGTTCTTTTATCCAAATTTCTTCTGTTGTTAATCCCTTTGGAAACCGAGGTTGGCAGCGGGTTTCCTTGCTGACGACGTTTCTCTGTTGTACTTAGTGCCTATGTACTGTAGTGCCTTATGATGTTCCTAATTGTCCTTCCAGTATTTCATGGCAGTGTGGATAGCTCAAGTCTTGAGAGATTCTGATCAGCCTGTTCTTCAGCGATGCTATATGAGAAGGACTGGTAGGAGGACTTGCAGCAGTCCTGTGCGCCTGTCAGCACAGGAGAGCGGACAAAACCAGTAACTTCCCATTTTCTGGGTGCTGTCCACCTCTGCTTTAGTGCATCTGTCACCCAGCAGCGTTCAGAGCCCTGCATACTGGAGAAAGGTAGTTCAAGAAACGTGGAAACAAGGGAGGCAAATAGTTTTGGTCTGCATGCTCTGGACTAGTTGTCTTACAAATGCCTCCTACTCCATCTGTTTGCGAATTCATCCATCAAAATGCTCACTAAAATACAGGCATCTTTTCTGGATCCTGGGAAAATTGGAGATTTCACCAAAACTTCATGGTCTGGTTGCTTCATGCTGCTACAGGAAAGAGAGGAAGGTTGACAGAATTGTAGCAGACTGCATTTGTACAGGAGAGACCGCTGTATCCCAGAAGAGGGAATCATCTGCTGCAGAAGAACTTGTAGTCTTTCCTAAAGCTTTTTTTGAATAGCGTTTGGAGCTGGGAAGTTGATGAGCCTGGGAGCATTAGCTGCAAGAGGAGTTTCATTTTTCAAGCAGGACATAGGATGGTCTTTGTGAGAATCAAAGAGGCTGGGTTAGGGTTAGAGCTTAGCAGATACTTGGTATGAATCATCTTTCTGTATACTTTTTGTTTGTTTTTAACAGAATTGGTCTCCTCCAGGCTGTGAGAAGCTAGGAAAGTGCCTGAAACCGCCCCAGTCTGATCCTAAGAAGTGCTTTTGGCCTCATTGATCTTCCCTGCAGCCCTCAAGAGCTACACAGAAAAGCTCTAATCAAACGGACATACGGTTTACAAAGCATATCTTCTCGTGTTGACACTCCCGTTACAAAGGAAGGGTGTGATGTATTTATGATATCATCATTTGCTCTTCCAAAAGGGCCAGTGTTTATATTGCTAGTGCTCAGGGTTTAGCCTGTAGTCTTCTGTTGTTTTAATTGTTCCCGTAAATGGCAACTTTTCAGCGAAGACTGTTTCAACTGTAAAAGCTCTCTGGACAACCGCAACCCTGCCACCACCTCAGAAATACTATGGATGCACCTTTCCTCTTGCTCCTTCCACCCAGCCTGCTGTCTCAAATCACCGCTCGTTCGGACGCCCCAACAGCAGCCATGGGGGGACTGTTCAGGAAACTTGCAGCTGCCAGAAAACCCTGCCCAAACTGCCCTTGTTTTGTTTGCCTGTAACTTGTTGTTTTAACATTTGATTTCCATTGTGAACTCTGGACACCAACTTGTTTTTCCTTTCTTCCTAAACTTGCGAGTACTGGGTGCAGCTGTACGGTCCAGACCGCTGCTGTGCATCGCTGGGTGCAAACAAGTGCTCCCTCCTGTTCCCAGCTGAGGGGTTGGCTCCAGGGAGAACGCCCTGCCTTCCTTCCATCTGTAGCTGCAAACATTCCCTAGGTAACGGTATAAAGAAATGTGAAGATAGTGTTTGTGTAAGTATTGCCTTATTGATAGCGTGCAGGATGTTCTTGGGGAGCTGGGGGTCAGCTGTTCGTTTCAGGGGTTTTTCTTCATTTCCAAAAATTTGGGTCCAAATATGGTTTAAGTCACGCTTCTAGTCTCATGATCTGGGCCCAGCCAACCGCAGGCTCAGAAATGCCCGTTTGCATCAGATGTTAACTCTTGACCCTGTTTCCAGTGTACGCTCTCTGAGGAATTCTCCTTGTGCAAACTTTCCACAGCCTGGGTGTAGCACTTCTTTAAACAGAGTTCATGGTAAATGCCGATCCTTCGCACAGTTTCACATTGCGAATTTCTCATCTGCTTTTGAGCCTGTTTCACACCCTTCGCTATTGCTAATAAACATGTCTCAAGCAAAACCGAGCCAGGTTACTCTGGGGCTTCGGGGGAGTAGCTAGAAGCAACCCTGAACGTGCTGTTTGCACCACCGACAGCTCCACTTCCACCGCTCCAGTGTTTTCTACAGTCCGCGTGCCCTCTCCACATGGCGTTGTGCTGCCTTGGGAAAAATCGAGGTGCTCTGTAGCTGTAAAGAGCCCTACTTCCTTCCCAAGCAAAGCTTGGGGCTGGCTTGAGATGGGTTGAGAGTTCTGCTTCTCTTGTAACTGCTGTGCTACTGCCTGCTACGGGCTCCTCAGCTGCTTGTGCCTACCCTCCCTGTAATCCCAAATGCTCCCATTCTCTCCGTTCCCATGGTTTACGCTACCTGTAATCCCCTCCACAGTAATTCCTAGCGTATATCTCATGAAGCTGGATAATCCTATAAGATTGTAGTAAGAACAGCACTTGAGTCGGCTCTTAACTGTTCCACCTTTCAGAAATCACAGCCAACATTTCATCGGCTGGCAGAGGCTCTGAAACTCACTGTGTGTGCATCTGCAAATGGCATTTGTTTATAGTCCAGATGTCTTAGATGCCTTATGATGTTCCTAATTGTCCTTCCAGTATTTCACGGCACAGTGTGGATAGCTCAAGTCTTGAGAGATTCTGATCAGCCTGTTCTTCAGCGATGCTATATGAGAAGGACTGGTAGGAGGACTTGCAGCAGTCCTGTGAGCCTGTCAGCACAGGAGAGCGGACAAAACCAGTAACTTCCCATTTTCTGGGTGCTGTCCACCTCTGCTTTAGTGCATCTGTCACCCAGCAGCGTTCAGAGCCCTGCAGTTCGCTATTATCAGCAGATAAGGATCCCACCAGAGGAGGGAGTCTGTCACTGCAACTCCTTGAAAATCGCTGTCAGCCCTCAAATAGTTATGAACATGTCTGCTGCGAATCGTAACAGCGCTTTGTCTTTCTACGTGCTGCTTATTTCTTAAGAGAACACATCGCAGGCTCGCAGCTCATCGTCTGAGCGCTAGCCCAGACACGTTTCTCAGTTCTTAGCGTTCGCAGTGCGTACATTGTGAGCATACTGGATGCCTGCTCCCCCGTGTCCCCTGCCAGCCTGGCTGCCACTTCCTTCTTTACTCTTTCGCAGCTTGCAGTTTTGAAGATAGTGCTTTTCCTCTGTAACTTGCTTGGACAAGCCATCCTGTTCTCAGCACACACGGTGTTTGTCTGGTTACCCAGCACACAAAGTCCTCATTCGTCATTGAAATAATCTCTCAGTGCATAGATACTGGATGTAAACTTTGCACTGGAAGACTGGCTGCTATAAGTGAATAATTGACTTGATATCTGTTTATTATCTGCTTCATGTCCATTTATTATAAAAGGTCAAAGGTTAATGTGAAGAAGCTACTGCTTTAAATTTAAATAAGAATAGTAGTTTTACAGCTGGATGGCTAGGAAGAATTTTAAATCGATGCTTTTCCCAAAGATGTACAGATTTTAAAGTTACGAGATGAAGAACTAATGAAGAAAAATAAAGTAATTTATCAGAAATGCATTACACGATTTGTCTGTGCGCACCTGTAAAACAACCGAATAACACCTTGCTTTGGGACAGTCTGACAGATACGCCTTCCAGATCACGGGGCTGACTTGGGTTAAAAATAGCTTGTTTTGTTTTCCCTGTATTATTTTTACTGCGGATCAATTTCCCAGCCCACGCAGCTGCCCAAGTACAATTCGGAGGCTGGTGTGGGGACCAGGGGCGTATGCAGCCTGAGGCTGCGTCCAGCAGCGCAGGCGCGGGGATGAGCGCTGCCAGCCTGCCGCGTTAACCCGTACGCCCTTGGGTCACAAGCGGCCAGCCTGTATTACCACATCTGCCCTTAATAATGATCCCCAGCCTCTGATCTGAAGTTGCTCCGCGTGATAGTTGCCCAATTTTGCGAACTGACCGTAGTGGGGCAGGCGCTGGTTTTGCGGGAGCTGCCTGGGGTTGTGTGTGCAGTAGTGGTCAACACAAGAGTGGGTCTGATGGGGTGTAGCGGCCGGTTGGGGACCTGCAGCAGTGAAGCTGGTTTGTTGGTCGCTTCCTTTCTCAATCATAGAATTGTAGAATTATTTAGGTTGGAAAAGACCTTTAAGATCATCCAGTCCAACCATTAAGCTGCAGGACATAAGAGCTAAAGGAAAGACGGCGTCTGTCTAAGACTGCTTCTATGTGATGTTCCTTTCTTTATATTTAAATACATCTTCTAAATGCTAAAAGCTTAATATCTGCTTGGCTAAGAGTCCAAGGAATTTCTTTCTTGCCTTTAATTTCCAATTAGCTGAGCCTCTCGAGTCTCCCCACTCTGCCCCTGAGGCTGTGTTATCATCCAACCCTCCATGCAGAGAAGCTTCCGAAATTGATGTAACCAATAATCGTGGAAAAAGTCCTACCACATTTACAGTCTATGGCTGCAAAAATGGAGCCTTGATTTAAAATCCTGCAGTGACAAATGGATTATTTCGGTGGCAAATTAGTCTCTGTGGGCCAACAATTTGGGGATCTGAACACTGGAATTGGAAACCAGAAGATCAATTTCGAACACTTAGAGCCAAGGTTAATGCCCTGCAAACTGTATTGAGTGCAGTGATGAAAGATAACATGCCTCTGCATTTTAAATGGCAAGCCGGGGAACGCAGTATTAAAAGTGAAAATAGGCAAGTTCGGAACGAGAGCGAGCGATACCCGTGTATTTGCTAATAAAACATTACGCCGTGTCTGGGGACTTGAGTTTTCAGGCAAGCGCTGAGGATGACAGTGGGCTTTTACTAAAGAAACTGGAGCTAATATCGCCGAGGAGGAAGCTGTTGAACTTGGGACGCTCGCTGCCGCGTGGAAGCTAGCAATTCTCGGTACCTGCCGAGTCAAGCCTTTCCCGAACGCGGTGGATGGCTTCCAAAAGCCTCCTGGTTTCGTATAAAGCAAAGCGGATGAGATGAGAATCTCCCAAAGGTTGAAGAATACTTTTTTTTTTCCAGTGAGGACATCTTCGCAGTCATCACCTGAAAAAAAATTCAGGCCTTTTGAAGGTGAGAATGGTTTGAATCGGGGCTTTTTGGGGGAAGGCAGTGCTGGGAGGCAGTTCATTGTCCGTGGAGCCGCCAGCAGACTCTTGAGCACAGCTAGACAGGAAATCTCTCCCCAGGGAACTTGCTGTTGTCCTCAGCACTGGGAAACTTTAAACTACATGCACTTTTACTCTCCAAAAGTTACTCTTGAGTGCTTGTTCAGTATCCAAATAACTGTTTTGCAGTTAAGAGTGGCTTGTTTTCCATTTCTCTTAACGGTTATAACACTTGGAAAGAGACTTCTGCTTTTGTTTTCTGGTAGTATTTGATGTGAGCTTTTCATATGTTATCAGAAGGCGACACGGCGGTGCCTCTTGAATTAAATTGTTAGTTTTTGAGAACAGTTGTAAGGGAATGACTGAAATCCTGTTTTAGGTCCTTTATTTTTTCCTTTGGAAATCGGCTATTTTAAACACCAAGAAAAGACTCCATTTGCCTGTTTTCTTTCTATCCCCTTCCACCGTTTATAGTTTTGTTGCTGCTCGAAGTCTAGTTTGGATTATATAAATCCTAAATAAAGGTGGATCCCTAGCCAAAAGCCTGCGGTCTCTCAGGCGTGTAAAAAAACCTCTGCCATCCAACTTCTCAAGAGAGCCAGCCTGGCAGCTCTCTACGCCTTTGTCCCTCCCGGAGTCACTTAACACCCTTCTGGGCGATATGTACGTAGGTAGCACGATTCCCATCTGAAAGGGATAGGGGCTGAAAAGCCCGTTGGCCCGTTCGCCAGCAGCGAGGAATGCGTGCCAAATCCATTCGTTCTGAATCCGACTCAAAAATCCCCTCCCGGCTCGGCCAGGCTGGCCAGAGAGAGAGGGGGGTTTGTGTCTTCTCCAAGGGCCTGATCCATCCCGCTGCAGCGGGCAGGAGGTGCTGGCTTCAGCTCCGTGCAAACAAGGATGCTGTGGAAGGGGCAGAGCTGGTTCATGATGCTTTCGCCTCTTTTAGGGGGGACAAAGCTAGCTCGTTGTTCAGTACGGACGCTTCGGTCCCGAGCCCAGGGAGCTGGCCGGGGAACTGCATTCTTCTGCTGTTGAAATAAGAGATTTCAAATTTGTTTTTTTTTAAAAATGGGTTTAAAGTGCATGCGTTTCTAAAGCTGAAATTGAAACGAAACGTTCCAGCGGATTTGAAAGGAAATTTTAGTTCTCATTTCCCCTCATGGGGTATGTTGAAATTTTGGGCATTTTGTTCCACTTCACACTGAAGTTTTAAAATCCTTAACGGAACAGAAACTTCCATCCTCGGCACAGCTCTTCTAATTGCCTGGTTAAGCTGATTAGAGCCAGCTCTCAAGCTTTTATACGCCCAGTTTCTGTGTTCACCAGCTAATAACAACCTCTCATATCAGGCGCTCGGAATACTTTTAAATCACTGATTACCTCTGCGGCCAAAAGAGAGGCAAAGCCGGTGCCCCCCCTGCTACAGTACCCTCTGGGGGGGCCAGATCCCAGGCCGTGGTTCCTCCGCCGGGCACGGAACAGCCCCAAACCTCTCGGAGCCACAAGCGGATGTCGAGACACCTCCCCGGTGATGTTCCAGAGCGGAAGTCCTTTGACATCACATTTGGAAATTGGTCCTAGGAAAGTTCTTTTCAGATGGAAATTGCAGTAGGAGTCAGCACTGTTGCTTGAAAGGTTGAACAATTACAGGGAAAACTTACTTACTTTGGACGTTAAAAACCAGTCTGTGCCGGTAGGTGCAGTTCATACCCTTTGAAATGGAGGATTAATGAGGTGAAGTTCTGACAGAGATCTGAGAAATGTTGGTTTTTAAACCTGAGCTGGCATGTGGCATAATTTCTGGCAGCTGAATTGTTGGAAGTCCCATTTGGTGTAACCTTTATGCTCTTCCTGGCAGAACTGATGGTGTCTGAGCGGCCTGATCCCACATCAGAGGAGGAAATATCCCCCCCCAGCTGCTTCTTCACCTGGCTGCTGGGTGCGAAGGGACCGGGGGAACCCTCGGCAGCTCGTCCTGCTGAGAGCTGCTGGTTTGCCGCGGGTCGCTTGGCATGAGGGGCCTGGGGACCTCGCTTAGCCTCAAGAAAAATGGGGTTGGTGTCTTCTGCTGGTAACGACGGTGATCATGTAGGGGGGTCTCAAACATGAAAAGTGTGATGAAGACCCCGGCTTACGGCTCCTCCATTAGTGAGGGGCAGAAGGCAAGGTGCCTGGTCTTCATGCTGCAGGCAGGCTGCAAAAGAGCCCTTTCCCAGCTCCTGCTTATTTCCATGGGTAGGCAGATAAATTCCATCGCTTCCATCCGCCAGGAAGAAGAGGAGTTGCTGGAATAGCTCATTGCCCGGTGTCGTGGTTGGTAAGGTTACAAGAGAAACCCTTCCAGCTCATCCGAGGGAGCGAGGGTGTTGCGAAGCCCCTGTTCCAGCGGAAGGCTACGTGCTTCGTCCGCGTTTGCTTCACTGGAACAGCTGCGAGAGAGGATTTTTCTGGTGCCAAAGAGATAATCTGACTTCAGGGAAAATCTTAGTCTGTAAGGGAATGGCTGTGAAAGGAGGCACGCTGACCTCCTGCACGGGCTGTCTCTGGCAATAGAGAGCTTAACAAGAAAGGGAGCAACCTTTGCGCTGGCCTTCAGCTCGTCTCCTTTGCGCCTCAGGGCAGACATCCATTAAACGGGTGCCTTTTGCTTGTCTATAGGTGAATTAGGAAGAAAATAGAGCAGCGGAGGATTCGGTGCGCGGCAAATGATTCCCGAGCGTTTGCACCAAGCGCTGGGAACTATGCGATGACGCAGGACGTGTCGGATGCTGGGATGCGGGCAGAATCGGGTGTCTCGCAAGCCGTGCTGTGCGTATGGGCCTGTCACGGCTAAGTTGGAGAGGAGACCAGCTTTCCCTCCCGGCAGCGGCTCCTCCTGTGCAAGAGCCGCTTCTCGTAGCTGGAAGGACTTTTGGGAGCGACCGGTCCAGCAAGAGTAGGAGAAAGCAGCTCTGCGTTCATTACCAGGCTGCTGCAGGCCTGAGCACCCAGCCCACGGCGTCCGCACCAAATGAAAGCAAAATACCTGGAATGCCGCTGGCACGCGCCTCAAAGACGGGCCCTACCAGCTCTCTGGAGGGTGTGGAGCTGAGGTGTCCCCGTCGCAGCTATCGACAGCGAGCTCTGAGCTGGGCCAGGGGTGTTGCATGCTAGAACTGCCTTTGCTTTCTGCAGCGGCTTGTACCCAGAAGCGTTTGAACCAGCTCCAAGTCGCGTTTCCTAACGTAAGAGGAGCTCTGTACTCGTTCAGCGGTATGTCTCCTGCCCGCAATGGATTTTGCACGGACAAATGGTGATCCACCCGTCAGGCGATGGGAGATAGGAGCTGCGTGAGAGTGCCCTGAGCAGCCGTACGACCGAGTGACACCAGTAGCTGCTGAGCTCTTAGTCCAGGACCGAGGGCACTCAGACCGGCTGCGTTATCATCCCCCATGAGTATAATCCAAACCAGCCATTTTAACAAACACATAATGTGATTCTAGCAGTTCACAAGAGGTGACGAGGGACAAAAAAGTGGGAAATGGTTTAGTCCTAACACGCTTGCTGTCTACGCAAGGCGCTGGGCAGGGGTGAAGCAGGGTGGAAGTGTAACCCCTGGGCATGGGACTCCTTTCCAAAGCTGGCTGGGGCAAGGAAATTTCTGGGGAAATGCGGCACCACACTCTTCAGAGGGGAAACTGGGGCTGCCTACGCATACCCAGTATGCATAGTATCCATACGGATACCTGGCTCCATGCTCCAGCATAGCAGAGCACCGTGCACCGGGGAGATCAGGGCTCCATGCCTTGGGGTACCGGAGCTCCATGCACCACGGGAGGGTTGGGGCTCCGTGCACTGGGGGATCGGAGCTCTGTACACCGAGGGGATTGGGTCTCTGTGCCCCAGGGTGCCAGAGCTCCATGCGTGGGGGGATTGGGGCTCCATGCACCAGGGGGATCAGTGCTCCGTGCATGGGAGTGGCAGAGCTTCATCGAATCGTTTAGGTTGGAAAAGACCTTTAGGATCATCCAGTCCAACCATTAACCTACACTACCAAGGCCACCACTAAACCAGTTAAGGGGAGAGGAATAATTCATTTCATGTTTCCTGGCTTGGGGGCTGGATTATTTTTTAATGAAAGTAAAAACTGGAATCATTAAGGTTGGAAAGGGCCTCTAAGATCATCAGCCCAACCATCAACCCAACACCCCCATGCCCACTAAACCATGTCCCCAAGTGCCACCTCTGCCCGTTTGTTGAACCCCTCCAGGGATGGGGACTCCCCCACCTCTCTGGGCAGCCTGTTCCAATGCTTGACCACTGTTTCTGTGAAGAAATTTCTCCCAATATCCAATCTAAACCTCCCCTGACACAGCTTGAGCCCATTTCCTCTCGTCCTATCACTTGTTCCTTGGGAGAAGAGCCCGACCCCCCCTCCCTGCCCCCTCCTGTCAGGAGCTGCAGAGAGCGATCAGGTCTCCCCTCAGCCTCCTCTTCTCCAGGCTGAACACCCCCAGCTCCCTCAGCCGCCCCCCATCACACTTGTTCGTGCACTGGGGAGTCAGGGCTCCGTGCCCCGGGGGGTCTGATGCTCCATGCCCCGGGGTACCAGAGCTCTGTGCACTCGGGGGTCAGGGGTCCGTACCCCAGAGTAGCAGAGCTCCGTGCCCCGGGGGGTCGGATCTCCGGGATACCAGACGTCCAGGCACCAGGGAGTCAGAGCTCCATACCCTGCAGTAGCAGAGCTCCATCCACTGGGGTCTGATGCTCCATGCCCTGGGATACCAGAGCTCCATGCACCCGGGGGTCAGGGCTCCATACCCCAGAGCAGCAGAGCTCCGTGCACCAAGGGATTGGGGGCTCCGTACCCCAGAGTAGCAGAGCTCCATGCCCTGGGGGGTCTGATGCTCCATGCCCCGGGGTACCAGAGCTCTGTGCACTCGGGGGTCAGGGCTCCGTACCCCAGAGTAGCAGAGCTCCGTGCACCAAGGGACTGGGGCTCCGTACCCCAGAGTAGCAGAGCTCTGTGCCCTGGGGGGGGTCGGGTCCCAGGGATGCCAGAGCTCCACGCACCGGGGGTTTGGGGCTCCGTACCCCAGAGTAGCAGAGCTCTGTGCCCTGGGGGGGTCGGGTCCCAGGGATGCCAGAGCTCCACGCACCGGGGGTTTGGGGCTCTGTACCCCAGAGTAGCAGAGGTCCGTGCTCCGGGGGGTCTGATGCTCCATGCCCCGGGATACCAGAGCTCCACGCACCGGGGCTCAGGGCTCCGTACCCGGGAGTGGCAGAGCTCCATGCCCCGGGATACCAGAGCTCCACGCACCGGGGCTCAGGGCTCCGTACCCGGGAGTGGCAGAGCTCCATGCACCCGGGGGGTCAGGGCTCCAGGGTAGCAGAGCTCCATGCACCCGGGGGGTCGGGGCTCTGGGGTACCAGAGCTCCATGCACCGGGGCTCAGAGCTCCATGCACCCGGGGGGTCGGGGCTCCGGGGGTACCGGGGCTCTGTGCCCCGGGGGGTTGGGGCTCCGGGGTAGCAGAGCTCCATGCACCCGGGGGGTCGGGGCTCCGGGGTAGCAGAGCTCCATGCACCCGGGGGGTCGGGGCTACGAGGTACCGGGGCTCCGTGCCCCGGGGGGTCAGGGCTCCGGGGTAGCAGAGCTCCAACGCACCGTGGGTCGGGGCTCCAGGGTATCAGAGCTCCATGCACCCGGGGGGTCGGGGCTCCGGGGTAGCAGAGCTCCATGCACCCGGGGGGTCGGGGCTCCGGGGTACCAGAGCTCCACGCACCGTGGGTCGGGGCTCCGGGCTAGCAGGGCTCCACGGGCTCCGGGGGTACCGGAGGCGGGGCCCGCATGCGGCTCCGGGCCGCCCCCGCGGAGGGCGGTGCCGGGGCTGCGCAGAGCGGGGCCGCCATGAGCGAGGAGCGGCGGCTGCGGGGCCTGCGCGACCGCGTGCGGCCCTTCCCCGACTTCCCGGTGCCCGGAGTGCTGTTCCGGTGCGGGGCCGGGGCCGGGGGCCGGGGACCGGGGGCGGGAGCGGGGCCGGGGCCGGGGATGGAGCAGGGACCGGGGATGGAGCAGGGGCCGGGGATGGAGGGAGCGGGGATGGGGATGGAGCAGGGGCCGGGGATGGAGGGAGCGGGGATGGGGATGGAGCAGGGGCCGGGGATGGAGGGAGCGGGGATGGGGATGGAGCAGGGGCCGGGGATGGAGGGAGCGGGGCCGGGGAGGGAGCGGGGGCCGGGGATGGAGGGAGCGGGGCTCGGGCCGGGGCCGGGGCGGGTGGCGGGGATGGAGGAGGCAGTGGGGATGGAGCAGGGACCAGGGCCGGAGATGGAGCAGGGACCAGGGCCGGAGATGGAGCAGGAGCAGGGGCTGGGGCCGGTGATGAAGGAGGGACCGGGGCCGGGGATAGAGCAGGGGCCGGGGATGGAGCAGGGACCAGGACCAGGGATGGAGCAGGAGCAGGGACCAGGGCCGGGGATGGAGCAGGGACCAAGACCAGGGATGGAGCAGGGACCAGGACCAGGGATGGAGCAGGGGCCAGGGGTTCGCTGCCAGCACCTCTCCCCGCTGCCCACCCTTCCCCTTGCCTGCTCCTGGCAGCCCAGGGCAGGCCCCGCTTCCCGGGGCTCGGTCGGGAGCCAACCCACCCCCCCGGAGGTATCTAACCGCTCTCCCTCCCTTTGCAGCGATATCAGCCCCTTGCTGAAGGATCCTGCAGCTTTCAGGACTTTGATTGATCTTCTGGAAGATCATTTGAGGGCATCTTTCCCCAAAATCGACTTCATTGCAGGTGAGCGTTGATTGAAACCATCTCAGAGGCCAGTGCAGAGCGTCGCGTCTGCAGGCTTCCCCGGGCGGGAGACATGGGGAGACTCCTCTGCTAACGGGGCAGGGAATACTGCAGCCCTGGGACATCATAATCACCCCAGTACTGGCCTCTATGGTACGGTAACACCGGCACAGGTTATCCCCTTAACCCAGTACCGCATTTTCCTCTAAAAATACTGCTTTTGGATGTGGCAAATGCCATCTGATGATCCTGAAGCACCAGTTTCATAATTTGTTGCTTTCATCGTTAAAAAAAAGAGTCGGGGAGTACTGAAAGCACGATGCAAAGTCTTACAGGCATGCCTGTAAGGTCTCGCACGGTCCCCATGGCAGGCAGACCCTGTTCCACCATGTTTTCCTTCTCAGGGGGCCGTCTCAAGCCAACAGAAAGAGCTTTTGTGGTGATAACGCATTGCAACACACCTGTGAAAGAGGCTGAGAATGCCTAGGAAGGCAGTGCTTGGGCTGGGCGATAGCCCAAAGTTCAAGGACTCTAGACCAAACCTGGTCCAAGTGCCTCACGATAACTGGAGTCTGTCCCCCACTGGTGCAGTCCCTGGCTGCGTGGCCAAACTGATACCGGGGCCTAGCTGAGCTTATCTCTAAGAAGAGCTAGACGGGAAGCAAAACAGGCTGATGGGGGGATCGATGCGGTGCCCCGAAGCCCGTCAGCAGCACGTCTTGGCGAACACGGGCAGGGCAGGAGCGTGGTGTGTGTTTTCAGAAATGACTGGAAGAGCGAATTGCTTCTCGAGACCCCCCTGAACGTGGGAGGATAAAGCTGGGGTATCGTGCAAAGACACCCCCAGTTATAGAATCACAGAATGCTTTGGGCTGGAAGGGACCTTTAGAGGCCACCCAGCCCAGCCCCTGCAGTGACAGGGACAGCTTTAACCAGAGCAGGGTGCTCAGAGCCCCGTCCAACCTGGCCTGGGATGTTCCCAGGGATGGGGCCTCCACCGCCTCTCTGGGCAACCTGTGCCAGTGCTTCACTACCCTCATTGTAAAAAATTTCTTCCTTATATCCAGTCTAAATCTATTCTTCTTCAGTTTAAATCCATTACTCCTTGTCCTGTCACAACAGGCCTTGCTAAAAAGCTTGCCCCCACCCTTCCTATCATCCCCTTTCAGCACTGCAAGGCCACAGTCAGGTCTCCCCGTAGCCCCCTCCTCTCCAGGCTGAGCACCCCCAGCTCCTTCAGCCTGGCCCCGCAGCAGAGGGGCTCCAGCCCTCGGATCATTTTTGTGGTCTCTGGACCCCCTCCAGCGGCTCCGTGTCCTTCTGGTGCTGAGTCGAATGGCTCTGCTCTGAGTATTCGTGCTGCTCTGCTCCTTCCAGGCCTGGACGCCCGCGGCTTCCTCATAGGCCCCTCCCTGGCTCAGAGACTGGGGATCGGCTTCGTGCTGATACGGAAAAAGGGGAAACTTCCCGGCCCGACCGAGTCCATCTCCTACACCCTCGAGTATGGCAAGGTAACGCCTTGGGCGTGGGGAGAGGAGGGTTTGCAGGCTGGTTGATGGAGGGCCGGGGGGTGTCAGCGAGGGGACAGGGGGATAAAACCAGCGGGCTGGTCCCCAAGCTGGGTTTCGCAGCCGGTGCTGATGCCACGAGCAGCCTGGCACGGCCCAAGCTTCGGGAGCGGCGCTGAGCTTCACCGTGCCCCAGCATGGCGGCTCCCTCCCCGAGCCACAGGCATGTGGCTTGTGTCGGCGAGCCACACTGCGATCTTTTGTGGGAGGTGCTAAGATTTGGTGCTAAACGGCTTTCTTTGGCTTGAATTCAGGAGCATGAACGTGGAGTGTGTTTCCCACTCTTCCAGTAAGCGCTGTAAGTAAATGCCTTGCTTTACGTGGCTTCAAAACAGAGCGCTCTCCTCATTAACGCCCCGGCCGCTCTGATTAAAGAGCGGAGGCGTACGCCTAATAAATAACACGCTGGTAACTAACAGCACCCGAGGACCGGCAGCAGAAACACCAAACCTAGGCGTTATTTAATGAGGATTGTTTGGGCCAGCCCCTGCACGGGGCAAGTTCATCTCACACGGGACGTGCCTGTGATGGTTTGGATCTGGCTTGGCGGGGCTGTCAGGGGCAGAGCACTCCAACCCGGTGCATTACAGGAGATTTTCCCCGCTGGAGAACTGCTTGGGGATAAAGTTTCACGATGGGACCATAATTCACTTGATGAATGTTCAGGATCTTGACGTGCCAGAGGCTTGGCCCAGCAATCACCTAACCCACTATGTATTTCCGTGGCACTCCTGTGTAGCTGGAGCATGTGTTGTTGGGGTTTTAGGTGCTGAGTGCTAAGGCTGACCTCCCTGAAGACTCGTCTGCGTTCCACCATGTGGTAGTGGTTTGTGAAGTGTTTCTCCGTAAGGCAAGACTAAAATGAAGCTACTCTTTCCACCCTGCAGACTGAACTTGAAATCCAGAGTGACGCCGTGGAACCGGGCCAGAAAGTCGTCATTGTGGATGACGTGCTCGCAACTGGAGGTGAGAGAAGCAGAGGGTGTTAGAGCACGTGTAACCCGCCTAACGTCCGCGCTGGCGACGGCTGGAGCGGCCGAGGGGTTTGAAGCTGACCTCGGCGCTGCTCCTCGAGCGACGACGTTTCTGCTCAACCTCTGTGTCGTGCAGGTACCATGTGTGCGGCCTGCGAGCTGATGAAGAGGCTGAAGGCTGAAGTCCTGGAGTGCCTGGTGATCATAGAGTTAAAACTCCTGAAAGGGTCAGAAAAGCTCAAGTCCATCCCTTTCTACTCGCTGCTGCAGTACGACTGAGGAGGAGCCGGGAGAAGGGAATGCACGCCCGGAGCCGTGCACAAGTTTGGGCTTTATTCAGTGACTTTTTTTTTGATGTCGCAAGGAGGGTGGGCAGGGGGGGAACCTACAATTTTGATCCTGGCCAGGTGCTATGGAAGTCTGAAAGTCCTGTTTATTTTCCAAAGCACAGATTAAGGTGTGTCGAGTGTAAGGATCCTTTTTGGATTTCATCCCTTTGCGGGGAGAAGGAACAGCCTGATTGTTTTTTGGGGATGGAGACCAAAATGCAGCTTCAGTGGTTGGTTTGTTGGGGTTTTTTTTTGTTTGGTTTGTTTGGTTTTTTTTTTTTAAGAGACCAAAGTGAAAATACTGCTCCTGAGGCAGGAGAAGCCTGGTAGCTTTGGGGGTCCAGCAATCCCTTTCGGTTGAGCTGTGCCTGGTCAGCCTCCTAGGAACCTGTTAAAAGTTTGCCAAAGACACGCAGAAGATGGGCAAAAAGTGATTCTTTGTCTAAAGGACAAATCCCTCAGTATTTGACCATGGAGGATGGAGTTTGCTCTCTGCTGTTGCTCACGCCAGAATAGGTTGCTCTTACATTACGGGACAAGGAGCAATGGATTTAAACTGAAGAAGAATAGATTTAGACTGGATATAAGGAAGAAATTTTTTTACAATGAGGGTGGTGAGGCACTGGCACAGGTTGCCCAGAGAGGCAGTGGAGGCCCCATCCCTGGAAACATCCCAGGCCAGGTTGGACGGGGCTCTGAGCACCCTGCTCTAGTTAAAGCTGTCCCTGTCACTGCAGGGGTTGGGCTGGGTGGCCTCTAAAGGTCCCTTCCAAGCCAAAGCGTTCCGTGATTCTATGATACATTAAGGTAGGACTTGTTAAGGAGAATTAAGTGCTTGCCCAGCAATTTCAGTGTCCTGAAATTAGGAGGCAGCCACCACCAACGCAGCACACGTTGCTGGTGTAGATGAGCTCAGCTTGCAGCGTGGTGCGTTGTCTCCTTCCCTCGAGACCGCAGGAAGCCGAAGGTCTCCGTTGTAGGAAGCCGCCTGCCTTCCCTGGGTCCAGGGTAGACCTTAGCAGTGGATTTTGCAAAAACTAGGAGCAACCTATATCACGAGGAGTAGCACGCAGCTGGGTGACAGGCGGTGAGGAAAGGGGCCATGCACACGCTCAGGGCTGCTCGCCTGCCTTCAGTCCAGCAGCACTGGCACCTACCAAAGCCTGCAGCTCCAGCCAGGGCTGGCAGCTTTTGTTTGGCACAAATTCCCCATCTACGGCAACATTTCTGACTCCCTGTGCTGCTGACTCCCCTCACGCCGTGTTCTTCTTGGGGTGTCAGGATGTTGAAAGGACGATGCCAGGTTGGAGCCCGTTCTTGTTGGTATGTTTGGTGTCAGAGGAGGCCACAGGAAGGAAAGAGGTGTTAACGCTTGCAGCCGAGCCCCGGCGGCCTCGCTCGGCTTGTGTGGGGTTTGGAGGTGCTCCCTGTAGCGTGGTTCGCTTTGGTCGCAGGAGTAGCTAAAATCTCAGGAGCCAAAACTTTCACATGCCTGAAAACATTAAGGACTGTGTCCTTGTCCTAGCAGGGCCTGAACTCACTGGTAAAATAAATAGACTTTAATTTTTTTTTTCCTAAACTGTCTCAGAGCTGGTCTTGCAGTAGCCAAAGCCGTTCATGACCCTTTGAGTGTCTTCCTCCAAACCCAGGCTGTCAGTGGAGAGCAAGGCTGTGGTGTGAGCTCCCCTTTGCCACCCCAAACACTCAGAAGGAATCGCTTGCTGGGACTGAGCAGCTCAGGTAGCTTTTCTCCATGCCTGGCACCAACCTCCAGCTGGAGAGGGGTACCCAGGCCGGTCCTGCTGCCATGCAGTGGAAGCACCCGGTGCCAGCATCGACCAAGCACCCCGCAGCTCAGCTCACCTTCCCCACCCTGCCCTTAGATTTCGTTAAGGGCTGTTACGGCTATTTTTATCGCCGTTTCCTGAAAAGCCACTTCAGTGGCTGCTCCGTTTGCGCTGAGAAACACCATTCCCCCAGGGAGAAACCTACCCCAGGGCACTTGTTTTCACAGCCAGCCCCTGCATGGAGCCAAGGGAGGCAGCGCCTCGCACGCATACTTGGCACAAGGAGAGGGTCCCCGCTGCGAGGTAGAGAAGGGGAAAAATTAGTTCCACTCCAAAGAGCCGTGGAAAGCAGCTGCGTGCTGTGGAAGCGAGCGTAAAGCCCTGACAGTGCCAGAGCTGGCTGCGTGCGGGGCCAAGGGGTGACATCAGGAAACCCGGGGACGGTGCCTTCGCGTTGGCCGGGCTGCGAGCAATAGTTGATGTAATTGCTTGTAGAGACAAGGCTGTGCAGGGGTGGCTTCCAGGCAGGAGGAAGGGGGTTTTGTTTTTTTTTTTATCCCAAGCAGCAGAACGGGAGCTCGATGCGAGCTCCCCCGGGGCACGCGTGTGCCTGCCAGGCTGCCGAAACCAGCTCCTCTCTGCTGCGGTGAGGTCCGTTCAGCCCAGCCTCGCACCCCAGCCCCGTGCATCCCTCCAGCCTGGGTTCAAACCCTCCTCCCTGGAAACAGGGCTACCTCCTGCCAGCGCTGCTGGCCAACTGGCCTGCAAGACGGCAAGCAGAGCCTGCCTGCTCCCTCCATCACCCATGCCGCCAGCCTCCGAGAGCCGGTGGGGAAGTTTCCCCAGCCCATCACGGTCCCTCACCCGCAGGGCCGAAGGACAGTCACCTTTCCATGCAAGTCCTTGCTGTCCCACCCTAAAAGCAGCCCGGTTTGGCTCAGGAAGGGGTGCGAGGTGTGCCCGATGGGCAGGAGCAGCGCTTCTCCCACCTCCTCCCCTGCGCCCGTGCCACCCGTCCTGCAGCAAGCGCTGACCCGAGCTGGGCGCTGGGCCAGGCTGGCACCTCTGCAGGAATCGGCACCCTCTTTGTCCCTCTTCCCAAGCCACTTCAGCCAAGTCACCCGGGCTTTCCCCCTGGGAAAAAGCCCCCCGCTGCGCCCACCTCCAGCCCTGCAGGCCCCTGTCCCCCGCGGGAACTGCTCCGCGGCCCCTATTTACAAAAGCTGCATTCAGTTCCCTGCAAACCCACGCTCACTTTTTCCAGTAAAGTCTTTCTCCAGGAGCTGGATGATGACCCAGCCCTTCCCTGCGTGTGCCGGCCGGCGCCAATTGCTATGGAGAACCACGGAGCTAACACGGCACAGACAGGCAGCTCACAGAGGAAGAGCGCTAGGTTAACGCAAGTCAGCTATATTTAAAACATTTAATACAAATATGTTTTGACAAGTCCTGTAGTTGTTTCCAGCAAGCATTGGAGATGCGTTTTTCCCTCCCTTAAAAACAGAACAGGGCCCAGAGCTCCAAAAACACCCAATTTGTGACTTCTTCTCTCGCTCCTTCCTGCCCATCACCCTTTCACCCAGCCCAGTCCTGCCTCCAACCCCGCCAGGGCCCAGTTAATGGAAGAAACCTCCTGCATCGAACCTTCAGGAGAAGGCAGCGAAGCTGAGAAGAGGCTACGAGCTCCCCTCCACCGCTTGCATCGTCAGCCCAGGAGGCAGGACTGCCTGCCTTCAGCTCGAGGGTTCGGGGAGCTATGGTCCTCACAGACACCGGCAGAGGAATTAAATTAAGGCGTTTTGCTCAGACGTCCCTGAGGATGAGCCTCCCGTCAGCCCACACCGGATTCCGGAGCGCGAGTGGGGATTTGTAACATTTAGAGGAGATTGCATGGGGGAAGCCTCGACCCTCGAGGGGCTCACAGGGCTTCTGCCTCCTTCGCCGCCTTGGTGAGCCGCTCCGTGATGAGGCCGAGGTCCTTCCCTTTGTCCAGTTTGACGTAGGTGTCCGTCCTGATGGCGTGGATCCCCACCCAGTCGGGCAGCAGCTCTGCGAAGAGCCGCAAGTGTTTCTCCATCTCGCCTGCGAAAAGGAGCGGCAGCCGCCGGGTCAGAGCTCGGTTCCCCAGCCCGACCCTCCCGCGCCGGCAAGGAGAACCCCCCCAAGCTTTCCTACCGGGAGGCATCTGCGCGTCGTAGCTGTCGGCCATGCGGGCGCAAGCCACCTCCATGGTCAGCGCCTGCTTCTTCTCGGCCACGAAGACGTTGCGCAGGATGCGGGCCATGGCCGGCAGCCGCCCCAGCATGGCGAGTCGCTCCTCCTGCCGCGGGTCCCGCGTCATCAGCGCCTGCAGCTTCTGCGCCTCCTTCGCCCGGATCTTGGGGAAGCAGAGAAGATGGGGTGAGACGCAGGCAGGTCCCCTCCCTCCCCGGCACTGGCGTTACGGCCAGGACCGAATTACTCACCCTCTCGAGCAGAGCCTGGGACACCCCTTTCAGAGCGCTGGAGGTGCTGGCAGGGGACGGTGCTTTGGAAACCACCGGTTCCCCCGCACCGGTCTCAGCGGTTCTTAAGGCCAGGTTGGCAAGAGCTTTTTCCATCTGCTCATGTGGAAGAGGGAGGAGGAGTTGGGTTACAGCTGGGAGCCACTCGCACTGGAGGAAGAAGTTTCCCCTCCGCCACCCCGCAAGCCCAGCGCGGCCGACCCATCCCTGCCTGCACGGAGCACGGTTTGGGGTGCTTCGTCTCCACTCCCAGTGCCAAAGTCGGTACCAATGGCCCAAAACCAGTCCTACACCACAGCCTGCAGCGTAACAGCCAGGCTTGCGTTCCCACCTGCCTACATCTTACAGTGCTCCGAGTCCCGTGGCTCTGAAACGATCCTTCCCAACCCCTCTCCGGTAACATCTTCCATCTTCCCGGAGACACCGGCTGGTTTGAGTTCTGCCAGCCGCAGACAGAGCCAGACCCTGGTTCCCAACTCACCTTGGGGGTCAGCATCCCCCGAGCCGTGCTCAGCACCTCCTGGGCCGTGGTGAGCTTGTCCTCCTGGGGCGGCCGCGGCAGCTCTGCCGGGCTGATGTCCGGCACCTCGTCCACATTGAAACGGGGATGCCAGCGCGTCAGCTTCTCCTCCGGCACCACCATGGGAGGGTTGAGAGCAGCCAGGAACGCCTGGAGAGGGGCGAGAGCTGTATCACGGTACCTACAGGCCGGGTACGGGGGAGCAGGCCATTGCTCCCAGCACGGCTTGGCACATACGGCAGCTGCTTTGGAGGAAATTCAGAGCCAGGAGAGATTCCAGCCGCCCTCCTCCCCACCCACACCTGCGTGCCAAGAGCATCCCACAGGAACCAGCGATGCCTTTCAGCCTGGGTGCCAGCCTGCTCCTTCCACCCGCTTCTCTAGCGAGCGACCAGAGCAACTCCCGACCCCAAAAACGGAGGGTGCCGGGGGGGACCTCACCTTGTGGTGCTGCTTGACGATGTTCACCAGGTTGCGGTTGAATTCCTTCCTGCGCTCCAGCAAGCGCGACGCCGACAAGTGCGGGCGGCCATCCACCTTCTCCTCTGCAAGGAGAGACGCCAGCGTCGCCCACGGCACCTCAGCAAAGCGCGGCAACGCCGCGATGGGGCCCAAACCTCGAGAACCTCGGGAAGGATGGGATCGGAGCCCCGCCGTGGGGCTGAGTCGCTGCCAAAATCGCTGCCCTAGCATCCTCCCACTCGCCCCAAAAGTGTTTTCCCACTTCCAACACACTCAGGCCCTTATGCACAGATGATTATCCGATGGACCAAGCAGAGAGCATCCCGAGGGATTCAGGGATCCCAGCCGGGACCGAGTGCACCCCAGCTCTTGGCCCGCATCCCCCCCAAATTGTACGTACCTTCCCCCAGCACCGGCTCCAGCGTGAGCTGGTAGTCGGACTTCTTCACGCTGTTGCCGAAGGTGGGGATGTTCTTCTCCCGGCGCAGCCTGTACGAGGTGGGGTACACCGCCTTGATCTGCCCCACGTGCCGCTCCTCAAACCGCCTGCAACAGCACCCAGAGAGGTCGGGAACCCCAAAGGCTGACACCCGGGCATCGGCCCTGACGGCTTCAGCCACGACCCCGAAACGGGCTGCCCGCTGCTGCCAACTTACTTGTGCATCATGTCCTGCACCCCCTGCTTGACCTTCGCGAAGGTGATGGTCTCGGCGCGGTTGAAAAGCATCCCGGCGATGGTGTCCACGCTGCGGAACATCTCCGCCAGCACCTTGAACTTGTAGGGCAGCGTGAGCCCCGGGGGCAGGTCCTGCGCGAGGGTGTGGAACCGCTGGTACGCGGGGGGCTTCTCTCTGCCAGGAAAGGAGAGGGGTCAGGGTCCCCCGACGCACAACAGCCACGGGCTGCGGTGAATGCAGCGCTGGGACGGCCCCGAGGGCGCAGCCGGGGACCGAGACCGGCCAGGACGGGGGTCCCACTGCCAACAGGGCTGACCCCAGAGCCTAGGACCCACTTAGGGGAGACCCCTCTCCTCCCCTCATCCTCAAATTCTTCTCCAAGCAAGCTGCGCCAGTACCCAGGTTGCATCACCCACCCTCCGCATCCTGGGGATGCAGATGCCCCAATGCTCATGGCAGAGTCAGGGTGGCTTGGACCACACTCGAGTTTTGGCTTGGAGAAGCCCTTCGCATGCGGCGGGGCCAGCCAGCGCTCCCACGGAGCCGGGGCTGGGAAGCCCCCTGCAAAACTGCTGCGGGGCTGAGCAGCGGCACCGCCGGGAGACCCCCCGATCACCCCTCAAAGCTGCTCCTCACCCGGCCTCTGGCACAGGAGCTGCCGCCCCAGCGTCCCCAGACGGCTGCGCTCCCGGCGCGGCTCCGCTTCCCGCTTTCTTCTCACGGATCCGCAGCTCCAGTTGCCGCACTCGCTCCAGCCGGCTCCGCAGTTCAGTGCTGGCCCCCGCGGGAACGGCTGAGAGCCGGGCGAGCTGGGCCAGCGCCTTCACCCTCTGCAAGCGGCACCGCAGCCCGGCCAGGTCCTCCTGGGTGGGGAGGGGGCACACGGTCAGAGCAGGGCTCGCACAGCGGCGAGAGACACACACAGAAAATTGGAGCGGAAAGTTGGGCTCGTCCCGTACCCGCTGCAGGTGCCTGGTTGTGCCCAGGGGGGCCGTGCCGGGCTGTGTCCCCTCATCCTGCTCCTGGTCGGGGGAGCAGGGGGTGCTGGCCGGGGGGCCCGCTGCCAGGTCTGGCGATGGCAGGGGCCGAGCAGCGGCCGGGGGCGAGGGGCTGGCGGGCTGCAAGAGAGCGGAGGAGCGTTAGAGGCTGCGCGGGGATGAGTCCACCCACCGGGACCCCTCCCAAGGGTGTGTGTCCCCCCCAACAGCCTTGCACTGGGGGTGAGGGGAGCCATGGGGGGGCTGTGCTAGGGGCAGGGAGCAAGCCCGGGGGGGGCTGCAAGCACTGGGGGGCTGCACCAAGGGAGGGGGGGAGCCCTGGGGGGGCTGCATTGAGAGGAGGGGGGCAGGCCCTGGGGGGGCTGCACCACGGTGGGGGGGAGCCCTGGGGGGGCTGCATCGAGAGAAGGGGGGCAGGCCCTGGGGGGCTGCACCAAGGCGGGGGGGGAAGCCCTGGGGGGGCTGTATTGAGGCAGGGGGGGGAAGCCCTGGGGGGCTGCATCAGGAGGAGGGGGGCAGGCCCTGGGGGGGGCTGCACCAAGGGGTGGGGAAGCCCTGGGGGGGCTGCATCGCGAGGGGGGGGAGCCCTGGGGGGGCTGCATCGCGAGGGGGGGGAGCCCTGGGGGGGCTGCATCGCAGTGGGGGTCTGCATCATGGGGGGAGGCAAGCCCTGGGGGGCTGCACCAAAAGGGGGGGAGCCCTAGGGGGGGCTGCATTGGGAGGAGGGGGGGCAAGCCCTGGGGTCTGCACCGGGGGGGGGGGGGGGGGGGCCTGGGGGGAGCTGCATCGGGGGGGGGGGGGGGGCAAGCCCTGGGGGGCTGCACCAAGGGGGGGGGGGGGCCCTGGGGGGGCTGCACCGGGAGGAGGGGGGGGGGGGACAAGCCCTGGGGGGCTGCACCAAAAGGGGGGGAGCCCTGGGGGGGCTGCATCGAGAGAAGGGGGGCAGGCCCTGGGGGGCTGCACCAAGGCAGGGGGGGAAGCCCTGGGGGGGCTGTAATAAGGCGGGGGGGAAGCCCTGGGGGGCTGCATCGGGTGGAGGGGGGCAGGCCCTGGGGGGGGGCTGCACCAAGGGGTGGGGAAGCCCTGGGGGGGCTGTATTGGGAGGAGGGGGGCAAGCCCTGGGGGGCTGCGAGCCCTGGGGGGGGCTGCATTGGGAGGAGGGGGGACAAGCCCTGGGGGCCTGCACCAAGGTGGGGGGAGCCCTGCGGGGGGCTGCATCGGGAGGAGGGGGGGCAAGCCCTGGGGGGCTGCATGGGGGGGGGGGGGGAAGCCCTGGGGGGGGCTGCTCCGGAGTCGGTGCCCCGGTTTTACCGTGCCCCCCCCCGCCCCCCCCGCATGGCCGCAGCCCAGGGGGGCGGCGCAGCCCCCAGCCCCGCAGCTCCCTACCGCGACCGGCGGCCCCGGCTCCGCATCCCGGTGCAGCTCCAGCCTCTTCCGCACCGCCCTCCCGCTCGGCTCCCGGGCCCCGGCCGGTTCCGCTTCCATCTCACGGCGGCTCCGCTTCCTCCCCGCCAGCCCCCGCACCGCCGGGGCAGCGCTGCGGGCCGGGGTGCGCGGCGAGCGGGGCAGCGGCTGCGGGTGGGCGCTGAGCCCCGCCGGGGCACCGGGACCCCCGGGGGCACCGACCCCCTCCTCCGCCCCCCGGGGCACCGGGGGCCCGGCGAGGGCGGCCTTGAGCCGGCAGCCGCCGCGTTTGGCCGGGGCTCCGGTAGCGGCCTTCGTGCGGCCGAAGAAATCGGTGAGGCGGAGCTGGGCCATGACGGCGGCACCGGTACCGGTTGCGATGCCGGCGCCGCCGACACGTGCAGCCGCTCCCGCGCGCGCCAAAGCCTCCGCTCCGCGGCGGGAACCCGCGCGCCTGCCGCGCCGCCCGCCGAGGGGGCGGGGCGGGGTCACGTGAGGCGGAATTGGTGCCACCGGGCTCTTAAAGGCGCCGTGGCTCCTTAGAGCCGCGCTGCGCATGGAGGGAGGCGGGGGGGCTGGGAGGGGGCTGCGTGGCTGCGGGGGATCTAGACCCGTTGTGGGGAGGGGGCTTTGACCTCGCTCGGTGCCGCAGCGCCTGGTTCAGGGCTGCCCCTGTGTGCCCCTGCCCCTGTGTGCCCCTGCCTGTGCCCCTGCCCGTGCCCCTGCCCCTGTGTGCCCCTGCCTGTGCCCCTGCCTGCCCCTGCCCCTGTGTGCCCCTGCCTGCCCATGCCCGTGCCCCTGCCCCTGCCCGTGCCCCTGCCCCTGCCTGCCCGTGCCCCTGTGTGCCCCTGCCTCTGCCCCTGCCCCTGCCTGCACCTACCTGCCTGCCCCTGCCCGTGCCCCTGCCCCTGCCCCTGCCTGTGCCCCTGCCCCTGCCTGTGCCCCTGCCCCTGCCTGCCCGTGCCCCTGCCCCTGCCCGTGCCCCTGCCCCTGCCTCTGCCCCTGCCTCTGCCCCTGCCTCTGCCCCTGCCTGCACCCCTGCCCGTGCCCCTGCCCCTGCCTGTGCCCCTGCCCCTGCCTGTGCCCCTGCCTCTGCCCCTACCTGCCCCTGCCTGTGCCCCTGCCTGCCCCTGCCTGCGCCCCTGCCTGTGCCCCTGCCCCTGCCTGCACCCTGCCTGTGCCCCTGCCCCTGCCTGCACCCCTGCCCGTGCCCCTGCCCGTGCCCCTGCCCCTGCCTGCCCCTGCCTGCGCCCCTGCCTGTGCCCCTGCCCCTGCCTGTCCCCCTGCCCGTGCCCCTGCCCGTGCCCCTGCCTGCCCCTGCCCGTGCCCGCCCCTGCCCACCCCTGCCCGTGCCCCTGCTCCTGCCCGTGCCCCTGCCCGTGCCTGCCCCTGCCCCTGCCCACTGCAGGGCCGGAGGCTGCCTGGCCCTCGTCTGGTGCAGGGGGCTGCAGGCTGGGGGACCCTGAGCAGGGGGAGAGCAGGGCCAAAGAAGGGCAAAACCAGGGCAAACAGCACCCGAAATGGCCGCTGGCCCCCGCTAGCCCCCGGGCTAGTGGTCGCCCCTCTTATCCGCTCTCCCCAGCGCGCTTGGGGCCGGGGAGCTGCTTGTTGCCAGCTCGCCTGGGGCCAAGCCCAGCACCCAGCCAGAGCTCTGCGGGGTCCCCCCAGCACCGCTGCTGCCTTCCCCGACATCCACGGCTCCGGGCAGCGGTGGCCGGTGCAACGGCTAAGGACAGCGGCGGGAATAAGGGGTTCCAGGGGCACCCCCTGCCCCGGCATCCCCCAGCCCCACGGCGTGGACGCGCGCTAATGGCGCTGCCCGGACGTGGGAGAAGCTTGCTCGCCCGTAAAAAGCCTCGCCATGCACTCAGGCCGTGCCCGCAGCGCATTACGGGGCCGTGCCGCGCTCCGGCTGCTCTCTTAGAGCCTGAGCGAGGCCACTAAAATGGAGCGGGGGCCACTCAGGGCCGGATTCGGCTGCGCGAGGCAGGGCTCTGGGGTACCATTCCCCGCGCCCATTTATTTCCACAGCCTCCGTTCCCAGCCCGGCTGCGGTGTAGTGGGCGCTCGGGGCCGGGCTGGGAGCAAAATGCCGTGGGTGCTGTGCACCACCCCTTCCCGGATGCATCCCGGCTTGCAGGGGGATGCAGCCCCGGCGCATTTTGCAGCGATAATTTCCATGCCCGGGTTTCAGGGACGCGGCATTAACGCAGAGCCTCGCGGCTCGGCGTCGATAAGCGTTTTATTTATGCAACCGAATCCTTCTGGGTCCCAGCGATGAGGGGGCCGAGTCCCCGCTCTGAGGATGCTCGGGGGCGGTTTGGGCACCCGCAGCCCATCCCAGCTCCCACGAGGGGCTGCGCGCGGCAAAACTCATCCGGATGCACGTGTCTGGGAGCCCGCGGGCCCATCCTGCCTGTGGTTTGGGGGCTATGGCGTGGGCAGCGGTGTCCGGATGGCTGCGGCTTCTGTGGATACTTTTGGGGTCCGGGCCTGGGTGGGGGGAAGAGCCCCGGGAGCGCTGGAGGGAGCCCAGGGAAGAGAGCAGAGCCCACCAAGGTGGGGAGCGGGTCAGCAGCGTGCCGGCTGGATGCCAGTTTTTTAAGTGTGTTCGGAAAACAAATGCAGGGAAGCCAAAGAATGCGGAGAATTTCATGGGGCGATGCTTCCCGGTAGGGGCTGGTGGTTACCGGCACTGCCCGGGGTGCTGCCTGCTGCTCCGCAGCCGTCGGCATCGCTGCCATCACTGCCGGCATCGCTGCCATCGCTGCCAGCTGTGCCCAGCGCCTTCCCGGCCAGGGCTCGGCTCGGGCTGCGGCGCTGAGCGTGGCACCCAGCTCCTGGGGTGCATGACCGTGCACCCAGCTCCCCTCATCTCAGCACCCAACTCCGTGGGTGCGTGGCCGTGCATCTGGCTCCCCGGGGTGTGCGGTATGCACCCAGTTCTGGGGACGTGGGACTGTGCACCCAGTTCCGGGGACACGGGACCTTGCACCCAGTTCCAGGGACATGGGACCTTGAACCCAAGTTTTGGGGATATGGGATTGTGGACCCAACTCTGTGGACGTGGGATTGTGTACCCAGTTCCGGGGACATGGGACCGTGCACCCAGTTTTGGGGATATGGGACCATGGACCCAGCTCCGGGGACGTGGGATTGTGCACCCAGCTCTGGGGATTTGGGACCATGTACACAGTTCCAGGGACCGTGCACCCAGCTCTAGGAATGTAGGATCATGCACCCAGCGCCAGGGACATGGGACTGTGCACCCAGCTCTGGGGATTTGGGACCATGCACCCAGTTCCAGGGACATGGGACTGTGCACCCAGCTCTGGGCATGTGGGCCTGTGCACCCAGTTCCAGGGATATGGAATTGTGCACCCAGCTCCAGGGACATGGGAGTGTGCACCCAGCTCCGGGGACACAGGCCCCTGCTCCAGGGGCACACGCCTGCTCCTGGGGCAGCACACCCGAGCACCCTGCTCCAGTGCAGCACGGTGCAGCACTCCCGAGCACCCCGCTCCGGTGCAGCACACCCAAGCACCCCACTCACGTGCAGCACGGTGCAGCACACCCGAGCACCCCGCTCCGGTGCAGCACACCCAAGCACCCCACTCACGTGCAGCACGGTGCAGCACACCCGAGCACCCCGCTCCGGTGCAGCACACCCAAGCACCCCACTCACGTGCAGCACGGTGCAGCACACCCGAGCACCCCGCTCCGGTGCAGCACACCCAAGCACCCCACTCACGTGCAGCACGGTGCAGCACACCCGAGCACCCCGCTCCGGTGCAGCACACCCAAGCACCCCACTCAGGTGCAGCACGGTGCAGCACACCCGAGCACCCCGCTCCGGTGCAGCATGGTGCAGCACACCCGAACACCCCGCTCCGGTGCAGCACGGTGCAGCACACCCAAGCACCCCGCTCCAGTGCAGCACACCCGAGCACCCCGCTCCGGTGCAGCGCAGCGGCCCTCTGCCCCGCGCTGCGTTGCTGCCCTGGCCGCAGGGCTCCGCGCCGGCATTCCCGAGCCCCGGGGCCACGAGCAGAGCACTCAGCCTTAATTAGCTCCGGCCTCTTTTTTTTTTTTTTTATTTTAACGAAGCAAACAGGAAACACATCAGCTTTTTTTTTTTTTTTTTTTTAAATTCTTTTTTTATAGTTTGGGGTTTTTTTTATTCTGCTGCAAATGCCCTTGCTGGCGGCGGCGGGAAGGGGGGCGGGGGGCTGCGGAGTCCTGCCCGGTCCCCCGCTCTCCCCGGCGGCAGCGCTCCGGGCCCCCCTCCCTGCCCCCAAATCTCCCCGTCGGGGCTGAGACCGGCCAACTCGTGGCAGCAGTGGCGGGGCTGCAGCGCCGGCGGGCGGCGCGAGCGGGGCCGAGCGGGGCCGAGCGGGGCCGAGTGGAGCCGAGCGGAGCCGAGCGGAGCCGAGCGGGGCCGAGCGGAGCCGAGTGGAGCCGAGCCGAGCGGAGCCGAGCGGAGCCGAGCCGAGCGGAGCCGAGCGGAGCCGAGTGGAGCCGAGCCGAGCGGAGCCGAGTGGAGCCGAGCCGAGCCGAGCCGAGCCGAGCCGAGCGGAGCGGAGCCGAGCGGAGCCGCCGAGGGGGGCGGGCGGCGTCGCTTTATAAAAGCGGCGGGAGCGGGGCTGGCGATCGAGCGCGTCCGGTCGCTGCGCAGCGGGACGGGCCAGCGGGGCCTGCCCAGCCCCGGCGGGGCGGAACGGCTCGGAACGGCTCGGCTCGGCTCGGCGGGGCATGGGCCGGCCCCCCGCCGCCTGAGGGGATGGAGCGGCGGGCGCTGGGCGCGGGGCTGTACTGGCTGCTGCTGCCGCTCGCCCTGCTCGCCGGTGAGTGCGGCGGCTCCGGGGGGCTTGGGGGGGGGGGGGGGGTTGGGGTGCGTGGGGGTCCCCACGCGTGAGCCCCGGCGCGGTGCTCAGCACCCCCCGGGCGGAGCCGCTGCCGGCTCCGGGGGAGGTGGGTGGGTGGTGGAGGGTCCCTGCCCCACGGGGGGCGAGCCTGCCCGTCCTTGTGCCCCCCCCCCCCCCCATAGTCCCCACGGGGGGCGAGCCTGCCCGTCCCTGTGCCCCCCCGCCCTCCACGGGGGGCGACCCTGCCCGTCCCTGTGCCCCCCGCCCCCCATAGTCCCCACGGGGGGCGACCCTGCCCGTCCCTGTGCCCCCCGCCCTCCACGGGGGGCGACCCTGCCCGTCCATGTGCCCCCCCCCCCCTCCATAGCCCCACGGGGGCGACCCTGCCCATCCCTGTGCCCCCCGCCCCCCATAACCCCACGGGGGGCGAGCCTGCCCGTCCCTGTGCCCCCCCCATAGTCCCCATGGGGGGCGAGCCTGCCCGTCCCTGTCCCCCCCCAAGCCCCACGTGGGACCGCCCTGCACGTGTGTGTGTCCCCGTAGCCCCACGGGGGATGACCCTGCCCATGTGTGTCCCCCTCCCAGCCCCACGGGGGTCGACCCTACCCGTCCCTGTGCCCCAGCCCCACGGGGGGGCCACCCTGCATGTCCTGTCATCCCCGTGTGTGTCCCCCCCCAGCCCCACAGGGGACAACCCTGCCTATGTGTGTGTGTCCCCAGCCCCACGGGGTGCCACCCTGCACGTCCCCGTCCCTTCCCCCCAGCCCCACGTGGGACCGCCCTTTGCGTCCTGTCCCCAGCCCCACGGGGGACCACCCTGCATCTGTGTGTGCCCCCAGCCCCACGGGGGACCACCCTGCATCTGTGTGTGCCCCCAGCCCCCCCCCCCCCAGCCCCACGGGGGACCACCCTGCATCTGTGTGTGCCCCCAGCCCCCCCCCCCCAGCCCCACGGGGGACCACCCTGTATCTGTGTGTGCCCCCAGCCCCCCCCCCCCCAGCCCCACGGGGGACCACCCTGCATCTGTGTGTGCCCCCCCCAACCCCACAGGGGACCACCCTGCATGTCCCTGTCCCGTCCCCAGCCCCACGGAGGACCACCCTGCATCTGTGTGTGTCCCCCCAGCCCCACGGGGGACCACCCTGCACATCCCTGTCCCATCCCCAGCCCCACGGGGGACCAAGCCCACTCTCAGGAAACGCTGCAACTTCTCTGAGCCGGACGCGAGGCAGCGCTCCAGGGGTGCGTGTCGTGCCCCCCCCCGCCCCAAAACCCCGGGCACAGCCAGCGGGCACCCACGCCCCAGGCAGCTGGGTGAAGGGGGTGAGCGGCTGGGGCTGGAACCGTCCCAATTCGGCCACGGCCGTGTCGCCCCGCTGGCTCCTCTGCCTTTCGCAAAGCGGGGGGCAAAGAGGGCGCTGGGGCAGCGGGGATGGGCGACGTTTGGGGGGGGTGTGTGGGGGGGTGGCAGCTGGCACCCATCCTGCCTCCATGTCCGGGCACGGCCCCGGTGCCGCGGCGGGGAGCAGGGCACCCACCCCGGCTGCCGCAGCCTCTGCAGGGCCGTGGCTCCCAAGCCGCTGGGTTTTAAGCAACGCTGGGCTCTGAAGGCAGATGCACCACCCACCGAGGCAACCGTCTGGCTACCGGCCTGGAAAATACCCGTGTCCTGGGACGCGCCGAACAAGAATCGGCTCTTTGAACCCCGGCTGCTTGGGGGAGCCTGCTCGGGGACTCTCCGTTTACCTTTACGTAGGCGCAAAGGGGAAAAAATACCTCTCCGAAAAAAAAAAAACCCTCTCCGTAAACAGGATTGTTCAACGGGTTCCTTGTGCCCGGGCACGAGCCGGGTCCGGCCGCTGCTGCCGGGCTCGTGCTGCCCGTGCCGAGGGGTCCGCAGCCCGGAGAAGCGGTGGCATGATTTTTGGGGTAGCATCACTTGGAGCCGCCTCCAGCCGAGCGCCTTCCATTCCAGCCTGCGTTTTGGGGAAGCTGGGCTGGGGCGTGCGGCGCTGGCAGTGCCACCGGCGCGGGGCGAGCCTCGCTGGCGGAGGAAGTCGGTGAAAAACCAACAACAGAAAAAAAAAAAAAACTTCTCTTTATTTGCTCTGCTTTGCTCGGGGAGTGACTCAGTGCATCGTGCAGGATGCGAGGAGGTTAATTATAACCCTGCCAGTGAAGCGGGCTGGGAAGGGAAGGTGGCCGGGCCCCGGTTGCACAAGGCCGGCGGGGTGGCAGCCGGGACGCGGGAGCTGCCGGGTGCATCCCATGGGTGCACGGGACGACACGTGGCTTCTGGGCGCAGCCTCGCGCATGGGGCCCTCGTGCCCCCGTTACGCCGGTTTCGCCCCCAAATCGTGCCGGGTCGGCTTGCCCCGCTCTGGCACGGGGTGTTGTGCCAGGGACCCGGCGTTTCCCGGTGGCGTTCCCCCCGCGGTGAGCGCGGCGGTGGCTTGTTGAAATTTGGGGTCCCGCTTGGGCGGGGGCTGTCGTGGGAGAGCGGCTCCCTCCTGCTCCAGTCCGGGGGGTCCTGGGGACCCGCACCGAGGGGGAAACTGAGGCACGGGGAGGGGGATGTGGCTCACCCTGCTGCAGCTTTTGGGGGGAGGAAGAGCCCCGGAGCATGACCCGCCTGCGGCCCTTCCTTCCCCGGCAATTGGGCTCTTCCCAAACGTCCGGAGGATGTTTGCTTGCCGTTCCCAGCCGGCTCGGGGCGGGCGGAGGGACGGGAGCTGGGCCCCGATGGCACAGCTCGGGGCAGCCCCCCGCTTCCCACGGGCACGGACCCCTCCGGTGCGGCTCCCAGCCATGCCGTGGGTCCCGTCCCACCCGGCGCGGGGAGATGCATTGGCTCTATCCTGCTCGGCGGGGGTGCTGGGGTGCACGGAGTCGGCGGGGGGGCACAGCCGGCCGCGCCTTCCCACCAGCGCACCTCCCGCGGGGGGACCGGGGTGGGGGGACCCAGCAGCTCCGCACCGGGACCCCGCGGGCTGGGTGATGGGGAGAAGCGCTGGGTGGGGCTGGCAGCCCCCCAAACCGAGGGGGTTGACCTGGGGTGAGGCGAGGACACGGCCCCTCCTGGCTGAGCCCCCCTGCCCGGTCAGGAGGTGCTGGGGGGTCCCTGGGGGGGGTCTTGGCCGGCCCTGGGTGCTGCAGGGGGCCGGTGCCCAGCTGGGCGCTGGCGGGCGTGTGGGCTGCAGCCAGCTGCCTCCTGCGGTCAGGTGCTTTTTATAAAATGAAGGGAAAAAAAAAAAAAAGAGGAGGGGAAAAAAAAAAAAAAATTAAAAAAAAAAAAAGCCACTGCGCTCTCCAAGAGCAATAACTCCCGTTTCCTCCCCAGGCGCGCAGGGGGATGGGAGGTGCTGGTCGGGGTGCCCACCTCCCCGGCACTGACACTTTTGCAAAGCCCCCGCAGGGCCCCGTTGAGGTGGGTGAGGCTGGGGGGGCTCCCCGGGGTGCAGGGGGTCCCCACGCTGGCCCTGGGGCTCGCCCCGCGGGCTGGGGAGCAGCTTTGGGGCCCGGCGGGGTTGCTGGGCTTGCAGGGCTTCGTTGCTTCTGTTTGCAAAGGCCCGGCACGGCCGGGTTTAACTCTTTGCCTGCTCTGCACCCCGGTCGCGGCAGGGTCCTGGGGTGCCCATGGGGACTGGGTGAGGATGGGGGGGGGCGTTTGGGTGCAGCCCCAAAGGCTGCTCCGGCCCCTTGGCATGGGCTGTCCCCATCCTGGTGTGTGCCCGGTGCAGGGACTGCAGCCCCGCGGTCGGGGGTGCCGGGGAAAGGGGTGTCCCCAGGCACTGGGGTGACGGCGAGCACCCATCCCCAAAGCCGCCGCGTTCCCTGTCCCGTTCCCGGAGCCGCTGGCCGGCTGCTGGGGTTTCCCGGGCTGGTAGCCGCGGCACCCGCTGGCACCGGGCCCGGTGCCCTCCCGGGGCAGCTCCTGCAGCATCCCCGGGGGAGCGGGGCCGGGTGCCGGCGGGAGCGGGATTAACTTTCCACAAAAACAGGATACGGCGGGTGAACCGGCGGGGCTGCTCCCTCTTCCCGGAAAGAGGAGCCGGGGCTGGGAATATGCCGGCGGCTGGTTCTGCCGGCCCCGGGGGGCTCGCTGCTTTGGGGCTGACTGGATTTTGGGATGGGGAGAGCCTCTGCGGCCGGGGTTCGGTAGCCTGCCGCTGGTTTGCAGCCAGCAAGTGCAGAGCGCGGGGTCCTGGGTGCCCAGTGACACCCTGGGGACCCTGCCTGGGTCCCCCCAGACTCCGGGGACCCCGGTTGGGGGCTGTTAGGCAGGACCCGGCTGCGGGGAAGCGGTTTGGCAGAGCTGCCCGGCTCCCGGCAGCAGGTAACGGGTCTGTGTGAAAATAGCAGGGAATTAAAGAGCTCTGCTAATTAACCCCCAGCGGCCGCAGGTCCCCGCAGAGCCGGCGGCTGCACCGGTGCCCATCGGCGTCTGGGCCGTGCGCGGGCACGGGGCAGGTGGTGCTGCGGGGCCGGTGCGTGGGGTTCCCCGCAGCCAGCGGGGTCCGGGGAGCCCCCTTTCCCCACGCGTTTGGGTATGGATCTGTCCCTGGGAGCCGGCTGGGCGCGGGATGGTGCCCGGTTTGTGGGGAGGGGGCTGCACCAGACCCCTTCCCTCTCCCGCAGCCGCCCTTCCCGCGCTTCCCTGTCCCGATTGCAATGGGAGAGACCCCGGTGCTGGCTCTTCCCGGCCACCCCCACCCTTGCCACAGGGTCCTGATGACCCCCTGGGGTCCCCGGTGACCCCCTTCCCCTCCCACGGGGAGACCTCAAGGGGAGATTAAAGGCTGGCGTGAAGGAAACCCGGGAGGTCTCGCCCAGCTCCCCGGCGCTGCGATTTATC
This sequence comes from Pelecanus crispus, assembly GCF_030463565.1. Taxonomy (NCBI): domain Eukaryota; kingdom Metazoa; phylum Chordata; class Aves; order Pelecaniformes; family Pelecanidae; genus Pelecanus; species Pelecanus crispus. Next base: position 47,073,012 of record NC_134650.1, on the reverse strand, counting down.
CTCCTCCCGGCATGTTAACATTTTTAATATTTCAAGTGCTGCTCGCTGCCGGTGCCGGCTGCGGTGGCGGTGAACTCCCTGGGGTCACGGGACAGGGGGGGGTTTGGGGTGCGGATCCGGGATAACCCTGCAAGAGGGATGCTCAGCGCGGGCCAGATCCTGCCCCGTGCGTGTAGCAGAGGCGAGACCGCGGGGCACCGTGGGCGATGGGTGCTGCTCGCATGGGGAGCGGGATGGTGGGTGCCACGACGCTGCACCCGCCTGGCTCCTGGCCGGGACGGTGGGTGCGGGAGGGCGGGTTTCGCCGCGGGGCTGCTCTCCTCACACACCAAACTGGTTTTTCTCCCCACGCTGGTGTTTTCTCCACTGTCAGCACGGTGGGGAACCGGTTTCCTCTCCGACTGTGCAGGACAGAGCACCCATGCACCGCCGGCACGGCATGCCCGGTGCAGCCGGCTGTGCCGAGGAGGCGTGGGTGCAAAACCGGGCACCGTGGGTGCTCCCAAACTGGGCTGCGCCGTGCTGGGAGGCTGCTCCCTGTCCCACACGCTGTCAGTGTCTTTTTTTTTTTTTTTTTCTTCCCCTTTTTTCATACTTGAGCCCTTAAAAGCTGGTTGGGGCTGGTGAGCACTGCCCACCCTGCCAGGAGCTTTCCCGGTGATGCCTCGAGCCGGGGTGGAGCGGGACCCATGGGCCAGAGGGTCCCATGGGTGCTGGTTCAGCCCCAGGGTGCAGCAGGGTGCTCTGCATTTCCAGGCAGCTGCTGCCAGCCCTTCCTGGTGCCACAGGCGACCCTGAGCCGCTGCCACTGGGAGTGCTGCTCTGCCTCCAGCCCCTGCCAGGGAGAAATGTCCCCAATCCCAAGGGGCTGGCGGCATAAAATACGTGGGTCACGGCTGTTGCTCCGGGTGCGGGTGGTCCCTGCAGCATGTGTGTGCCCAGCGATGCCTGTGGGTCTCCCCACGGTGCCCGCCATCCCCGTCCTCCCCGCAGCTCTCGGGCAGACCCCAACCCAGGCGATGCCAGCGGCGCTCCGGCACAGCCGGTTCGTGCCACCAGCACGGGACCGGGGCTCGTGCTGGGGTTGGGTCACCCCCAAGGACACGGCGCAGGGGGGTCAGTGCCAGGATTGGGGGTGCCGGTGGCCAAGGGGGTACCGGCGGCTCCCACGTAAGCCGGAGCAGCAGCTCGCCCCCGGGCTGGGAAGGCTCCTCTCGGCCCCGTCACCACTGGAACGGGAAAGGGAATATTTGCTCCATGAGATCATGGTTTGCCGAAACGTAGCCAGCAAGCCTCAGCAGCGTGCGGGGAGGTGACGCGTCCTGGGGTCACCGTAGAGAGGCGGCCGCTGGGATGGCGGTCCCCGTCCCCCCACCCTGGGCTCCCCGTGCCCCCCAACCCGTGCCTGGGGGCTGCCTGCGCTCCCCCGGGGCAGGGAGGCAGCTGGGGACCCTGCAGCGGGGCCAGGGACTGGTTTTAGCCCTGATGGGTGCTGCGTGGGACGTGCCCCGGGCTGTCGGGTGCGTCCCTGGGTGCCTCTCCTCCCACGACCTCCGCACCCGCCGAGGGTCCCCTGCCGTCCCCGGGGTGCCGGGCTGCCTACGGAGCAGAGGAGGGGACAGAGGGATGCCCTGGGACTGCCTGGAGCAAGGGCACCATTAAAAAGCGAAGCCGCTGTGCTGCGCAGCCCCTCGTGATTTCCTTCCTCTCCGGCCAGGCGCTGATTTTTTTGTGGGTGTCTCGCAGCCGCTGTGCCCATCACCGTGGCCTCGTGGCCGGGCGGCCGCAGGGCTGCCGTGCCGCCGGTCCCGACTCGCGCCAGCGCATTTGTCGGCGTCTGTCACCGCTCGCGCCGTGCAGCCGCCGGGAACGCTGCGTCCCCAGCCGTGGTGGCAGCTGCCCCGCGATGTCCCCGCTGTGCGGTCCCCGGCCCCGCCGGCGGCAGCTCCCCGGGGCGCTGGCTCAGCCCCGCCGCCTGCCCAGCTCCTCCGACGGTTTCACACCTGCAAACAAGCTGTAATTTAGGTCTAAAAATAAGCGAGGGGGAAGGTGGTGAGCTGGTCGCACGCCTGCAACGGGGCTGGGTGCAAGTGAGGGGCTGTGCCAGCCCCGGGGCGGCAGCGGGTGGGGGTCCCAGTTTGGCAATGGGGGTCCCAGCCCGGCCTTAGGGTCCCTGCAAACTTCGGCGTGGTCTTGCAGGACCGATGTGGAAATGCGGCAGATTCTGCTCGTTGCTCTCGTCCCTCTGTCACCCCACGCATCTGGGACCTCCCCCTTGCCGTGCCACCTGCATGGGTCACTGGGACCGACCCAGCCCGGGCTCCCGCCCACGTCCCGCTCTTCCCACCGGCATCTCCCGGGGGGCTTGAGCCCCTGTCCGGGACTGCCTCTCATTTTGGGATGTCTCTCATTTTGGGATGTCTCTCATTTTGGGATGTCCCTCGCCGTGCAGGTCGGGGTGCCATCCTCAGGGGTCTGCAGGGTAGGGGGGGATGCAGCTGGGAGCCTGGTGGGGTGCAGCCCCTTCCCCGTGCCGCATCCCTGGCGCTAACCCTGCCTGTACCTCTGCCCCCAGCCTGCCTCTTCCGCTTCAACGTCCTCTCCTTGGTGTACCTGCTCTTCCTGCTGCTCCTGCCCTGGTTCCCGGGGCCCACCCCATGCTCCGCCGGAGGTAAGGGGCTCAGCCTGGGGCGCGGGGACTGGGCAGCGGGGTGGGCAGCGGGGTGGGCAGCATGCAGGCAGCACGCAGGCAGCTCTGGCCCCGGGGAGCTGGGCAGCGCGGGGGCTGCCAGCCGCTCTCCGGCAGGTACCTGCCCTCCTTAACCTGCGGTTTCCCCCCGGCCGGGCAGCGTGGCTCCGCGTGGCAGCTTCGCTCTGTTAATTATAGCCCGGCACGGCTATTAATAGTCCTTCAGCTACAAAATGGCCATTTTGAGCCCCAGCCTTATTAACCAAAAACCTCAGGGCTGGGCTGTGCCCGCCGGCTGGGCAGGGATGTACCACGAGCAGCCCCTCCGCCCTTGCCCGGCACGTGGGGCACGTCCCCCTGCGGTGGGCGTGCGGGGGATGCATCGCCCGTGGTGGGTGCGTGGGTGCATGGGATGCATCCCCCCACGGTGGGCAGCGGGTGCCCGCAGCCCTGCTGCCTCCGTGCCCTCTGTGCCAGGCCGAGCCATGCTGCAACGCAAGCCGGCAGTGCCTGGCACGGCCGCAGCTAAAAGCTCTGCCCTCTGAATATTTCATGGGCTCGCGCGGCCCCGGCGCTGCTCGAGAGCCTTCGCGTGGATTTACAGGGGGAAAAAAAAAAAAAAAAAAAAACCCAAGCAGAGGGAGAGTTTTTGGCCGCTCCCCGGCCGGCGTGCAGCTGCGGTGGGCTCGCTGCCTGTCCCCATGGCCAGGAAAACGGGCGTGCGGCCCGAGGAGCCGGGTGGGATGGGGGCACGGCTGCAGCTGGTGGAAGGTCTGACGGGGCTGGCGGTGCGGGGGACCCCTTGGCGCCCACCCACAGCCCCCCCTCCACCCCCCAGGACGTTCCACCAGGGATCGGGATGGGGATGGTGAGCTGCATCCCGATGCCAGTGCCGGTGCAGTGGGGCCGGGAAGCGCCCGGTGCCAGCGGGGTGGGAGGGTGCTGCAGGGGCAGGGGGAGGGAGCGTGGTCCCGGGGCCCTGGCTCCTTGCGTTGCCCCGTGCCTCAGTTTCTCCAGTAATGCAGCAGAAAGGGTGCTTTTAGGCTGCGCTGGGCGCACGGTGAGACGTGCAAGGTCCTGGTGGGACCGTGTCCCTGGGGCAGACCCCTTCCCAGCTCTTCCTGGGGGTGCTGGGTCCCCGCTGGGGATGCTGGTGCATTCCGGGGTCACCTCGGGTGATGGGTAATGGGGTGCCCGTGTCTCGCAGGTCACACCGGCCGCCTCCTCAAAGCTCTGCTGGGGACCAGCATCCTCTTCCTCCTCGCCCACTTCGTTTTCCAAATATGCCTGTACACGCTGCCCGTCCTGGACCAGCTTCTGGGGCCCAGCTGTGAGTACGGGGTGCCAGGGCAGCCTGCCATGGGGGTGCCCACGCCCGCCCCTCTGCTCTCCCAGGCTTCACCCCCTCCCCGCAGTGCCCCGGGGCTGGACCCCCGAGACGGTGACACGTGGGCGCGGGGATCCCATCCTGCTGGGTGCTGGGGGGGGCTGCTGAGTCTCTGCGGGGTCCCAGCCCTGTGCCCAGCACCCGGGGCACGCTGTGCCATGCCAGGGTGCCCGTTCAGTGGCCGCCGTGCTGGGCACAGACCCCGTCCTGGGTCCCCATGGATGTGGGGGGTTCTCCCCATTGGGAAGCCGCCTGCTCCGGGTGGGCTCGGAGCCTGCTGGCGCGGGGTCTGCCAAACTCAACACCTCCCTGCTTCCCCGCAGGCAGCACCTGGGAGGTCCTTGCCCGGCACATCGGGGTCACCAGGTAAGGGTACCGCGGCGGTGGGGGGCTGGGGGCTGGCAGTGGTGGTGGGGGGAGCACCCCTGAGCCCTCCCCTGCCCCGCTTCCCCTGCTCCAGGCTGGATTTGAGCGACATCCCCAACTCGGTGCGTCTCGTGGCACCCGACGTCGGCATCCTGGTGGTCTCGTCCCTCTGCCTGTGCCTGTGCCGCCGCCTCGTCCCCAAGGCCACCGCTGCCTCCCGTGCCCGGAGACTGGAATCCCTGGAGCCCCTTGAGCAGGTGAGAGCCGACCCCGGCACTGCCGGCAGCGTCCCGCCCGCCGAGCCCCTGCCAGAATCCCTGCGGCACGGCGGCCGGTCTCCATCTCCTTCGTAGGGAGGGCAACCTGGGACACGGGGGCTTGCCACGGGGCCGTCCCGGTGGCCGGGGACCCATGCTGGGGCAGTTTTGGCCACGCTGGCTGAGTGGGCAGCGGTGGAGGGCTGGGTCATCGTGACGGTGACTCAGCCGCGGAGGAGTGCCCTTGTTTGCTCCCGTGTTGCCATAGGGATCCCGGCAAACAGCCCGGTCCCACGGCACCGCTTGATGCGGGGCTGCCTGACGGCTGGGGGAGCGCAGTGCCCGCGCCCCCAGGCTCCGGCTGGCACCGTCACACTGAAACCCCTGGGCTTGGGAAGGGCAGCGGGGTGGGCAATCACGGCACGCTGGCACCCAGCTTGAGCCCGCCGGGTGAAGAGGCTGGGTGCCGTGCCACGCCGTGCCATGCCAGCCCAGCCTGGCAGTGCCAGTGGGGCACCGGGATGCCGTGCTCGTGGCACCGGGGTCACCCAGGCAGACGCAACCCCAAGCTGATGGCAAACAGCTCAGCAAACACCCGTGGGGGTTCAGCCCCATTTTGGGGCGCTCCCCACTGATCCGGGCTGTTGTGACGGGCGCTCACCGGCCCGGCTCCGGCCACGGCCGGGCTGTAACCGGAGCGGCGGCCGATGCGAATGCCTTCGCCTTGAGCGCGGGGCCAGCGCGGGAGGCAGTGTGGAAAAAAGCTCAGTGCTGGGAACCTGGGTGCCAGCGCCAAGAAAAACAGCCGCCTTTCGAAAGCGCTTTCCAAGCGGCTAATGCGATAAACACGGCCAGGTGCCGGGCTGCGCGCCCGCACGGCGCTGGGCAGGCTGCCCCAGGCCCTCCACCCGTGCTCTCCCTCAAATGGGGAAACTGAGGCACGGCCAGGAGCGGCCTGGAGCCGGTGGGCTGCCCGGGGTCGGGCTGCGAGGCTCACGCCGTGCTTTCCTCGCCTGGCAGGGGGAAGAGGAGGACGTGGAGCGGCGCGGTGGCGCGGCCGACGGGGACACGCCGCTCAGCGCCAGGCTGCGGGTGACGGCTCACTGGCTGCTCTGGGCGGCCGGGAAGGGCTTGGCCATCCTGCTGCTGGCTTTGGCCGGTGGGTGCGGGACGTGGGGGCATGCGGGGAGCTGGGGCGGGGGTCTCGGCGGCCATGCCGCCGGAGGGGACGCTCGGCCGGGGGCTGCATGGCCGGGGGACGCTCGGCCGCGCACTGACTGCCCGCGGGGCGTTGCTCCCCAGGGATCACCCTGCCCTCCGCCTCCTCCAGCGTCTACTACCTGCTCTTCGTGGGGCTGTGCACGTGGTGGGCCTGCCACCTCCCCGCCAGCCGCCTGGCCTTCGACACCCTCTGCGTCCTCGTCGGCGTCTACGCCGGTGGCCACCTCCTCTGCCTCTATGCCTACCAGTCGCCCTTCGTCCAGGGGGTCTTCCCGCCCCCCACCATCTGGGCACGGTGAGGGAGCCGTGCCGGAGCTCCCCGTGCCACCCCGGTTGAGCGGCCAGCCCGGCACCCTGCTTGGCTCCCATCCCGCTGGGGAGGGTGGCCGGAGGCTGCCTGGTGAAGCCGTGTGCCGTGCCAGCGCCGGGACGGGACCCAGGCTGGCAGCGGGGGGGTCCCGGCTCCGGTGGGTGCTAATGCCATGCGCTCCGTCCCCGCAGGGTGTTCGGCTTCAAGGACATCGTCCTGTACCGCAACTGCTCCCGGCCCAACGCCCTGGTGCTCAACACCGGCCACCCCTGGCCCGTCTACGCCAACCCTGGCATCCTGCTCCTGCTCTACTACACCGTGGCCACCCTGGTGAAGCTACGCCGGCTGGATGCCAGGGTGAGGGGCTGCAGGGCCAAGCCGCACCCCGTGCCGATGCCCGGCGCGCCGTGCTGCTCCGACTGCCCCAGCCCTGGCACCGGGGGTGCTCGGTGGAGGGGATGCGGGCGGCAGTGGGGTGCCTGCGGCGGTGGGGGGGGGGGTTGCCTGGGCAGGGGGACAGCGGGCATGATCCTGCGGGGTGCTCTGACCTGGCTCCTGTCCCTCGCAGAGAACCGCCGCGCCGGCACAGCCGCCGGCGAGGTGCCCGGAGAGGGAGCTGGTGGAGCTGGAGAGCTGGCCCAAGGACACTGACGGCGTGGCTGAGGACACCAAGGTGGGTTTGGAGGGGGCTGTGCCCCCACCAAGCGATGCCCGAGCTGGCGGGGAATGGGTGCTGGGTGCTCCGGGGGTGCCAGGGTGAGCTCTGAGCCCTCTCTGTCCTCCCCCCCAGCCCATGCTGTCGCTCGGCACCGGGAAGCCAGGCAGCGGCACCGAGAACTGCACCGTCCACGTCATGGCCAACTCGCCGCAGCCGGGTAAGCCCGTCCCCGCCACCGAGCCCCCCGCCCCGAGCCCTGCCCGCGGCCCCCGGGGGTCGGCTCACGGTCCCCCTCCCCACGGCCAGGCAGGAGGCGTCCGGCGGAGCGACTGCCCCTGCACGCCCTGGGCCACGTCGTCATGAAGCAGAGCTACGTCTGCGCCCTCATCGCCATGATGGTGAGGGGTTTGGGGAGGGGACGGGCGCGGCGGGGGGGGAGCCTCCCGGCTCGAGCCCCGGGCGAGCGGCCGCATCCTGCTTGTCCGCAGGTGTGGAGCATCACCTACCACAGCTGGCTGACCTTCGTGCTGCTGCTCTGGGCGTGCCTCATCTGGACGGTGCGGAGCCGGCATCACTTCGCCATGCTCTGCTCGCCCTTCCTCCTGCTCTACGGCATCGCTCTCTGCAGCCTGCAGTACGTCTGGGGCATGGATCTGGCCCCCGAGCTGCCCACCCGCGTCGGCTTCATGAGCCTCGAGCAGCTGGGGCTGGTGCACCCCAAATATCCCTGCTTGGACCTGGGGGCCAAGGTAAGCCCGGTGTCCCCGTCCCTGTCCCCGCTGGCCGCCGGCTGTCCCCGCTCACCGCCTGTCCCCGCAGCTCCTGCTCACCCTCACCTTCTGGCTGCTGCTGCGGCAGTTCGTTAAGGAGAAGCTGCTAACGAGGAGGTGCCCGGCCACCCCTCTCCTGGAGGTGACCATCTCGGACACGGGTGAGGACACCCGGCGTCACCCACCCGGAGGGGACCCTGCTCCGGGCTGAGCGTCCCCGGGGTGCGGGTGCCCCGGAGGCAGGCGGCTGCCGGGGAGCGATTTTGGGGGACACACGCATGCCCCCCGCCCGGCTGCCTGCAGCCCCCCGCTCCCTGCCTTGCAGAGCCCAGCCGGCAGCGGGACGTGCTGAAGGCGCTGGGGGTTCTGGTGCGGGATTTCTACGCCAAATATTGGATCTGCGTCTGCGCCGGCATGTTCATCGTGGTGAGCTTCGCCGGGCGCCTCGTCGTCTACAAGATCGTCTACATGTTCCTCTTCCTCCTCTGCCTCACCCTCTTCCAGGTAGGGGGGCCGGGGACCCCTCCTCGTCCCCGTCGCCGGCGTGGCCCCGCTGATGTCCCCGTCCCCGCAGGTGTACTACAGCCTGTGGCGCAAGGTGCTGAAGGCTTTCTGGTGGCTGGTGGTGGCGTACACCATGCTGGTGCTCATCGCCGTCTACACCTTCCAGTTTGAGGACTTCCCCATGTACTGGAGGAACCTGACGGGCTTCACCGACGAGCAGTGAGTGTCCCTGAGCCACCGCGGGCTCCCTGTTGCCGCCAGCTCCGTGCTGGCACCGGGGCACGGCCGAGGGATGCGTTGCGCATGGGGAAACTGAGGCACGGGGGGGAGTTGGGGTTGAATTGCGGCGTTCTGGCTTGGTGGCCGTGCAGGGTGGGATGGATGCGGCCCCGCGCTGACCCTCCCCTCTCTGCCCAGGCTGGGCGACCTGGGCTTGGAGCAGTTCAGCGTCTCCGAGCTCTTCTCCAGCACCCTCATCCCAGGCTTCTTCCTCCTGGCCTGCATCCTCCAGCTCCATTACTTCCACCGTCCGTTCATGCACATCACCGACCTGGAGCACATCCCTGCTGCCACCCCGTCACCCTGTCACATCCCCAGGTGGGGCCCCGTGCCGGGGTCATCCCCCCCCTGCACCCCCAGCCCCCCGTCCCCGCGCTGAGCCCTCCTCCCCGCAGGCCTGAGGAGCTGCACGGGAGCCGGCTGCTGCGGGATGCGGCCGCTGCCGAGAACGCCGGGATGGGCGACTCCGACACCGCGTCACAGGGTACCGGGCAGGGACGGCAGGGATGGGGTGCTGGGCAGGGGCTGGCAGGGGACAGGGGGTGCATTGGGGTGTCCTTCAAGCCAGGATGGGGTATGGGGGTGCAGGGATGGGTTGGGGCATCCTCCAATCCAGGAAGGGGCTGGGAGGGCACAGGGATGGGATTGGGGTGTCCTCCAAGTCTGGGAGGGTGCAGGGATGGGGTGTCCTCCAAGCCTGGGGGCATATGGAGATGGGATTGGGGTGTCCTGTGAGCCTGGGAGGGTGCAGGGACGGGATTGGGGTGTCCTCCAAGTCTGGGGGCGTATGGAGATGGGATTGGGGTGTCCTCTGTGCCAGGAAGGGTCTGGGAGGGCACAGGGATGGGATTGGGGTGTCCTCCAAGTCTGGGGGCGTATGGAGATGGGATTGGGGTGTCCTGTGAGCCTGGGAGGGTGCAGGGATGGGATTGGGGTGTCCTCCAAGTCTGGGGGCGTATGGAGATGGGATTGGGGTGTCCTCTGTGCCAGGAAGGGTCTGGGAGGGTGCAGGGATGGGATTGGGGTGTCCTCCAAGTCTGGGGGGGTACAGGGGTGGGTTGGGGTGTCCTCTGAGCCAGGAAGGGTCTGGGAGGGCACAGGGATGGGATTGGGGTGTCCTCCAAGTCTGGGAGGGGCTGGGAGGATGCAGGATGGGATTGGGGTGTCCTCCAAGTCTGGGGGGGTACGGGGATGGGTTGGGGTGTCCTCTGTGCCAGGAAGGGGCTGGGAGGGTGCAGGGATGGGATTGGGGTGTCCTCCAAGTTTGGGAGGGTATGGAGGTGGATTGGGGTGTCCTCCAAGTGCAGGAGGGCGTGGGGATGGGTTGGGGCATCCTCCAAGCCAGGAAGGGGCTGGGAGGGTGCAGGGATGGATTGGGGTGTCCTCCGAGCCGGGGTGGCTGTGGGGGTGTCTGTGACGGTCCGTGTCCCCGCAGCGCCCACCAAATGGGGGCTGGTGCTGGAGCGCCTGATCGTGCTGGGCTGGACCTTCTCGGACACGTTGACCCGCGGGCAGGTCTTCGTGGGGCGCCTGCTCGAGCTCCACGTCCTCAAGCTGGTGGCTCTCTACACCGTCTGGGTGGCCTTGCAGGAGGTACCAACCTCAGGACCCCGGGGCGGCGGGGCTCGGCCGGGCGACCCGGGGTGCTGACGCGACCGCTGCCCCAGGTATCGCTGATGAACTTCTTGCTGGTGCTGCTGTGGGCCTTCGCCATGCCCTACTGCCGCTTCCGCCACATGGCCTCCTGCCTCTCCACCGTCTGGACCTGCATCATCATCGTCTGCAAGATGCTCTACCAGCTCAAGATCGTCAACCCCAGCGAGTACTCCAGCAACTGCACCCTGGTACCCGCGCAGCTGCGCTGGGGGGGGGGGATTCCCGGTTCTTGGGGTGCTTGTGGCAGCAAAGGGGGGGTTCCCTGCTTGGAGGTGGGGTCTGGCGGCAGGGGCGAGGGGTGCTGACGCCCAGCGGTGCTCCCCTTTGCAGCCCCAGCTCAACAGCACCAACCTGAGCCCGATGGAACTGGGCAACTCCACGCTGTACCGCGGCCCCGTGGACCCCGCCAACTGGTTCGGCATCCGCAAGGGCTACCCCAATTTGGGCTACATCCAGGTGGGCACGGGGACGCCCCCATCCACGGGGACCACCTTGGGGGATGCTCAGCGGCGTGCCACGGTGCTGAGCACCCCCTCACCTTCTCCCAGAACCACCTCCTGGTGCTGCTGCTGCTGGTGTTCGAGGCGGTGGTGTACCGGCGCCAGGAGTATTACCGAAAGCAGCACCAACTGGTGGCCCCGGTCACCGAGACCATTTTTGAGGACATCTCCCGCGAGCACCTCGACCACGGCCTGGGCAGCTGTGCCAAATACTTTCTCAACTACTTCTACTACAAGTTTGGCTTGGAGGTGGGGAGCGGGTGCCGCGGCAGGGTTGGGGGGGGGGGGGGGGGGTCCCACCGCTCGCAGCACCCCGGGGCTGAGCCTCTGCGTTCCCTCCAGATCTGCTTCCTGATGACGGTGAACGTGATCGGGCAGCGGATGAATTTCATGGTGATGCTGCACGGCTGCTGGCTGGTCGTCATCCTGACGCGGCGGCGGCGGGCGGCCATCGCCCGCCTCTGGCCCAAGTACTGCCTCTTCCTCGTCGTCTTCCTCCTCTACCAGTACCTGCTGTGCGTGGGCATGCCGCCCGCCCTCTGCGTGGGTAAGGGGCACGGGGGGCTCCCGTCCTTCGCGGGGGGGTCAGGGGGGCGGAGGTCCGTGCGTGGGCAGGCTGCCTGCCCTGGGTAAGGGGCCGGGGGGCTGGCGCTGAGCGTGCCCCCCCTTGCCCCCCCTTGCCCCCCCAGACTATCCGTGGCGCTGGAACCAGGCGCTCCCCATCAACTCGGCGCTCATCAAGTGGCTCTACCTGCCCGACTTCTTTGTGGCCCCCAAATCCACCAACCTCATCAGTGAGTACCCCCCCCAGCCCCCAGCAGCCCCCTGCCCGCGGGGTGCTGGGTCCCCCCACTCCAGCCCCCGGCAGCCCCCTGCCCATGGGGTGCCCTGTCCCCCCACTCCAGCCCCCGGCAGCCCCCTGCCCATGGGGTGCCCTGTCCCCCCACTCCAGCCCCCAGCAGCCCCCTGCCCATGGGGTGCCCTGTCCCCCCACTCCAGCCCCCTGCCATGGGGTGCCCTGTCCCCCGACTCCAGTCTCTTGCCCGTGGGATGCGAGGTCCCCCCCCTCCAGCCCCCGGCAGCCCCCTACCCATGGGGCACCCTGTTCCCCCACTCCAGCCCCCCTGCCCATGGGGTGCCCCAGCCCCTGGCAGCCCCCTGCCTGTGGGGTGCCGGATCCCCCCACTCCAGCCCCCCTGCCCATGGGGTGCCCCAGCCCCTGGCAGCCCCCTGCCCGTGGGGTGCTGGGTCCCCCCACTCCACCCTCTGGCAGCCCCCGTGCCCACAGGGTGCCCCAGCCCCTGGCAGCCCCTTGCCCATGGGGTGCTGGGTCCCCCCACTCCAGCCCCCTGCCCGTGGGGTGCCCCAGCCCCTGGCAGCCCCCTGCCCGTGGGGTGCCAGGTCCCCCCACTCCAGCCCCCTGCCCGTGGGGTGCTGGGTACCCCCACTCCAGCCCCCCTGCCGTGGGGTGCCCCAGCCCCTGGCAGCCCCCTGCCCGTGGGGTGCCCTGTCCCCCCACTCCAGCCCCCTGCCGTGGGGTGCTGGGTCCCCCCACTCCAGCCCCCTGCCCGTGGGGTGCCCCAGCCCCTGGCAGCCCCCTGCCCGTGGGGTGCCCTGTCCCCCCACTCCAGCCCCCTGCCTGTGGGGTGCCAGGTCCCCCCACTCCAGCCCCCTGCCCGTGGGGTGCCCCAGCCCCTGGCAGCCCCCTGCCCATGGGGTGCCCTGTCCCCCCACTCCAGCCCCCTGCCGTAGGGTGCTGGGTCCCCCCACTCCAGCCCCCTGCCTGTGGGGTGCCAGGTCCCCCCCACTCCAGCCCCCTGCCGTGGGGTGCCCCAGCCCCTGGCAGCCCCCTGCCCGTGGGGTGCCCTGTCCCCCCACTCCAGCCCCCTGCCCGTGGGGTGCTGGGTCCCCCCACTCCAGCCCCCTGCCCGTGGGGTGCCCCAGCCCCTGGCAGCCCCCTGGCAGCCCCCTGCAGCCCCCTGCCCATGGGCCACCCCGGCCCCAGCCATGGGGGTCCCGTCCTGTCCCCAGGTGTGACCAGAGGGGGAGGTGGGAGGGGCTAAAAGCAGCCACGCCCCCTTCGGGGTGGAGCTTGACAGGTGCCCACCCCCTTTTTGGGAGGAGGAGCTGGGGAAGAGCCCGCCCACCGTTGGGAGGAGCTTGGCTGAAGCCCCACCCACTTTTGGGAGGGGCCGGGAGAGCCACGCCCATGGGAGGGGCTTGCTGCAAGCCACACCCCAGAGGGGGAGGAGCCTGAGAGCCACACCCCTTGGGGGGTGAATGAACCCCATACCCCGGGGAGGCGTGGACTGGGCTGCCCCACCCTTTTGGGGAGGGTCTTGGTGGGTGCCACGCCTCCTTCAGGGCGTGGTCTGCCAGGGCCACGCCCACCCGAGCCATGTGCCCGCAGACGACTTCGTGCTGCTGCTGTGCGCGGCCCAGCAGTGGCGGGTGTTCGAGGCCGAGCGCTCCGAGGAGTGGCTGCGGGCCGCCGGCGAGAACGCCGACCGGCTCGACCTGGCGCGGGACACCCGCAACCCCACGCCCAACTTCATCCACTGCCGGTGGGCGCTCGCCGTCGCGCGGCACGGGGCTGTGGGGGTGGGACCCCCCTCTCCCTGGGGTGGGACCCCCTCTCTCCTCTGTTGGGACCCCCCTTCCCAGGTTGTCACCCCCCTCTCCTGTGTTGGGACCCCCTTTCCGGGATGGGACCCCCCCTCCTCCTGTGTTGGGACCCCCCCTCTCCCGAGGATGGAACCCCCCTCTCCTGTGTTGGGACCTCCCCTCTCCTGTGTTGGGACCCCCCTCTCCTGTGTTGGGACCCCCTTCCCAGGATGGGACCCCCCCCCCGTCCTGTGTTGGGACCCCCTTCCCAGGATGGGACCACCCCCCCCCGTCCTGTGTTGGGACCCCCCTTTCCCGGGATGGGACCCCCCCCGTCCTGTGTTGGGACCCCCCTTCCTGTGTTGGGACCCTCCCTCTCCCTGTGTTGGGACCCCTCCTCTCCCTGTGTTAGGACCCCTCCTCTCCCTGTGTTGGGACCCCCCTCTCCCTGTGTTGGGATGCCCCCTCTCCCTGTGTTGGGATGCCCCCTCTACTGTGTTGGGACCCCCCTTCCTGGGATGGGACCCCCCCTCTCCTGCGTTGGGACCCCCCCTCCCCAGGATGGGACCCCCCTCTCCTGTGTTGGGGATCTCCCGTCCCCGGGATGGGACCCCATCTCCTGTGATGGGACCCCTTGAGGTACAGACAGGATGGGACCCGCAGGCACTGGGACCTGCTGGGCTGGGATTCCCTAGGATGGGGATGGGACCCCAGCGACACTGGGACCCCTTTGGGCCAGGGAAGCCCTCCCTCCCCATGCTAGGCTGGGACAGGACACTCCCCACCATGGCTGGAACAGGACCCCCTGTCATGAGGGTGGTACCCCCACAACTGGGAGCACCCCAAGTCTGTGCTGGGACCCCCGAGGGTGGTCCAGGACAGCGCCGGTGACGGTGCAGGACCCCCGTGGGCACTGGGACCTCGTAAACTGGGACAAGGCACTTTGTCCCCCCAGACAGGGCTGATGCAGGGACTGGGATTGTGCTGGTTTGGCTGGGGTGTGGGGTAGCACCTCGCTGCACCCCAAACCCAGGTAGCGCTAAGCGTGGGTGCTGGGAGGGGACGGGGCCCCTGCTCTGAGCACCCCATCCCACAGCTCGTACCTGGACATGGCGAAGGTGGTGGTCTTCCGCTACCTCTTCTGGTTCGTCTTGGTGGTGGTCTTCATCACCGGGGCCACCCGCATCAGCCTCTTCGGCCTCGGCTACCTGCTGGCCTGCTTCTACCTCCTCCTCTTCGGCACCGCCATGCTGCGCAAGCCGGCGCGGGCACGCCTCGTGCTCTGGGACTGCCTCATCCTCTACAACATCACCGTCATCATCTCCAAAAACATGCTGTCGGTGAGGGCTGCCGGTCCCCGGCCGTGCAACGGCCCCTGGGCGACTTCTTGGGGCCACCCACCCCCTGGGGAGGGGACGGGCGGCCGCACCGTTCCCCTCTCGCCATCCCCGGGCAAACCCCGCGCTCTGCCTTCTCTCCCCGCAGCTCCTCTCCTGCGTCTTCGTGCAGCAGATGCAGAGCAACTTCTGCTGGGTGATCCAGCTCTTCAGCCTGGTCTGCACCGTCAAGGGCTACTACGACCGTGAGTTGCTGGCCTGGGGAGTCAGAGGGCGCAGGTTTTGGGCTGCTGCCTGACCTGCCCGCGTCTCTGCCTGCCAGCCAAGGAGATGGGCAAGGACCAGGACTGCTCGCTGCCCGTGGAGGAGGCGGGCATCATCTGGGACAGCATCTGCTTCTTCTTCCTCCTGCTCCAGCGCCGCGTCTTCCTCAGTTACTACTTTTTGCACGTCATGCTGGACCTCCAGGCCTCTGCCCTGCAGGCCTCCAGGTGGGGTTGGGGTCCCGGAGGGTCCCCGTGGGTGCTGGGGTGCCAGTGGCCCCCCCTCACCCTCCTGCCGTCCCCGCAGAGGCGTCGCGTTGTTCAAGGCCAGCATCCTGAAGAGCATACGCTCCCACCAGCAAGCCGAGAAGAAGTCACTGGCCCAGCTGAAGCGGCAGTGAGTGGGTTTGGGGGGGACACCTGGGACCCCCCACCCTGCAGCCACTGGCACCTTGGAGCACCCCTGTGTGGGTGGGGTGGATGGGGGTGCCCCCGGGGGGGTGGTTTTTGGGGAGCGGGCTCCGCAGCAGCTTCTGCCTGGCAGGATGGAGCGGATCCGAGCCAAGCAGGAGAAGTATCACCAGGAGCGGCTGCCCGGCGGCACCGGCGAGGAGGAGGCCAGGCCAGGTAAGAGCCGGGGGGGTCCCCTCCTGTCCCCCTCTGTCCCCTCCTGTCCCCCCCACCCCTCTCCGGGCACAGCAGGGTGACGGCAACGCACCGCCGATGCCTGTCCCGGTGAAGCCCCCCACGGAGCATTGCGGTGAACCCCCCTCCCCGCCCCCTCGGCTCTGCCCCACGCCAGGGGTGGGTGCACCGAGCGTGGCCGTGCTCAGCCACCCCCCCACCCCCCCCCATATCTGCTGTTCCACAGCGCCCGGCAGCCCGGCGGACCCTTCCCGGCGGAGGGAGCGGTGGTGGCGGCCATGGTTAGACCACGCCGCAGGTACTGCCCCGGCACGGGGGCCATAACGGGGCGCAGCCCCTCGGCAAGGTCCCTCCGCCGGGGACCGCTAACACCCGCGGGGAGCAGCGGTGACGGTGCTTTCGGCAAGGTGATGCCCTGCATGTCCCCCGTCCCCACGCTGGGCCGCAAGGCACTAACCAGGGCTTCTTCGCTCCCCAACGCTAACGGGGTGTTGGACTGGGGGTGCCGGGCTGGGTTTGGGGTCACCGGCATCGGTCTCCTCTAAATGCCGGCACTGGTGGGACCCTGCTTTGGGGACGCGGGATTTGAGTCTTTGTCCCCAGCGGAGATCCCCACGGGTGTCCTCAGCACCGTGCCGGCGTCACCGTGTCAGGCAGAGAGCCCTGGGGAGATGGCAACCGTGCCATGACACCCCGTGCCGTGACACCGGGCACCGGCCGTGCCGTGACACCCCGTGCCATGACACCCCGTGCCATGCTGCTGGGCACCGGCCGTGCCGTGACACCCCATGCCATGACACCGGGCACCGGCCGTGCCGTGACACCCCGTGCCATGCTGCTGGGCACCGGCCGTGCCGTGACACCCCATTCCATGACACCGGGCACCGGCCGTGCCGTGACACCCCGTGCCGTGCTGCTGGGCACCAGCCGTGCCGTGACACCCCATGCCATGACACCGGGCACCGGCCGTGCCGTGACACCCCGTGCCATGCTGCTGGGCACCGGCCGTGCCGTGACACCCCATGCCATGACACCGGGCACCGGCCGTGCCGTGACACCCCGTGCCATGCTGCTGGGCACCGGCCGTGCCGTGACACCCCATGCCATGACACCGGGCACCGGCCGTGCCGTGACACCCCGTGCCATGCTGCTGGGCACCGGCCGTGCCGTGACACCCCGTGCCGTGGCACTGGCCATGTTCTGACACCCCGTGCCGCCCCGGCAGTGCTGCATTCGGGGGAATACTTCCTCTTCGAGTCGGACAGCGAGGAGGAGGAGGATGCGGCAGTGCCGGAGGAGCCGCGGCCGGGCAGGCAGAGCGCCTTCCAGGTGAGTGTGGCTGGGGGGCCGGGGGGGTCTGGCGGTGCCCACGGGGTGCTGACGGCCCCTCTCCCTGCTCCAGCTCGCCTACCAGGCCTGGGTGACCAACACCAGGACGGCGCTGCGGCAGCAGGAGCAGGCGCAGCCGGAGCTACCCGGTGCCGAGGTCGCTGCAGGTGGGTGTGCCGGAACCCCAAAATGGGGGTGTTCAGCCTGGAGAAGGGGAGGCTGAGGGGAGACCCGATCGCTCTGCAGCTCCTGACAGGAGGGGGCAGGGAGGGGGGGTCGGGCTCTTCTCCCAAGGAACAAGCGATAGGATGAGAGGAAATGGGCTCAAGCTGTGTCAGGGGAGGTTTAGATTGGATATTGGGAGAAATTTCTTCATGGAAAGAGTGGTCAGGCATTGGACCAGGCTGCCCAGAGAGGTGGGGGAGTCCCCATCCCTGGAGGGGTTCAAAAAACGGGCAGAGGTGGCACTTGGGGACATGGTTTAGTGGGCATGGGGGTGTTGGGTTGATGGTTGGACTGATGATCTTAGGGGTCCTTTCCAACCTTAATGATTCCCAGTTTTACTTTCATTAAAAAATAATCCAGCCCCCAAGCCAGGAAACATGAAATTAATTATTCCTCTCCCCTTAATTGGTTTAGTGGTGGACTTGGCAGTGTCAGGTTAATGGTTGGACTGGATGATCTTCAAGGTCTTTTCCAACCTAAACGATTTGATGAAAATGGGGCTGGGGGAGTGTCGTGGTTCAGCCCCAGGCAGCAGCTCAGCACCACGCAGCCGCTCGCTCACTCCCCCTACCCCGATGGGATGGGGGAGAGAATTGGAGGAGTGAGAGTGAGAAACACGCGGGTTGAGATAAGAACAGTTTAATAATTGAAATAAAGTGAAATAGTAACAATAATAATAACAATATAATAATGATGATGATGATGATAATAATATCCAAAGCAAGTGATGCCCAATGCAATTGCTCACCACCCGCCAACCGATGCCCAGCCAGTTCCCAGCAGCGATCGCTGCTCCCCGGCCAACCCCCCCCAGTTTCTATACTGCCCATGACGCCGTATGGTATGGAATGGCCCTTGGGGCAGTTTGGATCAACTCTTCTGGCTGTGCCCCCTCCCAGCTCCTTGTGCACCTGGCAGAGCATGGGAAGCTGAAAAGTCCTTGCCTGGCATAAGCAGCGCTGAGCAACAACTAAACCATCAGTGTGTTATCAGCATTCTTCTACTAAATCCAAAACACAGCACTGTGCCTGCTGCTAGGAAGAAAATTAACTCTATCCCAGCCGAAACCAGGACAGGGAGCCAGGAGGGGACACAGCCCTGCGCCATGCCCGCCGTTTGCGCTGGCTGCTGTTGGCATCCCGTAATGGGGCATCACCTTAGTGGGGCTCCTGGGGTGTGTGTGTGGACTCTCTGATGGCTGTGATGGGGTTGGGCACAAGCCGTGCAGCTTTTTGGTGCCCGCGCTGGTTTTTAAGCGGGATGCAGGGGGGACGGGGCGATGAGTGGGAAAGCCCCAACGGGGGCCAAAAATGTCCATCCCCTGCTGAGGCAGTGCTACCCCTTCCTGAGGGGGTTCTGACCCGCTGCCTGCCTTGCAGGGGACAGCGGAGGGAGGGAAGAGGAGTTGGAGGCACCCGAAGAGGCTGAAGGCCAGGAGGAAGAGGAGGAGGAGGGCTCTGGTAGGTGGGCGGCAGCACTGCAGTGCAGGGGGGTGCTGGGGGGGGGTCTGAGCGGCCATGAAATGACCCCCTTCCTTCTCTCCTGTCCCCGGCAGAGCGGGGAAACGTGTTGCAGCGGGCGCTGAACACCCTGCGGTTCCTGTGGGTGCTGTGCCGGGCCATGGTGGACGGGCTGACCCAGTGGCTGGACACCTGCACCCGGGAGCACGCCGACATGTCCACCGTCCTGCGCCTCGAGAGATACGTCCTCACGCGCCGGCTGGCCACGGTGAGCCCGGGGACGGGGGCACGCTGGGGCACGGGGATGGGCGGCAGCCCCGCAGTGGCACTGACGCCCTGCCCGCTGCAGGGAGAGGACATGCACCGCGGGGTGCTGGATGAGCTCTACCTGCCGCTGCCGCCGGAGGAGCCCCCCGAGGAGCCGAGCCCGCGGGGGGCCAGGGGCGCGGACCCCCAAAACGGCATCGCTTCCAGGCAGGTGCATAGATACCCCCCGAGGGGGCAGTCGGCAGCGCCGCGGGCAGGGGCCGGCGGGCGGGGGGCTCACCCCTGTCCCCGTGCCGTCCCCAGCGGGCACCGAGGAGCCACCTCCGCCCCGGCGGGGTGCCCACTGCCCACCGGCAGCCAGGAGCAGGTGACGAGCTGGGTGTCCCAGGAGGACGTGGCCGGGTCTCGGGAGCTCCTGGCCCTGCCCCAGAACCGGAGCCGGACAGCCAGCGAGCTCCTCCTGAGCAGGTACGGGGACGTGGGGCCGGTGGGGTTGGGGTGGGGGGCAGTGGGGCCGGCTCACCCCCCCCTGCACCCCGCAGGCGGCTGTACTTCCCCGAGCTGGAAGAGTCGGAGCAGTTTTATCGCTCCCACAACCGGTTCCTGAAGCTGCTGCTGGCCGGGTACCGCTGCGTGGCCGCCCACTCCGAGCTGCTCTGCTACTTCATCATCATCCTCAACAACATGGTGACCGCCTCCGTCATCTCCCTCTTCCTGCCCATCCTCATCTTCCTCTGGGCCATGCTCTCCATCCCCCGGCCCAGCAAGCGCTTCTGGATGACCGCCATCATCTTCACCGAGGTGGGCAAGGGGTGGCGGGGAAGGGACGATGCCACCCAGCCCCCGGCTGCCACCCACTGACCCCAGTATCCCCGCAGGTGATGGTGGTGGTGAAATACCTCTTCCAGTTCGGCTTCTTCCCCTGGAACGGCTACGCCATGCTGGTGCGCAATGAGGGCAAGCCCTTCTTCCCACCCCGCATCCTGGGCTTGGAGAAGACCGACCGCTACATCAAATACGACCTCGTCCAGCTCCTGGCGCTCTTCTTCCATCGCTCCCTGCTGCTGGTGAGCCCCGGGGCACGGGCACCACCGTGGGCATCGCCTGGGTGGGCGTCCCCGGGAGCTGGAGGTGCTCCCGGGGGTGATGGGGGCTGTGGAGAGCACCCACCGGGTGCTCGGTGGCTCTGCCTTGGCTTCCACCCACGGCACCCATTGCTGGTTGGGTCCCTGCGGTGCAACAGGAGCTGGTGATGGGGGGTGAGGTGCGTGGGGTGGGGGGGCATCAGGAACCCCGTTCCCCCTGACCGCGCTCCTCCCCAGGCCTACGGGCTGTGGGACCACGAGGAAGACCCCTTCCCCAAGAAGAAGGCGGAGGCAGAGCGGGTGGAGGACGAGGAAGAGGAGGAGAGGCAGGAGGAGGCAGCGGCCCCGCCGCTGGCGGTGGGTGAGGAAGGGTCGGAGGCGCTGGCAGAGCCGGGGGCACCGGGCGCAGCTGCAGAGCCGGAGGGCGATGGTGTGGGGCAGGAAGAGGGGGCCGGGGCCACGCAGCTCCGCTTCAGGAGGAAGAGGCGGCGGGGGAAGAAGCAGCCGGAGGCGGCTCCGGAGGAAGGTGAGTGCCGGCTGGCGTCCCCCGGGGCAGAGGGGTGCTGGGGCCGGGCAGGATGCGGCCCCGCAGGACCCCAGCTCTCACCCGTGCTGTTCCTCGCTTGTAGGAGATGGGGAGGAGGAGGAGGAGGAGGAAGAAGAGGAAGAGGCAAAACAGAGCCACGCTCAGAAGAAGCTGAAGGCGTTTGGGCTGCGGGTCAAGCTCTTCTTCCTCACCATGTGAGTGCCCCACGGTGCTGGTTGGGGGCGGAGGCTGTGGGGTGCAGCCCCCCCAGTCACCCGTCCCCTCTGTCCCCTGTCCCCTCTGTCCCCCATCCCCTCCAGGGCGCAGAACATGTACCGGCCCGTGCGCAAGTTCTTCTGGGACATCCTGCACACCCAGCACCGGGCGGCCACCGACGTCTACGCCTTCATGTTCCTGGCTGACGTGGTCGACTTCATCATCATCATCTTCGGCTTCTGGGCCTTCGGGGTGAGCGAGGGGTTCCCGCAGGGCGCTGACACCCACCGCGGGGTGAGGCCGGGCCGTATCCTGACGTCTCCTGCGTCCCCAGAAACATTCGGCGGCCGCTGACATCACCTCCTCGCTGTCGGATGACCAAGTGCCGGAGGCCTTCCTGGTCATGCTGCTCATCCAGTTCACCACCATGGTCATCGACCGCGCGCTCTACCTCCGCAAGACCGTGCTGGGCAAGCTCATCTTCCAGGTCATCCTGGTCTTCAGCATCCACCTCTGGATGTTCTTCATCCTGCCGGCCGTCACCGAAAGGTACCCAGCATCCCCCCAGGATGTCCCCAAGCACACGGCGTGGCCCTCGGGTGGCACCTTTGTGTCCCCAAGCCCACGTAGTGGCCCAGGCTGGCCGGAGGGGTGACACCTCCTTCCCGCAGGTTGTTCAGCCTCAACACGGTGGCCCAGCTGTGGTACTTCGTGAAGTGCATCTACTTCTCGCTGTCGGCCTACCAGATCCGCTGCGGCTACCCCACCCGCATCCTGGGCAACTTTCTCACCAAGAAATACAACCACCTCAACCTCTTCCTCTTCCAGGGGTACGGCACGGGGCTGCGCGGACCCCCGGGTGCCCGGAGGGTGCTGTACCAGCCCCCTCTCCTCGTGTGCCCCCCAGATTTCGCCTTGTGCCCTTCCTGGTGGAGCTGCGGGCCGTCATGGACTGGGTCTGGACGGACACCACGCTGTCCCTCTCCAACTGGATGTGCGTGGAGGACATCTACGCCAACATCTTCATCATCAAGTGCAGCCGCGAGACAGAGAAGGTACAGCCCCGCTGTGCGGGGAAGGGCCCCCCCCCCCCCCAATGAGCCCCTTTGCTGCTTGGGGTCCCCCCCAAGCCCACCTGGCACCGTATCTCCCCCCCCCTCCACCCAGAAATACCCCCAGCCCAAGGGGCAGAAGAAGAAGAAGATCGTGAAGTATGGCATGGGGGGCCTCATCATCCTCTTCCTCGTGGCCATCATCTGGTTCCCGCTGCTCTTCATGTCGCTGGTGCGCTCCGTGGTGGGCGTCGTGAACCACCCCATCGACGTCACCGTCACCCTCAAGCTGGGGGGGTACGAGGTGAGGATGCGGGGTGCCGGGGTGCCCAACCCAGATGCCGGGGTCCCCTGCCCGGCTGACGGCACCCTGTTTCCCCCTGCCCCGCAGCCGCTGTTCACCATGAGCGCCCAGCAGCAATCCATCCAGCCCTTCACCCCCCAGGACTATGAAGCCCTCACCAACCAGTTTGAGAGGCAACCGGTAAATCCAAACCCACCCTGCTGCGTCCCGCTGGGTGCCTGGGGGGGGGGTTGGCGGGGCCGGGGGGATGCCCCAGGGTGGGGGTATCCTTGGGTGGGGGGGGCTGAGCTGTGTCCCCCCCCCCCCCCCCCCCGGCATCAGGTGGCCATGCAGTTCATCACGCTGTACGGCTACGAGGACATCGTGACGGCCCGCATCGAGGGCAGCTCGGGCTCGCTCTGGAGCATTAGCCCCCCGAGCCGGGAGCAGATGCGGCGGGAGCTGCAGAACGGCTCCTCCGACATCACCCTCCGCCTCACCTGGACCTTCCAGAGGTACGGCACGGTGCCGGGGTGGGGGGGACAGACGGACAGACAGGGGACAGCCCCACCTACACCCCGCCACGCGCTCACTGCTCTGCCCGCAGGGACCTGGGCAAGGGGGGGACGGTGGAGCACACTTTCGACAAGCACACCACCGACCTGCAGCCCGGCGCACCCCAACGCATGGAGCTGGCCCAGCTGCTGCAAGGCACCCGCGACACCCCCGTGTGAGTGTCCCCGGGGAGGGTAGCTGGGGGGGCCAGACCCCCCCTCTCCAGTCACGCTCGCCGGGACGGTCCCCACCGCCGCTCACCCCACTCTCTTGCAGGCAAGTGCCGAAACTCTTCCCCAAATACATCCGGGCACCCAATGGCCCCGAAGCCAACCCCGTCAAGCAGCTGCTGCCAGGTAGGGTCCCACCATGTCCCCGTCCCCCAAAAATCGGTGTCGGAGGGGGGGGGCACAGTGCCTTGACGGTGCCACCCCCCCGGCAGACGGGGAGGACAGCTACCTGGACGTGGAGGTGCAGCTGAAACGGGAGCGTGCGGGCGCCGGCCGAGGAGGTGGCGACAGTTTTTTGGAGTGGTGGGTGGTGCGGCTGAAGGAGGCCCCCCCCCGCGATGGCAACATCCTCCCCATGGTCATCTTCAACGATAAAGTCAGCCCCCCCAGCCTGGGCTTCTTGGCTGGCTACGGGTATGTGGAAGGTGGGGGTCACCCATCACCCGGCTACACCCCGAAAGCACCCAAAAGGGGTGTGAAGGGAAAAAAGGGGGGGTGTGAAGGGAAAAAGGGGGGGTGTGTGGGATACAGGATGAGCCCCCCCCCCTCGCCTCTTGCAGGATCATGGGGCTGTACGTCTCCATCGTGCTGGTGATCGGGAAATTCGTGCGGGGTTTCTTCAGCGAGATCTCGCACTCCATCATGTTCGAGGAGCTGCCCTGCGTGGATCGCATCCTGAAGCTGTGCCAGGACATCTTCCTGGTGCGGGAGACGGGCGAGCTGGAGCTGGAGGAAGAGCTCTACGCCAAGCTCATCTTCCTCTACCGCTCCCCCGAGACCATGATCAAGTGGACACGGGAGAAGGAGTAAGGGGAAGGGGCTCCGGACCACCCCTCCGCCCTAGGGGACATCACCGCCAATGCCTTAACCAGCCCCCCCCCCCCCCCCCCCCCCCCCCCCCCAAAGCTGGGGCCACATCCTGCCGGGGGAGGCCGTTGGGACACAGGGTGCTCAGCGCTCGCTTGTAGGGAGGATGTTTTTTTCTTACGTTGCTTTGAAGCCATCCGGCCTGTGGAGACCACGTCGTGCCTTCCCGGGGTGGGGAGCAGGAGCCGGCCCCCTCCCCGAACCCGCTGGGCACCCCTGGCTGCCAGGCAGGGTGGGGGGGATCAGGATCTGGCCCGTGCCCCCCCTCCCCAGCCCTGCTCCAGAAGCAGGTTGAACTCAAAAGCAATAGCCCCCCAGGACAGGGGGCCCTGGGTCCTGGCCCCCCCAGCCGGGGCAGGGGGTTGGCAGCCCCAGCCGGACTCTAGAAACTTGTTGCGACTTTGGTTTTGTTGGTTTTTTTTTTTTTATTAATTCAAATGATTTATTTATACAAATATCTAATAAAACAAAGCTGAGGCCTCCCTGGCTGATGCGCGGCTGGGGCAGGGAGAGGGGGGTGCAAGATGGGACCCCAGGGACCTGCTACCCCCGGGGTGGGGTGGGGGGGGGGGTACCAACACCCCTGGCCCCCACCGAATCGGGGCTGGGGACTCTCCCTGCCCCCCTGGCTGTAACCAAAATGGGGTGCAAAAGCAGCTGCCTGGGTGCTGGGGTCCCCAGGGGCTCTGGTCCCCTATGGGAACATCCCTGGGGGGTGTCACCCAGCCCCACCAGTGCCCCAAAAGGACCAGAGCCTGCGTCCCCCGCTGTTCCCAGCCCTGTCAGCTCTCACCGGGCTCCTCATCCTCCAGCGGGACTTCCTGGCTCTGCTCCTTCACCTGCGCCCTGCGAGGGATGGACACGGTGTGGACGGACGCACAGACACGGCATTGAGGGCCACGTGAGCGGGGAGGGGACCCCCGTCCCCTGCTACCTGTGGATCCTGCGCCGGGCCTCGGCGCGCACGTAGGGCGGCAGCGTGGCGAGAGGACCCTGCAAGAGAGAGGCCGTGGGGATGGGGACCCCCCAGCCCTGAGAGGAGCCGTCCCTCTGCTCCCTAAAAGCTTTACCAGTTCCTTGAAGGTGAGGCGGCAGCCGTAGCACAGCAGCGGGATGAAGGCAGCTCTGCTCTCAGCCCTGCGGGGACAGGGACCCTCAGCAGGGCCGGTGCGGTGGCACCGGTACTGGCACGGCGTCCCCACTGCCCGCACGCTCACCCCGCTGCCGGGGCGTCCTGGCAGCACCCATCCTCCGCCGGGTTTGGTTCCTCCAGAATCAGCGTGGGCTCCAGGGCCAACTCCTCCTCTGCAAGAGCCGCAGGGCAGGGATGCAATTAGGGGGTACGCAGCCGCCTCCCCGGCCCCCCCACCGTGCCCCCCACTCACCGCCGTCGATGTCCAGGGCGCAGAGGCAGAGCAGGCAGCGCTGGGACTCGCTGCTCGCCATGGCCGGAGCCGGGCTCAGCTTCTCACCCGTCCTGCAGCCAACGCAGTGAGGGGGGTGAGCGGGTGCACCCCACTCGCCCCCCAAAAACCCGTGTCATCCCAGGGTGCCCCCGCGCAGGGGATGCTGTACCGGTAGACGGTGCTGATGGTGGAGGGGAAATCCTCCTGCAGCCCCAGGAGGAAGCGCTCGATCAGGCGGTGGATGCTGGGCTTCTCCCGGCGCTGGGGGAGCAAGCGGAGAGGGCAGGAGTGGGATTGGGGGGGGTCCCGTCCCCGCTACGGGGACACAGAGCTCGGGATTGCCCCGCGGGGGGACAGGGGACACCCCTACCTTGGTGGGGAGGGGTGGCGCGATGACGGTGGGGACGTCAAAGAAGTGGTTGTAGAAGGCAATCTCCTTGGCCATGTACTCCCGCATGGGACGCACCACCATCACGTCACCGTGGCGGTTGTCCACGAAGCCCTGTGGGCGCGCAGGCTGCTGAGGGACGGCCACCAAACCACAGACACCCCCTCACACACACACATTTCCCCACCCCATGGCATCGTGTCACCCGCCGGGCAAGGACAGCCATCCCCAGCTCGGGGACAGGGTGCCGGCGGGCCACTCACAGTGTCGACGGCGAGGAAAGCGCCGCGACCCAGCGCCAGGTTGGTGAGGAGCTTGATGGCCACGCAGGTGCAGCTCTCGCCCGTCATCACTTTGGCGTAGCCCCTGGTCCGGGCCGTCTGCAGGATGAGGTGGGTCCTAGGGGACAAGGTGACACTGGCTCAGAGCGATGGCACCGTGCCCGGTGCTGGCGCTGGTCAGGATCGGCCCCTCACCGCAGCATCTGCAGCAGCTCCTCTCTTGCCGTCGACGTCTCCACGGCCTCAAAGAGCCGCAGCAGCTCCTGGGTGCGGGCAGCAGCGGGCAGGCGGGGGGCAGCCGGGTCCCCCACCTGGGTGCCGAGGCCGGGCAGCGCGGTGCCACCGTCCCCGTCCCCCTCTTGCCGCTGCTGCTGGATGAAACCCTCCACGGCTTCCTTGTAGGAGCGGCCGGGCTCGCCGGAACCCCCCTGTCCCGGCCGCAAAATGGATGCGGGCAGCTCCAGCGCCTGCGGGGCAGAGATAGGTACAGGAGTGGGGTTGGGGACGGCCAGGCGTGTCCCCTACCCCGCCGCGTGTCCCCCCGTACCTGCTCCAGGTGGGCCAGGTAGTAGGGGAAGCCGGTCGCCTGCAGCAGGCTCTCCATGCGGGCCAGGCTCTGCTCCCGCTGTGCCGGGCTCTGCCCGCGCACCGCTCCCTCTGCAAGGTGGGCGGGCAGCGCCGGGGCCACCGCCGCGGTGAGGAGCAGGCAGGGCACCTACCGCCCACCCCGGGGACGAGGGGGACACCCCGGGGTGCCATGGCCTCGCTGGGCTTGGTGGCAGCCCCCCAGCCCGGCACAGAGGGATCCTCTGCTGGGAGCAGGCAGCGGGGCAGGGAACAGGCAGGGAATGGCCATGGAATGGGCAGCGGGGCATGGAATGGGCAGGGAATGGGCAGCGGGGCAGGGAACAGGCAGCAGGGAATGGGCAGTGGGGCAGGGAATGGGCAGGGAACAGGCAGCAGGGCTGGGAACGGGCAGGGAAAGGGCAGTGGGGCTGGGAAAGGGCAGCGGGGCTGGGAAAGGGCAGCGGGGCTGGGAAAGGGCAGCGGGGCTGGGAAAGGGCAGCGGGGCTGGGAAAGGGCAGCGGGGCTGGGAAAGGGCAGCGGGGCTGGGAAAGGGCAGCGGGGCTGGGAAAGGGCAGGGAATGGGCAGTGGGGCTGGGAACGGGCAGGGAACAGGCAGCAGGGCAGGGAATGGGCAGCAGGGCTGGGAACGGGCAGGGAATGGGCAGCGGGGCAGGGAATGGGCAGCGGGGCAGGGAATGGGCAGCGGGGCAGGGAATGGGCAGCGGGGCCGATCCTCACCATCAACGTAGATGAGACCGGGGACGAAGCGGAGCCTCTTGGCCGTCTCCCGGCTGAGCCCCTGGCAGAGGCACAGGGTGAGGAGGGGGGGATGAGCCGTGCCCCCCCAACCCCCCCGTCACCTCCACTCTCACCTCCTGGACCTGCCGGAGCATGGCGCTGGAGGCCGGCCCCCCCGACAGCGCCAGCAGCACCTGCGGGGACAGGAGGGACGGTCACTGGCCCCGGCAATGCCACCCAGGTCCCCCCCCGCGTCCATGTCCCCCCCCGGTACCTTCTCTCCTGGGAAGATGACGCGGTTCTTGCCCAGCATAGCGCGGAATTTGTGCACGAAGTACTCACGGAAGCAGCCGCTGCGGGGACGCAGGGGCACGGCCCTGAGCCGCGGCGTGTCCCCACAGCCCCCAGCCCCCATGTCCCCGAGCCCCAATACCCCTGAGCCCCGCATCTCCAAGCCTCCATGTCCCTGAGACTCATGTCCCTGAGACCTCTTGTCCCAGAGACCTGATGTCCCCAAGCCTTGACACCCCTGAGACCCGATGTCCCCGAGATCTGATGTCCTGGAGACCTGACGTCCCCAAGCCTTGATGTCCCACAGACCTGCTCTCCTAGAGACCCAGTGTCCCGGAGACCCAACATCCCAGAGACCTGATGTCCCCAAGCTTTGATGTCCCAGAGATCCAATGTCCCCAAGCCCTGACATCCCTGAGACCCGATGTCCCCAAGCCTTGATATCCCAGAGATCCAATGTCGCCAAGCCCCAATGTCCCTGACAGCCAATGTCCCCAAGCCTTGATGTCCCCAAGCCCCGATGTCCCCAAGCCCCGATGTCCCAGAGATCCCATGTCGCCAAGCCCCAATGTCCCTGACAGCCGATGTCCCCAAGCCTTGATGTCCCAAAGATCCAAAGTCCCAGAGATCCAAGTCCCCAAGCCCCGATGTCCCAGAGACCCGATGTCCCAGAGACCCAATGTCCCCAAGCCTTGATATCCCAGAGATCCAATGTCGCCAAGCCCCAATGTCCCTGACAGCCAATGTCCCCAAGCCTTGATGTCCCCAAGCCCCGATGTCCCAGAGATCCCATGTCGCCAAGCCCCAATGTCCCTGACAGCCGATGTCCCCAAGCCTTGATGTCCCAAAGATCCAAAGTCCCAGAGATCCAAGTCCCCAAGCCCCGATGTCCCAGAGACCCAATGTCCCCAAGCCTTGATATCCCAGAGATCCCATGTCGCCAAGCCCCAATGTCCCTGACAGCCGATGTCCCCAAGCCTTGATGTCCCAAAGATCCAAAGTCCCAGAGATCCAAGTCCCCAAGCCCCGATGTCCCAGAGACCCAATGTCCCAGAGACCCAATGTCCCCAAGCCTTGATATCCCAGAGATCCCATGTCGCCAAGCCCCAATGTCCCTGACAGCCAATGTCCCCAAGCCTTGATGTCCCCAAGCCCCGATGTCCCAGAGATCCCATGTCGCCAAGCCCCGATGTCCCCAAGCCTTGATATCCCAGAGATCCAATGTCCCCAAGCCCCGATGTCCCCAAGCCCCGATGTCCCAGAGATCTCATGTTGCCAAGCCCCAATGTCCCTGACAGCCGATGTCCCCAAGCCTTGATGTCCCAGAGCCCCGCACATCGCAGCCCGTTCTGGGTCCCTCACCGGCAGAAGGCGTCCCCGAGGCGGATGAGGAGGGCGGCAGAGCCCTGCCCGCACTTCACGCAGGGCCGCGGGTAGCTGCGGGGACACGGGGGGGGACACGGGGGGGGACACGGGGGGTCACCGGGCTGAACCGGGGGGCACCGGCCCCCGACGCACCCCGGGCCGGAACCGGGCGGGGTTGGGGGGGGGGGACACACGACACGACCCAGTCCCCGGGGCAGCAAGAAGGGGTACGGGGGGCGGTAGCGGGGGGGTACGGAAGGCAGCACCGGGTGATACCGGGGAGTACCGGGGGAGATACCGGGGAGTACCGGGGGGGAGATACCGGGGAGTACCGGGGGGGGAGATACCGGGGGTAGCACCGGAGTGGGACTGGAAGCGGCAACGGGGGACAGTACCGGGGACAACACCAGAGGCAGCACAGGGGGGTAGCGGAGGAGTAACGGGGACAGCACCGAGGGGGTACCGGGGGCAGCTTAGAAGCAGCTCTGGGGGGTACCGGAGGGATACCGGGGCGGTACCGGGGGGCTACCGGGGCAGTACCGGGGGGCTACCGGGGCAGTACCGGGGGTGTTACCGAGGGTAGCACCGCGGGGGTACTGCGGGCAGCACAGGGAGGGGACACCTAGGGGGTCCCGGGGACGGTACCGACGACAGTACCGGGGACAGCAGCGGGAGCGGCCCCGGGGGGCCATCCCGGCTCCCGGCTGGGGCTCCCACCTGTGTCCCGGAGCGCGTCGTCGCCGCGCCGGTGCCGTGTCCGCCCCGCAGTCTCCATCCTCCCCCGCCGCCTCGCACATGGCGGCCCGCCTCGGTCCCGTCCCGTCCCGTCCCAGCTCCGCTGGCGGCGCGCAGCGATGACGCGCCGGCGCGCGGTGACGTCAAGACGCCGCGCCCCCCTCTCCCCCGCCGCCGCCGCCGCCATGTTCCGGAGCTTGCTGGTGGCGGCGGCGCAGCGGCCCCAGGCCCCGGGCGGGCCCCCCCGGCGGCCCCCCGCCGGCGGCCCCGCGGCCGAGGCGCTGGAGGCGCAGTTCAGCTGCCCCATCTGCCTGGAGGTTTTCCACCGCGCCGTCGGCATCGCGGGCTGCGGACACACGTGAGCCGGGGCGGCGGGGACCCCCGGCCTGACCCCCACCCCCGCCGCCGGGCCCGCCATGCGCGGGGACCCCTCCGGGGCCTCTGCACTGTGACCCCGGGGCGGGCACCGGGACCCCCATCCCAGCCCCCCTCCCCCGGTGCCGGCACCAGGACCCCCATCCCAGCCCCCCTCCCTCGCAGTGCCGGCACCGGGACCCCCATCCCAGCCCCCCTCCCTCGCAGTGCCGGCACCGGGACCCCCATCCCAGCCCCCCTCCCCCGCGGTGCCGGCACCGGGACCCCCATCCCAGCCCCCCTCCCCCGCAGTGCCGGCACCGGGACCCCCATCCCAGCCCCCCTCCCCCGGTGCCGGCACCGGGACCCCCATCCCAGCCCTCCCCATGCTGGTACGGGACCCCCATCCCCTCTCCCCCGCAGTGCCAGCACCGGGACCACCGTTTCATCTCGCCCCCCTCCCAAAATGCCGGTCTGGGGACCCCCTATCCTGTCTTCCTTCCCCAATGCCGGTGCGGGACCCCCATCCTACCCCCTCATGCCGACACCAGGACCCCCATCCCAGCCCTCCCCATGCTGGTACAGGACCCCCATCCCCTCTCCCCCTCCAGTGCCAGCACCAGAACCCCCATCCCCTCTCCCCCACAGTGTCGGCACCGGGACCCCCATCCCCTCTCCCCCACAGTGTCGGCACCGGGACCCCCATCCCCTCTCCCCCACAGTGTCAGTACCGGGACCCCCATCCCCTCTCCCCCCCAGTGCCGGTACAGGGACCACCATTTCATTTCCTCCACCTCCTCCCCCCGCAAAATGCTGGTATTGGGACCCCCATCCCACCCATCCTATACTGGTATGGGGACCCCCCCATCCTATCTTCACTCTCCAGTGCTGGTGTGGGACCCCCATCTCCCCCACCCCCAGTGCTGGTATGGGGACCCCCATCCCACCCCTCATGCCAGTATGGGGACCTCCATCCCATCTCCCCCCTGGTCCCTGGGGACATGCTGCCCGGGGACCTGGGGTCTGCTTGTCCCCCCAACATTTCGGTGACACCTTGGTCCCCTTCCACGGCCGGTTTCTGGGACACCTCAGCCTCCTGTTGAGGCTGTGGCTTTGCTTGGTGTCCCAGCACGGTCCCGCTCTTCCCCCCCACTGCCCCAGCTCGTTTGGGGCTGGGGGCACTTCTGGGGGTGATGCCAGGGAGCTGGGGCACCATGATTTTGCTCCCAGCGCAGCGGCAGAGGCTTAGCGGTGTTTTATTCCCCCGTTCTGGGTGACATGAGCTGGGTGGGCAGGCGGAGGGGACAGGGACGCAATGACTTTGTGGGGACCCAGCGGGTTTTTGCCTCATGCCCCAGGGGCACCTTCTTGCGCTTCCTCTCCGCTGCTTTGATTTCTCATCCGCGCTCCCGCAGGCGTAAGGACCTTGAAAGGAGGTGAGCCGGGCTCTAATGCGCTCGCTCGCTTTATTCCTGCGTGGCCTTAGATGCTTGGCACCCGTTTGTTTTTGTTTTTTTTTTTTTTGGCTCCGTTCATATCCACTCCCGGCTGCGAGTCTCGGAGCAGCGGCACTGTCTGAGCCACGGCTGCGCATGCAGGGAGCTCCTTCGGGGCTCGGGCTGTGCCTGGCCTCCCCACATCCTCTCCCAAACTCCCAGTTCTGTCCAGTTCTCAAAGTGGGGACGCTGATCCCTGGGTTTTGGGGCAGCCTGGGGTGCACAGGAGTCCCCGAAAGCGGGTGTGCCCCGGGGCAGGGGTCCCGTTTCCCCTCCTTCTCCTCGGCTGGGTCCGCCGCCAGGCCGCTCAACACTGCTCTCTGTGCCCTCAGGTTTTGCGGGGAGTGCCTGCAGCCCTGCCTCCAAGTGCCGTCCCCGCTCTGCCCGCTCTGCCGCATGCCCTTCGACCCCAAGAAGGTGGAGAAAGCTTCCAGCGTGGAGAAGCAGCTTTCGTCCTACAAAGCTCCCTGCAGAGGCTGCAGCAAGAAGGTAAAGCTTGCGGCAGGGGAAAGCTGCCTGTCCCCGTCCCTCGTGGGCACAGCTTTATTCGGCTGCCGATCCCGCAGCCGCGGTGCTGGGGGAGGGAGGTGGTTTGCTGCCCGCGGTTGGGTTTGCGGAGTCCCCCCGTTTGGTGGGTTCCCGAACCGTGCCTGCGAGGTGTGGTGGTGTCCCCTGCGTGTCACGGCTGCCACCGTGAGCCAGGCGAGCAGGGCTACATGGAGACGAAGGCGCGCTCTCCTCGCTGCCTTTGTCAGCAGACCGGAGCTATTATTAGACAGTGGGGACCTTCAAAAGCAGGCTGAGGTTTTCCTGCAACATGGGAGGCACTGAGACAAACCAGCTCTGCTGCTGCTCCTAACGAGGGTAAGGATTTAGGTCTTGCTCAAGGTGCCGTGATCCCAGCGGCTGTGGGGGAGCTGAACTGGCAGCGTGGCCTGGCTCAGCCCGGGGCAGTCTGGTCTGGGACGCTTCAGGGACTGGCCGTAGAGCTGTGATTCATGGTGTTTCTCCGCTGATGCGTTTTTTGGCTTCCGTTAACTTTGGGGATCTTCTTGAAACTCTCTGGCTGCAGGCCAGGAGTGATCCCGTACAGTGTCAGAGCAGTTTAGGGCTTCCGCCTGTCAGCAGTTCCTCTTTTGCAAAGGAAAATGGAGTGCTGCAGTAACGCAGCCTGGGTGGCTTGTGCGTGCCCTCTGGGGCCACGTGCAGCGAGCGTGCAGCTCCAAATCTCTGTCCTGCAAGGAAGGACGGGCTGCTGCAGCGTTTCCACGCTGGTGTGGGTCATCCTGCGCAGACCAGTGCTTGCTCTGACGTCGGCTCTCCTGAGCCATAGCCAGCTGTGTCTGGACAGTGTTCCTGCAGCCTCCAGGAACATTTCTTCTCTCCTTGTTCTCCAGGTGACCCTTGCGAAAATGCGCTCTCACGTCTCGTCCTGCGCGAAGGTGCAGGAGCAGATGGCCAACTGCCCCAAGTTCATTCCAGTTGTCCCCACGTCTCAGCCTATTCCCAGGTAGTGCCACGCGTTGGGTGGGGAACCGTGTCCCTCCTTTCAGGGAGGCAAGGCGCTTCCCTCCCTTACAAACCCTAAAATCCGAGCATGTGGTTTACTTTCCCCTGGGCAAGCACAGGGAGAAACATCAGCACCTTTTCCCTCCTGGCATCTGCAGCACCCTGCACTGCCCTTTTTTTCGGAGCGTGGTTTGGGAGGAAGGACCAACCAAACCAGGGTGGTTCAGCCTGCGGCTGGGGTGGGGACGGGCCTCTGGTTTCTGCTATGGGTGGGTGAGTTTGGAAGGAGTTCATCCTGTCCCTTCCCAGGGGGTCTGAGCTCATCCTTGCTTTCTTTAGCAATATTCCCAATCGCTCGACGTTCGTGTGCCCGTACTGTGGAGCCCGGAACCTGGACCAGCAAGAGCTGGTGAAGCACTGCATGGAGAACCACCGCAACGACCCCAACAAAGTGGTGAGCAACACCAGGGCGCTGGGACGGGCTGGTTCTGTGCGGGATAACTCCTGGAAATCCAAATACACTGTAGCCGATGCTGCATCTGAAGCCACCTGGGCACAGAGCTGCTGCTGTACATGAAGTACAGCTGGATTTCCAGCTCGTTTAGTTTGTTTTAAATCCCTTTGATGGGAGGTGGGGACTTGCCTCTGCTTTGCTAGAGGCTCTCTGGAATGAGCTGCCTACCTCCCCCTGCGCCTGCGACCCGGGTGCTGCAGGATTTCCCCTCCCCATCCCCTCTGGGTTGACCGAGGTGGGGAACTTGCAGCTCTGGCACCATCTCAGAGGCGCTTGCGCATGAACGAGTAACTTGTCAGCGGGCTACCAGCAGCCTGAGCCACGTGCCAGAGGCTCTGTGCACCCAGGGATCTGCGTGGGGGGGATGGGAGGCCCCCCTTATTTAGCCTGTCCTCTGCAGGACACCCTCTGTGAGAGGGGGGACCACTGCTCACCTCTCCCTCGTGTTGCGGCTGCACCAGCCCCCCCGGGGGGGATCATAGAATCATCGAATCGTTTAGGTTGAAAAAGACCTTTAAGATCATCCAGACCAACCATTAACCTAACACTGCCAAGTCCACCACTAAACCAATTAAGCGGAGAGAAATAATTCATTTCATGTTTCCTAGCTTGGTGGCTGGATTATTTTTAATGAAAGTAAAACTGGGAATCACTAAGGTTGGAAAGGATCTCTAAGACCATCAGTCCAGCCATCAACCCAACACCCCCATGCCCACTAAACCATGTCCCAAAGTGCCACCTCTGCCCATTTTTTTAACCCCTCCAGGGATGGGGACTCCCCCACCTCTCTGGGCAGCCTGGTCCAATGCTTGACTACCCTTTCCATGAAGAAATTTTTCCCAATATCCAATCTAAACCTCCCCTGATGCAGCTTGAGCCCATTTCGTCTCGTCCTATCGCTTGTTCCCTGGGAGACGAGCCCGACCCCCCCTCCCTGCCCCCTCCTGTCAGGAGCTGCAGAGCGATCGGGTCTCCCCTCAGCCTCCCCTTCTCCAGGCTGAACACCCCCAGCTCCCTCAGCCGCTCCCCATCAGCCCTGTGCTCCAAGACGGAGGCCGAGGGGTCTGTGCCCACGATTCAGGGTTCCCCTTTGTCCCTGCCCGCTGCAGGTGTGCCCAGTCTGCTCAGCCATGCCCTGGGGGGACCCCAGCTACAAAAGCGCCAACTTCCTCCAGCACCTCCTCCACAGGCACAAGTTCTCCTACGACACCTTCGTGGTGAGTACGTCCCTGAGCCGAAACGGAGTCATCTTCCCCGCTTCCCACCCGGAGCGGCTGGGAGATGAAACCAGCCCTTCCCTTCCCATGCCAGGACCAGCCCGTCCCGCCGTGCAGGGAGGGGAAGGGGACAGTTCCTCCTTCGGGCTTTGCGGGAGGCACGCAGCACACACGTAGCCCCACTCGGGAGACCCCCCACGGGTGTGGGGCTGGGCTCCCTGCCTGCCCCGGAGGGTGCTCGAGCTGGTTGTCATCAGACACACCAGGAAAACATCTCTGAAGGAGGAGAGGGAAATGTCAGACACAGCAGGAAAGCGGCTCTGAAGGAGGAGAGGGAAATGTTAACAGCTCTCCGTGAAGATGGGTTGTTTCCTCCGCGTGCTCCTTTAAACTCTTCCCTTGGGGAACTGTAGCACAAAAGCCCTTTTCTTTGAGGCTTTGTGAGTAGTGGGATGGGAGCAGCCCAGCCTCGGGGCTCGGGGGGTCTGGCTGCTGCACATGGGGGACCTCCGTGGCCCCCCTCTTGGGAACCTGCTGACCCCTCCTGCGTGGGAGTAAGGGTGTGATCACCCAGTCTTGGCTGCAGGGACCGAGGGGAGGTTTTGTTGGCGTCCTGCTTTTATTGCAGGGATGCTAGATTTCAGGGAAAGGAGCCTCTAACTATTTACAGAGAAATAGCCCCGCTTAGGGAGTGATCGCTGTGTTGCATAAACCCAAACCGGAGCGCCAGAGAAGCCCGCGGCCTTGCTAGAAAGCTTTGCCCTTTGGCCACAGCTTCTTGCATGGGCACGTTTCATCCCTGCCGGGTCTCAGAGCAGGGCTGACGTTGGCAGATTCCAGGCCGGAGAGGGACCGTGGGCACAGAGGACCCCCCAAGAAGGATGGCATTCCTGGGGTCTGTGTGCCAGAGGAGATGGAGGCTCACAGGGGGGACGATAAGGAGCAGGAAGGGCTCCTCGCCGTGGCCACCCCCTGCGTGATGGAGGCTGTGTGGCCCAGCACTGCCAACTCT
The DNA here is from genome assembly GCF_030463565.1 of Pelecanus crispus. NCBI lineage: Eukaryota > Metazoa > Chordata > Aves > Pelecaniformes > Pelecanidae > Pelecanus > Pelecanus crispus. The sequence continues at coordinate 47,037,598 of NC_134650.1, read as the reverse complement.
CCTGACCGCCCCTCTCTTTTTTTTTTTTTTTGTTTTTTAATTTTTAGGACTATAACATTGATGAGGAGGCAGCGTTGCAGGCTGCCCTGGCGCTGTCACTCTCCGAGAACTGAGGGCGACCTGCGGAGCATCGGTTCGGACCCCCATTACACCCCCGTCTCCTTTTGCACACTCGGCCTTCCTGCTGGGGAGGCACGGAGCTCATCAGTCCCCCGGCACCTCCGGAGACCCGCTGCCGCCTCTCCTCCCTCTCCTCTCTGGGCAAATCCCACCTTATTTAAGAAGGTGGAGTCTCTTTAGCGTCAGGCTGGACCGGTGAGCGAGCAGAGACGTCTGCTGCCGGGAGGAGAGAGGAGTGAGTGCCGAAGGGCTGGGATCGTTCCTCCGTTAGGCATTTCATATCCGTACATGGAGTATATACCTGTATCCAGATCTATTTATTATTAGCTGCTTTTTGGCACTGTCGTCTTCACGCTCTCTGTTGCAACTGAACAGGTACATAAAACTATGATGCATTTTACGCAGAAATGCCCTAGTTTGAAACTGCAATCATCCACGTCCTTTTGGAAAAGGAAGAAAATGGCACGGAGCATCTTTTTTTTTTTTTTTTTAAAACCTTACAAGGCTGTTTCCAGAGACGTCGGTCTGTCCCGTCCCCTGCGCTACAGGCAGGAGCTGCCTGCTTTGCCTGCTCCCGCGCAGGCCGGGCTGAATCCCGGGGCGAGACGGTTCCCCTCGCGTGCCCCGTGATGGCAGTGGGTTCGGAGGAGTCCGCGGGGATGGCGTCTGGCATCCGGTGAAACTCTCGCCTTCCTCCTTTTGTACCGGCTCTTGGGATACTGAGTTCTTGCGTTTTTCTACATTAATCGGCGTGAAGCCTTTTCCACGTTTTATAGAGTGGGAACAGAAGCTGTTACTCTTCACACTGCAATATCCGTCACCGGGGACGAGAGTATTTTTATGGAACATTATTAAGAAAGTATATTTTTTAAAAAAAAAAAAACCCAAACGAACATGCTGTGGATTTGAAATCGGGCGAGAAGCAGGAGCCGGAGCACGGGCCGGCGGGTGAGAAGCGCACGGGTGCCCTCTTCGGTTATTTCTGGGCCGTTCCCTTCCCTCGCCGGCGTTGTTTCTCCACGACTGGAGGAGCAGGCGCCGAGCGGCTCACCGGGCTGAACCTTTTTGAGGAGCAGCAGCAGCAGCACCGCTTGCCTTCTCCGCCAGCTGCTTGGCCGGCCGCGCTCGCTGAGCTGCTAGCCCTCGGCGACGCGTGGTTGGGCTCGGGGTGGTTTAACCCTTGCGGGCAGAGCTCCGTGGCAGCGCTGGATGCGGCCACGGGCAGGGCGTCGTCTGCGGTGGTGGTTTTGTGGCCGAGGGAGCGGGCAGGTCAGCTGTGACGTGCCGGCACGCGGTGTGGAGCAGCTGGGATGGCGACGGGCATGCCGAGCCTCTTGTCCCCCTGAAATTAGGGGATTGCATCGCCCTTTCCCAGGTTTTTCCCGGGGAATGTGGCACAGCTGGGCAGATGTTGATCCAAGAGGTGCTCCGTAGCATCCCGGTGACCTGTCCCCCTTGGTCCCCTTCCTCTCTGCCCTGCCTGCTGCTGGTGGAGTTCGCTCTGCCGGGCTGGGAGAGGGTGGAAGGGAGATCTCCGCTGCCGGCCTGAGCGTGGCCCCGCTGGGAATTCGGCTCCCGTCAGAAGGGTGGGCGCTTGTGCTGGGGGAGAGCAGCTCCGCGCTGGGACCCTGCCGCCCTTTGGGCTCACGCCAGCAACGACAGGATCGGCCCGAGGCTCCCGGTGAAGGAACTGCGGGGAGGTGGTGGCTCAGGATCCCCGCAGACCTGCCCTGCCGCCTTCCAGTAAGGGTTTGCGGAGCAGAACCATGGGAGAGCGATCCCTCTGCATCTCCCTGCTCGGAGAAGTGCCCTTTCGTGGTTTATCCGAGACTTGGTTCCAGCTCCGCTCTAGCAATACTGTCTTGGTTTGTTTTTTTGGTTGGTTTTTTTTTTTTTTTTTTTTTTTAAACTTTTGATTTAAATAGTACTTGGGTGGGTTTTGGGGCTCTGAGCTGCCCCGTGCCGCCGGCAGCCCTACAAGGAGCCTGCGGAGACCATCCGCTCCCCTGGCAGAAGGCAGGGAAAGGGCTAGAGCTGCTCCGCTCCCCTCCCTCGAGCCGTGGTAGCGAGGAGGGATGGGGTCTTCTCTTACCAGCCCGGCATGGCTGGCACCTGCCTGGCGCAGGGGCTGTTCCCAGTGGGACGGAGTGCGCTGGCATCTCTCAAAAGGGACCCAGGAGGGTTTCCCCATCCCACCCTCGGCTCCCGGAGCAGCCTCCATCAGCGCTCTCGCTTGCAGGGAGCTCCCCGCCTGTGGGACAGCACTATTAACCTCCCCGTCTCCTTCCTTCCTTCCTTCCTCCCTCCTCTTCCTTTTTGCCCCACAATGCCAGAGCAGGGGCAGCAAGAGCTGCTTTTGTAAAGCACTTTAAGGCGCAGGGTGCAGGCGGGCGCTGCACGGCCGGCTCCTGCCTCTCCCCGCTTTGCACGGGGTCGGGTCTGGCTCTGCCCGATGCCAGCCGGGCTGTGCCAGGGATCCCGCCGTGCCGCCAGCCCTCTTCGTCGGTGTGTTCACCCGCGACTTTTTGCATAACTAGAACTTTTAATGAGACCTACTGTTTTTTGAAGAAGAATAAAATCGACGACGTTATTTGTAGCAAACCATTTTTCTCAATAAAGGCAGTTTCATCCACCCGTGGCCTCCCTCTGCGGTCTTTGGGGTGCAGGGCAGGGCTGGGGGTGCTCTTAGCTTATCTGGGCTGCTCCTTCCCCAAACACAGGGCTTGATTTTACGGCTTCGTTCCCCAACTCGCTGACTCCTCCCGTTAACGGCAGCGGTGCCGCAGCGGGGTTTGGTAATACCATTTCATCACCCTGCCCTAGGCTTCCCCAACCCTTATCTTCCCCCCAAATCAAGCGCTTCACAACCCGCTGTCCCAGTGCCGGCTGTTGCCAAATCTGGGGGGATCCCCCCGCCGTACCCCTCCTGGCACCCCCCGGCTGCCTGTGCCGCTGGCAGCCACGTTCCTGGCACTCGGAGGGAGGACACGGGGAGGATGCTTGGCACCACGCGCCCTCCCGAAACCCCGCTGGGCGCTGGCCAGGGGAACGCAGCGGGTGTTTATTCTCCGGGTGTCCCTGGGAAGTGTCCTGGCTCCGAGCCCTCCGGGAATGTCGGGGTTCCCCAGGGACGCGGGCTGGCTCTGCGCGGCCGATCCTCCCGGCACGGGCTGCACCCGTGTCCCCTTCCCTGGGGGACCGATTCTGGGAGCAGCCGCCGGTGTCCCCTCGGAGAGGTACGGGGGTTCACCCTTGTCGCGGCACTGGCACGCTGTGGGCTGCGGGAGCCCATCTGCAGGGCGCGCGGGGTGGCAGTGCCAAGGGACAGGGCTGTCCCCAACGCCGTCCCTTGCACCTGCAGCGTGGCGTGCGGTGGCCAAGGCCAGCCCTCGGGCACCGGTTGGCCCCGGGGCTCCCTGGGGGCTGCCCATGCTAATGAGCCCTGGGGCCTTATGGCACTTGCTGGCACCCGCGGGGACACGGCACGGGGACACGGCACGGGAGCGCGGCACGGGAACACGGCACAGGGACGTGGCACGGGGACGCAGCCCTGCCCGTCGCCCTGCCCGTCCAGCCATGCCCCGCTCCTTCCTGGTGAAGAAGCCCTCCAGCACCCGCATCCCCAACTACGGCCAGCTCGACACCCGTGGTAAGGCCACGCGGTTCTGCCTGCACCGGGGACCCCCGGGACCCCCAGATCCTGCTGGCAGCTGGTGCCTGGCAGTGGCCAGGGGCTCCCCGGCCGGGCTCAGGGTGATGCCCTGTGCCATGATGCCGGGGGGCTTGCTGGCTCCATGCCCCCCGCTGTCAGCCCCATCGCAGTTGGCTCAGGCAGCCAACGCTGGTGATAGTGCCTGGGGGGGGGGGGGGGGGGGCATGAGAATTGGGGTCACCCGGGGGCTTCCCCTCTAACATACCCCCACCCACCCCACCCATACGGGGGTCCCTGCGCTGTTGTGGGGGGCGGGAGCGGGTCAGTGGGTGCTTGCCAGCACGGTGCCTGCCCCCCAGCCATGCTGCCCTAGGGCACGCCCAGATTTTGGGGTGCACCCAGCCCCAGGCGAGCCGGCACCTGGGCACATGCTGGGCTCCAGCGGGCGCTGGGCGTGTCTGTGACTCCCCTTTTGCGGGGGGAAGGAGCGGTTTTGCTCCATTTTGCTGTGGGTGCATCAGTTCTGCCCCGCACAGGGGTGGGAGCAGAGGCGGGGGGACATGGTGCAGATGAGTGCCCGCCGAGTGCGTGACCCCTGGGGGGGCTCCGGGGATGGGTGGGCAGCCCGGCTGCCTTCCCTTAAACCCCCTCCCCGCTCCCGCAGAGCTCGACGGCTTGTGTGACTGCGGGGGGCTGCTCCCCCCAGGCTGCCACCAGCCCCCCGCACCCCCTGCTCCCCCCGGGCTGCGGGACCACGGCCACCTCCTCGCCCGCTTCTCCCTCCCACTGCCCCCCGACACCAAGGCTCCCTGCATCCTGCCGGGCACCCGGAGCCCGGGCACCCCCCTGAAGGACACCCAGACCCTCAACCTACCCCCGCGGCGGCGAAGCTTCAGCTGCCGGCACTGCGCCCGGCTGTATGCCAGCCTGCGTGCCCTGAAGATGCACATCCGCACCCACACCCTGCCCTGCCTCTGCCGCCTCTGCGGCAAAGCCTTCTCCCGGCCCTGGCTGCTCCAGGGCCACATCCGCACCCACACAGGTAAGGACGTGTCCCCCCGGCTGCTGCTGGCACCGCCGGCACCTCTGCTTTTTGGGGATGACGGGTGGAAAATCGCCGCCCGTCCAAGCGCGGCGTCGCTTGCTCCTTGGGAGGGACCTGGCTGGGGTGGGCACAGCCGGGGATCCCGGTGCTGGCGTGCTGGCATGCACCCCAAATCCTGTGGGAGACCCCACGGCAGGTGCCACCCTAATATTGCCCACCGGGAAAGCACCGATGGGTTTCGGGGACTCCTGGGATGCGCTGGGGATCTGGGGTAGACATGGCGAAAAGTGATGAGAGCGGCACGGAACGGGACAGGGCATGGGGATTTGGGGGGACCTTGGGTACCGGGGGGTGCCCTGAGCGCGTGTCCCGCAGGGGAGAAGCCCTTCGCCTGCCCCCACTGCAGCCGGGCCTTTGCCGACCGCTCCAACCTCCGCGCCCACCTCCAGACCCACTCGGATGTCAAGAAATACCGGTGCCGCGCCTGCGCCAGGACCTTCTCCCGCATGGCGCTGCTGGCCCGGCACGAGGAGGGGGGATGCTGCGGGGCGTCCTGAGCCCCCCGCCATGCGCAGCTGCCCCGGGGAGGGCAGCGAGCGCCGTGCTGCACCGTGCAGTGCTGTTCTGCACTGTGCCGTGCCATGCTGTGCCGTGCTGCACCGCGCCATGCCATGCTGTGCTGTGCAGTGCCATTCTACACTGTGCCATGCTGTGCCGTGCAGTGGCATGCTGCGCCGTGCCATGCCGTGCCATGCAATGCTGTGCTGCGCAGTGCCATTCTACACTGTGCCATGCTGTGCCGTGCTGCGCCGTGCCGTGCCGTGCCGTGCCGTGCTGCGCTGTGTAGTGCCATTCTGCACCATGCCGTGCTATTGCTGTGCCATGCTGCACCGTGCAGTGCTGTTCTGCACTGTGCCGTGCCATGCTGTGCCGTGCTGCGCTGTGCCATGCCGTGCCATGCCATGCTGTGCAGTGCCATTCTGCACCATGCCGTGCCATACTGTGCCGTGCAGTGCCGTGCTGCGCCATGCCGTGCCATGCCGTGCCGTGCTGCGCTGTGCAGTGCCATTCTGCACCATGCCGCGCTATTGCTGTGCCATGCTGCGCCGTGCAGTGCTGTTCTGCGCCGTGCAGTGCCATTCTGCACCATGCCGTGCCATGCTGCGCTGTGCAGTGCCATTCTGCACCATGCCGCGCTATTGCTGTGCCATGCTGCGCCGTGCAGTGCTGTTCTGCACCATGCCATGCCATGCTGTGCCATGCTGCACCGTGCCATGCCATGCCATGCTGTGCTGCACCATGCAGTGCCATTCTGCACCGTGCCGTGCCATGCTGTGCCATGCCGTGCCATGCTGCACTGTGCAGTGCCGTTCTGCACTGAGCTGCGCCGTGCTGTGCCATGCTGTGCCGTGCTGCACCATGCTGTGCCATGCTGCGCTGCATCGTACTGTGCCATGCCGTGCCGTGCTGCGCCATGCTGTGCCGTGCCATGTTGCACCGTACTGTGCCATGCTGCACCGTGCTGTGCTGCATCATACTGTGCCATGCTGTGCTGTGCTGTGCTATGCCATGTTGCACCGTGCTGCGCTGCATCATGCTGTGCCGTGCCATGCCATGCTGCACCATGCCGTGCAATGCCATGTTGTACTGTGCTGTGCCATGCCGGTGCAACAACCCAAGAAGGGGCACGAAAGCGTCGGACAGCACTACCTGGACTTTGGCAGCGGGTTGCCGAAGCCCCATGGCTGCTCCCCGGCGGCTCTGGGGCTGGGGGTCATGGTGCCTGGCCCGTTCCCCGCCACTCTGGGACACCAGGAAGGATTCTTACCCCTTACATTGCAGGAGACATTAAAAACGGAGCAGAGCACTGTGGGTGTAAGTGGAGAAAGTGTCCCTTATCGCTGCCAGGGCTGTCCCTGCTGCACCGGCATCGTGTCCCGCCAGCCCCGGCGCAGGATCCGGCCAGAATCCAGCTGCCAGCCCCTCTGTGTGTCGTGCAGAGCATCCCCCTCCCTCTCCCGCATCCCCACAGCTCCCTGCCTGGAGAACGGGAACAGCGCTGCTGAGGGATGGAGCGGGGCCCCTGCCTGGCCTCGTGCCCCAAAAAAGGGACCCGGTGGCCTTTGGGCTCAGGGCGGCGTGGCCCCAGCGCCGTGCTGGGGTCTGGCCTGGCCGGGCAGGGCTGGGATGGCAGAGATGGTGGGGACAAGGACACCCCGCAAGCGGCCCTGAGCATCCCCAATATTCGGTGATGGCGGTGGGACCATCCCCATCGTGGGGGTCCCAGCCCCACGGCCCCGCGATGGCAGGGACGGCCCCGTGCCCGCTGGTGTCACCCCGGGTGCCGGGGCATGGCGGTGGGGGGGGACGGGGGACAGGGTTTGGGTGGGTGCCGGAGGAAGCCGCCACGTGCACCCCGTGCTATTTGCGGCTCTGCCCGGCTAAATCGGGCCCCGCACCTGTGCCGGCGGCACGGGGAAAGAATCCCACACCCCAAAATAGCCACATGCCAGCCCCTCCCCGCCCACCCATGGAAAATACTTATAAATCCCTGGGGGGGCATGGCTGGGGAGCCCCCACCCCGCCACCGAGGGGGTCCCCAAAGCTCCCCACTATGGAGAGGGGTGGGATGGGGGGGGAGGGTGCTCCCCTCATCCCCCCTGGGTGTTTACTGGGGGTGGGATGGGCCCCACGCCCCCCCTGCCCGCGGTGACGCTGGGGGGAGCGGGGCTTTGCCCGCTGGCCCTTCCGTGTCACCCCCGGGCACCTGGATTTCTGGGATATTTTCCGCTGCGAGTGAGCGACCGGAGGATAAAAATACACCGGGGGGGGGACACACGCGGTGGGGCCCGGCTGGGGGTGCCCGTGGGGGCGGTTTGGGGCCACCCGGGGGAATGGGGTGGGCTCCCAGCCCCTGGCATGCTGGGGGCACTGGGAGCACTGGGCAGGGGCACTGGGAGCACTGGAGGCTCTGGGGCTACTGGGGTCACTGCGAGCACCATGGGGGGACTGGGAGCACTGGAGGGGTACTGGGATATTGGGGTACTGGGCATACTGGGAGCACTGGGGGCTGCAGGGGAGGCACTGGGATACTGGGGGCCCTGAAGGCTCTAGGAGCACTGGGGGAGTACTGGGGATATTGGGAGCACTGGGGTGTGAGGACTACAGGGGTCTTGGGGAGCACTGGGGGCACTGGCGGGGTACTGGGGACACTGGGAGAGCGCTGGGGTAACTGGGAGCACTGGTGCATTGGGGGTGCTGAGGGCACGGGGAACACTGGGGTAACACCGGAGCACCGGGGTGCCGGGGGCAGAGGGCTGTTCGGGGGCATGGGGGGCGCTGGGACCACTGGGGGGGTACTGGGATATTGGGGTACTGGGCATACTGGGAGCACTGGGGGCTGCGAAGGCACTGGGAGCACTGGAGGCACTGGGATACTGGGCTCTGGGAGCACTGGGGGAGTACTGGGGATATTGGGAGCACTGGGGTGTGAGGACTACAGGGGTCTTGGGGAGCACTGGGGGCACTGGCGGGGTACTGGGGACACTGGGAGAGCACTGGGGTAACTGGGAGCACTGGTGCATTGGGGGTGCTGAGGGCACAGGGAGCACTGGGGTAACACCGGAGCACCGGGGTGCCGGGGGCAGAGGGCTGTTCGGGGGCATGGGGGGCGCTGGGACCACTGGGGGGGTACTGGGATATTGGGGTACTGGGCATACTGGGAGCACTGGGGGCTGCGAAGGCACTGGGAGCACTGGAGGCACTGGGATACTGGGCTCTGGGAGCACTGGGGGAGTACTGGGGATATTGGGAGCACTGGGGTGTGAGGACTACAGGGGTCTTGGGGAGCACTGGGGGCACTGGCGGGGTACTGGGGACACTGGGAGAGCGCTGGGGTAACTGGGAGCACTGGTGCATTGGGGGTGCTGAGGGCACAGGGAGCACTGGGGTAACACCGGAGCACCGGGGTGCCGGGGGCAGAGGGCTGTTCGGGGGCATGGGGGGCGCTGGGACCACTGGGGGGGTACTGGGATATTGGGGTACTGGGCATACTGGGAGCACTGGGGGCTGCGAAGGCACTGGGAGCACTGGAGGCACTGGGATACTGGGCTCTGGGAGCACTGGGGGAGTACTGGGGATATTGGGAGCACTGGGGTGTGAGGACTACAGGGGTCTTGGGGAGCACTGGGGGCACTGGCGGGGTACTGGGGACACTGGGAGAGCGCTGGGGTAACTGGGAGCACTGGTGCATTGGGGGTGCTGAGGGCACGGGGAGCACTGGGGTAACACCGGAGCACCGGGGTGCCGGGGGCAGAGGGCTGTTCGGGGCACTGGGAGCACTGGGATTTTGGGGTACTGGGCACACTGGGAGCACTGGGGGCTGCAGGGGGTCACCGCGGCCCCCGGCCCCCCCCGGTGGGCACCGCCCCCGCCGGCCCGCAGCGGCGCATGCGCAGCTCCTTCCCGACTCGAAGATGGCGCCCCCGCCTGCCCGTCCCAGCGCCGGCAGGGGGCGGGGAGAGGCGGGGCCGCTCCGTGGTCCGATCGCTGCTATTGGGCGCCGGGTGCCGGGCGCTGCGGCGCTGGCCAATGGCGAGGCGGAGACGCGCCACGGGCGACGGCCACGTGGGTGGTGCGGGGGCGGGGCTTGAGGCCGCCCGCACCGTGCCGGGAGCGGCGGCGGCGGCGGCGGCGGCAGCGCGATGGCGGAGGAGCAGGCGCTCGCCATGGTCACCTGCACGGCCCCCGTCAACATCGCCGTCATCAAGTACTGTGAGTGCCGGGGTGCGGGGCCGGCACCCCCCTCGGGCCGCGGCAGCCCCCGGGCCGCGACCCCCGGGCGCAGCGGGGTGCGGGGCGGGCCGGGCTCGGGGCCGGGTTTGGCACCGGGGCTGGGAGTGAGCAGGGATGGCGGGCCGGGCCGGGCCACGCCGTGCCAAGCCGTGCCATGGTGTGTTGTGCCATGCCGTGCCGTGCCAAGCCAACCTACGCCACGCTGGGCCGTGCTGTGCCGTGCCGCTCTGTGCCATGCCAAGCTGTGCCGTGCCGTGCCAAGTGATATTGTGCCGTGCCAAGTGATATTGTACCGTGCCAAGCACTTCTATGCCACGCTGGGCCGCTCTGTGCCGTGCCGCTCTGTGCCGTGCCAAGCTGTGCCGTGCCATGCCAAGTGATATTGTGCCGTGCCAAATGATATTGTGCCGTGCCAAGCACTTCTATGCCACGCTGTGCCATGCCGTGCCATGCCAAGCCAACCTATGCCAAGCTGTGCCATGCTATGCCAAGTGATATTGTGCCATGCCAAGTGATATTGTGCCGTGCCAAGTGATATTGTGCCGTGCCAAGCAGTTCTATGCCACGCTGGGCCGTGCCGGGCTGTGCCATGCTGTGCTGTGCCACTCTGTGCTGTGCCAAGCTGTGCCGTGCCATGCCAAGTGATATTGTGCCGTGCCAAGTGATATTGTGCCATGCCAAGCAGTGCCGTGCCATGCCATGCCATGCCAAGCAATACTGTGCCATGCCAAGCAGTGCTGTGCCATGCCATGCCATACCATACCATGCAATGCCAAGTGATATTATGCCATGCCAAGCAGTGCTGTGCCATGCCATGCCATGCCAAACGATACTGTGCCATGCCAAGCAGTGCCGTGCCATGCCATGCCATGCCAAGCAATACTGTGCCATGCCAAGCAGTGCTGTGCCATGCCATGCCATACCATACCATGCGATGCCAAGTGATATTATGCCATGCCAAGCAGTGCTGTGCCATGCCATGCCATGCCAAACGATACTGTGCCATGCCAAGCAGTGCCGTGCCATGCCATGCCATGCCAAGCAATACTGTGCCATGCCAAGCAGTGCTGTGCCATGCCATGCCATACCATACCATGCGATGCCAAGTGATATTATGCCATGCCAAGCAGTGCTGTGCCATGCCATGCCATGCCAAACGATACTGTGCCATGCCAAGCAGTGCCGTGCCATGCCATGCTATGCCAAGCAATACTGTGCCATGCCAAGCAGTGCTGTGCCATGCCATGCCATACCATACCATGCGATGCCAAGTGATATTATGCCATGCCAAGCAGTGCTGTGCCATGCCATGCCATGCCAAACGATACTGTGCCATGCCAAGCAGTGCCGTGCCATGCCATGCCATGCCAAGCAATACTGTGCCATGCCAAGCAGTGCTGTGCCATGCCATGCCATACCATACCATGCGATGCCAAGTGATATTATGCCATGCCAAGCAGTGCTGTGCCATGCCGTGCCATGCCAAACGATACTGTGCCATGCCAAGCAGTGCCGTGCCATGCCATGCCATGCCAAGCAATACTGTGCCATGCCAAGCAGTGCTGTGCCATGCCATGCCATACCATACCATGCGATGCCAAGTGATATTATGCCATGCCAAGCAGTGCTGTGCCATACCATGCCATGCCAAACGATACTGTGCCATGCCAAGCAGTGCCGTGCCATGCCATGCCGTGCCAAGCAATACTGTGCCATGCCAAGCAGTGCTGTGCCATGCCATGCCATACCATACCATGCGATGCCAAGTGATATTATGCCATGCCAAGCAGTGCTGTGCCATGCCGTGCCATGCCAAACGATACTGTGCCATGCCAAGCAGTGCCGTGCCATGCCATGCCATGCCAAGCAATACTGTGCCATGCCAAGCAGTGCTGTGCCATGCCATGCCATACCATACCATGCGATGCCAAGTGATATTATGCCATGCCAAGCAGTGCTGTGCCATGCCATGCCATGCCAAACGATACTGTGCCATGCCAAGCAGTGCCGTGCCATGCCATGCCGTGCCAAGCAATACTGTGCCATGCCAAGCAGTGCTGTGCCATGCCATGCCATACCATACCATGCGATGCCAAGTGATATTATGCCATGCCAAGCAGTGCTGTGCCATGCCATGCCATGCCAAACGATACTGTGCCATGCCAAGCAGTGCCGTGCCATGCCATGCCATGCCAAGCAATACTGTGCCATGCCAAGCAGTGCTGTGCCATGCCATGCCATACCATACCATGCGATGCCAAGTGATATTATGCCATGCCAAGCAGTGCTGTGCCATGCCATGCCATGCCAAACGATACTGTGCCATGCCAAGCAGTGCCGTGCCATGCCATGCCATGCCAATCAATACTGTGCCATGCCAAGCAGTGCTGTGCCATGCCATGCCATACCATACCATGCGATGCCAAGTGATATTATGCCATGCCAAGCAGTGCTGTGCCATGCCATGCCATGCCAAACGATACTGTGCCATGCCAAGCAGTGCCGTGCCATGCCATGCCATGCCAAGCAATACTGTGCTATGCCAAGCAGTGCTGTGCCATGCCATGCCATACCATACCATGCGATGCCAAGTGATATTATGCCATGCCAAGCAGTGCTGTGCCATGCCATGCCATGCCAAACGATACTGTGCCATGCCAAGCAGTGCCGTGCCATGCCATGCCATGCCAAGCAATACTGTGCCATGCCAAGCAGTGCTGTGCCATGCCATGCCATACCATACCATGCGATGCCAAGTGATATTATGCCATGCCAAGCAGTGCTGTGCCATGCCATGCCATGCCAAACGATACTGTGCCATGCCAAGCAGTGCCATGCCATGCCATGCCATGCCATGCCATACCATACCATGCCATGCCAAGTGATATCGTGCCATGCCAAGCAGTGCCGTGCCATACCATACCATGCCATGCCAAACGATATTGTGCCGTGCCACGCAGCACCGTGCCGTGCTGTGCCGTGCCACGCCGTGCCATCTTTTGCAGGGGGCAAGCGGGACAACGACCTGATCCTGCCCATCAACTCCTCGCTGAGCGTGACGCTGCACCAGGACCAGGTCTGGGGGAGGGGGGGCAGGGTCTGGGGCAGGCCCCTCTGCCCCCCAGCCCGTGCACGGCGCGGGGTGCTGAGCCCCCCCACCCGCTGCGCTCACCCCGCTCTCCCCGGCAGCTGAAGACCACCACCACGGCCGCCGCCAGCCGGGACTTCACAGAGGACCGGCTGTGGCTGAACGGGGAGGAGGCCGACGTGGGGCACCCCCGGCTGCAGGCCTGCCTGTGGGAGGGTGAGTGCCCCCCAAACGCCGGGCACCCCCGGGAGCCAGGCGGGGTGTCCCCCGCACCAACCCTCTCCCGCTTGTCCCCTCGCAGTGCGACGCTTGGCCCGTAAACGCCGGGGCGGCAGCGCCGAGGACGCGGCCCCCCTCAACCTCTCCTACAAAATCCACATCGCCACCGAGAACAACTTCCCCACCGCCGCCGGCCTGGCGTCCTCTGCCGCCGGCTACGCCTGCCTGGGTGGGTGAGCGGGGACCTGGGGGGTGAAACGGGAGGTGGGGGGGTGGCAGGGGTGTCCCCCCGCCTTGCCTTGACCCCGTCCCGTCTCTGCAGTGTCGGCGCTGGCGCGGCTGTACGGCGTGGAGGGCGAGCTGTCGGAGGTGGCGCGGCGCGGTTCGGGCAGCGCCTGCCGCAGCATGTTGGGGGGCTTCGTGCAGTGGCAGCGGGGCGAGCGGGCCGGACGGCAGGGACAGCGTCGCCCAGCAAGTGGCCCCCGAAACGCACTGGCCGGAGCTCAGGGTCCTCGTCCTGGTGGTGAGGGGCTGGGGAAGGGGCACCGGCTGCGCCCACCCCCCCGCGGCTGGCTGGGGTTTGCGGGGAGGGTGCTGGGAGCACCCCAACCCCGCGTGGGTGCAGACCCCGGGGCTCAGGGTGGGTCTGGGGGTTCGGGAGGGGGTGACGTCCCACTGTCTGTGCCCCCCCCCCCAGGTCAGTGGGGAGAAGAAGCAGGTGGGCAGCACGGCGGGGATGCAGACCAGCGTGGAGACCAGCCCCTTGCTGAAGGTACGGGGCCACGGGCCTGATCCTGCCGCAGGGAGGGCTTGGGGGCCTGTTTCCCTCAATGGGGGGGACACTTCTGCGTGCTGGGGGGCACGGAGGGAGGGCAGGGGGGCTGCGCTCGCGACGCCACCCAAGCAAAGCCCAAAGGGTTGCGGCGCCGCCGGTGTCCCCGAACCGGGGTGACCACGGCTGCCGTGACAGCACCGGGCGGAGGCGGTGGTGCCGGAGCGCCTGGCCCGGATGATACGGCACATCAGCGAGCGGGACTTCGAGGGTTTCGGGCAGCTCACCATGCAGGACAGCAACCAGTTCCACGCCACCTGCCTCGACACCTTCCCCCCCATCTTCTACCTCAACGACCTCTCGCGGCAAATCATCGCCCTGGCACACCGCTTCAACGCCCACCACGGACGCACCAAGGTACCGGCCGGCCGCGCCGGCTTCGCGGGGCTCCCGCTTCGCTGCGGTGCCGTGGTTCCTCACCAGGTCCCCATGTCGTGCCCCCCCCTCCTCGCCATCCCGCCGCAGGTAGCCTACACCTTCGACGCCGGCCCCAACGCCGTCATCTTCACGCTGGCCGACACCGTGGCCGAATTCGTGGAGGTGGTGAGACGCAGCTTCCCCCCGGCCACCAATGGGGACCAGTAAGCGCGACGCCATCTCTTACTGGGGCGGGGGGAGCGGGGCGGCGGGGCAGGGGCTGAGCGCTCGGCCATGCCGCAGGTTCGTGCGGGGGCTGCCCGTCGGCTCGGCCTCGCTGCCGGAGGAGCTGCTCGCGGCCGTGGTGACGGAGCCGGTGCTGGGGGCCATCCGGTACCTCCTGCACACCAAGGTGCGGGGCTGGGGGGGAGCGTGGGGCGGGGGGACCCCGCTGCCTGGCCTCTGTGGCGAGGCCCCGGCCCTGGCCCCGGCCCTGGGGGGTGTGGGGGACCCCATCCCTGTCCCCATCCTCAGGGCTGTGTGGGACCCCGTCCCTGTCCCCAGGGGGGTGTGGGGGACCCCATCCCTGTCCCCAGGGGTGCACAGGACCCTGTCCCTGTCCCCATCCCCATCCCCAGGGCTGTGGGGGGGGCCCCATCCCTGTCCCCAGGGGGGTGTGCAGGGGTCCCCATCCCTGTCCCCATCCCCAGGGGGGTGTGGGGGACCCCCTCCGTGTCCTCAGGGGGGTGTGCGGGGGTCCCCATCCCTGTCCCCATCCCCAGGGCTGTGCAGAGGTCCCTATCCCTGTCCCAATCCCCAGGGGGGTGTGCGGGGGTCCCCATCCCTGTCCCCATCCCCAGGGCTGTGCAGAGGTCCCTATCCCTGTCCCAATCCCCAGGGGGGTGTGGGGGACCCCATCCCGATCCCCAGGGGTGCACAGGACCCTGTCCCTGTCCCCAGGGGGTTGTGTGGGACCCCCTCCCCATCCCCAGGGCTGTGTGGGGGACCCTATCCCCGTCCCCATCCCCAGGGGGGTGTGGGGGGGACCCCATCCCCAGGGGTGCACAGGACCCCATCCCTGTCCCCATCCCCAGGGCTGTGTGGGGGACCCCGTCCCTGTCCCCATCCCCAGGGCAGGGTGTGGGGGACCCCATCCCCAGGGGCGCACAGGACCCCATCCCTAGACACATTCCCACTGGCGTGACCAAGGGGGTGGCTTTTTGGGGTCCGTGGCGCCCAGAGCTGCCCCACAGCCCCAAGGCGGGGGTCCCCGCAGAGAGCGGGGGGGCTCCCTGGTGCCAGGGTCGGTCCCCGCTGCCCCTAACCCCTCTCCTGCCCCACAGCCCGGCCCCGGACCCCAGCTCCTGGATGACCCCAACCAGCATCTCCTGGGAGCGGACGGGCTGCCCGCCCGCCGCGCCTGAGCCCCGGTGACACCGCTGGGGACCACCGCTGGGGACGGCTGGGATGGCTGCGGGGGGCACTCCGGGGGGCTCGGGGTGCTGAGTCCTGGCCCGGTGCCAAGCTGTCCCCAGCTCCCGGGGCAGGATGAGACCCCCGGGGCTGGTTTTTACTCTTTTTGTAAGGAAATAGAGGTTTTCCGGCTGCAGTGCTGTTTTGGGGTGAATGGGCCCCCCTGGGGGGGTGGTGCCAGGGTGGGGGGTTGCCAGCCAAAAGGTGGGGAGCAGGAAAGGGGCCCGGACCCTGCTAACGGCTGTGCCTGGCCCTGCTGGGACCCATCCTGTCCCCCCCATTGTCCCTGCTGGGACTGCTCTTGACCCCCTGCACAGCCCCTGTCCCCCCACATGGCCCCTGTCCCGTCCCCCCCCCCCGTGTCCCTTGAGGGGCTGGTCCTGTCCCCTGTCCCCCCAACTGTCCCTGCTGGGACTGATCCTGTCCCCCTGCACAGCCCCTGTCCCCCCACAAGGCCTCTGCCCCCCCGTGTCCCTTGAGGGGCTGATCCTGTCCCCTCTCCCCCCAGTTGTCCCTGCTGGGACTGATCCTGTCCCCCCACATGGCCCCTGTCCCCCCAGCTGTCCCTGCTGGGACTGATCCTGTGATCCTGTCCCCCCATGTGGCCTCTGTCCCCCTGCCATGTCCCTTGCGGGGCTGGTCCTGTCCCCCTGCACAGCCCCTGTCCCCCCACATGGCCCCTGTCCCCCCTGTGTCCCTTGAGGGGCTGGTCCTGTCCCCTGTCCCCCCAGTTGTCCCTGCTGGGACCGATCCTGTCCCCCCCATTGTCCCTGCTGGGACTGCTCTTGACCCCCTGCACAGCCCCTGTCCCCCCACATGTCCCCTGTCCCCCCCCTGTGTCCCTTGAGGGGCTGGTCCTGTCCCCTCTCCCCCCAGTTGTCCCTGCTGGGACCGATCCTGTGCCCCCACATGGCCCTTGTCCCCCCACATGGCCCCTGTCCCCCCACATGGCCCTTGTCCCCCCACATGGCCCCTGTCCCCCCAGTTGTCCCTGCTGGGACTGATCCTGTCCCCCCACATGGCCCCTGTCCCCCCAGTTGTCCCTGCTGGGACTGATCCTGTGATCCTGTCCCCCCATGTGGCCTCTGTCCCCCTGCCATGTCCCTTGCGGGGCTGGTCCTGTCCCCCTGCACAGCCCCTGTCCCCCCACATGGCCCCTGTCCCCCTCCGTGTCCCTTGAGGGGCTGGTCCTGTCCCCTGTCCCCCCAGTTGTCCCTGCTGGGACCGATCCTGTCCCCCCCCATTGTCCCTGCTGGGACTGCTCTTGACCCCCTGCACAGCCCCTGTCCCCCCACATGGCCCCTGTCCCCCCCTGTGTCCCTTGAGGGGCTGGTCCTGTCCCCTGTCCCCCCAATTGTCCCTGCTGGGACTGATCCTGTGCCCCCACATGGCCCTTGTCCCCCCACATGGCCTCTGTCCCCCCAGTTGTCCCTGCTGGGACTGATCCTGTGATCCTGTCCCCCCATGTGGCCTCTGTCCCCCTGCCATGTCCCTTGCGGGGCTGGTCCTGTCCCCCTGCACAGCCCCTGTCCCCCCACATGGCCCCTGTCCCCCCAGTTGTCCCTGCTGGGACTGATCCTGTCCCCCCACATGGCCCCTGTCCCCCCAGTTGTCCCTGCTGGGACTGATCCTGTGATCCTGTCCCCCCCATGTGGCCTCTGTCCCCCTGCCATGTCCCTTGCGGGGCTGGTCCTGTCCCCCTGCACAGCCCCTGTCCCCCCACATGGCCCCTGTCCCCCCAGTTGTCCCTGCTGGGACTGATCCTGTCCCCCCACATGGCCCCTGTCCCCCCAGTTGTCCCTGCTGGGACTGATCCTGTCCCCCCACATGGCCCCTGTCCCCCCAGCTGTCCCTGCTGGGACTGATCCTGTGATCCTGTCCCCTCATGTGGCCTCTGTCCCCCTGCCATGTCCCTTGCGGGGCTGGTCCTGTCCCCCTGCACAGCCCCTGTCCCCCCACATGGCCCCTGTCCCCCCCCGTGTCCCTTGAGGGGCTGGTCCTGTCCCCTGTCCCCCCAGTTGTCCCTGCTTGGACTAATCCTGTCCCCCTGCACAGCCCCTGTCCCCCCACATGGCCCCTGTCCCCCCTGTGTCCCTTGAGGGGCTGGTCCTGTCCCCTGTCCCCCCCAGTTGTCCCTGCTGGGACCGATCCTGTCCCCCTGCACAGCCGCTGTCCCCCCACATGGCCCCTGTCCCCCCACCATGTCCCGTGTGGGGCTGATCCCGCCCCCCCGCACCACCCCGTCACCCCCACATGTCCCCTGTCCCCCCGTGTCCCTGGCGGGGCTGGTCCTGTCCCCGCACGGCCCCTGTGCCCCGCGATGGCCCCGGGGGCAGCGCTCTGTCCCCTTGCGGGGCTGGAAGGGGGGCCCCGCGGGGGCGTGGCCTGTGGACGAGGGGCGTGGTCTAAGGGGAAGAGGGCGTGGTTTACGAGGAGGGGGCGTGGTCTAGAGCGAAGGGGGCGGGGCGGGTGCCTGGCTACATCGTAGCGCCGCAACGGCCTTCCGGGTCGGGCCGGGCCGAGCCGAGCCGAGCCGAGCCGAGCCGAGCCGAGCCGAGCCGAGCCGAGCCATGGGGCAGATCGAGTGGGCCATGTGGGCTAACGAGCAGGCGCTGGCCGCCGGGCTCAGTGAGTGCGGGGGGGGCCGGAGCGGGGGGAGAGGGGCCGGGGGGTGCCGGGGGTGGGTGGGTGGTGGGGACCCGGGTGCTGCAGAGGCTCGGGGGGGGCTGAGCCCCGGGGGGTCCCGCAGAGGCACGGCCCCGGTGACCGGGGGGTGCTGGGGGCCTCCGGGCTGGCGCAAGCGGGAGGCGCCGGGGACGGCCGGGAAGTCCCGGCCCCGCTGGGGATGCGCCGGGGGAGAGCCTCCTCTTCCTCCTCTCCCCCTTCTTCCTCTTCTCCCCCTTCTTCCTCCTCTCCCCCCTCTCTTCCTCCTCTCCCCCCCCTTTCTCCTCTCCCCCTCCTCTCCCCCCTCTTCTTCCTCCTCTCCCCCTCCTCTCTCTCCTCTCCCTCCTTCTACCCCCTCCTCTCCCTCCTTCTCCCCCCTCCTCTCCCCCCTTCTTCCTCCTCTCCCCCCTTCTTCCTCCTCTCCCCCCTTCTTCCTCCTCTCCCCCCTTCTTCCTCCTCTCCCCCCCTTCTTCCTCCTCTCCCCCCTCTTCCTCCTCTTCCTCCTCCTCTTCCTCCTCTTCCCCCTTCTTCCCCTTTCTTCCTCCTCTCCCCCCCTTCTTCCTCCTCTCCCCCCCCTTCTTCCTCCTCTCCCCCCCCTTCTTCCTCTCCCCCCTCCCCTCCCCCTTCTTCCTCCCTCCCCCTCTCTTCCTCCTCCCCTCCCCTTCTTCCTCCTCTCCCCTCCCCTTTCTTCCTCCTCTCCCCCTCCCCTTTCTTCCTCCTCTCCCCCCCTTCTTCCTCCTCTCCCCTCCCTTCTTCCTCCTCTCCCCTCCCCTTTCTTCCTCCTCTCCCCTCCCCTTTCTTCCTCCTCTCCCCTCCCCTTTCTTCCTCCTCTCCCTTCCCCTTTCTTCCTCCTCTCCCCCCCCTTCTCTCCTCTCCCCCCCCTTCTCCTCCTCTCCCCCCCCTTCAACCTCCTCTCCCCCCCCTTCTTCCTCCTCTCCCCCCCCTTCTTCCTCCTCTCCCCTCCCCTTTCTTCCTCCTCTCCCCTCCCCTTTCTTCCTCCTCTCCCCTCCCCTTTCTTCCTCCTCTCCCCTCCCCTTTCTTCCTCCTCTCCCCTCCCCTTTCTTCCTCCTCTCCCCCCCCTTCTTCTCCTCTCCCCTCCCCTTCTTCCTCCTCTCCCCTCCCCTTTCTTCCTCCTCTCCCCTCCCCTTCTTCCTCCTCTCCCCCCCCCTTTCTTCCTCCTCTCCCCTCCCCCTTTCTTCCTCCTCTCCCTCCCCTTCTCCTCCTCTCCCTTCCCCTTTCTTCCTCCTCCCTTCCCCTTTCTTCCTCCTCTCCCTCCCCCTTTCTTCCTCCTCTCCCCCCCCTTCTTCCTCCTCTCCCCCCCCTTCTTCCTCCTCTCCCCCCCCTTCTTCCTCCTCTCCCCCCCTTCTTCCTCCTCTCCCCTCCCCTTCTTCCTCCTCTCCCCCCCTTCTCCTCTCCCCTCCCCTTCTTCCTCCTCTCCCTCCCCCCTTTCTTCCTCCTCTCCCTTCCCCTTTCTTCCTCCTCTCCCCCCCCTTTCCTCCTCCTCTCCCCCCCCTTCTTCCTCCTCTCCCCCCCTTCTCTCTCCCCCCCCCTTCTTCCTCCTCTCCCCCCCCTTCTTCCTCCTCTCCCCCCCTTCTTCCTCCTCTCCCCCCCTTCTTCTCCCTCTCCCCCCCCTTTCTTCCTCTCCCCCCCCCTTTCTTCCTCCTCTCCCCCCCCTTTCTTCCTCCTCTCCCCCTCCCCTTTCTTCCTCCTCTCCCCCCCCCTTTCTTCCTCCTCTCCCCCCCCCCTTTCTTCCTCCTCTCCCCCCCCCTTTCTTCCTCCTCTCCCCCCCCCTTCTTCCTCCTCTCCCCCCCCCTTTCTTCCTCCTCTCCCCCCCCTTTCTCCTCTCTCTCCCTCCCCTTCCCCTCTCCCTCCCTTTCTTCCTCCTCTCCCCTCCCTTCTTCCTCCTCTCCCCTCCCCTTCTTCCTCCTCTCCCCTCCCCTTTCCTCCTCTCCCTCTTCTCCTCCTCTCCCCTCCCCTTTCTTCCTCCTCTCCCCTCCCCTTCCTCTCCCTCCTCTCCCCCCCCCTTCTTCCTCCTCTCCCCTCCCCTTTCTTCCTCCTCTCCCCCCCTCTCCTCCTCCCCCCCTTTCTTCCTCCTCTCCCCCCCCCTTTCTTCCTCCTCTCCCCTCCCCTTTCTTCCTCCTCTCCCCTCCCCTTCTTCCTCCTCTCCCCTCCCCTTCTTCCTCCTCTCCCTCCCTTCTCCTCCTCTCCCTCCCTTCTCTCCCTCCCCTTCTTCCTCCTCTCCCCTCCCCTTTCTTCCTCCTCTCCCCCCCCTTTCTTCCTCCTCTCCCCCCCCCCTTTCTTCCTCCTCTCCCCCCCCTTCTTCCTCCTCCCCTCCCCTTTCTTCCTCCTCTCCCTCCCCTTCTTCCTCCTCTCCCCTCCCCTTCTTCCTCCTCTCCCCTCCCCTTCTTCCTCCTCTCCCCTCCCCTTCTTCCTCCTCCTCCCCTCCCCTTTCTTCCTCCTCTCCCCTCCCCTTTCTTCCTCCTCTCCCCTCCCCTTTCTTCCTCCTCTCCCTCCCCTTTCTTCCTCCTCTCCCTCCCCTTCTCCTCCTCTCCCTCCCCTTCTCCCTCTCTCCCTTCCCTTCTCCTCCTCTCCCCCCCTTTCTTCCTCCTCCC
Organism: Pelecanus crispus; assembly: GCF_030463565.1. NCBI lineage: Eukaryota > Metazoa > Chordata > Aves > Pelecaniformes > Pelecanidae > Pelecanus > Pelecanus crispus. Next base: position 47,016,742 of record NC_134650.1, on the reverse strand, counting down.
CTCCCCTTCTTCCCCTCTCCTCCCCTTTCTTCCTCCTCTCCCTCCCCTTTCTTCCTCCTCTCCCCTCCCCTTCTTCCTCCTCTCCCCTCCCCTTTCTTCCTCCTCTCCCTTCCCCTTCTCCCTCTCCTTCCCCTTCTCCTCTCCCCCCCTTCCTCCTCTCCCCCCCTTCTTCCTCCTCCCCCCCCTTCTTCCTCCTCTCCCCCCCTTCTTCCTCCTCTCCCCCTCTCTTCCTCCTCTCCCCTCCCCTTTCTTCCTCCTCTCCCCTCCCCTTTCTTCCTCCTCTCCCTTCCCCTTTCTTCCTCCTCTCCCCTCCCCTTTCCTCCTCCCTCCCTTCCTCTCCCTCCCCTTCTCCTCTCCCTCCCCTTCTCCTCTCTCCCCCCCTTCTTCCTCCTCTCCCCCCCTTCTTCCTCCTCTCCCCCCCTTCTTCCTCCTCTCCCCCTCTTCTTCCTCCTCTCCCCTCCCCTTTCTTCCTCCTCTCCCCCTCCCCTTTCTTCCTCCTCTCCCCCCCCCTTTCTTCCTCCTCTCCCCCCCCCTTTCTTCCTCCTCTCCCCCCCCCTTTCTTCCTCCTCTCCCCCCCCTTTCTTCCTCCTCTCCCCCCCCTTTCTTCCTCCTCTCCCCTCCCCTTTCTTCCTCCTCTCCCCTCCCCTTTCTTCCTCCTCTCCCCTCCCCTTTCTTCCTCCTCTCCCCTCCCCTTTCTTCCTCCTCTCCCTTCCCCTTTCTTCCTCCTCTCCCCTCCCCTTTCTTCCTCCTCTCCCCTCCCCTTTCTTCCTCCTCTCCCCTCCCCTTTCTTCCTCCTCTCCCCTCCCCTTTCTTCCTCCTCTCCCCTCCTTCTTCCTCCTCTCCCTTCCCCTTTCTTCCTCCTCTCCCCTCCCCTTTCTTCCTCCTCTCCCCTCCCCTTTCTTCCTCCTCTCCCCTCCCCTTTCTTCCTCCTCTCCCCCCTCTTCTTCCTCCTCTCCCCCCCCCTTTCTTCCTCCTCTCCCCCCCCCTTTCTTCCTCCTCTCCCCTCCCCTTTCTTCCTCCTCTCCCCTCCCCTTTCTTCCTCCTCTCCCCCCCCCTTTCTTCCTCCTCTCCCCCCCCCTTTCTTCCTCCTCTCCCCCCCCCTTTCTTCCTCCTCTCCCCCCCCTTTCTTCCTCCTCTCCCTTCCCCTTTCTTCCTCCTCTCCCCTCCCCTTTCTTCCTCCTCTCCCCTCCCCTTCTTCCTCCTCTCCCCTCCCCTTCTTCCTCCTCTCCCCTCCCCTTCTTCCTCCTCTCCCCTCCCCTTTCTTCCTCCTCTCCCCTCCCCTTTCTTCCTCCTCTCCCCTCCCCTTTCTTCCTCCTCTCCCCTCCCCTTTCTTCCTCCTCTCCCCTCCCCTTTCTTCCTCCTCTCCCCTCCTTCTTCCTCCTCTCCCCTCCCCTTTCTTCCTCCTCTCCCCTCCCCTTTCTTCCTCCTCTCCCCTCCCCTTTCTTCCTCCTCTCCCCTCCTTCTTCCTCCTCTCCCCTCCCCTTTCTTCCTCCTCTCCCCTCCCCTTTCTTCCTCCTCTCCCCTCCCCTTCTTCCTCCTCTCCCCCCCCCTTTCTTCCTCCTCTCCCCCCCCCTTTCTTCCTCCTCTCCCCCCCCCTTTCTTCCTCCTCTCCCCTCCCCTTTCTTCCTCCTCTCCCCCCCCCTTTCTTCCTCCTCTCCCCTCCCCTTTCTTCCTCCTCTCCCCCCCCCTTTCTTCCTCCTCTCCCCCCCCCCTTTCTTCCTCCTCTCCCCCCCCCTTTCTTCCTCCTCTCCCCCCCCCTTTCTTCCTCCTCTCCCCCCCCCTTTCTTCCTCCTCTCCCCCCTTCTCCCCTCATCCCCCTCTCCCCAGGTTTCCCACCCACGCAGGGCAGCCAGAGGGGAGCGGAGCTCCTGGGTGGAGGGGGCACTTGGCCATGGGGCCACAAACCTCCCCCCAGAGCCCCCCCAGCCTGGACACCCCCCCCCAAGTTCCCTTTCCTGGACCCAGGGGGTCCCGCACACGCAGCATCTCCCCGGCGCCCCCCATCTCGGGGTCCCTGGGGCCGAAATCTGGGGTTGGGGCGTTTGTAGCCCAGGGTTGGGGGTCTGTATCCCGGGTTGGGGGTTTGTGGCCCAGGGTTTGGGGGTTTGTATCCTGGGTTGGAGGTCTGTAGCCCAGGGTTTGGGGGTTTGTGGCCCAGGTTTGGGGGTTTGTAGCCCAGGTTTGGGGGTCTGTATCCCGGGTTTGGGGTCTGTGGCCTGGGTTGGGGGTTTGTGGCCCAGGTTTGGGGGTTT